>NC_047097.1:58278029-58991029 GCF_902459505.1 Geotrypetes seraphini | reverse complement strand
TCACTTAAGGTCCATAAAGCGTATGTCCATGATGAGCAAGATGCCCTTAGGTAAGGGCCGTGGTGCAGGGGACAGTATAGTAAACACCTGCCTCTCAAGGTCCACACCTGTCACTACAATGAAACCAGCCACACTAGTCTCAGAGATGTTTTCTTCTATGCTGTCCGCAGTGCTGACACTTAACAGATGGTGCACCATGTCTCTACCTGGTGTTACTGGCACCAGCTTCAGTTGATTGTCCTCTTGTGACATTCCCAGTGGCAGGCAAGAATCTGGAATGGTAGGTGCTCCAATTTTGTAAATCTTCACATCTGAAAAGCGCACATCAAAAGCATGTGGGTAGAAGCAGCCCCGGAATCCGTAGAAATACTCACGGATGCGGTCATCCCGGCATTCACGCCGGAAGTCCTTAGAACGTTCCACCACACCACCAGATTTGGGTAATAGGACAATGCGCACAAAATGCGGGAGATCACGCTTCATTTCATTGTAGAGCCGCTCCTGGTCCAGCACCACCACTACATCTACTTCAAAGGCTGAAGCCGCGTGTACAAGTGCCTGGTAACCTGAACTCTTCACCCAGCCACATGTGTTAATAACACAGCCACTGACTGATGCCCGTCTGTTCACCTCACAGCGCTGGTTGAAGATTTCTGCCAGGCGTGATGTGATCTACCAGAAAGAAATGAGAAAAGCAGTCAATTGTCTTTCGTCCTGTGACTCACTCTTTCCAATCCCCACAAATAAACCAACTACATGTGAAAAAAAGATGACAGAGAAAGAGAGAGAGAAATCATTAGGATATAGACCTGTGGGGAAATGGATGTTGGGATCACTACGCTAAAGCAATTAACTAAAATAAGAAACCATGATAAAAGGAAGAAATTAATTAAGAAAAAAACCTAAAAGGAGCAGTTGCTGGGGTCCAAAGTTTGGATAAGGTATAGAGATTATTTAAGATAATTCCAGATAAAATATATTCTGTGCATTAAAAGGGGGTTAAATGAACACTGAATGACAGCCAGCATGATTTAATTTTAAAGTGGAAGAGATAGTGAAATCAAAGAGTGCATCATTAAGAACATAAAAAGCAAACCCTATAAAAAAACTAGGGATGATCACAAGCACCAACAAGTTAGATGTAAAAAATAAGACAAGGCAAGAGAGACTTTGAACAGCAGCTTTCTGTAGAGGCAGAACTGTTTGCACATACATCCAAAGTACAAACCCTATGGAAGGAGTTGGCTGAACTACTGACAGCAAAGAGGTAAAATGAGGGCTCAGGGGAGGATAAAGCAATGGTAGAAAACTAAGTCTTTCCTTGCCTCAGTCTTTACTGAGGAGAATGTTTGGGTTATTCCTACAATGAAAACCTTTTTTGATGGTGGTTTGTAGCAACTAAAGCAGATCAATTTAAGTCTAGAACAAAATGTTTGGGTTATTCCTACAATTAAAACCTTCTTTGATGGTGGTTTGTAGCAACTAAAGCAAATCAATTTAAGTCTAGAACAAACTATACAAACAAAGGTCAGTTTGATAATTTCCTAAAACAAATGTCCACAATTGGAAGGATTGCAGTTAACTTAATTTCACCTTTTGGTGGAACTCATTATGTCATATGTTCAAAATGGAAAGATCAATAGCTATACAAAATGGAAATTATAAGACCTTTTCTAAAATATGGGGGCCATTTGACATCTTTTTGTGATGATTAAACACCAGTTATTTTATTGAAATATACACCATGAATAATAGGGAGGGGGAAGGGTTCTTATTTTATTGTGTATACTATTAATAATGGGAAGGGGGTGGGTTATGGATTTATATATATACAATTGTTGTTTTTCTTGATAGACTTACAAGTGATGTTTTCAAGAATATGTATGATATTAAATTGTACACTTGTTGAATGATTAAAAATGAATAAAGATATATTAAAAAAAAACCCCAACAAATGTCCACAAGCCATTATTAAGATGGACTTGGGGAAATCCACTGCTTATTCCTAGGGTAAGCAACATAAAATCAGTTTTACTCTTTGGGATCTTGCCAGGTACTTGTGACCCGAGTTGGCCACTGTTGGAAACAGGATACTGGGCTTGATGGACCTTTGGTCTGTCCCAGTATGGCAAGTTTTATGTTCTATGTTCTCAATTACATTCTTGGCAGACAGACAAGTACATTCTAGCAGAAAAAGTCCTCTTGCTAACATACTGTAAATCCAACCTGCATTCATCATTGAAAAGCCATCTTGGTTGGTTCAAGTTATTTATTTATTTCGATATCTAGCCTGTCCTCCCCGAAGCTCAGAACAGGTTACATAAGAACATTCACAATGAAGACATTTTGCAAAAGTGCAGACATTACCCAATCACATAAATATTGGTGGATCTTAAAAAAAAAAAAAAAAATAGCATTAAAGTTTACTCCAGACTCCTGAAAGAGCTTACAGATGGAAACACTCAACCATTACTTATAATCTATAACCTATCGTTTTTAAATTGTCCACGATACCTGAAGACTAGAGGATGGCCAACATTAACACCAATTTTTCAAAAAGGATCCAGTGTGATCTGAGATACCATGACATTGGGCAAAATTATTGAAGCTATACCAAAAAATCTAGACCATTGACCAAATAAAAAGACAGGGTTTAATAATGTTATCAGCATGGGTTAAAAAAAGGCAAGCCTTCCTTACCATTTATTAGATTTTTTTGAAGATGTAAACAAGTTGATAATGGTGAACTGGCTGATATAGAATATGGGAAGATTAGGTTCTTACTTTGATAATCTTTCTAGTAGAATACAGTATTCTTGATGGACAGGTTATATTCTCAAAACCACAAGTTTCTTACAGAAGGATATCACTCACATCTTTCAACTCCATCTCCTTCCTCAGTGGGCTGTGCCCTGTCTCCTCAATTTATACCAAAGCATGCGATAACCACACTAAAAGGAGACATAAGGGGAGGTTTGGGAACGTCCAACAATACATTGCTATTCAGCTCTGAAACAAATGTGGAGGGGCATAATCGAAAGGTACGTCTAAGTCTGTTTTCGTCTAAGTCGCAAGTCGTCCAAAATAAAAAACAGCCTAAGACATTTTCGAAAACTACGTCCAAAATTTTTTTTGTTTCGAAAATCGTCTAACTATACATCCTGCCGATCTGATCGTCCAAGTCGCTAAAGCATCCATCTTTATACCATTTTTTTGTCTAACTTTTCGTCCAAGTCAAAAATACCTAGAACAAGCCCTGTTGGACGTGGGAGGGGTCTGCAAAGTGATGGACTGAACACCCAGACATGCCACCTAAATAGTGGGGTACCTTACAGGGCATTGCTGTGAACTTCACAAAAAGGGTGCCATGTCTTCTCCTCACTACAGCTCCCTTATAGGTCATGGTGAGCCCCCCAAACCACCTCCAGAATCCCATAGACCCACTTATCTACCACCCCAATAGCCCTTATGGCTGCAGGAGCCACTTATATGCCAGTAAGAAAGGGTTTTGGGGGTATATAGGGCAATGCACATGTTTAAGTATCAAAGCAGTGATTACAGGGGCTTATGGGCATGGGTCCTCCTCTCCATGAGTCCCTAACCCACCCTCAAGATGGCTTAAGCCGCCTCTGTGCTGGACGACTAGGTTTTACTATGCCAGGCTGCCAGGTGATGATGGTCTGGAGGCTGAATTTTAAAGGTGTGATTAATATTTTTATGGGGGTTGGGGGGGGAAATCGGTGATCACTGGGGTAGTGTGTGGCGGTGTTTTATGTGTTTGCAGTGCTTATCTGGTGACTTTAGGTGGATTTTTGTCCAAGTTCCGTCGATCCTGGCCTGTATAACTTTCGGTTATACATGCTGTACGACTAAGTCTACGCTGGCCCACGTCCCGCCCAACTCCCGCTCTCGACACTATTCCCAAAACACCCCGTTTAGCTTTGGTCGTTCAGCGGCACTATGAGGGCCTAGGACATTTAGAAATACGTCCAAAACCCGTTTTTATTATCGGCACTCGGACGTATTTGGGAAATGTTCGTCCAAGTGCCAACTTAGGCCGTTTTTTGGACATTTTTCTCTTTCAATTATGAGCCCCATAGTGAATAAAGTTAATACAAAACATCACACAAACCCAGGTGGAATGAACAAGTCACCTTCTGAGTGTAACAAGCACTAATATTTATGGAGCTCATAGAGACTCGCCCTTTGCTTTTTTTAAATGATCTCTTGTTCTTCATATCTGACTAGCAGAAGATCTCTAGCCCTGGACACACATCTGTTCAAGGCAGAAAGAAGGTGAACTGTAAACTGAACAGGCACTACTGTATCTTTCTACTGGAAAGATTATCAAGGTAAGAACCTAATCTTCCCTTCCAGTGCAAAGGATACAGTAATGTTGAAGGATGTGATATACCAAAGCAGTTCCTTGAGTCTAGGGCAAGACCGAGAACCCAAAAATTGCATCCTGTTGTGCTGCCACATCCACTGTGTAAAATACTTTGTAAAAGGTATGCAGAATGGACCATGTAGCTGCTCTACAAATCTCACTGTGTATAACTAGTAAGTTGCTTAGTGCACAAAAAATGTGCAAATAAACTTGAAGGGGGTTGTAAGAGAGGTACAATTTTCATATCAAAGCTATTTATAATTAGAGATACTGTGCTTCCTTTCTGCATTTTCATATCCCATCCCACATTACCATTTCTCTGAGTATCCTCACCTTGTTGTACAATTTAATGTTTGTGCCAGGAGTAGTTGACCCAAAGTGATATACTAGCGGTGCCTGTACTGAGAATCCCTCCTCCACATCTGCTGGGCGCTCAATGTATAGAGCTCCCATGGTTCCTGGAATGGAAATGGAACCCTGCCCCACATCCAGATCCACATAAGTTGGCCGCCGCCCTGTGCGTACACCATAGTTCAGCAGCAGACGACACAAAGTGGACTTTCCAACATTAGTCGGCCCCACAACCATCACCCGAGGTCCTCTCTCATCCTCCTTCTCTGCCTGCTGCCTCATCTGCTCAAGTGCAGTGTGTGTATTGAGATACAGCAGCATAGGGGTGTCCTTAGAGATGTAGGCCACCTCAGCGTGTCCGCTCAGCTGCACAGTGCATCCATGCCACGTGAACACTGCCATTTTGCAGCCAGCATCAAAGATAAATTTCTTGTTGCGGGTCAGCTCAGTGCCAAAGACTTCAGCCATGCCTGACAGGAGTTCCATCTGGACTGTCTGCGATGCCTCTACTTCAAAGCGCAATTCTGTCTCTTTTTCCAGTTCATACTTTACTGTTGCTGTTCGCTTCTCCTCACCCGACTCCTCTGTCATGATTTCTGGTGACAACAGTACCCACAATTGTCGTGCTTTGGGTAAGGTCCGAAAATAGAGCAGGATCAGGAACTAAATGGTAAACTGTAGGCAGAAACAAAAAACCACTGAGTTAAATACCCAACAGATTAGTTAAGATGTTAAAATTGGTTTTTACAAAGTGTGGTAGTAAGTCCTGGTGCAACCCATAAGAACACAACGGGCTATGTTGTATTTGCTGCATGGGAATTGCTATCATGGCTTTGTAAAAGGGGCCCTTAATGTCTGACTATAGCATGTTTTGGGATGCCAACTAAAAATTGGTTCCAGACTGCAATAACCCCAAATTAAACATTTCTTCCCTTCCAATTTATTCATCTACATTCATTTTAGCTCATCCAAAGGTGTCTCAGGGAATGTATTTATTGCTTTACAAGTCCCCCAAAATCAGTTGTTTCAGGACATATGTCATTTTTCATGTTTCAGAAGATGTCATTTTTTCTCTTTAAATCAACTTGATTTATCGTGTCAAATTTTTCTTTATGATTCATCATGAGAGAAGACCCAACTTTTCAAAATGATTATTTTGGGTTAGTACCCCTAAATTACTTCTCCCTGAATATAATCAAGGAGTTTGTTCAATATTTTGGGTGCTCAAGCACCGAGAGCTGGCTCCTATACATCACAACACAAAATAAATCATGACACAGGGGCAGCAGTGAAAATGTGATAAACCAAGGACAAAGAAAGGAATTGCACACAGATGTACAAGATACAAGCAGAGTTTATTTAAACAGAACAAACAGATTGTTGCGTACAAATAGAACACTTTTTACAAAATACAGGAACCAACAGTCCGTATTTCGATCAACACGCCTTCTTCAGGGGTCCTGGTGAGAAAATGTATACTTAATCATTAAACTGTGGGTACAGATATGTGGTGTTAGAATTTGATAACGGAGGGAGTGTGTGTGAACCAGATGGGGACATGTAAAAACACAAAGAATTTAAAAGGGTGAGTGCATGTGGAAGAGAAAAATTAACTATAAATACCAAATAAAGGTGTATATTAAGAAAAAATCTATATGGATGAGATAGTGAATTGAGGAGTCAGAACACTTTAAATTATCGAGACTGGAGAGGGGGCGGTGAAGAACAAAAATGCATAAGTACCAGCTCTGTTGATGTACAGCACCTCTAATATAGGGCAAAAAGGCTTTATTCTGTCTAGGCACATGTACTGTTTAGCACCCGCCATCATCCTCAAAAAAATGTGCCGATGCATTTCGGGGAAAAAGGTCGACAGGTCACCGCACCAAAGACCGATTTCGTTCCACCACCAGACCAGCGCGTCAAGCACATTCTCAAGCGCCAAACCGAGAAATTAGATAAACCGAACAAGCGAGAAACAGCGGAGGGAACCACTCACCGGGCAAAACGAAGCACGAACAGGCCGCAACGATATTACTTCCGGCGCGACACCTCCCGCCCCCGGATGTAGTAACGCGCGTGGAGACGGAGGCCGAGCTGGGAGGGGCGGGTACAGAATGGCAGTTTGCCGCTGTTCGGGACACATCCTGCCGCTGCTTCTTCTTCTTCAAGGCCTGACAGCAGGCAAAACTTCCTAAACAGCCCGGAAGTGACTGAGCGATCGGAGTCCGTGCCTATAGAGCAGCGGCTTTAACTGAACTGGCCATAGACTCACGTCACTTCCGGCGTGGAGGTTTGACGTCAGTTTGCAGCGCCAGGAAGTGTAATCAGTTCTGTCCCAATGTAAGAAACTCTGCGCTTGAACTGTATGCGGGGCTGAAATGGCTTCTGGTATCTTAGGCCAGCTTTTACCCATTTTGGGGCCAGTCTCATCGTATGGACTACGTAAATAAGGCTTCTTTTTTTTTTTTTTTTTTCCAGCAGGTGCAATCACAGATTTAAGTTAAATGCTGGTACTGCCATTTAATTTAATCTGTATATTCGGTGTTATATTAGTAGTGACAATGAATATGCGGATAGTGCAGTGACTGTGGCTGGTACAGTTTTAGTTTCCTTATTGTCGATCAGTCCAGAGCCAGTGGGTTGCGTCTGCCAACCAGCAGATGGAGACAGCACAGGTTCTCTTGTGTGCCTTGTTACTTGTGCTCATCAATATTTTGTGGCTCTCCAGCTCTACCTGGAGGGTGCCTGTCCTTCTCTTTTTTCTAGTCGCTCTAATGCCTATCCAGTCTTGCCTTCCCTGTGCTCCCACACTGCAGAGAACAATAAATAGATTTTTTTTTTTTTTTTTTTTTAAAAGAAGGTAAGAAGTTTGGGGAGTGGGTGCCATCAAAGCAGATTCAGCAACAAAGTGGCATAGCCGAGTTCTAGTCTGGTGCTGAAGAGTTATTGTTTACAGCCTCTTGGTGCTTGTTGTGTTCTATTTTGCACTGGGAGTGGCACCAGCAGGGTGTCTGGGAGTCTAGATGAGTTCACAAGGAGTGAGCCTCCTCTTTGGAAGTAGGACAAAGGATGAGCTCAGGAGTACAGTGAGTGAATCGAAACATCCTTGCATCATGTAAATTGTTATTTCTGCTGTGGCAGATGCTGGAAGTGACCGTGCAGTGCCGCTGTAGGGGAGCAGTGTGCGGATTGATCAAGGCCTTATTGTGTCAGATATTCACCCTGGGAGCAGGGAAAGGTGGTTGGTGCTGCTGTTAGAAAAGATGGGATGGTTGGTGCTGCTGCTAGAAAAGATGGGAACTGCCTTTAAGGGCTACATGGAGGAAGCCAAAAATGCTGGAGCCAAAGCCATGTAAGAACCCTTACCACTCAGGCTGTTGGCCCCTATTCCTCCTCAGCTTTTGGATTAAGGTCTTGTGAGGCAGAGTTTGATTGTCCAGGAGGGATCCTTTGCCAGACCTATGGCTACGGTTGGATGCTTAATTCAAAGGGACTCTTTCGCTCCTGAATTTATTCTGCTTTCATTTGAAAATGAGATCACAGAGTCCTACATCAAAATGAGATTAAAAAAACATACGGCCTCTTTTACAAAGCTGCGCAGCAACAGCCCTGAAGCCCTTTAAATCTCTATGGGCTTCGGGGCCGTTAGTGCAATGCAGCTGCTAGCATGACTTTGTAAAAGAGGCCGATAGTCAATGGCACTCTAATATGTTACATCTTTTAATAATGAAAAGTATGTCTATTTCTGAATGGGACACTAGGAAGGGACAGGTGTTACGATTTGGCAACATTTTTTAAATACATTAACTTCTAAAGCATGTAGTAGTATTTTAATAGATTGGTCTTGAAAACATTAATTATATATGGGGGGAGGGTTATGAAGGAATTAGTTATTAAATTAGTTAATTTATTATTTTTATTTGATATTATATGGTTGAAAATGTTTGTATTTATATTGTTGAAATTGTGTGTATACATATTGAAAATTTAATAAAAATGATTAAAAAAAACAAACCATATCCATGCATTCTTATGTATCTGAAACTTTAAAAAGTATATTTATCTGAGGTGACCACCTCAAACATTTTATGGTTTCATGTAAAGATAAAGATCAACAATGAAGAAATAGAAGTGGTTGACAACTTCATTATCCTTGGGTCCTTCATTGATCACAGTGGCAGTTCAACAAGAGATCAAGTGCCGATTAGCACTGGGGCGTGTAGCCCTGGTGAGTATGGACCAAATATGGAAGTGCAAAGACATCTCAGTAAACCATTAAACAAAAACTGATCACTGCCATTGTGTTCCCAATCACAACATATGGCTGCGAGACATGGACACTCACAAAAGCAGAGAAAAGAAAACTCGATGCCTTCGAGCTGTGGTGCTGGAGAGGACTTCTATGAATCCCATGGACAGCTAGAATCACCAATAAAGAGGTTCTTGATCATATAAACCCAGAGTTTTCCCTGGAAGGCAAGATTACTAAAAAGAAACTGACCTATTTTGGACATGTGATGAGGGTGAATTCACTAGAAAAGGAGGTGCTACTCGGAATGGTCAGTAGTAAAAGGAAGCAGGGGAGATGAAAAGCCCTTTGGCTGGATACCATCAAGAATGACACAGGAATGAACATCAAGTAATTGAAAGAAGCCATGGAAAACAGGGAAGCATGGCGAGGACTGGCCTACAGTGTATCCAAGGGTCGGGCACAACTGAATGGATAGTAGTAATAGTAGTAGTAGTAGTAAGGGGCTCTCACAACCCTAGATATTATTATACAGGTAAGAGAAAAATAGGATGAAAACAGAAAAATCTAAAGGATCCTTTTACTAAGCTATATCAAATGCTAACATTTGTTTCGCACAGCTTAAAATGACTTACCGTGGCATGTGCTCAGGCATCCTGCAGGTAAGTTCCAAATCGGCCCGAGCTAACTACATGCACAAATTTTTTTGTTGTTGGAGAGAGGAGGCAGATACTGGACCTGGGGGGTGGGGGGGAACGGAGGGAGGAGAAAAAATGAGCTGATAGAGAAGAAAAAGATCTGAGTGTCATTGTTGATACTAGAGATGCAGGACCTACTCCCATTTCTTGCTAAAGTACTGGAATCAACTGCCTCCACACATCAAATCCCACAAAGGGCTTTTGAAATTTAGTAAAGCAATAAAAACCTACTTCTTTATCTAATCCTCTTAGTCTAGTATTCCTACGGTATAGCACCTAGACTCCAGGACCCTCCGCACATCATCAGCAACCATACAGTCTGTAACTCCCAATCCAATGTATTCTACATATACGATGTTGAACTAGACTCTCTATGCATGCTTCGAGATGATCTAACTATATGTGAAACTAACATATCTCTGGCATTGTGAATGCAAAATGAATTATCCTCATATAAATCATTCTGTGTCTGCTAATTTAGGATGAACAACTGTATTAGATGAATATCACTGTAGCCCATATTACTTAGGGCCTGTTTTACAAAACCGCGTGGCAACAGCCTTGAAGCCCTTTAAATCTCTATGGGCTTCGGGGCCGCTGCTAACGCAGCTTTGTAAAACAGGCCCTTAGTTTTCTGTATCTCATTTGTTTAATTATTATTTGTTACTTGTAACCTGTCCTGAGCTCTCTGCGGAGGATGAGAGATAAAACAAATAAATAAATAAATCTTCTGCCCAAGGGATGGTAAATAAGACCCAAAATATTATAATGCCTCTGTATCACCCCATGGTGTATCCTCACCTTGGTATTGTGCACATTTCTGGTATCTGTATCTCAGAAATGATACCCATCTTCCTTACCTCTCAGGTAGGAAGTTCTTCACTCAGAGGGTGGTGGACACTTGGAATGCGCTTCCAGAGGAGGTGGTAGAGCAAAAAGGGACTGGACAAGTTCCTGAAGGAAAAGGGGATCCAGGGGTACAATTAGAGGGTTACTATACAGCACAAAATGCTTTAGAGTAATAGATCACTACAGGTCATTGACCTGGGGGGCTGCCGCGGGAGCGGACTGCTGGGCATGATGGACCTATGGTCTGACTCAGCAGAGGCAATGCTTATGTACTTATTCACATCAGTGAACCTACCATACCACAACCAAATTTTGAAGGCACCAAATACTTGGGCTAAATTAGGAGTCTGGTTCTGTTCACTTCAGCAGCTCTGAGGGATATCATCCCTTCCCACCTCTCTTCGTTCCTGCCTGTTGATTCTGAAATCTGAAATCCAGTTCTGATCATATCCCAGCTTGCTCTAAATGAAATGTAAGGATGGTACAAGGATAAAGGTTGCCCTAGGCCAGGGGTCTGCAACCTTTAAGACATAAAGAGCCACTTGGACCCGTTTTCGAAAAGAAAAAAAAACTTGGAGCCGCAAAACCATTATAAAACAAATCTAACACTGCATATATTGTTTCTTATCTTAATGCTATATACAGGATCATGCAGTTAGCTGTCAATCTGAAGAAAAAAAGGACTTTTTCAATTAACAATGTAAAATATATTTTTGCACATTAATAGCTAATTAAAATATTTAATTTAGCTGGTTAATGGGATTTTTGCTCCTGAACCTGATGTAGGAGAGGAAGTTCCGGGCCAACAAGGCATTTCTCCTCATTCCATCCAGCCTGAGCCCCATCTCTCCTTGATCCAGCATTTCCCTTCTGTGTTTGTCAGAATTACCATTCCACCTATTTTCCAGCATCACCCTTCTTTGTGTCCATCTCACTATATCTTCCTTTCTTTCAGCCTCCTGTATGTTTCCTCTCCTCCAGACCTCATTCTCTCCCCCAACTTTTTCTTTCTGTCTCCCTGTTCCCCCTGGCCCACGGGACTCCCACGGGGATGCCCCCCTGACCCACGGGACTCCCACGGGGACGCCCCCTGGCCCACGGGACTCCCACGGGGATGAAAACAGCCTACCTAAATTCTGGCGATGCAGGCATGCAGCTTACAAGTCCGGCGTCGCGGCGGGAAATAGCCATGCTGAGCAGTGAGCTCAGCACGTACACAGATGAAAGCCTTGCTTGCTGATTGGTCCGGCGGCGGCAAAGGTGGAAAAGAGCCGCATGCGGCTCTGGAGCTGCGGGTTGCCGACCCCCGCCCTAGGCAAACCTTCAGTCTTGTGCCACCCCTCCATTTATTTTTAGGCCCCTTCTCCCCTCTCCTAGCAAACACAGAGACCTCAGCATCCCCCTTTTCAGAATGATCTGGATAAATGGGTTATTTGAAAACTACAAGGTCTGATGCAACAGTAAAAATTTTATTGCAAAATGCTGCTATTGCACCAATGAAGATATTGGGGCCCCACATGGCCGCATTTTGCCTATACAAGGCCAAGCAGGACTTCAGGGTGCTGCCATTTGGGCACCTATACTTTTGGGTGCCAAAATGGCGGTGTCCAGCACAGTTCACTCCTCCAGCAGGAGTGGGTTGCCAGGTGCCCCTGCTACAGAAAAGTACCATAGAACCTCAAGTGATGTCTCCCAATATAATTAAAATGAAAAGTTACATTTAATTACTTCACACCATAAATATTCTTGGAGGTTCTTAGCAGGGTGCTTGACATTTGGGCACCATCATTGGAGTGCTGCATTTTGCTCTTCTGCTTAAGAACATATGAACAGTCATACTGGGTCAGAGTGTTCACCAGAAGCCTACTGAACAAAATGAGTGAAGAACTTAGTGAGTGTTCAAAAACCCCCAAATCCTCAGATTAACATGAAAAATGTAGAACACTGACAACTATATATAGTGCATAATCTTTTTTAAAACAGAGGGGAAAAGACTTTAAAAAACCCTTGGAATCCAGTCAATAGATGGACACCAATTTAGGTCTAGGTGTTATCAGTCAAAACCTTTAAAAAAAATTTTATTCAGTAAAACAACTCCAGGACACTATAATGAAAGATAATTTGAATCTTAGAAGAAAAGTAGAGTCATTAGAGAACCAGGCGCGTATTAATAACTTGAGACTGATAAACTATCCAAGAGTAACTTTGGTTACACCTAGAGACATGCTTAGGAGATACTTAATAGAAATATTGGAAGTCCCGGAAGGGAACCTACCACTATTCTCTCAAGTGTATTATCTCCCTAGCAAAACTCCACTTCAAGAACAACCTGAACCTACTGAAGGACAAGCATTGAATATCACAGAGATTTTGGAGAAGTCAGACCCGGAGATGGCAATACCTGCAACATTAGTTGTTACATTGGCTCTTTCTATTGATAAGTCCTGGTTATTGAGACTATTTCTAAAGAATAAACAGAAGGAATTCCTTGGTTGTAAAATTCAAATGTTCCCTGATGTTTCAAGGGAAACGCAAAAACGTAGGTATGACTTTCTTCTTTTAAAACCAGGAGTCATCTCACTAGGATTTTACTTAAGACACCCTTGTAAGTGCATTGTTCGTTATCACTCAACTAAATATGTATTCTTTGAACCTCAACATATGAACAATTTTTTGACTATGTCCCGTCTGGACAAGGAGAAATTACAATCTTGAGCTCTAAAAGAAAAAATGTAACTGTTCTCGAGGTATAGAATCAGCATTACTTTGTTGTATTGTTTATTTTTCTTTTGCTCGCTAGTAACTTTCTTGGATCCAAAGAGGACTTGAGCTAATTTCACCATAATAATTTCTTTTGTAATTTTACTTAACATATAAGTTAAGTATGGATTTATCGTTTAATGATTGTAATATGCTTTGGTTAAATTTGCTTTCTGTACAAGTTTTACTTGATAATATATTGAAATCAATAAAAAATACTTGAATACAAAAAGATTTTTAATACTTTAATTTATTCAAATTTACTATTAGTGAATACTTTATAAATAGTTGTGTGATTTTTAATCAAATATTTCTCTCATACTCCAATGAGAAATAAAGAGCTGGCAACTGTTGAATTATAATCAAAACAGTGTTGAATCTGGCTCTATAAATACATTAACAACAAGCATTTATCTTTTAAACCCGACCCATCATTGGAGTGCTGCATTTTACTCTTCTGCTTAAGAACATATGAATAGTCATACTGGGTCACACCAATAGTCATACTGGGTCAGACCAATCATCAGGCTCATCATTTAGGCCTACCCAGAGTGTTCACCAGAAGCCTACTACCATTGCTAATCATTTCTATAGCGCTACTAGACATACGCAGAAAAGAGAGTCCCTGCTCAGAAGAGCTTATAATTTAGTCAAGACTGACAAACTGGACAAGAAGGTGCATCAGTACACTGTGCTCAGGTGGTGGAATTACAGACAAATATTGATTCCTAGAAGGTGGATTGAAATTGAAAGCATCTTCAAAGAAGTGGGCTTTGAGTCTGGATTTGAATACTGCCAGAGACGGAGCTTGACGTAGTGGGTCAGGCAGTTTGTTCCAGGCATACAGTGCAGCAAAGTAGAAAGGATAGAGTCTGGAGTTGGTACAGATAAGAGAGACTTAGTGGATGAGCGGAGTGCCTGGGGGGGGGGGTGTGGAGAGGAGAGATACCGAGGAGCCGCAGAGCAAATACACTTGTAGGTTACTAAAAGGAGTTTGAACTGCATGTGGAAATGGAAAAGAAGCCAATGAAGTGACTTGAGGAAAGGGGTAATGTGGGCATAGCGACATTGGCAGAATATGAGACATGCAGCAGCGTTCTGAACAGATTGAAGGGGAGAGAGCAGGTTGCAGGAGTCTAGGTGAGAGGTGAGGGTCTTAGCAGTGCGCTCTGATAGGACAAAGTGCTGGGTTTGAAAAGCCACCCGGACCCTCGAACATGTCCTCAAAAGTAGGCCATGTCCGGGGAAATCTGGACAACTGGAAACCCTAGGCACACCCTATTTATGCCAGGGTTTTCTTGGCCTAAATGAGGGCACCTAAGTCCAAAACAGGCACCTATATGAAAAACACGCCCACAATCTGCCCCCTAACCATGCCTACCTATCATTCAATTAAGTGCAATTAATGTCATTTACAAGTTGTTCATTGCCAACTATCAGTGCCGATGAAGCCTTTTAAATAAGTTACATGCCTAGTAGAGAATGACAAATTTATCGCCATCCCCGCAGGAACTCAATTTCCCTGTCCCATCCCTGCGAGTTTTGTTGCTGTCCTTGTCCCTGCCCCATTCCTGTAAGCTCTGTCTTAATCGCACAAGGCTCGAACACTTATGATTTTAATGTGTTTGAGGCTTGTGCAGATGAGGACGGAGCTAAGGCATTGGTGGAATGAGGCATTATGACATCACAATCTGAGCTCTAGAATGTAGCTACTTATGATGTTAAAGTGTTTGAGGCTTGTGCAGATGAGGACGGAGCTTAGGCATTGGTGGAATGAGGCATTATGACATCACAATCTGAGCTCTAGAATGTAGCTACTTATGATTTTAAAGTGTTTGAGGCTTGTGCAGATAAGGACGGAGCTTAGGCATTGGTGGAATGAGGCATTATGACATCACAAGCTGAGCTCTAGAATCTTGCTACTTATGATGTTGAAGTTTTTGAGGCTTGTGCAGATGAGGACGGAGCTTAGGCATTTTTGGAATGAGGCATTATGACATCACAAGCTGAGCTCTAGAATGTTGCTACTTAGGATTTTAAAGTGTTCGAGGCTTATGCAGATGAGGACGGAGCTTAGGCATTGGTGGAATGAGGCATTATGACATCACAATCTGAGCTCTAGAATCTTGCTACTTAGGATTTGAAAGTGTTTGAGGCTTGTGCTGATGAGGACAGAGCTTTCAGGAATGGGGCAGGTACAGGAAAAGAATTCATGGGGACGGGGAAAAATTTGTCCCTGTGTCATTCTCTAATGCCTAGATTGGCTAGGCATGTCAATCCAGACGCCTAACTGTAAGCATCATTTCTAGAATTGGGGCCTTAGTGCGCACTAAGCTTAGCAAAAGGGCCCCTGCCTTTTTTATAGATTAAGAGAATGCAAGTGTTTATTTGTACACATTTATAGAAAGGTTTTTGCCGATGATTGAAGGCATTAAGCCCACATCTAGGCCAAATAAGTTCTGAAGCTTTTCCTTGCTAAAAATAATTAGTAAAAAAACCCCACAATTTATAAAAATGTATAAATGTGTTTGTATCCATGTATCATCACTGTGATACATAGAATAGTAATAATAATAATAACTTATTTATATGCCGCCATACCGGGAAGGTTCTAAGCAGCTAACAACAAGAAAGCAATACATACAATTCTAATAAATACATCAAGATAAAATAAACATGTGAATGAAATGAATAAAATTGGAAAGATATGTTAAAAAAGCAAAGAACGTTAAGATACCAGCCTGTTGAAAGGTTATTTGTTTAATGGCGTAAACAAATTGAAAACTGCCCACCTTCCCTGCTGGTAAAAAGTACTTTTGTCCTGTTTGTATGGTTGTCAGATTGTTTGCTTGGGCTCCATCTGCTCTTTAGTGCTCCCCCCCTCCCTCCACCACTCCCCCCCCCCAAAAAAAAAACAACAAAACAAAACATACTGCTGCTCTAGGCGACTGTCTGGTCCTTTTTGCTGGTTGAGACGGCCCTGATAAGCTTGAATATATCTTTCTGTGAAATTACAGCCTCTTCCTCTGCAGAAATGTGAATAAGCTTGGCAGGCTTCTGTTTTCAAAAACCTTTTTGGCTCACTAGCTCAAAATTACTCCATTTGGCCGAGAAACAACTGCCAACTTCCACCTGCACCTGGGCATCAGAATGTCATCCCAATGTGATCAGCTCCCTGAAATAGGATAGATAAAGAAACAATGAAAGAAAACAAGTTGTTTAACAAGCTGCAGGGGATTTTTTTTTTTTTTAAACCATTCTCTGCCCCTTTAGAGAATCAGACTTTGCAAACTTTTCTCTGATTCCATTGTTCAGAGCAATGGGAATCACTCACATTTTTTTTTTCTATTCTTTATCTGTATTTTTTCAAAATGATAGGGTTTGATTTAAAAATGTTCCTCCCCTAAGGTCTCCCTTCATGCTCTGCTCTACAAAATGCTGAGCGGAATAGAACGGGTACAAGTGGATCGATTTGTCACTCCGTCAAAAATGACAAAGACTAGGGGACACTCGATGAAAGCGCAGGGAAATACTTTTAAAACCAGAAAATAGTTAAGCTCTGGAACGCGTTGCTAGAGGTTGTGGTAAAAGCGGATAGCGTAGCTGGTTTTAAGAAAGGTTTGGACAAATTCCTGGAGGAAAAGTCCATAGTCTGTTATTAAGACATGGGGGAAGCCTCTGCTTGCCCTGGATCGGTAGCATGGAATGTTGCTACTCTTTGGGTTTTGGCCAGGTAATAGTGACCTGGATTGGCCACCGTGAGGAAGGGCTAATGGGCTTGATGAACCATTGGTTTGACTCAGTAAGACTATTCTTATGTTCTTATTTCAGATGAATTATAGTGTTTCTGATGGCTCTTCTCAGGTTTCTTCAGTACCTATGTGAAAACTATGAACACATAGAGAAAGCATGTGGAGCATTACTTATGGAATTCTTTTCAACCCCTGTGTGCATATTTGTGTTGCCTCTGTGTGTTTCTCTGACCTAGAGGGGAGAAGCGGTTTCAATGGAGCACTACCCAAATATTCTGGTGTGTGCGTATTATATTTAGGGGGGGTGTTTCTGTGACTGGGTGAGCACAGTAGAGGAGAAACAGTTTGAAAAGAGCAGTTCCCTAATAGCTACTTTTCAGTATATCAGTGCTTCTGTAAAAGTTTTCTTCATCACTGAGAAATCTGTTATGACAGTTTTTGGTTGAATGGGAGACAGATTCACATCAACATTTTAAAAAAAATTTGTTCTGGAATTTATACAGAATAGAGCGAAGATATTTCCCTTAACTTCCTTTTTTAACAAAATCAAATTCTGGAAGACATACTGAGCCACATCAACAGGTTAAAGAGTGATAAATCACCTGGACCAGATGGTATACATCCCAATATAAAGAACTCAGACATGAAGTTGCTGATCTGCTGTTAGCGATCTGTAATCTGTTGCTAAAATCATCTGTAGTACCTGAAGTTTGGAGGGTGGCCAATGTCACCTGATTTTTTTAAAAGGGTTTCAGGAGTGATCTTGAAAATTACAGACCAGTGACTTCAGTGCCAGGCAAAATAGTGGGAGCTATTATAAAAAATGAAATTATGGAACACATAGACAAACATGATTTAATGTAGGGTTGTCCAACGTGAGTCCTTGAGGGGCAGACTGGATGGGCCATTTGACCTTTATCTACCATCATGTTTCTAGGAGGAAGATTCCTGTGTTTACTGAATCTTTCAAAGTACAGAAATTCATCAAATAGGCCTCTGATGTCATGGCAACACGGAAACTGTCTGTACATTATACAAACTCCTCCTACCGCCAAGAACAGAGAGCTTCTATTGGCTGTTTTGAAAGATTCAGTGGTCCTTTTACAAAGGCGCGCTAGGGCCTTAACGCACGGAATAGCGCACGCTAAAATGCCCGTGCTAGCCGCTACCGTCTCCTCTTGAGCAGGTGGTAGTTTTTTGGCTAGTGCGCGCTAATCTGGTTCGCGCACTACTCACGCTAGCGCGCATTTGTAAAAGGACCCCTCAGAGTTATTTTTTTTCACGAGAATAGTGCAGTGGGAGTAAGAAGAGGGAAGGGAGCAGTTGAGAGTAGGGAGAAGCAGCTTGTCTCTCTCTGATTAATAGCTTTGAGGGAGCTGGCAGAGAATTTCTCTAAGCAGCTGGTTAACTCTATACATATAGCTCTGGGGATCAGTGTCCCAGAACCCTGAATATACTAGTAAAGGGAGAATTTCTATTTGTCCTCCCTTCCTGCCAGGTTCTGTACCCTTTCTCCCCCTCCCTCCTAATGCCTTGCAGGCCTCCACCGGGCCTGCCTTGAGACCTGATGGCCGGGACAGGAGGGATTCCTCTCACCTCCTGTCCCAGACGATTATCTTCCTCCTGCCTCCCCTGCATACCTTAAGTATCCCTGGTGGTCCAGGGGTGAATTGCGGCAGAAGCGACCTTCCTTTGCTCCTGCCCGTGCAGAACCACTAGCTAATTGGCTGCTGTGAGTTCTCTTCTCAAATCTAAGAAGTCATCTAGAGTTTCTGCTTACGCTAAGGTGTGGAAGGCTTTCCAACATTAGTGCGCTCAGGACCAGGTGGAGCCTTATTCGGCTCCAATTCTCGCCTTTCTTCAGGCTGGTCTTGATAAAGGCCTCACTGTGGCATCTCTTTGGGTCCACGTGGCTGGGCTCTCATGTTTAGAGCCTGGGATCATCGTTCCTCATTGGCGTCTCATCCTGATGTTGCCAGATTTCTGAAGGGGGCCCTTTGCATTAGACTGCCGGTTAAGCCACCATTCCCTTCCTGGGACCTCAACCAGGTGCTGTCTAGCCTCACCAATGCTCCTTTTGAGCACCTTTAGGATGCTTCCCTCTTGGACTTGACACTCAATACTGTGTTTCTGGTCGCTATTACCTCAGCATGGCGTGTCTCGGAACTTCAGGCTTTTTCGTGTAGAGAACCGTTCCTCCGCATTACCCTGGTAAGCTCTTTTCCAGACAGATATTCTAGACTCTTGCCCTGTCCTTCCTGCGCCTGCCTACTGTCTCTGTCTGTTTCTTGGAAGCCTGTCAGCCTTTGGGGGCTGGGAAGAATTCTCTATATATATTTTACTTCTGTGGAAGTAGTTTCTGAGCTCCTTTGAGGCCTTTGTTGGCTGTTTGCAGTTGATGTTCTTATGTAACTTTCTGAGCAGAACGGTTGTTGCTGAACTTGATTGCCATAGGTGTCTCTACTTCACGTTTATGTAGTGCCTCTCGGTGCTTGGGTACTAACTGTAGGTGGAACTAAGCAGCCCAGTGAAGTAGAGCAGAGGCACAGACAAAAATCCAGAGTGGATTCCTTCTGCAGATGGCAAGCGGCCATGGGGACACTACCCATCTGTCTAGAATGCCTCACCTATCTACTGGAAAAGAGCTTACCAGGGTAAGTACCTATTCTCTTTATACACTCAATAACTAAAAACATGATACAAACACTGATTAAGTATGTATGAGGAAAAATCCATTGATTGATGGGGGGGGGGTTAAAATTGATTTTTCAACTATACATTAAGCCAAGAAAGAATGAATCAGAACCAGGCTTAAAGCTGACTGACGAGGTTAGCAGGTGTTAAAACAGAAAAGGTTTTTAATTGAAAAGCTACTGGGCCATGGGGACATGCAAAGCATGATCTGGGGAAATCATTTCAATTGTTTGTTAGATAAAACAGCTTGGTTGCCCTGTTAGTCCACTTAAATACATAGAAATAACAGTCAACAAACAAAAGCATCTTTTTTTTTTTTTTTTTTTTACAATAGAGACAGCTTTGCCCTGGAATTTATTCAAGGACATATTTCTAGAAAACAGGTGGAGAAAGTAGGGCAGCAATAATCCATGAAGTTTATTGTTAGAAACTTGAGCACAACAGAGGTCTACTACAATATTAGAGCCCAAAGATTAGGACTAATTACTTTTACAAATGTATAAATCACGCCTTATCTGAGGGCTACAGAGAGGGGGGCGGGGGGACAAAATTACCTGTGCACATGGGGAATTGGAATGGGACTAGAAGTTTTCATTTATTTGCCTATCCCAAGGCAAATGGTTGTCGATATAAGACTTTTTTTGACAGGACCTTAGCGTTTCAAGCAGGTAAACTGCAATCTTGGCTAGGTGAATGTATCCATCAAGCCATGTCTTACTATTCTTTTCGAAAATTAGTCAAGTCCTCTCTGTTTGACAAATTTATTACTAATTTAGGAGATTTAAGATTGTAACTAATATGTTTTATTGAATGAATGATTGTATCTCGCTGACTGTCCAGTTCCTCTTAGTATAAACCGCCTAGAAGGTCAAGGTCAAGGTCAAGGTTTATTAACATTTGATTTATCACTAAATCTGTTTACAAAGCGATGTACAAAATAAAACATTAAATATAGAGATACAAAATTAAAACGCAATAACATAAGTTTAAGACAAGACAAACTTGAGATGGAGGGAAAGAAAGGAAAAAGATTACATCTGTCTTAGTTAGGAAAACAAATAGGGAAAAAAACATAAGGGAAAGGGTTAGATTAAAAGTTAAAATGCTAAGAAAAGATTAAATAATATTAAGAATTAAAAGCGTCTTTAAAAAGGTGTGTTTTCAAAGATTTTTTAAAAGAATATAAATCTCTTTCGATTGTAATATATTGTGGGAGAGAATTCCACCATTGTGGGCCCATGACAGAAAACATGTCTGCTCTTCTTATTCCTATTGTTTTCAAGGAGGGTATGACTAATACATTTTGGGAGGATGATCTTAAAGAGCGAATGGGATTGTAAGGAATTAACATTCTTGATATAAACTGAGGCTCATTATAAGTTAAAGTTTTAAATATAAGCAGCAATATCTTGTATAAAATACGATGGCTTATAGGAAGCCAATGAGCATCGATAAATAGAGGCGTAACGTGATCAAATTTCTTTGCATTATAAATCAATTTAATAGCGATATTTTGAATAATTTGAAGACGTCGTTTTTCTTTTTGAGTGATGTTAATTAATAAAGAATTACAGTAATCGATCTTTGTTATGACTAAAGAATGGATGAGAATGTTACGAGATTTAGGTTCCAAAAATTTAGTGATCGATCTTATTAGTCGCAGTTTATAAAAACAAGATTTAACTATATTATTGATATGTTCATGGAAAATCAGTTTGTCGTCGATTATAACTCCCAAAATTTTTAGATTGTGAACAATCTCTATGGAATTATTGTTTAGGACAAATGGGGATTTGAGAGTTATGTCGTTTTTCCAATTAGAACAGGGGTAGGGAACTCCGGTCCTCGAGAGTCATATTCCAGTCGGGTTTTCAGGATTTCCCCAATGAATATGCCTTGAAAGCAGTGCATGCAAATAGATCTCATGCATATTCATTGGGGAAATCCTGAAAACCCGACTGGAATATGGCTCTCGAGGACCGGAGTTCCCTACCCCTGGCCTAGAACTTCTGGTAATGGCGGTATAAAAGAGTAAAGTTATTATTGTTATTAATATTGTATACTGCCTTTTTGTGGTTATACATTCAAAGTTATACATTCA
Source organism: Geotrypetes seraphini (assembly GCF_902459505.1). NCBI lineage: Eukaryota > Metazoa > Chordata > Amphibia > Gymnophiona > Dermophiidae > Geotrypetes > Geotrypetes seraphini. Next base: position 58,969,185 of record NC_047097.1, on the reverse strand, counting down.
AGGATCGGAGCATCAATGATAATAATAATAATAACAACAGCTTATATACCGCAGGACCATGAAGTTCTAAGCGGTTTACAAAGATTAAAAGAAAGGTACAAATAGATTGAACTTAACAAGGTGGAAGCTAGAGATTAACAGCTCAAGGGATCAGTTATTGAGGAGAAAGAGTTGTACGGGTCAACTGCCTAGATAGTACAGGAACAGATATGTTTTTAAGCGTTTCCTGAATTCCCCATAAGTATTAGGCATAAACAATTGATCTAGATCTGTGGCTGGCATAGAACTATGGAATGCCTTGCCTGATATCCTGCGGTTTTGTATGGGGAGGACGAATTTTAAGAAAATGCTGAAAACTCAATTATTTGCCAATGCCTTCCTATGCTAAGGTATATTTCAGTTGATAATCGCCTTTTAGAAATTTTTTTTGACAGCAATGTATGATTTAAAGCTTGCTTGTATTTCTGAATTGATTGAATTTGCGCTCTATCCCTGTTTATAACAGGGACGATGAATGATGTTGTTTAGATATGTCTATGTTATATGTGATAATTGTAGGGAAACAAGATATTATGTTTGTGATATGGAAACCGCATGGTTGTATGCGATAAGTAAATTTTTAGATAAATATATAAAGTGGTTTCTGCAACCTTTTTGTGTAGGAAGGTTTTCTGAGACCCCAAAGGTAATACCCTAGTGCGGTGCTTTGCAAACTGTGTGTCTCCTGAGATTTCAGGCACGCGGCACACTGGGGGGAGGAGAGGTGCCAGCGCTGGCTGACTGCGTACAGGACACGTCCTCAGCAAATACACAGAATCCGACAAAGACAAAACCCCACAAACAAAATAATCAACATCTGAATGTTAGCAATAAGTCTGAGAAGCTGAGAACGTGCTCCACGTACAGTTATAGAAGTGAAGGTTATTACAGACGTCGTATGCACAAAGCTAACCTGTTGGAAACGTTGCCTTGGAAGGTTGTATGTAATACCGTGATAGGCATTCTGTTTGCTGCTCTTTGTAATAAACAGAAACGTGATGGCAGATAAAGGCCAAATGGCCCAGCCACAGCATCCACAGTAGAACCTTGGCTTGCAAGTAACTTGGTTTGCAAGTGTTTTGCAAGACAAGCAAAACATTTGATTAAATTTTAACTTGATATACAAGTAATGTCTTGCAATACAAGTACATACAGTATACATACATCACAACTGGTTCTTCTCTCTCTGATGCTGCAGGAGTGTAGTGACTGCTCTAAATGTGCGAGGTCTTACAATATGAGTACATACAGTATACACGCGTCACATCACAACTGAGCCAATGGTTCTTCTCTCTCTGAAGTTTCGGGAGTGTAGTGACTGTTCTAAATGAGCAAAGTCTTGCAATATGAGTACATACAGTATACACGCGTCACATCATCACAGCTGAACCGATGGTTCTTCTCTCTCCGACGCTGCGGGAGTGTAGTGACTGTTCTAAATGAGCAAGGTCTTGCAATATGAGTACATATAGTATTTTGTATTAAAGTTTTTGGGTTGTGGAACAAATCGTCTGAGTTTCCATTATTTCCTATAGGGAAATTCGCTTTGATATACGAGTGCTTTGGATTACAAGCATGCTTCTGAAACGAATTGTGCTCACAAACCAAGGTTTTACTGTATATGATTAGTTCTGTACAATAATTGTCTATACAGTAGGTTTTCTGAGATGAAGACGATGTTTATATGACCACTGACCCTTTTTTGCTGTTAGTAGTCTTTCAAACATCCAACATGTCCTGGTGGTACAATGAAACATATCTTGCTATTTTAGTTGCTGATTCTCCTTTTTCTGTGTGGATTGAACAAAATGTTCCTGATCATCTCTTGTGGGAAATCTTTTAATTTCTCAGTCTGCTTTGGAAAAATATATCTCTGATATATTTTTGTCTCTTCAATGTTATAATGCATGAAGAGTCTGATTTCTTGTGGTTCTTATTAGTGATCTTTTTCTCTGTATTTTGGAAGAGTCTGCCTATGTTCTGCTTATTTGACCAAGGTGAATGATTCTGTAACATTTCAGCTTGTTCTTTACGCCACAGGAGGTGTGTGGCATTCTAGGGCTCAGAGCTGTAGCAAGATTTGGCCAGCTGGTGATGGGAGAAAGAAGACTTTGTGCCCTCGTCAACCTCAAAGAATAACAAGATTCTGGAACCCCACTGAGAGCAACATTCCAGAGCTGAGTTTGTGATGTCATAATGCCTCAGAGCCAACCTCATCAGTGATATTACAATGGCTTAATTGTCCTATATTTGGCTCACGTAAGAACATAAGAATAGCCATACTGGGTCAGACCAATGGTCTATCAAACCCAGTAGCCCGTTCTCATGGTGGCCAATCCAGGTCACTAGTACCTGGTCAAAACCCAAGGAGTAGCAACATTCCATGTTACCGATCCAGGGCAAGAAGTGGCTTCTCCCATGTCTTTCTCAATAACAGACTATGGACTTTTCCTAAAATAAAAATGCCTCCGGGTCTAACTTCCTGTTTCCCCCTAGGTAGGACGCAGCAGAGTCAGCGTGTATTAATCGTTGCCTGTCACAGCAACCACGCCTGAGCGACAACACCAGCCCTGCTGCCTAGCCAACACCAGCCAGCGTCCGCTCCCCCTGGCATTGAAACCTGGTTATGCCTTCGGGCTTAGTCCCCCACAGTTTGGGCTCAAGCCCCCTTCAAAAACTGCAGTATTGGATTCATGGCTGACGAGAATGTTCAAGCCCGCCAGCAAAAGCTTTGTGGCCCAAGCCCCCACCCTGGCTGCTTCAGCCACCAGTGCTGGCATTTGCACGCATGCTCAGTTCATACATTTGAACTGAGCATGTGCAGAAGTGCCAGCGTCCAAAGTTGAAACATTCTGCCAGCTTTCTCACTGCTTCTCTGCTTCTGCAATACAGGCGGGGACTCCGGCAGAGAATCTCTGGCTGGTGGAGCTTGAGCATCCCCTGCTGGCAAAGGTATGACTTTGCGGCAGTGGCAGAGGTGGTGGGGGAGGTGAATTGAGAGGAAATGCTTGCCCCCTGCCCTCCCTGGACCCTCAGAAAAACAAGTTCTGGGCTACACCCCTAAATAAATATCAGAGTTAATTTTGGCCAGAAAAAGGTTTAGCAGTGATATTCAGTTTCTCTCCGTGGAGCCATCTGTAGAGCTGGCAGCAGTAACTATTCTCCACATATATTCAGTATTGTTCACTATCTGAATAGTGACACCAAATTTATGGAATAGGTTATTTATTTTAAAACATATATCCCACCTACACAACTAGGCGGGTTCCAAATAAACATACATGCTATAAGGTCTGGGTTTAAGTGTGAGTCCTGCTCGACCCCAAATGCACAGCGGCATAGCAAGGGTAAGATACCCCTCCCCCGACCTCTTCTCTGGCCCCCACCCCATCTGCTTCTTCCCCGCCTCCTCCTGCCGCACGCAGCCATGCCCCCTTTCCTTCCTTTCCCCCAGACCTCTTTAACATTCAGGGCGCAAGCAGCAACCCCAACCTGCTGCTCACACCAGTGTCGGCTTTTCCTCTGACATCACTTCCTAGGGTTACCAGGCATCCGGATTTCCCCGGACATGCCCTCCTTTTGACGCCATTGCGTCTTATCCGTGCATGCGCGGATGTGCTGCCTGACAAGAACAGGCAGCAGGGCTGGGGCGGGCTTGGGGACATGATGGGTCAGAACTGGGGGCGGGGATGGGTGGGCCTGGAGGCGAGTCTAGAGGTCCGGCTTTTCCAAGGCTCGGGGACAGGAAGTGACATCAGAGGATGTGCTGGTGCAGGTTGGGGGAAGGGAAGGGGCGGGGAAGGAGCAGGGGAGGTGGAGAGGAAGACGGGTGCCGGTGCCCCTATCAAGATGGTGCCTGGGGTGGACCGCCTCCACCATCCCCATCCCTACTACATTGCTGTATGGGCATATTTACAAAATAGCATTTGGGTGAAATTTTGACATATACATGCATAAATATGCACATCCACTCAGATATGCTAATATTCTCAACACATATGAGCAATTGACATGTAAAGGACATGTAATGGTTAGAGGAGCAGAGTACGATCCAGGGGAGCCCAGTTCAGATCTCACTCTGGCTCCTCATGACTTTGGGCTCCTTTTATGAAGCACGCAGCTTTTTAGCACACGCTAATCCCTGTGCTAGCTGAAAAATTACCGCCTGCTCAAGAGGAGACGGTAGCTTCTAGCGCGGCCAGCAATTTAGCGCACGCTATTACACGTGTTAAACTGCTAACGTGGCTTCGTAAAAGGAGCCCTTTATCTCAGGTACAAGCTTAGAACGGGAACCCTCCAGGGACAGAAAAGAAATCCCCTTGTTCTTGGTTGTGACTCACTTCAGTACCTTTCATGCTTGAAAGAGGTATATTTGTATATTTTTTTTAACGTATTATTGTATATTGTTGATTGTCCTGCTTTTTTTAGTGTAAACCGCCTAGAACTTTTGGTTATTGCGGTATAAAAGAATAAAGTTATTATTATTATTATTAATTTAAAAAAAAAACCACACACACACACAAAAACATTTCTACCTCAAATTGTAGTGCAGAAGCCTCAATGTGATAAAAGGAAAGAATTACAAAAAGCAGAAGAGAGAGAGAGCGCAGAAATAATGATTGTATTCTGGTGGTATTCTGTATTCAGGGCTGGCGTAACCCTTAGGCAAGACCAGGCAGTCGCCTAGGGCAGCATCGTCTGAGCGTGGCAAATGCAGCTGCAATCACAGCAAAACAATAGATCCCGAAAGCACCTTCAGCACAAACTGTGACGCTTTTATGCCTTTCTACAAGATTGCTTAGTGGAAGCGGGATTGGGTGATCTTAACTGTTCACTTTAATTACCACAACCTGGGAGGGAGAGAGGTCAAAGGGCCTGAAAGTTAATTGATGGAGCAAAACATGAAAGGTTGGTGCAGGGCGCCTAGATCCCTTACATCGGCCCTTTATACTGTCTCTGCTTTCCTTGCTGGATCCTCAGCTGCTTGCCACCTGTCCAGGACTGTAATGCAATCAGCCCCTGGGAATTGGGCTTTCTCTGGTTTGCAACTTTCTTTTACTGTGACCATTTTTCCTTTCTTTTATGTAGTACTTTAAAGATTCATCCCAATTGTCCGGGCAATAAAGCTTCCTGACTCTGAATTGGGCTGCTCTGTTCTGTTCTCTTTCCCTCCCCTCATCTCCTGCAGCTCCTCCTTTCTCCTGCTCTGATTTGTGTCTGGTGACGTTGCCCGATGAGTCATTTTGTTGTGTTTGCTGTATGACAACACGCAAAGCCACATTCAGCAGACAAGAGAGACAGAGAGAAAACTTCACCCCTCATCTCGTACCCTACCCCCTAAAAACCCCCCCCAAACCAATCAAGTAAACCCCCTCCAGATCCAGAGCAGCCCCTCTCACCAGAAAGAGCCAGGGAAGATGGGCAAGCTGGCAAGGTCCCTGGCAGGGCAGAGGGAGCCCTGAACCCGCAGGAGGCAGCTGAGCTGCGTGACCCGCTTCCAAGGTGAGGGTCCCACTTCATGCTATTTATAGCTCTACTCTGTTCAATACAAAGGGATAACATGTCCCCCTCTCCCCTCCCCCCTCCTCCGGTCTGCAGACACCCGTGTGTCGCCAGAGTGGTTTTCCACCTGCTGTACTGTGCCACTCCATGGCTTTGTGCCTGGTTCTCGTCGTTCTGGCATGTCTGTCTTGCTGTTAATAGCTTTAGCTCTGCACTGTATTTCCCTTTTTGCTTATTTGTACAGCATGTGATAACATTTTCCTTTCAAATACCATTTATTAAATGCTTTGGAACAAAAGTAGTCTCTCAGCTAGTTTATCTAATCCCATCTGAGTGGTCCAGACGAGTGGTTTAGCAGTAAGAACATGGGGCTTAGTAGTCATGACGTCTTCTGACATGCAAATTTCACACTTCCCTCTGTGATCTTGGGCAAGCTGAAATATTTCCCTCTATCTTTAGGGAGCTACCTTGTATATAAACAGGTAAATTTTGAATAAAATGGGGAATAATTTCAGCCATCTAATCTAGATCTTCACATTATTCCTTTGCTCAGTGGTGCTATGCGCTTCACTAATGACTATACATGGACATATAATTAAACGCAGAGGTACTAGATATCAGGGCTTTTACGTATAAGTTATAGGGCTGATATTCAAAGCAATTTAGCCAGTCACTGACTGGTTAAATTGCTTGGTTGGGGCTGACTGCCAATATTCAGTGGCACTCAACTAACTAAACCCCTTCCCCTTTTTACAAAGCCACGGTAGAGGTTTCTACCATGGCACAGAACAACAAATGCTCCAACGCTCATAGAATTTCTATGAGCATTGGAGCGTTTTGCGCTCCAGGCCGTGGTAGAAACCTCTACCAGGCTTTGTAAAAGAGGGCCCTGAATTTGGTGGGTTACTACCTAAATCAAAGCTTGCTATGTGGGGAAAGTTCAGGGGGGGTGGAGTGAGCACGTGGCTACTTAAGTACTGCTATACATGGGACTGCAGAAAAGTCTGTCCTATTTTTATGCGTTAGCCCTTGGCTGCTTAAATGCTGAATATTGACTTAATCAGCTTAGTCGGCTTAAAAATAGCCATATGTTCAAAGGCAAAGCCTAGTTAGGGCCTGGCTTTGAATATCCAGGAATAATTCTGTTGGCAGCAAACAAAACACTCTCCGCCCGATGGCTGAATAAAAGACCCTTACATGTGTAAATGCCAATAAACAGCACTGTCCCCCTAATTATAGAAAGTTCCCCCCCCCCCAGTTTGCGACAAGCCTATAAATTTGCACGTGAAAGTTGTAGAATAAGGTCAGTTGCGCGCCTCAGTTAATTTCACAATGAGCTGATAATGGTATAAATGAGAAATCATGGGCTATAATTGGCCTTAATTGGAACTTAGGGCTAGATTCACAAAGCAAACCGATCTCGTACCAATCAGTTTGCGACCCCTTAGCGACCCCGGCCCAATTCACTTACCTCTCTGCCGACCATCCTCCTGCCGCGCATGCAAATGAGGTCAACGGCATGCAAAGTAGGCAGGGACCCGATTCACAAACCAAAACCCTGATGCAACACCGACTGAGCTGGTCGATCACTCCCAAGCGACTGCTGAGGACCAGTCGCTCAAGCCCTTTCCGGCTGCTCTGACTTCTGCCGCCCTGCTCTCTGCCCTGCCAGCCCCGATCTCCTGCTGCCCCGAACGCCTGCCTGCCCCGACTCTCCCACCTTTCCCTGCACTGCAAGCCCATGGTATTAATCCATGGACTTAAGCGGGTTAAAACCACGGGCTCCAAAAGTTAAAAAAGGGAAAAAAAAACAAAAACCCTGCCAGGCCTGGAGGTCCAGCACAAACGCAAACCATCTACAGATGGTCCGTGCATGTGTTGTGATCGCTATAGAGCGATCCAGGCAGGCAGGTGGGGGCGTTCCTCCGATCGCCCCCATCTGCATATTGAAGTTTCCTGAATTCATCGGGCCTGCCCGGATCGGGCCCAATCGGGCAGGTTCGTGAATCTAGCCCTAATTGTCACTGATAAGCAGTTATGTGTGTAACCGCCCTTACTAGTCTGCAAGTTGGGTGCTCAAATTTCAGAATGTGCAGTTATCAAAGGGGGGCATGGACCTTTGAGGGCAATGAGTTGGTCAGGGGCATGTCAGCCGGTTATGTTTCAAGTTGTATTAAAATTTGATATAGTTGCCTATTAAAAACTTTTCTAGGCGAAATACAAAACTAAAATATTTCTATAATATTAAAAGTACTTGGACATAATACCAAACTAACTAGACATACCGGAACTTGGAGGGAAGAAGGGAGGAACTACATTCGTTCTTGAAGAATAGCGGAACAATTAAGGTAAGAACATACTGAAGGGGAAAAAATCATGGTTCTAGAATGCTATTATTTATACATCCAACAGCCTACAAATGTGAGATTTTCTCCAGCCAATGAATATTGGAATTGCAGTGTTGATAGTAACTAAGTAAACGTAACTAATTACTGAATTTAAGTAAAAAATTTTGATACTTGTAAAGAAGTACAGGATAATATTTGTTACTTTTACCTTTACTGAAGTAATAATTTTGTAAATTTTTTACTGCTTTTACCTAGTTACATTTGATGCTTGCAGTTAAAAGTAAAAATTGGAAGGGAAATGTAAATGACAGTTCCTCATTAAACCAAATGAATAATCAAAACTGGATTTTGCTATCGCAAACCTCATCATGCAAACAGTGGATCATTTCATCTTAAATTTTGCTGTCCAGTGAATATGGCCTATAAGAACAGTGGAGTCACCTGTTTGAATTGGTTAGATAAGTTGGGTCACTCCCATGGGGGTGGTCTAAGGGATTTGATCAATCGGAATCCTAGGCCACTCCCAATGCATCCCAGAATGCACTGGGAGAGAGGCCTAAGATTTTGATTGGCCCAGGTGCCTTAAGCGCCTGAGACAATCAGGGCCTTAGGCCCCTCCCCGGTGCATCCTACAATGCACTGGGAAAAGGAAGGCCATTCAGTGGAGGCGGGCTTGTCCGCCGGAGGGAGTATGCATTCCTCTGGCCGGCCAACTAAATAAGGTACTGGTGGGGTCCGGGTGGGCTTGGGGTGCCAGAGGATGTCTCTGGGGGGTGGGATTCCAGCAAGATGGACTGGGCATCCCTCCTGCTGATGATCTTGGGGGTGGAGGGATTTCAGCAGGAGGGAATGGGCATCCCTTTTGCCGATGATCTTAGGGTGGTGGGATTCTGGCAGGAGTGAATGGGCATCCCTTCTGCCGATGATCATAGGGTGGGAGGTTCCTGTGGGAGGGACTGGGCATCCCTCCTGCTGGGGGATGACTTGTGGTGGGGGAGGATAGGTAGGTTTCCGGCAGGAGGGATTGGGCATTCCTTCCACTGGAAGATGTATCATGGTGATGGTGGCAGGAGGAATTCAGCACTCCTCCTGCCGCAGGCATTTGGGGGTGGGGGGGGGGCTTCGGGGGTTCCAGCAGGAGGGAGTGGACATCCCTCCTGTTGGTCGTCTTCATGGGGGGATGGAAGGGTTCCCTGCTTCAGCTGCTAAACTGATCGTGGCCGTGCCTATTTGAAATGTACATTTCAGGTCCTAGGGAGAAGCCTAGGGCTGCCTATGCTCGCCTAAGGCCATTTCCGGGTGAAACCACGCCTAGCCTTGGATGAGCTTAGGCAACCCTATGCACCTCCCTAAGCTCGAGAAGATGCCTACAATGTAGGCTGCCAGCCTCGGGGATTTAAAAAAAATGTGTGTCCCGATTGGCTGGTTAGACAGCGATAGGACGCCTACTGCCGCCTACAATCGGAACGCTGTTTACAGAATTTACCCCTAACTGTGGATATTCAGTGGCATTAACCAGTTAAGTGCACCTGAATATTCATGGTTAGCCCTGGACAATTTATTGAAACAGCCAGGATCCTCTCTGGGCTGTTTAAATTGCTTTGAATATTTATGGTCCATCCCTTGGAATGTCTTAACCCTGTCCTCTCTGCTATGCATATAGTACAATATGTAATGTTTAGCAAAATCTCTCTCTAATATATATGTATATAGTAGACTCTCTGTTAACCAGAACTCTTAAGCAACCAGCAAAAAAAAATAAAAATTAAGAAATACCTTAATACTTTAAAAATTAAAATAAATTCAATTTCTGGTGGAAATTTAAGTGTAAACTTGGTATGTCACACCTGAGTACATGTCTGGTAGTTTGTCTGGAACAGTTTATGGGGTATAGTATTAGGCCTATTTTTAATAGTAACTCTCAAGCAACCAGAAACAACATTTATCCGGCATCTATCAATCCCCATGGGTGCCGGTTAACTGAGAGTATATATATATATATATATACATACTGTATATAGATATATAATGCTGTTGATTTATATACACATTTAGACATTTGGCACAGCACTGATCATCTAAGCACTTTTTGAAAACTGACCGAAAGGTTTTTGCCTTCTTCTGACTTTCCCATGTTGTCCCTTCTTTCTTTCTTTCTTTCTCTTGCTTTGTCTTGGATCAGAAGATTCACCCTGGAACGCTCTCTCTCTTCTTTCAGGTACCCATCTTACCTGCTGTGGCTGATCTTTGGGGGCTGTCGCTGCGCAGCCCCATCATTCCTTGAATCACGGCTCTGGACGGACTGCTGCGCTGCTTCACATGTGAGCGCCTGTGCGGTGTGTGCGCGCCTGAAGCCTCGGCGCACCGGGGCATCGCGCTGCAGCCCGTTATGCTCAGCTTTGACCCAGGGCCAGGGCTGGTGGCTGGCACAACGGCCACCTCTTCGCTGCCAGTCAGAACTTTTCGCTGTTACCTGCCACGCTATCTCCGCACATACAGCTGTGTGCACTGCCGGGCACATCTGGCCAAGCACGAAGAGCTGATCTCCAAGGTACACATACATCCAGTGGCTTAGGGTTCCATAACACACTCACATGTGTATATATCATCCCTTTGCACTGTTTAAAACATGAGTCCTAATATCTGTAATAGTTTTGGAGAAAACTGGAGTTTTTGAAGGTTGTGAGACCTTTGAAAGGACCAACAAAAAGATGCCACAGTACCTGAGCTTCTGAGGCCATATTTGAAGCGAGGGCTTGGAGACCTCAAAAACTCACTTAAAGCAGTAGGCCGAATGTCAGGGAAAACAAAAAAGAACCCAACAAAACTACAGTAAAGATGCAACAACAAAACCAAAAAAGAATTGCAGGAAATGTACAAGGTACAGGAATTTGTATTAAAATCAATATAAAGTATTATATCCAAAATTAGTCCATGATGTTAAATAGTACGGACTTGACACGGTCCGTGTTTCGAAAAACACTTCTTCCTCAGGGGTCCATGATGTTCAGTACATTTATATACAAGAACCATATGGATAACAGCAATTGAACAAAAGATTCTGGAAACACAGGCGATAAAAATTCAGCGTTTGTCTGAGCAGCATTTGCGGGGCAGTATTTGTTCATTCGGAAAACTGTTAAAAAACACAACTATTTGTTGATGCATTTCTCTGAACAATGATTTATATTGTTGTAAGAATTGAATCTTTCTGTTTCTACTTGTCCTGATCTGTTTTAACATTTTATGTATGTAATTATTTTGTAAACCTTTTTGATATAAAATGGTATAGAAAATTTTAAAATAAATAATTTTGGATATAATACTTTTTATTGATTTGAATAAAAAAATTCCTGTACCTTGTATATTTCCTGCAGTTCTTTTTTTTTTTTTTTGGTTTTGAAAGTCAGGGAAGCTAGTGTTCAAATCCCATTTCCATGTCTTCTAGCCTTGTGGAAGTCAATTAATCCGCCATCGCTTCAGGATTACAAGACCTCTGAGGAGAGGAAAATATCTAGTCGCCTTGAAAATTCATGAGCAAATACACACAAGAGTTTATATATACATAGGTATATATAAAACATCTTTCCTCTTGGTTCTCTAAAGGAAATACAACCTACAAAGGCTTCAGTAATAATATATGTTGACATCCCATGCTTCCAGATTTACATGTCACACGTTCACAAAGCTTTCTATGTCATGTCCTCACCCAGTCATATATCAAACCATGTTTTTGTTTCTACAGTAATCTAGTAATCCAGCACGCCTTTGCATAACATAATGACCCACATTATTTTATATAATGAACCAGATCACCTTTACATATTAATCCAGCATGCTCTTATGCACTAGCACAACATGGTTTCACATAAGAACGTAAGAACTGCCGCTGCTGGGTCAGGCTAGTGGTCCATTGTCCCCAGCAGTCCGTTCCCGAAGCGGCCCTTAGGTCAAAGAACAGTGCCCTAACTGAGACTAGCCTTACCTGCGGATGTTATGGTTCAACAGGAACTCGTCTAACTTTGTCTTGAATCCCTGGAGGGGATCCAAAACAACTTCATATACCTTTATATAACGACTTAGTAAACTGGGTAAATTGGTTTTTCTCTATTCACCCTACATGCCTTTATGTACTGATCCAACATACCTACACAGTCTGACCTGACACACCTTCTCAAACAGACTCAACACCCCTACACATTCGGACCTGCCACACTTTCTCATACAGACTCAACACATGTACACATTTGGACCGGGCACACTTTCTCATACAGACTCAACACATGTACACATTCGGACCGGCCACACTTTCTCATACAGACTCAACACATGTACACATTTGAACCTGCCACACCTTCTCAAACAGACTCAACCCACGGTATTGGCCTGACCCCACACGCCTACACATTCTTAGGGTTACCATACATCCGGGAAAACCTGGACATGTCCTCTTTTTAGAGGACTGTCCAGGTGTCTGAATGGGGTTTTTAAATTATGGACTCTGTCCGGGTTTGGCAGGGCCAGCTTACAAAGAATGTGGTGGCTCTTCCCACTTACCTCCTCGGCGCTGCAATTCTATTTTCTTTGGGCCGCTGGCAGCTCAGAGACCTGAGCCTGCTGCCATTGGCCTGCCTCTCTGCAAGTCCTGCCTCTGCAGGAACAGGAAGTTGCTGCAGAGAGGAGGCGGCTTTTGGGGCAGGCCGACGACAGAAGGCTCAAGTTGCCGAGCTGCCGTTGGCCCAAAGAAAATGGAATTGCAGCACTGAGGAGGTAAGTGGAGAGAGCTGGCGGATTCTTTGTAAGTCAGCCCTGCCACACTAGCTTCTGTGAGGGCGGGGCTGGGAGTGGGTGTAGAGATAGGGTGGGGGCAGGGTCATGTGTCATTTTTTTTTCAGGTCATAAATATGGTAACTCTCAACTTCTGAGCATTCTGACCTGGCCCACTTTCTTATACGGACTCAACACATCTGTTGGTATTGATCCAACATGCCTTTGTGTAAGGTAGTAAGATATTTACTTTGGGGTAAATATTCAGCCAGTGGTGGTCTGGGGACTGGCATTAGATATCCAGTTATGTGCAGCTATCACTTACGAGGGGCGTTCAATAATTTATCTACCTGAGTATGAATGTAGCAAACATGCTAAGACAAGTCTGTGCATGTTGTGACATGTCTCAAAGTTACTCATGCACAGTTGCAGCTTAGTGCGAGTCTAACATTCCAAGAGGCAGGATGTTAGGAGAGTCCTCATGCAGATCAAGTAAGAAACTGCTAGATGTGAAGTACCATTCGGTGATAAAATTTCTCACAAAAGAAGGGAAAAAGCCAAAGGAGATCCATGAACACATGACTGCGGTTTATAGTGATTTGTTTTTTCCCATCTTCCTACAAAGTCAAATTTTGGAGCAAGCAGTTTAAGTGGGGTAGACTAGGGAATCCCTTACACTGGATGACCTGTGGAAGCAACTTCCACAGAAAGGTGCAAGAAGTTGAGGATTTGATTTTGTCAGACAGACAAATTAAGGTTTCCCAAATAGCTGAAGAAATAGGCATTTTGGCAGGTACAGTTTGGAAAATAATTCATGAAAAGTTGGGCAAGTCCAAGGTTAGTGTAAGATGGGTTCCAAGAATGCCAACACCGTGTCAGAAGGCCACAAAGCTACAGTGCTGTCAGGAGATCTTGGAGATGCTCCATCAAGACCAATTGATTTCATCATTTGGTGACTGGAGATGAGACTTGGGTCTATTACAGAGATCCTGAGTCCAACATGGAGTAAATACAGTAGAAGCATAAGTCAACCCCCACCCTAAAAATGTTCAAGACAGAAAAATCTGCAGGCAAAGTTATGGCGACTGTCTTCTGGGACGATGAAGGACTTTTGCTTCTGATGGAGAGTTATGCCAGCAAATGATTGCTTTGCGGGAGTCAATCAAGGAGAAAAGAGGAGGAAAACTCACAGCAGGCGTGCTGCTTCTTTACGACAATGCACCAGTGCACATGTCATGGCAATCACAGGCTGCCATCTGAGAATATGGGCTTCAGCAGCTGAGCCATCCACCTTACAGTCCTGACCTGGCTCCCATCGGACTATTTGCTGTTCCGAGTTTTGAAGAAATCTCTCCATGGACAGCGGTTCTCAAGTGATGAAGACATCAAGGAATCTGTGATCTCCTGGTTTGAAGGTCCAAACAGAAGAATTCTTTTCAAAGGAGTTAAAAGTAATTGCAAGAAAAGTGGATGAAGCTTACGGAGCTATCAGGGGACTATGTATATTGAAAACTAAAACACAAAATTTTTGAAAACTCTTTTCTTTCCCACTGAGGTAAATAAATTATTGAACGCCCCACGTATGTAGTTAAGTGTGATATTCTGCATGTAACTGGAGTTTTATGCTATCTGATTTGTCTGATTAACTTAGGCAGTTAAGTGTTGAGTACAAGCAGTCCTTGAGTTACAAACGCCTGGCTTCATTTGATTTCACGGGAGCAATATTTCCAGTGGCATAGACTCCTACACTTCTCCTGTAGCAGATTCAGGAATAATGCCTGGCCACGTTAAGCGCAATGTGTGGTTGTGCAAGCTGTCAGTGGCGCAGCAAGGGTGAGAGGTGCCCGGGGCGGTGGCGCCCCTCCCCCACCCTCTTCTCTGGCCCCCTCACCTCCACACATGCCGTTTCCCTTCCCCCGTACCTCTGTAATGTTCCTGGCACGAGCAGCCACCCCCAAGCTGCTGTCGCTCTTCCTCTGATGTCACTTCCTGGGCATGGGTCCAGGAAGTGACATCAGAGGAAGAGCTGCTGCTGGTGCGACAGCAGGTTGGGTTTTTTTTTTGCTCATGCCAGGAACATTACAGAGGTACGGGGGAAGGGAAACGCTGCACACGCGTGGCAGTGGTGGAGCAGGGGGGCAGAGAGGAGGACGGTTGTCTGCGCGCTCACCAAGACGTCCCCTCCCGCCTCTCCTCCCTTACGACGCTACTGCCTGCTGTACCTTAGAGGGAACACTGCGTAGGGACAGTTGGTCCTTTTGTTTTCTGGGAGCAACGGTAAACAGCGAGAATCTTAAAATATACAAGTTCTGAGTGACCTACAAATCCAACTTAAGAACAGCTTTTAAAAAACGTAACTCGTTCTTAACCCGGGGACTGCCCATACTGGCGTTTAGCTGCACAAGAACTGACTCCACCCACAAAAGGGCTGGCTAGGGTTTTAGCCCCGCCCAAGCAATTTAGCTGGCCAGGAGCCTCTCCTGCCCAATTAAATCACTTTGAATATCGACCCCCCCCACAGTAAATGATGGCTGATTAAAACCAGTGTGGCCCATCTGGCGTGCACAGTACGGTGGCTGGGATTGGAGCTGCTGTTCTTGCTGTTGGATTTCAGTCTACCTCTTTGCAGCTTCATATTATGCTCTCCAGTTCTGCAGCTTCCCCTCCCTTGTCGAAGGTTTGTTTGTTCATGAATGACTCAGATGCTTTCAAATACTGATTCAGTATGCTACGATGTACTGACTTGGCTTGCCTTCGTATGATGACTCGACATGCCTTTTTACAATGAGTCAACAGGTGTTTATGTGCTGACCCAGCATACCTCAGTGTACTGTCCTGGCATGTTTTATATCCTGTGACACCATATCTTTATATACGGACTCAACATACCTTCATATACTGACTCGGCCCACCTTTATCCAGCACACTTTTATGTACCGACCCACGATCTTCACATATTGACTCCAGCATGCATTCACCATCAACCCTGCATGCCTTCACGTGCCGACCCACCATGGTCACCATCCATCTTCACATATCGGCTGTGCACAGCTTCATGCACTGACTGACTCGTTCTTCTGAGTATTTTCCTAACTGATTCTTTTCCTTTCCCTCTGCCAGTCGTTCCAGGGCAGCCATGGACGTGCCTATCTCTTTAATTCCGTGTGAGTTTTTCCCTGCAATTTGTCATCCATTTTATGAAGTGCATTTTTTTTTCTAGAAGGGAAGGTACCAGTTGCAGATGTAGGGTTATCCTTTGGGGGGGAGGAAGAATTGGGACAACTGTCCTAGAGCAATTTACTACCAGGGTAACCCCTAATCCTTGCAAATGGTTGCAGAGTGTTCAGTCATGGTGCCATCCTTTCTTGTTTCATTATCCCTATTGTTAGCTGGAGGGGGCTACATTGGTGCCTCCTTTGCCATCTTCATGCATGAGAAAACACTGGAGAGTGGGGGGAAGATTGTGAGAAAAGGGACCCCTGGTGCTTTTTTTGTCTCTCTCCCTCCCTCAGCCATTTGTACTATCTTCTCTGTTCTCTGTCTTGTCTCTTCCACTGGTATTTTTGCTCTCTCTTTTCCTCACCCTCAGTCCTTTCTCTTCCTCCACTTCTGTTTTTATTTCAAATTCAGGAAGCTTTATTGACATGACAATATTTGTACAAAGTAAATCATGTAGAAAATAACTGGCCGATATTCAAAGTGATTTAGCTGGCCGCTGACTGGTTAAATCTCTTGGTCAGGGCAGATAACCAGCTAAGTGCTGCTGAAATTTGTGGTTAGTGCCTAATTCATAGCTGGCTATGTTGGGGGACACTCGGCCGCTTAAGGACTGATAAGCAGCTAGGTTTAGCACATAAATGAGACCGCATAAATCTTCCTATTTTTATACACTAACCCAGCGTTTTTCAACCTTTTTACACCCATGGACCGGCAGAAATAAAAGAATTATTCTGTGGACCGGTGGTTGAAGAACACTGGGCTAAGTAGTGGGCCAGACCCCGCCCATCTTTACCCAATCTCCACCCCAGACCCCGCCCCATAATAGTACTAATTGCACCTTGCATGTCCCGTGCCTCATCTGGAAGCCTTCCCTCTGACGTTGCAACGTCAGAGCGAAGGCTTCCGGTTCAGGCGCAGGATGCCCGTAGGAGCCACTGCCCGTGGCTTTGTGCACTGAATCAGTTAGGAAGAGGGAGCTGGCTCGAAGATAACGCTGCATCGATCGCACCGTGGACCGGCGGTTGAAAAACACTGGGCTAAGTCGTGGGCCAGACCCCGTCCCCATAATAGTACTAATTGCACTTTGTATGTCCCTTGCCTCATCTGGAAGCCTTCCCTCTGACGTTGCAACATCAGAGAGAAGGCTTCCGGTTCAGGTGCAGGATGCGCGTAGGAGCCACTGCCCGTGGCTTTGTGCACTGAATAATTTAGGAAGAGGGAGTTGGCTCAAAGATAACGCCGCATCAATCGCACCGTGGACCGGCAGTTGAAGAACACTGTTTTGGGCCTGTTGCACGTGCTGGCCCTGTGGACCGGCAGGAAATTTCTGTGGACCGGCACTGGTCCGTGGACCGGTGGTTGAAGAACACTGCACTAACCCACGGCCGCTTAAGTGCTGAATATCGACTTAAGTGGCTATCTGTTAGCTGGCTCAAAAATAGCCAGATATTCAAAGCTGAAACCCGGACAGGTTCCCGCTTTGAATATCTAGGAATAACTCCATCAGCGAAGAGCAAAACACTCACCCCCACCAGCTGAATAATGGGTCCTAAATTGTATAAGAGAGCACCCAGGCTATGAAGGCATACATACTGGACCTGTTTTATAAAGGCAACATACTGCACGCCCCCATGTGTCTTTATAAAATTATGCCGAGGCATCTGCCCGGAGGGCACCGTTTGTTTGTCCAGAAAGCTTTCTTACTGGCCAAACGGGCGATTTTAGTGTGCTGGTGGGAGCAGGCTATCCCAACGGTGGTACAATGGCAACGTTCACTCTTTGAATTGGTCTTGCTGGAGTGCCGGGCTGTGTCCGGTAGGGTTCCCCGTAGTTGGGATCATTTCCAGGAGATTTGGGAGGCTTATTGGACGGCTTTGCCACACCGTTCTAGGAGTTTACTTCTTAACTCATAGGATGTGGGGGACTGCACCTCTTTCTTTCTATTCTATTCTGCTCTCTGGCGCTTGTTGCTTGTTTCCTCACTCACTCATACATACCTGTGTTTTTTCTGACATCTTTCTTCTTGTTGTGCCATCCACATGGGAGGGGGGGGGGCTGGGTGGGTAGGTTGGGTATCTTTGGGGTGATATTTGTAAAATCTTTTCTGAGCACTTGATTCTTTATGGCACTGTGTGACTGTTGTATTCTTAGTTGATGCCTTGTACTTAGGGTTTGCCGTGGTGTATTATTGCTCTTTTGGCATGGCTGCCTTTTGTTGTGTTCTGTGTTTTTTCTTGATTTGCTCAATAAAATATATATAAAAAAAAAAAAAATTATGCCGAGGCACACACTTTACACCTGCATAAAAAGGTTGCAGATTATTTGGAATACTGCTGGCCATCTGATTTTTGGACTGAAAAAATATTATCATAGACCGCACTGGTTGTCAATCAAGGCGAGAGTGATTTTTAAATTTGGTTGTTTATGCTTTAAGGCTTTGAGTGGGTTTTAACCTAGCTACCTTTTCGATCGCTTTGAATTTACTGAATAGTTAACAAGCAAATACGCATTTTATCGTCTACCATCTGCAGACGTTCTCGTTTTTTCGACACAATTTCTGTCAGAGCTGAAAATCCAAGTTCGCAAAGATTAAGAAGATCTAAACGGTAACAGGGCCTTGACTGCTTTGTTGCTCAAGTTAGGATAACTACGGCATAAAAAAAAATAAAATAAAATGACTTTCTGTTATTCTTTGACATGATTGATCCTTGAAAACGGATGCTTGTCTGGGCAGTTGTATCCTTACACACGCAGATGCTCATAACATTGTCTACGTGACGTACATGTTATCTATTCTAGAGTATACTTATGAAGGGAATTTTTAAAAATAAAGTAAAATTCTGGAATCTCTCATGGCACATCCAGAATCTCTTCAGGCACACCACTGTGCCAGGGCACAAAGTTTGAGAGAGACTGCTATAAAAAGTGCTGATCCCGTAATGCCTTTTATAGAATACCATTGGGCTCCCTCCTGCCGGCAATCTTCATGGGGGGGGGGGTGTCTTCTGGAGCTGTTACCTCACCCAACATTACATTACATTTTAGGAACCCTCCTGTTATTAGAAGGTTCCCCATTTTGCATATAGACCCAAACATTGTCTTTAGTAGAAGACTAGAGGGCTCTATATTTATTGGCCAGGTTGACAGTTGGAGTCCTCCTGAGATATTTCACTTATTATACCATCGCTAAAGCAGGTATATTTGATGAGTACCAAGAAATGGCTTTTTCTAGGTTGAGATCCTGCTCTTTTGAGTAAGCTTCCATTGGAAGTTTGATTAGTGACTGTTTACATGGCTTTTAGAAAATTAGTAAACATTTTTTTTTTTTTGTTTTTAGGAGGTGTTCAGTTAATTAAATGGCTGGGTTTTTTTCTGAACAGTAGGGTTGGGACAAATTATGAAGGGTTTTATTATTTACTGTTTGAATTTTTTTTTTTTAATCTGTTTGGTGTGTTTGTCTATTTTCTGTGATTGTGATGTACCGTAAGTGTTTTGTGGGGGCTCCTGTATATTGCTTTGAGATGCATCTTGCCTGTAGCACTGCATTGCATAAGAAACAAATTATGTGCTTTTACAAGATGGTTCTGGGAAGGGTGGTGGGGTCATTATGTTGTTGAGTTTAATTGCCAAAATATTAAGGGAGGGGAATTAGCCTGAAAGTTAATTGGGCGGGTAGCAAGAGTGAAGATAGGCCTGGAGTACTGTAATACCCTAGCATTGACCCTGGCTGCAAGGACAGACTTAGATGCCAAAGGAGGTTTCAGTTGCAAAACATACGTAACTGGGTTTTCTAAGGCTATGGGAGAAGCTTAAGATCCGGGCAGGAGGGAGTGACAGGATCATGGGAGTAGGGAGGGAAAGGGAGGGAGATACTCTGGTTTAATGAAATAGGGATTAAGAGGGAGAAACTCAGAGTCAGGAGGGAGAGGGAAAAGCTCAGGATCAAGGGAGTAGGGAGGGAGAGGGAAAAGCTCAGGATCAAGGGAGTAGGGAGGGAGGGAGATGCTCTGGTTTAATGAAATAGGGATTAAGAGGGAGAAACTCAGGATCAGGAGGGAGAGGGAAAAGCTCAGGATCAAGGGAGCAGGGAGGGAGAGAGAAGCTCTGGTTTAATGAAATAGGGATTAAGAGGGAGAAACTCAGGATCAGGAGAGTAGGGAGGGTGAAAGAAAAGCTGAGGATCAAGGGAGTAGGGAGGGAGAGGGAAAAGCTCAGGATCAAGGGAACAGGGATGGAGAGGGAAAAGCTCAGGATCAAGGGAGTAGGGAGTGAGAGAGAGGGAGGGAGAAGCTCTGGTTTAATGAAATAGGGAGGGAGGGTGGGGGAGCTCAAGACTGGTAGAGTGGATCAGGGAAGTAGGGAGTAAGGGGATATTTTCAGGATTAATGTAATAGGGAGTGATAGGGAGAAACTCAGGATCAGAGGAGTAGGCTCTGAGAGGGAGAAGTTTGGGATTAGTGGAGCAGGGATTGAGAGGGAGAAGCTCAGGATCATTTGAATCACAATCCTGTGTCCCTGTGGAGAAAGGAACATGATGGCACTACGAATAACATTTGGGAGTTTCGTCTATCAATATAAAATACACAAGTAGCTTGAGTATCTGGCAGAATTATTAAAACAAATTATAGACTTGAGCACGGCAGGGCCTGGCAAGCACAAACACGAAGCACTGTCTTGTCCAGTGTAGATGAGCTGCTGGCAGAAAAGGATTCTTAGTCTGAAGCTAAATTTATGCTTCCAGATAACACAGAGGCTTGTATTGATAGATGTGAACCTGGATCTCTCTCCCCCCAGGGTAAATATTGGCTGCAGACCAGCAGAGGAGCGGCTCTTGCTAACTGGACTTCACTCTGTGGCTGACATTTTCTGTGAGAACTGCAAAACAACACTGGGCTGGAAATATGTAAATATCTCATCCAGATCATCTCTTCCATTCCTCAGCCAGAACTGGACTGGATGAGTGTGAGTGTACGTGGTTCGGTGGGTGTGAACATTTGTGACTGGCTGACCATGTGTTTTGACTCTGTGAATGTGAGAATGGGCTTGGCTGGATATGTATATGCTTATGTTTTTTTTAAAAACTTGTTATACCGCTTTAGCGTATGACAGACCTAAGCGGTTTATAATGCAAATAATTTATGAAAGGAACTTCATTAAAGATAGGAAAGCTAGAGATAGAATACATAACATATATCATATGTGTCTAAAAAAACTTATCCAAATATCCCCTATCAATTGATAAGAATATAAGAACATAAGAATAGCCTTAATGGATCAGACCAATGGTCCATCTTGCCCAGTAGCCCGTCCTCACAGTGGCCAATCTAGGTCACCAGTTTCTGGCCAAAACCCAAAGAGTAGCAATATTCCAGCATCTCAAAGAATAGCAAGATTCTGGAACCCCAATGAGAGCAACATTCCAGAGCTGAGATTGTGATGTCATAATGCCTCAGAGCCAACCTCAGCAGCGATGTTACAATGGCTTGATTGTCCTATACTTTGTTCACGTAAGAACATAAGAATAGCCATACTGGGTCAGACTGATGGTCCATCAAGCCCAGTAGCCCATTCTCACGGTGGCCAATCCAGGTCCCTAGTGCCTGGCCAAAACCCAAGGAGTAGCAACATTCCAGCATCTCAAAGAATAGCAAGATTCCGGACCTAATGAGAGCAACATTCCAGAGCTGAGATTGTGATGTCATAATGCCTCATTCCACAGTGCCTCAGAGCCAACCTCATTAGTGATGTCACAATGGCTTAATTGTCCTATACTTGGTTCACGTAAGAACATAAGAATAACCTTACTGGGTCAGACCGATGGTCCATCAAGCCCAGTAGCCCATTCTCACAGTGGCCAATCCAGGTCCCTAGTACCTGGCCAAAACCCAAGGAGTAGCAACATTCCATGCTACCGATCCAGGGCAAGCAGTGGCTTCCCCCATGTCTTTCTGAATAACAGACTGTGGACTTTTCCTCTAGGAAATTGTCCAAACCTTTCTTAAAACCAGCTACGCTATCTGCTCTATAAGCGTGAATGTGACTTCAACAACAGTGAAAAAAGTGAGATGAAACAATTGTAGGTACAGTTTACACTTACAGTTTATTCAAAACTTTGAGATACTGCTATATAGATGATTCTTGCAGAGTGGTTTAAAATAAGCCCGGCTTTTTTTGTACAAGTACATGTCAGTCCAGTATACTGGCACTTTTTTTTTACCTGCTTCCAGGGGTGGTGCTTTTCATGGAGCGGCATCTTGCCTGGCTTGCCTGCCTGCTTGCCTTTCTCCCTCTCTACATCCCTCCATATATCCCCTTTTTCCTGGGCCAGCATCTCTCCTTCACCCCACTCCCCCTTCCGGCAGCCTGGCATCTCTCCCCCCCGCCCCTTTCATCAACCCCCTTCCCCAAGTCTAACCTTCCTCTTGATTGTTCCATTGGTGACAATTTGACACATGGGGGAACCAGCATGAGAGCAATGTATCTACTACTTCTGGTTTTAATTTAATTTATCTTGTGTGAGTGATATTTTTGCCTGTCATTGTTCTGGAGTTCCATTCTAATTTTTATTTAACTAGCTCTGTGAAGCACTTTGATCCATGCGTTGGCTACAGTGGTATATTGAGAAATAATAAATTCTATCCCTACCTGCATCAGGGGTTGAATTTCAGCTTTGCACACAGAAAGGACTTAATATGCTAGAGATAATTAAACAAGACCACGGCTCAGTCGGTGTTACACAAACTGTCTATTCATGTGCCCAAAACAGTGGGGTGAATAAAGTGATTTAACTGGCCAAAAATGGCTCCTGCCTGGTTAAATCGCCTT
The DNA here is from genome assembly GCF_902459505.1 of Geotrypetes seraphini. Taxonomy (NCBI): domain Eukaryota; kingdom Metazoa; phylum Chordata; class Amphibia; order Gymnophiona; family Dermophiidae; genus Geotrypetes; species Geotrypetes seraphini. Next base: position 58,946,485 of record NC_047097.1, on the reverse strand, counting down.
TTCAGGGCTAAATGTGAATAAATAAATAGTTTCATTAACAAGTAACTAGTAATTGTAATATATTACTTTTTCCTGGCAGGAACTAGTAACTGTAAAATATTATTTTTACAAAGACACTTGCCCAACTCTGTTGAGGATAATAAATGACACGGGGCTTCCGCCTTCCTCACGGGGTAGGTAGGTGTTCAAGAAGCGGAGGCTCGGACGTCATCTCTGACTCATTTTCTTCTCTCTGTATTTGCAGGAGCGAGCTTTCGAGATCAGTCAGAAATACAAGGAGGGGAAATATATCATCGAGGTGGTGCACATGGTGAAGGAGAATGGTTGGGAGTAAGGGACGGAGATTTCTAGCAGGCGGGGGGATTTGTCTTTGCTGCCTGCAATGCATGCATCTCTACATACTCTCCCGGCCTCCCCAACTTCCTGAGACCCTGCTGCCATTCCATGGGATGAGCATCACTGTGACACTGCGCTGGACAGACAGACAGACAGACAGATGGCACGTTGCACTCTGGCCAACATTAATAATGAACCATCGCAGTACCAGCTTCCACGAAACCACATTCCCCGGAAACCTGCAAGAGAGATGCCCCATCCACTCTTCTCCGCGTGATGCACTGAAACAGCAAAACCGCATTGCATCTGTATCGTTGGTAACAGACCTGAGCTGCCATTGCAAATAGCGCTGATTGGTTGAATTCACGTTGCTGAGGCTGGGAGTATGACTCTTGGCAGTAGTGCATTGGAGCTTGGATCCTGTGGTTATAAGGGAGGCACTATACGTCCCAGTTGTGATTGCTCTTTCACCTAGGTCAACTCGAACAGGCTATTCCAGTCCGGTTTTTTTCTTAGGGAAGTGAGAACTTCTAATCCTTACATGAAATGGGACCGAACTGGGCCTGGACTGGCCTGTTTGGCTTTATCTCTGTGAGATGGCAGCTCTTTTGCTGGTATGAGAAATCCGCTGGTGCCCTCCCAGAACTTTGCTGTGCAGTCTCTGCCCTGGTGACAGCGATGTTGGTTGAAAGGACATCTCTCACGCCTTTTGGTTCGTTCTGTTCAGAGGCCCAGCATTCTAGGGTTATCAGATTTTGCTTACATAAAATCTGGACCCATTGACCCACCCCCAGGCCCACCCATCCCCACCCCGTTACGCCCACACCACTCCCCAGCCTCCCTCAGCCTGTTCTCATTGGTTGTGAGGGCGTCCGCGCCTGCGCGGAAGCGATGCAATGTTGTCACGTGCGTGCGCGCTCGTGTGTGACGTCACCGCGTTGCTTCCACGCACGCGCAGATGGCCCTCTCCCGATGCAATCTGCTTTTCCAAAGTGCCGGGTTTTGAAAAGCTGTCCGGGTAAATCCGGAGTGAGCACCTTGCTCCGAGAAGAATATTTTCACGTTCCGAATCGCAGGATTTTATTGGACAAAGGCCGACAAAGCAGTTTCAGGTCAGAAGCTGTGTATCCTTCAGCACTAACTCATTGTGGGACTTGTCCATTTGAACACGTGTGATTGTCTGGTGTTGGTTGGAGCTCTGAACTATAAGCTAGGCATTTGCTTGGCAATGAGGTTACACTGAGAGACACACGTGCAGATTCCCTCAGCGGGGTATATCGAGCACTCCGGGGTCAAGATTCCAAAACACAAGCTAATGCCCGATATTCAGCGAGGCCTATCCAGTTAGGCTGGACTGTTGAATGTGCAGCCCTGAACTTAAACAGATAACTTTTTCATTTAGGACACAGGTGTGAAAGTCGGTTCTCGAGGGCCGCAATCCACTCGGGTTTTTAGGATTTTCCCAATGAATATGCATGAGATCTCAAGTTAAAAAAATTTTTTTTTTTTAATTTATGCAAATTTAATAATTACAATATCAGATGATACAAGGAAAAAAAGGATCTTAACATAATTAACAGTAATTATACATACAAACAAAATTCCTTTCAAAGCCCACAAAAAATGAGAAGACATACCACCATTCGAATTACGAAAAAAAATAAAAGAAAAAGAAAATTAAGAATTGGTTCTTGATTCATCCTCATGAATCTTGAACCCTTCCATATTATCTGGGACTCTTACCTTCTCCAATTTCTCAGTTATGAAACACGTTGAATATAAAGCTCGTTTCTGTTCTCTAGCTAATAAGAATTGTTGCAATTGAATAGGATCCCCCAAAATATATTCAATGTCTTGTAGTTTAACAAGACATTTACATGGAAATTTTAAGTAGTATGATGCATCAAGAGCTAAGACCCTTGTTTTTAGTTTTAGAAATTATTTCCTTCTTAATTGCGCAGCTCTTGATACATCAGGAAAAATCCGAACCAAATCTCCACAAAATTTTGTCGGCCTATTTTTAAAGTAGGTTTTCATTATTAACATTTTATCTATCTCACTCATGCACGTTATTACCAGAGTGGACCTACTCTGGATCACATCCTGACTATCCTCCAAGAACTCTGTCAGATTTATTTCATTAGTAACCAAAAAAATACAATCCGCCCAGGAGGTGGACCACCTAGAAACATAGAAAAATGAGGGCAGATAAGGGCCATAGCCCATCAAGTCTGCCCACTCCACAGACCCACCCCCTAAGTCTGCTCTAGCGTGTCAGATTTTAAGGGTAAATGGGATGCCCATGTGGGATCCCTGAGAGGGTGGAGTTAAGAATGGGTCATTTAGAGCGGGGTCTCTAGAGCAGACTTAAGGGGTGGGTCTGTGGAGTGGGCAGACTTGATGGGCTATGGCCCTTATCTGCCGTCATTTTTCTATGTTTCTAGGTAGTCCACCTCCTGGGCGGATTGTATTTTCTTTTGCGGAACATAATAATTATTATTTATTGGAAAAGTTTCCGCGTTGGGTAATCCCAGTATTTCTTTAAAATATTTCCTTAGCAAAATTTCAGGAGACGATAGATGTGTTACTGGGAAATTAACCAAGCGGAGATTTCTCACTCAAGTTTTATTTAAAATTTGATATACCGTTTAAAAAACTGTCTATTAGCATACAATAAAAGCAGTGCGTGCAAATAGATCTCATGCATATTCATTGGGGAAATCCTGAAAACCTGACTGGATTGTGGCCCTCGAGGACCGACTTTGACACCCCTGATTTTAGAGGTTAATTGCACAACAGGAGACCCAGGTTAAGGGAGTAGGAAGGCATTATTTTATGTGACTGTATTAAATACCACCACAAATTGAGCAACCATGCTTCCGTCATTCTAGGCATAGATATTATATAGTAACATAGTAGATGACGGCAGATAAAGACCCGAATGGTCCATCTAATTTGCTCAAAAGCAGGTGTAAAAGCTTGCACTTATTTTCTGTGCATATGTATTCAGGGTGAGGGGGGAAAAAAGTACACTTCCCCCTCCCCATTCGCGGTTTCTCCATTTGCGGTTTCATATAATCGCAATTTTTTCTGGGGAGGGGGAAAATTAAAAAAACAGTTTTAATGTAAAAAAAATCCATCATTTTTTCCTCCCTGCTGCCTTCCCGGCCTTACCTGGTGGTCTAGAGGGCTTTCGGGGCAGGAGCGATCTTCCTACGCTCCTGCCCCTTGCAGATCGCCATGAGGAAATGGCTGCTGGGAGTTCCCGTAGTCTCTCGAGACTACGTCGGGAACTCCCTACAGCCATTTCCTGATGGCGATCTGCATGGGGCAGGAGCGTAGGAAGATCGCTCCTGCCCCGAAAGCCCTCTAGACCACCAGGTAAGGCCGGGAGGGAGGTGGGGGTGGGTCAGAGCCGGATAATCGCAGTTTTTCAGCATTTGCGGTCCGGCTCTGCCCGTATCCCCCGCGAATGACGAGGGAGAAGTGTAACCCTGCTTTTTTGCGGTTTCCTCAGCAACTTCTTTGAATTTCAACAAGAAATTTTGCAAACTTATTTAGTAATTATACCTACGAATTGCTGTTAAACAACATTTAATTATCATTTCCTTTGTTAATGATGCTGCTATTTTGGTGTTGCTACCTAGCGATTTTCGCACACTTATTTATATACCACCTATATCCTAAGTGGTTTACATTCAGGCACTTTATCATCTTGTCCCGGTGGGCTCAAACCCTGTCTAGTGTGCCTGGGGCAATGAGGGGATTAATGGTCAAATCCTATAAGAAGAGCTCAAAAGTTAGGCCCTGAAATAGGCACTGTTCAGCGCGATTCAAGTAAAATTGGGTGCTGTTTGATGAATCACGCCGTGCGGCACCTATTTCGGAGGCCCCCGACAAATAGGCCAGCTCTAGGCACAACTAAAAGTTAGGCACCCATATGAGCGCCTAAGCACGCTTGAGAGCGGCGATTCTGCAACACAGCGCCTGACATGTAGCCACGCCCACGCCTAATGTGCATAGCGCCTATTTTTTATTTTTTTTGAAGGCCTCCTAAATTTTTAGAGGCGCCTAATTGCAGGATCGCTCTTGATAAGCGCCTACGTTTCAATTATTGCTGATTGAAAAGCTTAATTGAGCTTGTTAATCAATTTAGACGGGCTCCTATCTAGATGGTTCATAGACAAAAGCGCGTGACGACAAAGGCGCGCCCAACAACCCAGCGCAGACAACTGAGCGCAAGGCGGAAGCGCGCCGAAGAAAAACAGTATTTTAAGGGACTCCGATGGGGGGTATTGGTGGGGAACCCCCCCCACTTTACTTAATAGAGATCGCGCCGGCGTTGTGGGGGGTTTGGGGGGTTTTAACCCCCCTCATATACTGGAAACTTAACTTTTCACTCTTTTTTAGGGAAAAAGTGAAGTTTTCAGTATAATGTGAGGGATTACAACCCCCCAAACCCCCACAACGCCGGCGCGATCTCTGTTAAGTAAAGTGGGGATGTTCCACCCCCCACACCCCCCGTCGGAGCCCTTTAAAATACTGTTTTTCTTCGGCGCGCTTCCGCCTTGCGCTCAGTTGTCTGCGCTGGGTTGTCGGCGCGCGCTTTTGACCTGTCACCTATCTAGATAGGTGCTTAACATTAGGCACCGGTAACAGAATTTGGGCCTGAGTGGCTTACCCGGGGTCGCAAAGAGCAGCGAGGGATTTGAACCCACAGCCTCAGGGTGTTGAAGCTGTAGCTCTAACCTGTGCGCCACACACTCCCACAGTACACTTCTCCCTCATTATTCGCGGGGGATACGGGCAGAGCCGGACCGCGAATGGCAAAAAACCGCGATTATCCGGCTCTGACCCACCCCCACCTCCCTGCCGCTTTCCTGGCCTTACCTGGTGGTCTAGAGGGCTTTCGGGGCAGGAGCGATCTTCCTATGCTCCTGCCCCGTGCAGATTGCCATAAGGAAATGGCTGCTGTGAGTTCCCATAGTTTCTCGAGACTATGACGGGAGCTCCCTACAGCCATTTCCTCATGGCGATCTGCACGGGGCAGGAGCATAGGAAGATCGCTCCTGCCCCGAAAGCCCGCTAGACCACCAGGTAAGGCCGGGAAGGCGGCAGGGAGGTAAAAAATATGGTTTTTTTAATTTCCCCCTCCCCAGAAAAAAAAATCTCGATTATGTGAAATCGCGAGTGCAGAAACCGCGAATGGGGAGGGGGAAGTGTAAAATAGCCTCATTCAAATGATACAACGTATCAGAATTTTGCAGTCACCGTGAAAGCTCAAAAGCGTCCGTCCTCAGCTTTTACGCAAGCCTTCAGTTACTTTGAGACGTTCATAACAGCCTTCGCTCCAAAACCTGGATTGATCATGTCCCCTCTCAGTCTCCTCTTTTCAAGGGAGAAGAGGCCCAGTTTCTCTAATCTCTCGCTGTACGGCAACTCCTCTAGCCCCTTTACCATACACGGTTGCAGCTTCATTTGGTTTCACTGAGCAGTATTTCCAGTGGCATAGACTCCTACACTTTCTCCTACGGCAGATTCAGGAATGACGCATGGCTACATTAAGAACAGCGTGTGGTTGTGCATGCAGTACCTTAGAGGGAACACTGATGGGGACAGTTGGCCCTTTTGTCAGCTGGGAGCAGAGGTAAGCAGCAAGAACCTTAAAATCTACAAGTTCCGAATTACATACAAATCCAATGTAAGAACAGATTTTAAAATGTAACTCATTCTTAATCCAGGGACTGTCTGTAAAGGAATAATCAAACCACTGTGACATCACTGATGAGGTTGGCTCTTAGGCTTTGGTGGTACTACTCGAAAGGGTCCAGAGAAGAGCCACTAAGATGGTTTAGGGCTTGGAGGAGCTGCCATACAGCGAAAGATTAGAGAAACTGGGCCTCTTCTCCCTCGAAAAGAGGAGATTGAGAGGGGACATGATCAAAACATTCAAGGTACTGAAGAGGATAGACTTAGTAGATAAAGACAGGTTGTTCACCCTCTCCAAGGTAGGGAGAATGAGAGGGCACTCTCTAAAGTTGAAAGGGGATAGATTCCGTACAAACGTAAGGAAGTTCTTCTTCACCCAGAGAGTGGTAGAAAGCTGGAACGCTCTTCCAGAGGCTGTTATAGGAGAAAACACCCTCCAGGGATTCAAGACAAAGTTAGATAAGTTCCTGCTGAACAAGAACGGGCGCTGGTAGGGCTAGTCTCGGTTAGGGTGCTGGTTTTTGACGAGAGGGCCGCCGCGTGAGCGGACTGCTGGGCATGATGGACCACTGATCTGACCCAGCAGCGGCAATTCTTATGTTCTTATGAGGCATTATGACATCACAATATCGGCTCTGGAATGTTCCTACTGCTTGGGATCTTGCCAGGCACTTGTGACCTGGGTTGGCCACTATTGGAAACAGGATAATGGGCTTCAGGGACCTTCAGTCTGTGCCAGTATGGCAACTTTTATGTTTCTCATGTAAGTCAACTACAGTCAGTCCCCGAGTTACAGTACAACTCGTACTTAAGAACGTGGTTGCGACTTCATTTGGTTTCACTGAGCAGTATTTCCAGTGGCATGGACTCCTACACTTCTCCTGTAGCAGATTCAATAGACCAGGCGTGGGCACATTTCGGAAGCTGCCTGCATCAGGGGTAGAATTTCAGCTTTGCAAGCAGAAAGGACTCTAGAGAATGGCATGGTGACAAAATTTATCACTGTTTCCGTCCCCGCGGATAACCGCGGGAAACCATCTTCATGTCATTCTTTAAGGAGAGAGGGAAGAATCAGAGTATGAATGGCCACAACCACTGACCCTCAAGCTTTGCTTTGAAGAATGCTGGTGTAGAAGGACTGAGGTTGAAACAGACACTACAGAATGACAGTCTCTGGTATCCAGAGCAGATATTGTGATGTCATAATGCCTCATTCCACCAGTGCCTTAGAGCCAATCACATCAGTGATGTCACAATGGCTTCATTATCCTTGGCTCCCATAAGAATCAGAGTATGAATGGCCACAACCACTGACCCGCAAGCTTTGCTCTGAAGAATGCTGGTGTAGAAGGACTGAGGTTGAAATAGACACTAGAAAATGACATGGGATTATTTCCCACGGTTATCCGCGGGGACGGGAATGGTGATGAATTTTGTAACCGTGTCATTCTCTAACTTTAATGTGCTAGATGATTAAACAATAGCGAAGATCAACAGCTCATTCGGTGTTGCACAAACTGCTCCTTTTAGGTGCCTAAAACAGTGGGGTGAATAAAGTGATTTAACTGGCCAGAAATGGTTCCTGGCTGGTTAAATCGCCTTTTCTGAGCTAACTGCTAATTTTCAGTGATTAGGGCTGCCGAAAATAACTGGCTATTTTGGGGCATTCTTAGAGTTGCCAGATTTTGTCCTCAAAAAAAAAAAAAAAAGAGGATGCATGGCCCCGCCCCGTCTCACCCTGGGTCCTGCCCTGTTCCATCCAAAGCCCCGTCCCATTCTGCCCTCTCCCACCCTAGCCCCCCACAAACCCCGTCTCTTCAGGGCATCTGTGCATGCGCGGATGCGACACGAAGGCGTCATTCGCACGCGCATGTCATCACATTGCATCCGTGCGCGTGCGGATGCCTTCCTGACGTCGCCCCGAGCTCAGTGGTTTTTAAAACCTGGACAATGTGCAGGGTTTCGAAAACCCGTCCGGTCGCCTGGATAGTTCTCTGAAAAGGCGTGTCTAGGTAAATCCGGACGTCTGGTAACCCTAGGCATTCTGGGGGTGGAGTTGGAACGTGACTGGTTAAGTACTGATATTCAGCACAAAAATTAGTCCTATGTTTATACAGGAGTCCATAGGTGGCTAAGTGCTGAATATTGCACCTAATTGGCTCTGGAAACCTGGAAATTCAATGCCGATGCCCAGACTTAACCCTAGCAGCGGTCAGCAAAATGCTGACTGCTGTCATCTGAATATCGGGCCTAATGTTATAGCATAACACTGGATTATAAAATTACTCTTTTATAGATAGGACTTCTATTTATGCCGCTCTCTTTAATGAATATGATATTAGGGGGGTTTTGTAGTCAAACCTCCCCTTCACCATCTTCTATATATGGAGTAGTTCATACAATTCTTTCCGGCCCTCAGAAGTGCCACCAAATGTTCAATAACTTTCATAACATTCGGCTTTATGCACCCAATCGTCACCGGGTCATTTTTTTTTTATAAAGGTTTGTGCATATTATATGAATAATTTAGATCTTACTTTTGGGTGGCTGCGTCGTGGAAACAGGTTAAATGAGGGATTACTGCCCTGAGGAAACCCCCTTTGGGTGAAACATGTTGGTGTTTCCATCCCTCCAGATTCACTACCCAAGCTAAGGGTTCATAGACAATGGCGCGAAAGAAAAAGCGCGCCGACAATTGAGCGCAGCGCGTGCCACCGCGCCGCTCTAAATTACAGTTTTTAGGGGCTCCAACGGGGGGTTTTGTTGGGGAACCCCCCCAGTTTACTTAATAGACATCGCGCCGGCGTTATGGGGGGTTTGGGGGGTTGTAACCCTCCACATTTTACTGTAAACTGAACTTTTTCCCTAAAAACAGGGAAAAAGTGAAGTTTTCAGTAAAATGTGGGGGTTACAACCCCCCACAACGCCCCCACAACGTGGCGCGATGTCTCACGCCCCCCCGTCGGAGCGCTAAAAACAGTAATTTAAAGCGGCGCGGCGGCGCGCGCTGCGCTCAATTGTCTGGGCGCGCCTTTGTCCCGGCACACTTTTGACCTGACACCAAGCTAAGTACTACTCTTATAACTAAATTATTCATATAATATGCACAAACCTTTATAAAAAAAAACGACCCGGTGACGATTGGGTGCATAAAGCCGAATGTTATGAAAGTTATTGAACATTTGGTGGCACTTCTGAGGGCCGGAAAGAATTGTATGAACTACTCCATATATAGAAGGTGGTGAAGGGGAGGTTTGACTACAAACCCCCCCTAATATCATATTCATTTTGACACTTCTAATTGATTGTCATTTCAAGCTACGGGCTCTCTTTAATGATTACATTTCTTTGGAAAATGGCTGACTATCACCGCTGTATGGACTGGATACATTTTGTTCCAATCTCTACAGTAGAACAGCCCAGGGTGCTCCTTTTACTAAACAGATTAATTTTGGCTGTTTTTTGACTTATCCATCCAGAATTGATCCTTCAGCTGGCACTGACTTAAAAGAGAAATCACCCAGTGCTGATGGCATTAGTGTTTTGGAATATTGACCCGAGTGTGCCCGTGTTGCGTGAGACGCCGTGCAGTTAAGTGATGTGTTGGTAGAGACTCCGGCATATCCTGACATGGAGCAATTCTCGCACCTCCACATGGTCTGTCTTTGACCCGTCATGTGAATCTAAATCTCTCATGGTAATACGGTCCAACTACCCTTGACTGAACTGCATGGATCATCTCATTGGGGTTCTGATACTGGAGTTTATTGGGGATCTATTCTGCAAATTATTCAATGAGTCTGTCAGTGACGGAGCAGGCCTTGCACAGCTTTCAGAGGACCTGGACCTCGGAGGGAGATCTGCAGTCAGTTGTATTTTCTCACAAACTTTGCCATCATGCCTTCCCTACTTGCAGTACTGAGGTCCAGCAGAAGGGGGCATGAGTGCAATCCTACGGTGCACCAGGAAGGAAGGAAGTTGGCCTGCCCAAAAATCTCCTTTCAGAAACGGGGGTCTCTTGGCAGCTCTGCTCTAGACTATCTCCAAATCAAAGTCCCTAAGGCTGCCCCTACCCCAGAATATACTACAGTGAGTGATCCATGACTCAAGAGCACCAGATGTTAGCACCAGATGTCCATCTGTCATTCTTCCTCAATTTCTGCTGACTTGTTTTCCTTCTTTTAAATACATTTCTTTATGGTGGAAGCTGATAGTTCTTGCTTTGTTTAATAATCTAGCTCAGTGGTCTTTCCTAATTATTGGGTCAGAGTCCAAAGCTGCTAAAGGAGATCTGACAAATATCTTTCAACATAGAGCCACGGCACTGACCAATGTGGGCCAATGGCATCCATCTCCATCAATCTGTGTTTCTCTTGAATGTCCCCAATACCTAAGCTTTGACCAGTCCCTCTTTCCACTGCTACAGAATTTTTCCCCCTTTATTAGGAATCTTTGCCACTCAGGACGCTTCAACACTTTTGATACCAAACAATTTTAACTAATGACGCTGCATGGGTAACAGTGTTCTTTATTATTTTTAACAGAACTTGGATGATTTACAGCTGAAGCTGCGGGGCTGATGGGTGATGGAGGAAGGGATGTGTGGCTGGCTTTACTGCCTTTGGCACAGCCCCATACAACACTATGCTGGAACCTTTAGTTTCTCTTTTCTTAGGAAAAGACACAATTGGAAAGACTCTCACTCCATCTACTGGATATATCTCATACTGCGCTTAACTTATTTGGGATGCTTTTCTTACAAGTGTGTGAGTATGAGAGAGACAGAAGTGAGAGGAATATAAGAACATAAGAATATAAGAAGTTGCCTCCGCTGAGTCAGACCAGAGGTCCATCGCGCCCAGCAGTCCGCTCCCGTGGCGGCCCATCAGGTCCATGACCTGTAAGGTGATCCTTGTCTAAAACCCTTTATTCCCCTTTATGCTTCTATCTATACCCTTTCATAATCCCATCTCTACCTCTATCTGTATCCCTCAATCCCCGCATCCTTCAGGAATTTATCCAATCCTTCTTTAAAACCCTGTAGTGTACTCTGTCCTATCACAACCTCTGGAAGCGCATTCCAGGTGCCCACCACCCTCTGAGTGAAAAAGAACTTCCTAGCATTGGTTCTAAACCTGTCCCCTTTCAATTTCTCCGAGTGCCCCCTTGTTCTTGTGGTTCCCAATAGGTTGAAGAATCTGTCCCTCTCTACCTTTTCTATGCCTTTCATGATCTTGAAAGTCTCCATCATGTCTCCTCTGAGTCTCCGCTTTTCCAGGGAGAAGAGCCCCAGCCTTTCTAACCTGTCTGCGTACGAAAGGTTTTCCATACCTTTTATCATTTTCGTCGCTCTTCTCTGAACCCTCTCAAGTATCGCCATGTCCTTCTTAAGGTACGGTGACCAATATTGGACACAGTACTCCAGATGCCATTTTTAACCTGATACTACAAAAAAAAATAATAATGATAATCCCCTGAAATTTCAGGGGTTTTGGTCATTAATAGTACACACAATTTTGCAATATGGAGCACTATTTAAAAAAAATAAAAAATATTGACCCAAAACAATCATTTAAATGAAAATAAAACCCTGAACCAAATTTAAAAATCTGATACATGACAAGGAAAACTAAAAAGAAAAAAAATGTTTGTCTTGGTAAATGAAGGCATAAACTATGTTTACGAATGCTCGCATCGACATTCAGAGCAATTTAACGGGCCAGAAATGGTTCCTAGCCAGTTAAATTGCCTGTGCGTGGCCAACGGCTCATTTTCAGCAGCATTTAACTGATCAGCACGGAACTGAAAACTGGATATTCTGGGGGAGGAGGTGTCAACAGTCAGCACTTAGGGTCCTAGCTGTTATAGCGCATGTCACATGCTAACGCGTCCATAGACGTTTGCAGATCATTCAAAATACCTCAATTAAACTCATAATGAAAGCAAGGAAATTTGATCACGTCACTCCTCTTAAGAAAGCACACTGGCTTCCAGTAGCGCATCGAATTCAATATAAACTAAATCTACTTACTTTCAAATCCCTGTTATATAAAACCCCAGCTTTCATCTACAAGTTATTGATCCCTTATACCCCAATCAGATCACTGAGATCTATTAACCAACATCTATTAGTTACGCCCTCACTTAAAGTTATTAATACACGGCGGCACTTTATCTTCTCTGTTACAGCTCCTCAAACGTGGAACTCCCTCCCTACTTATCTCAGAGAAGAAAAGAACGTAGATAAATTTAAAAGTAAACTTAAGAGCTTTCTTTTCAAAGACGCTTATGAGATTTAGGAGTCCCAGCCTATTTTCGCTTATTTTCATAAGGCTACTTCTTTTATTTCCCTCCTATTGTTTTTTTTTACCATAATCGTCCTTCTTTCTATCATTATTATTGTATTTCATTACCCTGCCTTTCCCTTTGTTTTCTGAGCTCTGGAACAACCTTACCTCCCCTCTTCGGAACTTGAGCTCTCTCCAAGTTTTCCGCAAACATCTGAAAACCTGGCTTTTCTCAAAAAAATGTAAGTCTCCCTCCAACTTAGGAATCAAGGAAACTCTTATATCTTGGCATCCCAAGTCCTCTAAATTTTCTTCACACTTCTACCTCTAACCCTCTGTTGTAGTTCCTTCCTATTTCTCCTACTGTAAACCGCGTCGAGCTCTACGAACGTGGAGATGATGCGGTATACAAATCTAAGGATTAGATTAGATTAGATTTTGTTCAGTGTTCATCTGTTTTTTATAACCCCCGTATTATCTGTAAATTGAAAGATTTGTCAATCGCTTAGATATTTGAGTAAGCGATTAATCAAAGACTTAATAAACTTGAAACTTGGACGCATTAGCGTTTAGCACATGCTAAAACGGCTAGCACGCCTTAGTAAAAGGAGCCCTTAATTAATCTTTTGATTTAATTCATTTTCCGTCTGGTTCTCCGCAGCAAGCTCAGAATAGGTTACAGGTTAACATGCTTAATATACAGACAATGGTCTACAATTTGCTAGACTTACAATACAATCTTTACTGCCTAACTCGAGATATTCGGTAATAGACGAGGGATTAGGGCCCAAATTCTGTAACCAGCGCCTAAAATTAGGCGCCTATTTCGGAGGCGCCCATCTAAATTGAATAATAAGCTCAATTAGGCTTTTTAATCAGCCCTGATTGAAACGTAGGCGCCTATCAAGAAAGCGCGATTCTGTAACAAGGCGCCTCTAAAAATTTAGGTGGCCTTCACAAAAAGAGGCGCTGTGCATGTTAGGCGTGGGCGTGGCTATGTGTTAGGTGCCTTCTTACAGAATCGCTGCTCTTAAGCGTGCTTAAGCGCTCAGCTAGGCGCCTAACTTTTAAGTGTGCCTAGAGCTGGCCTATTTAATGGGCGCCTCCAAAATAGGTGCCTCTCAGCGCGATTCACTAAACCACCCAAATTATACTTGAATCACGCTGAACAGTGCCTATATAGGCGCCTAACTTTTGAGCGCTTCTTATAGAATTCGCCCTTAGGTGAATAGGTAGATTTTTATTGCTTTCCTAAAGTTCATGAGTCCTTCGAGGGATCTGATCTGGGGGGGGGGGGGAGCGTAGTTGATTCCAGTAGCTTGGAATGAAATGGGAGTAGGATCGTTGTCGAAGGGCACGACCCGGGGGTGTTTGGAGGAATATCTCATCCCTGGAGCGGAGTGGTCTGTTTGGAACATATGGAAGGAGTTTAGTTGTCATGTGGTCTGGCGCCATGTTGTGCAAGGATTTGTACGCTCACATATAGCCCTTAAAGATGCAGCGTTTGGTTAAGGGGAGCCAGTGGACTGATGATAGAGCCTGGGAGACAGGGTCGTATGTGTGAAGGTTCTTTAGGAGTCTGATTGATACACTTTGGAGACGCTGTAGGTTCTTCGCTGTGAGTCCGTTGAATAGTGCATTGCAGGAGAGAACGAAGGCATAGAGAAGTTGGGTAGGGTTACCAGATGCCTGGATTTCCCTGGACATGCCCTCCTTTTGAGGACATGTCTGGGAGTCTGGACGGCTTTTCAAAACCCAGCACTTTGTCCCAGTTTTGAAAAGCCTCCTCAAATCAATTCCCGACGAGAGCAGGCAGCGGGGGGCGGGGCTGTGACGGGACTGGGGGCAGGATTAGGGCATTACAGGGTGGGGATGGATAGAACTGGGCGGGCCTGAGGAAAGGTCTTGGGAAGGGGGGGGTCCGGATTTTCCAATTGGAAAAACTAGTAACCCTAAAGTTGGGTGAAGTCAGATTCTGAGTAGTTCCTTATTTTCCGGAGTTGTCATAGGCAGTAGATTGAAGAAGAGACCACTTGACAGATATGATTGGAAAGCGATAGGTTGGCGTCAAGGAGTATTCCTAAGCTGCATGCTTGGTCTTTAGCAGTTATGATGGTTGATTCTCAGATTCAAGAGGGACGGGTGTGGCTCCAGTGCTCTTTGCAGATCATAAGGAGTTCTGTTTTGGAGGCATTCAGTTCCAGCTCCCTTTCCACCTAATCAATAGCTGGAAAGGGAGCTGTTTTGAAGTCAGAATGAGCCTGTGAAGATCTATGTTTGGAGTCTGGTCCTGATAGTAATATTGACCTGCCTGGCCAGACAGCACCACAAAATCAGAAGGGATGTCATTGGGATCTCTGTAGGTGGCTATGATAACTATCTACTTCAGTCATATGGCCATGAGCACATGCCCAAAGAGGCACAATCAAAGGGGAAAGGTGTGGCTCACTAGCAGAGCTGCTACCTCTGCACCCAGAGGTTGTGAGATAAAATCCTAGTGGTTCTCCCTGTGACTCTGGGCAAGCCACCCAATCCTCCAGTGCCCATCACTTTGAATGTCAGCTTCAGCCACAAAAAGGCAGCATACAAGTCCCCATTCCCCTCAGAACCCAAGTGGAGCCAAAGTTTCCAAGTTTTATTAAAATTTGTTGAAATGCCTATCATAAATTCTAAGCGTTTTACGATGTTAAAAACAAGGGGGAGACTTACAAGGGCATAGCGACAAGACAAATTAGGGACTGGACATGAAAACAATGGGTAAGTGATGATGAAACACAATAATTACAAGAAAAGCATACATGAAAAGGGAAGAATGCAAGAAGGGGGGAGGAGAAGGTCCTCTTTGATAAAGAGAAGAAGGTTTGATGCTGATTGAGCTGTCAAGTGCTTTGTGAAAAAACCTGATTTGAGTAAAGGTCAGTCAACAGTGGTTGTGCAATTTGATTTGTCAAACACATTTGACTTGGTTGATCATTCCGACTCTACTGAGTGAAATTGGAATTACATTGCTTTGGTATCTTTGCAAAAAACAATTGTGGAGGGGGGGTAAATTTTCCTAACTTTTATAGGTATCATCAGGCCTATATAATGCGCCAGGGAATGTATTGGATCCTCCCCGAGCTCATGGAACATCATCCAGATTGGCTATATCTAGAATGGAAAATTATGTCTTCCATGAGATTATCTCATGTATTAAGTATCAGTATACCTAGATATGCTAAAGACAACATAATAATATTGGACACATGGAAAACAATTAAATTTATTGATAAATTAACAGATATTTCTATAATAAAATCTACTTTTCAGTCCTTATGGTTAAACTCCAAGATACAAGTGGGCGGTGCTGGGATCTCCTGGAAGAATTGGATGCAGGCAGGCATTCAAACATTGTTATTTCTAATGGAAAACTGCTTGATTTTATACAACTACAACAATCATTTGGCATTTTGAGGTCTCAACAATATAGGTGGTTGCAGTTGATGCAGGCCATTCGGAGTGGGTTCCTTGAATGGAAATTTTTAAAAAATTATTACAGCTTGCAGATCCTTTGCTACCAGACAGATTTAGTAGGACATGAGGCTGCCCAGTGGTATAAATTAATTTTTTAATTTTTGAATAAAAAGCCAAAAAATAGTCTTAGAGACATTTGGAGGGGGTGGGGGGATTCTGTAACCGGTGTTCTTTTTGACAGACACTAGTTATAGAATCCAGCTTTTAGGCGAAGGACTGGCCCCTCCTTCACCTAAAAGCCCTTGTTTTGGGCATTTAGGACTTAGGCTTTTTTTAGGTTGAGGGAGTAAACAAGTAGATAGACAAGGGTGACCCGGTCGACATTTTATTTCTGGATTTTCAGAAGGAGTTCGACAAGGTCCTGCATGAACGACTACTTCAAAAAATTGCGAGCCATGGAATTGAGGGTGAAATATTCACATGGATTAAAATCTGGTTGGCGGATAGGAAACAGAGAGTGGGGGTAAATGGACAATACTCGATCTGGAAAAGTGTCACGAGTGGAATGCCACAGGATTTGGTGCTTGGGCCCATGCACTTCAACATATTTATAAACAGCCTGGAAATTGGTACGACGAGCGAGGTGATTAAATTTGTAGACGATACAGTTATTCAGAGTAGTGAAGACACAGAAGGATTCCAGAGACCTGCAACGTGACATAAACATGCTCAAGAAATGGGCCGCAACATGGCAAATGAGGTTTAATGTGGATAAGTGTAAGGTGATGCATGTCGGTAACAAGAATCTTATACATGAATACAGGATGTCTGGTGTAGTACTCGGAGAGACCCCCGAAAAGAGACTTGGGAGTACTGGTACACAAGTCAATGAAGCCGTCCGCGTAATGTGTGGTGGCGGTGGCAAAAAGGGCAAACAGAATGCTAGGAATGATTAAGAAGGGGATCACAAACAGATCGGAGAAGGTTATCATGCCGCTGTACTGGGCCATGGTACGCCCTCACCTGGAATACTGCGTCAAGCACTGGTCGCCATACATTAGGATGGACATAGTTCTACTCGAAAGAGTCTAGAGAAGAGCGACTAAAATGGTTAAGGGGCTGGAGGAGTTGCCATACAGTGAGAGATTAGAGAAATTGGGCCTCTTCTCCCTTGAAAAGTGGAGACTGAGAGGGGACGTGATCAAAACATTCAAGATAATGAAGGGAATAGACTTAGTAGATAAAGACAGGTTGTTCACCCTCTCCAAGGTAGAGAGAACGAGAGGGCACTCTCTAAAGTTAAAAGGGGATAGATACCGGACAAATGTAAGGAAGTTCTAATTCACCCAGAGAGTGGTTGAAATCTGGAACGTCCTTCCAGAGGCTGTTATAGGAGAAAATACCCTCCAGGGATTCAAGACAAATTTAGACAAGTTCCTGCTGAACTACAACGTACGCAGATAAGGCTAGACTCAATTAGGGCACTAGTCTTTGACCTAAGGGCCGCCGTGGGAGCGGACTGATGGGGACGATGGACCACTGCTCTGACCCAGCAGCGGCAATTCTTATGTTCTTAAGGAGCATCGAGATAAAACAGTATATTTCTGTATCTCGTTGGCCATGAATTTGGTCTTGGAGACAAACTTGGTTATTTTTATTGCATAGGATTTTTTGGACCCCCAGTTCATTTACAAAAGTTAGATAATTTCAGGTCTAATAGATGTTGGCATTGTCATAATGATATAGGGATTTTGGATTATATTATTATCCTTTGATACTTAATTTCTGGAGATCAATTTGGAGACAAATTAATCTTGTTCTTGATTCAGCAATTCCCCTAACATATGAAGCCATAATCTGTGGTACGCTTTTACATGTCAAGCCTTCTTTGGATAAATATAAAAGTCAAATTTTATGATAATGACGGGAATAGCTATCCAATTGATTACACATAATTGGAAGAGGAATGACAGACTAAATTACATGTTTTGGTGGACAAATGTTTGTACCACGTATAAATATGAAAAAATGAATGCAGAGTGTTTGGGGTTTAGCAGTACATTTAATAGAGTGTGCAGTCCAATGACTATATTTGTAACATCATAATAATTGTAATGTATTTATTTATTTTATATACCGTATTTGCCGGCGTATAAGACGACCCCCCAACTTTTACAGTTAAAATATAGAGTTTGTTATATACTCGCCATATAAGACTACCCCTTCTTCCGTACACCTTCTGCACAACAAATAAAACTTAAAAGAACATCAGAATTTATTTCAACAATTTTAATTAATTCACTAAAGCTGAATAGAACAATAAACCCATGGGAGCTGCCACTCTATTTGTTTTCTAAACTGTTAACCAAACTGAAACTGTCAATGATAGAAGGAAGATAACACATAGCGGGAGAGAGCAAGTGCCAGGCAAGTCCCTAGCAAGTTTGCTGGCATGACAGTTTCCCTTTAAAAGCCTTCAAAAGCCTCCTGTTCGCCCCCCGCAACTTCCTTAAGGGCTAGACTCCACACACGGCCGCATGTGCGAGAGACGTAGTAAAGAGAAAAGGGGTGGGGCCAGAGCGCCGCTGCTTCCCGCTGCGCAGGATGAAGGAGATGGCACCCTTGTCACACTGATGTCCCGCCATGGCCCCGCTGATGTCCCGGCAGGTTTACTAGTACCGTAAGCACCGTAAGGAGGTAAGGAAGGAGATGTTAGGGCATGTAAAGTAAGGGCATGTAAACAGTACCCGGCGTATAAGACGACCCCCGACTTTGGGGAGGATTTTAAGGTACTGAAAAGTCGTCTTATACGCCGGCAAATACGGTATATATATATTTTGAGGTTGGTAGAATTCTTTACACATCCAGGGGAGGGAGGGGGGATGGAAAGATATTTTGTTTATTAAAATACTTAATTATAATATTATAATTACATAATTTGTCTTATTGTAGTAATTTGGTAAGGGGGGGAAATGATTGTTCTAAGTATAAATTGTATGTTTAATAATGCATTTTATGAAATATTTATGTTCAGATAATTGTATTGCATTGTCAAAGTTTAAAAATCAATAAAGATTTATATATATAAAAAAAGAATTACATGTAACATAGTAGATGCCAGCAGAGAAAGACCTGTTCAGTCCATCCAGTCCACCCAACAAGATAAACACACAAAGTATGATGTGTTACTATGTACGTATACTTGATTTTGTCTCTGCCATTTTCGGAGCACCAAGGAAAAGGGGATAGAAGAGTATATAGAGGGCTACTATAGAGGTCCTGGACCTGATGGGCCGCCGCATGAGCGGACTGCTGGGCATGATGGACCTCAGGTCTGACCCAGCAGAAGCATGGCTTATGTTCTTAAGTCTGCTTCTCAGTTACTGTGTTGCCATCTAATCACCAGTAAGCTTATTTGGTTCCTTGTCTTCCATAAAGGATTCCTTTATGTTTATCTCGCACATTTTTGAATTCCATTAATGTTTTCATCCCCACTACCTCCTGTGGCAAAGTATTCACCACCCTGTCTGTGAAAAAATACTTCTTGACATTATTCCTGAGTTGGTCTCCTTGCAATAAGAACATAAGAATTGCCACTGCTGGGCCAGACCAGTGATCCATCCTGCCCAGCAGTCCGCTCACGCGGTGGCCCCCAGGCCAAAGACCAGTGCTCTAAATGAGTCCAGCCTCACCTGCGTAAGTCCCAGTTTAGCAGAAACTTGTCCAGCTTAGACTCCGGAAAAGCATTCCAGCTCTCCACCACTCTCTGGGTGAAGAAGAACTTCCTTACGTTTGTACGGAATCTATCCTCTTTCAACTTTGTAGAGTGCCCTCTTGTTCTCCCTATCTTGGAGAGTGTGAACAGTCTGTCTTTATCTGCTAAATCTATTCCCTTCAGTATTTTGAATGTTTCGATCTTGTCTCTTCTCAGTCTCCTCTTTTCAAGGGAGAAGAGACCCAGTTTCTCCAATCTCTCACTGTACGGCAACTCCTCCAGCCCCTTAACCACTTGAGGACTGCCAAATCACTATCATACCCTCAGGCCCCACCCATGCAAAAGGCCATACCCTAGATCTATTTGCATCTTCTCCCTCTAACATAGTCAATAGAAGCTAAATGGTCTCTAAATTCATGTCCTTTCCTCTAGAGAAGTATATCGCAAACTGTGTGCCACGACACACCAGTGTGCCTCCTGAGATTTCCGGTGTGCCGTGACACACTGGGGAGGAGGAGAGTTGTCCACGCCGGCTGCCTGCCTACAGGACGTGCCTCTCGCGGCGAGCAGCAACCTCAACCTACTGCTTGCACCAGCATAAACTCTTCCTCTGATGTCACTTCCTGGACCCTAGGAAGTGACATCAGAGGAAGAGCCGACGCTGGCGTGAGCAGCAGGTTGGGGTTGCTGCTGGTGCCGGGAACGGTAAAGAGACACGGGGGTAGGGAAGAGGCATGCGCGCATGGCAGGAGGGACGGGGAAGGAGCCGATGGGGGTGCCATCACCCCGGCCGCCTCTCACCCTCGTTATGTCACTGCCTGGATTGGCCACCGTGAAAACAGGATACTGGGCTAGATTGACCATTGGTCTGACGCCGTAAGGCTATTCTTATGTTCTTATGCTCTAATACCTGGTCTGTGGTGGGCAGTGTGTGTGTGTGTGAGTGTGAGAAAACCTGCCTGTTGTGGGTGTGGTGGTGTGAACAAGCAGCATGTTTCATTGAACAGCAGATGCCATAACGCAGGGGTGTGTTCGGACATGCTTCGTGCTGAGCTCAGGCGCTGGCAATTTGGAGTAATGGTAGGACAGGGGACTAATCCTCACACAGGTTGCACGGGCGCCCTCATTCCTGAACAAGGAGGAAGAACCTGGCTCTCTTGCTGATTTCGGTTACTTTATCCACCTCAACTCTAGCCCAACCCTGTTTTTCTGCTTCTCTGACCAGGCTGCAGGCTGCTTCTTTTAGCTCTCTAATGAAGATCAAACTAGGAAATGCCAAACCACCTTTTTTGTCTTCTCAGAGACACCACCCAAGTAGATATTTATAGTCCCCCCCCCCCGCCCATCCCTTCTCTTCTGGCACGGTTTTATATTGCCCGGGTCACGCCTCCTCTCGTGCTATGTGTTTACATTGGCGCTGCTCCTTCTCTGGCATGTGCTTACGCTGCCTGCGCCACGCCTCCTCCTTGGCACATGTTTATGTTGCCTGCGCCACACCTCTACCTCCAGCACACGTTCACATGACTGCATTTCTCCTCCTCTTTTGGCACGTGCTCACGGTGCCTGCGCCACGCCCCCTCCTCTGGCACGTTTCGTTTGTTGTCTGAGCCTCTCCCCCTCCTCTGGCACATGTTTTTGTTTCCTGCTTCTCTCCTCCTTAGGCATGTGCTCACCCTTTCTGTGCCACTCCTCATCCTCTGGCACATGTTTACAATGCCCTCACTCCTCCTCTTCCTCCTTCTAATAAACATGTTTACGATCCCTGCACTCATCTTCCTCCTCCAGCACATCTTTACCATTTCTACACTCCTTCTTCTCTTCCAGCACGTTTACAGTTCCTGCACTGGCATAAGTTTACGATTCCTTCACTACTCTTCGCCCTCTGGCACATGTTTACAATCTCTGCATTACTCCTCCTTTTCCTCCAGTATATGTTTACGATCCCTGCACTATTCCATTTCCTCTGACATTTGCTCACCTTCCCTGTACCACTCCTTCTCCAGAACATGTTCACCATCCCTGCATCATTCCATTTCCCTTTGCCATACGTTTACGATGTTTTATTCCATTCTCCAGGGGGGGGTCACAGTTTTGTCTGATGCTCCCTCCTCCTCCCTCTCAATATCTTTCTTTTTATGTCTAGCAGAAGTCTGCAGTGTACCTTCCTATGCAGTAGCAGGATGAACTTTCTGGGTCTCTGCTCCAGGGATATTTGAGTCAAATTAATGAAAGGATGGTCTAATGGGGAAGTAGGACAATATTTATTTATTTAGTCGATTTTTTAGCCTGTCCTCCCAGAAGAGCCCAGAGCAGGTTACAAACTGGTGATGAGAAAGTTGGGTAGCATTATATAGAAAGAGTTAGCGTAAACATCTAATAGTGATAGCACCAAATCCTCAGGCATTGTAAAAAAACTGGAATCTAGGGAGGAATCTTTGCCTTTCTCTTCCAGAGGAGTCCAGTAATGAGAACAATGTAGAGTGATAAGTTTCCCATCCTGGGGCCCATCAGGACTTTAGTTTTCTACCTAAGAGGCTAAAGAGGAGCCATGAAGAAAACAGACATACCAAGAGTTGGGCCTATTCCCCTAAGTAAAGAGTAGAGAGGCATTTTGGGGCAAATTCTATAAATAGCATTCCGATTGTAGGCAGAGGTAGGTGTCTTACCGCTGTCAAAACAGCCAATCAGGATGCACGTTAAAAACAAAAACTACCCCGAGGCAGGCCGCCTACACTGTAGGTGTTTGTCGCAGTTGAGAGAGATGCATAGGGATGCTTAAGCTCGCCCAAGGCTAGGTGTGGGCATGATTTTGCCTGGAAGTGGCCTTGGGTGACTTAGGTGGCCCTAAGTGTCACCCTAGGGCCACAATAGGCATCTGATATGTAGGCCAACAAAAAGCTGGTCTACATGTCAAATAGACATTGTCGCTATGCTGATTGTGGCAAAGAAATGTCACAGCTGAGCGACTGTGGCAGGGAACTCCCCCCTCCCCCCGTGAAGTCGGACGGCAGTAGGGATGCTCACTCCCTCCTGCCACCCCCCCCTGAAGCATCCCCTGGCAGAAGGAGTGCCCAATTCCTCCTGCTGGAACCCCCTTGAAACAGCCCCACCCAACCATGATAGGCAGGAGGGATGCCCACTTCCTCCTGCCAGAACACCCCCCCCCGAAACATCCCCACCTGGTGACTGACCACCCCCCACCCACCTGGCGATCCCCTTAAAGGGGATACCACTCCCCCTAAACCTTGTAAACAGAAGGTCTGGCTGGCAGGCCTGCCACTGGAAAATGGCTGACCTTTCCCTTCCCGGTGTATTCTGGGATGCACCGGGGAGAAGCCTAAGGCCCTAATTGGCTCAGATGCCAACTGGAGTCTTAGGGATGCACTTGGAGGGGCCTAAGACTCCAATTGGCCAGATACCTAAAGCTACTCCCATGGCATTTGTCCAGAATTTAGAACATACTATGTCTGCCTTTAAGAATTCTGTGTCCTCATATTCTCTCATATATTAATAAACAATTGTTAAACTGCGTACAAGCTAGTGTTTATTTCCACAATTGCTAAATGAAAACCTGGATTACATCTTTATATAAAAATCTCATTAGCAGTTTTAAATGCTGCTTTACTGTGAATCATTGGATTCTGTTTTCTCAGCATTTTGTGACTTCAGACACTACCAACTTAAAAGCCATCCCTGACGTTTGTTCACAATCTCTACCTTCTATATGCATGAAACCCCTTGAAATGTACATTTAGTGAAACAATGGAATTCTAGCTTGATGATGCAGCAATACTGAACATTTGGAAATTCATGGAATCTTAATTGCAGTGATATAATGTTGACTTTCATTACACAGTCATTGAAGTCCTACGAAAAATCTCTTTAATTAGGGCTTGGAAGAGGGAGAGGTGGATGGGTGGGCAGGAGACAGAGAAGTGGCAGAGCAGTTTTAATTAGTCCAATAAAAAGGTATTATCTTATTTCCTTTATTTTATTTTATTTTTTTTGTTTTATTCCTTTATATGACATGTTAGGCAGAAGTATGTTCTATGTCAGTATATGTATTTTCTTACAGGTGGTTTTTTAAAAAAAAACTTTTGGGCAGAAAGTACATCACAGGACGGGTCGAGGTGGAAGACGATATCTTTCTTCTCAGGGGACCCTCGACCACAAGAGGACATCCGCTCAAACTCAGGGGAGGGAAGTTTCGTGGAGACGTCAGGAAGTACTTCTTCACGGAGAGAGTAATCGAGCATTGGAACAAGCTTCCAGTGCAGGTGGTCGAGGCACGCAGCATCCCAGACTTCAAGAACAAATGGGATACCCATGTGGGATCCCTACGAGGTCATGCCAAGGATAGGGTCACTAGGACTTGAATGAGTGGGTCAGTAGAGTGACAGTAAAATTACAATGAGCGGGTCAGTAGAGTGACAGTATAATTACAATTATACTTAAGAGGTCAGAAGAACTAAGAGGGTGGGTAAATAGTGTGGGCAGACTTGATGGGCTATATGGCCCTTATCTGCCGTCATTTTTCTATGTTTCTATGAGCTATTTAATACCTTCAGAATTTGCATGCTGTTTGTACAACTATTCAAAATACTATAGGAATATCTGGAGAACAAAATAAAACTCTTATTCCTTCTTGCAGGCTGCATTGGGCTGGCTGGGTGGTCCTTCAAAAGACTAATATCATTTTGTATCATGTCTCAACCTGTTGCTAATTTGGGCTAGCTTTTCAAAAGACAATCACCAGAAATCCTTCTCATTGAGATGCTGAAGTTATATCTCAAGACAAAGAAAGATCAACAAATTTATGGGCCAATGAACAAAACATGTACTAAGCTATGCACATTAAAAAAAATAGCACACAATTTTTAGTGCAGTGGACTGAGAGCCTGGGGAACTGGGTTCAATCCCCACTGCAACTCTATATGATCCTGGGCAAGTCACTTAACCCTCCATTGCCCCAGGCACAGAACTTAGATTGTGAGCTGTCATCATGTGATCGGGTCAAGCGGTCTACACCAGTCACTTTCCACACCCCAGGCACCCTTTGATCTTCTACTGACCCTGCTAAAACACAAACGCAACAGGATTAAAATAGTTCTAAATCCTGTGACCAAGTCTCTTTAGCTCTTCCTGGTCATCTCCAATCCCCTTCCTGGACTTCCAACTCTTCCAGGTCCTTTCCTGACCCTTCCTTGGTCCTCCAGGTCTTCCTGCAGCTCCCAGTGCCATCGCCGGTCCCTCCGCTGATTGCTCGCCAGACCTTCGTCCAGTGTTCTCCTGAGTCTATCAGGCTGCTTCCTGGGCCCCTCTGGCAGCTTCCAGTGTCATCATTGGTCTCTCCACCAGTTGCCACTGGTCCTGTCAGTCCCTCTGCTGGTTGCTTGCCAGACCCTCTCAGCCTTGGATTCCTCTGGCTCTTCTTGTGGGGCCACCGCTGGTCCCAATGCTCTCCAACCTCTTAGGTCCCCATGGGTCCTGGAAACTTCACCAGGACCCATGGGGTCTTCAAACCTGAGCACCTCACTGGACTTTAGCAACTCCTTCCAGGCCCTCTCAGTCATATTATCCTGGATGCACACACTGAGAATTCTCCCAGTCACAGTCATCTCCCAGATGCAAGCATTGAGAATTCCTTTCCAGCCAATCTCTCTCTGAGGATTCTTCCTATAGACTTACTCCCCTGGTCTTACACACATCCATCCAGCCCCCTACTGGTTGTTAACCCTGGGGTATCCAAGGTCTACCAGGCAGGCTGGTCTAACAGGCTTACCAAGGGTTAAATCCGAAATCAGCATTCCTCCCCTCAAGGATCACCTGGCTCCCAAAGAAAATTCTTGCTTCCTGACTTCCTCAGCTCTCTGCTATGGAAGTGTCCTTTCCAGCACCACTGTTCCCTCGGGGTGAGTGGTCAGCTCCCAGCAGCCTTTGCAGGATGATATGCAGATTAGCTCTTTCTTACAACTGTTCAGGCTCCCTCCGCTGGCCAGTGACAGGTACTCCACCCTGTCACATGAGCTCACTAGGGACAGAAAAATGTACCCTGCATATAGAAATGTAAAGCGCTTTGATTGTACTCAGAGAAAAGTGGTATTTCAAATCCATGATTCTTTACCCTTTAAACAATAGTAAAGTGACGCATAGTATGTTAATTAGAAAAACCTGTCCTAAGCAACTCGGTATAGAGCACTGTTAATACAGAGGCCTGTTCCCAAGTCCAATGACCGGTTATTTAGAGGAAATTTCTCTTCAAACCTCCTCCATTTCTCAGGTTTCTACTCCCCAAAAGACATCTCTCCTTGTAGTCCTCTCCATACCTGAAAGGATAACCCCTGTGGCAGCCCTGCAAAATTTCTTTTGAAAAATCATCACGGCAATGGAGAAACAGCCTGATGCTTAGAACTCTGAGCTGACAACCAGCAAAGACCAGTTTAAATCCCACTTCTGCTGCTTGTGATCTTGGGCAAGCCACTTACCGTAATCCTCCCTTGCCTCAGGTACAAACTTAGGAGCTTTCTCACAAAGCTGCAACATAGGCTTACCACAGCAAAAAAAATGATGCACTATGGGTTTCACTGAGGAGTCCATAGTAAGTTTACAATGTGTGCACACCACCCATGTTACTCGATCCCGGTAAGTGTTGTGTTGGGATAAAAACTTGTATTGAAAAATCTTGCACTGGCAAATTGTAACCTGTAAACTGTATATTATGTATACTGGTATTAGATCCCTAGTATGTGTGGGGATCACAAACAGATCGGAGAAGGTTATCATGCCGCTGTACCGGGCCATGGTACACCCCCACCTGGAATACTGCATCCAACACTGGTCGCCGTACATGAAAAAGGACATAATACTACTCGAAAGGGTCCAGAGAAGAATGACAAAAATGGTTAAGGGACTGGAGGAGTTGTCATACAATGAGAGGCTAGAGGAAATGGGCCTCTTCTTCCTTGAAAAGAGGAGACTGAGAGGGGACATGATCGAAACATTCAAGATATTGAAGGGAATTGACTTAGTAGAGAGAGAGAGATTGTTCACCCTCTCCATGTTCTCCAAGGTGACGAGAACATGAGAGGGCACTCTCTAAACTTAGAAGAGAAAAGATTCCGTACAAACGTAAGGAAGTTCTTCTTCACCTAGAGAGTGGATGAAAACTGGAACAATCTTCTGGAGGCTGTTATAGGGGAAAACACCCTCCAGGGATTCAAGACAAAGTTAGACAAGTTCCTGCTGAACCAGAACGTACGCAGGTAGGGCTAGTCTCAGTTAGGGCTCTGGTGTTTGACCTAAGGGCTGCCGCGTGAGCGGACTGCTGGGCACGATGGACCACTGGTCTGACTCAGCAGCGGAGATTCTTATGTTCTTAAATTAGGATACAAACTTGTACTGTCGCTATTGCAAATTGTAACCTGTTAACTGTATATTATGGAACTCGTTCTGAGCTCTTTGGGGAGAACGGGAGAGCAGACGAATTAAATAAATCAATGTGCTGAAGATTTTGTATATTTTTGGGCACAGGAGCGTGTCTGGGGTAGGGAGTGGCCAAGTTCTGCAGCTACGTTCCTATGTACTAACCAATTAGTTTAGGTTTAGCACATGAATCCCTACCACTTCCAAAATAGGGCTCACACGCTAATGGCCATGCACTAATGGGTAGCTAATACAACACAAGCCCACTCGAATAACCAAATATACTCTCAGACTACACTCTCGACCTGGTTCACAGCACAGTGACCCTATAAACATAAACAACCAAGGGAACCGCAGAGAAGACACTAGATGTTGCTGAGAACACTGGAAGTTGAAATAAAAAACGGACAACCCTCAGCCTGCACCTCAAAACACTTCTTCCCTGAAAATTATCATGAGGTAGGAAAAAGCCTCAGATCCCTCCTCCACCAAACCAATAGTTCAAGTTGTGAATAGATAAGTGGAGGCTAACCGGGGTACATTAAAGTCATTGGCATAAAAAACCTCCTCAAATAATATTTCACTATATGAAAAAGCCTTGTGCAATGCAAGTGAGTGAGTGTCTGTTTAACCTTCAAATCTGGTGACTGACCACCCCCTACCCACCTGGCGATCCCCTTAAAGGGGATACCACTCCCCCTAAACCTTGTAAACAGAAGGTCTGGATGGCAGGCCTGCCACTGGAAAATGGCTGACCTTTCCCTTCCCGGTGTATTCTGGGATGTACCGGGGAGAAGCCTAAGGCCCTAATTGGCTCAGATGCCAACTGGAGTCTTAGGGATGCACTTGGAACACCATAGTGCACCACTTCAAAGCACCATAAGATTAGGTAAACTACCAGTGTTCTCAGCAACATTAGGAGCAAAGCCCCACCAAGATGCAAAACAAAAGCACACCACACATCGACGATGGCCAGCGTTTCACTAATTGTAAGCTGCCTCAGGATGTGGAAGTGATCAATCTTTCAATGCAGCTCCAAGATTCAATATGTGTGGCCATTATTGAAAATTGCAGTACAATTTGTCACCCTCTTGTCACTCACACATCTCTCCCTGCTTCTCACCATACCCGTCCCTCTTCCTGTAGACTGCCATTCGAGGGCTTTTATGCTTCACTTCCATATTCTGATAGTTGTCAACATTTGCCTTTTTTTCTGATCTGAAGATGAAGGGTTACCTTTAAAAGCTAGTCAAAACTCTCTGCTCTGATGGGGGGGGGGGAATGGGTTTGGGGGGAGGGGGGACTGTTTTTGGAGGGGATGCCTTGTTCATTTATGTGCCCTGGAGTCATCAGAGTCCAGACCCTGGGGGAATTTGGTCTATGGTTTTTCTTATTCAAGCCCTTGCATTCCTCTCCATTGGGGGGAGGGGGGGAGATGGTGGGTGAGACTTGCGGGAAGGGGGGAACGGGGGGGTGTTGGGGTTTGTGGGTAGTTGTAACTGACGCATGTTTTTGTCATGATGTACTTTGTTATGCAGATTTTTTGCCCATGTTCATTATGTTCTGTAACTTGTTGTTTTCTTCACTTCTGCTGGTTTTTCATGTCAATAAAAATTGTTTACAATCTAAAAGCTAGTCAAAAAATGTATGAACTTATGTCCCCAAAAAAAAGGTCCAGGGATTTTAACATGGCGATGTAGTCAAAATTGAATGCACATTTGAGCACGGGCACTTTATCACAGCTGTGGTTATCGAATATCCAACTATCCAGCCATTTCAGATAAGTGGGTTTTTTTTTAACTTGTTATCACTAAGAATTTCTAATGGTTGGGTCAGGGACTTTAAAGGCAATGATGGTCCCTATAATAGCCACAGTTTGGTGTTACCACTAAATCGTTGGTTATATGGTTTGAGCACTTAATGTGATTCCATAAAAAAAGGTATCATCTTATTTCCTTTATGCTTTATTTCTATATATTACCTTGAAAATTTCAAAACATTGGCCAGTATAAATGGCCTTAGCGTGCATGAGCGCCCTGTGTAAAGGTGCATTAAGACCACTTTTTACCCCAGGCATAAGGGTCCCTTAGATTGTTACTAGTTTCAAGTTTCAAGTTTATTTAAAATTTCTTATACCGCCTAATCAAACCTTCTAGGCGGTGCACAAAAATGTTAAAACCGTCTATTAACTAAAATACAGTTTAAAAACACACAACACTAGGGAAAATACTAACTTTAAAAGACTAAAAAAATAAATTTACAAACAGAGACAAGAGGGAAAGAAGGGCTAGAACTACAATATGTAAAGAAAAAGAGAATATGTAAGGGAAAAAAACAATAGGGAGGGGAGCAGGTATTAAGAATCCTTCTAGGTCCTAGGTCATCCTTAAAAGGACAGTTAGGTTTCAAAAGCATCGAGGAAGAGAGATGTCTTTAATTTCGACTTAAAGTCTGTTAGTGTAAGTTTTTTGCGTAGGTAGTTTGGAATACTGTTCCAAAGAGAGGGGGCGCTAACAGAAATACCTACTGTTCTGTCGCCATATACAGTCATGTGAAAAAATTAGGACACCCCATGAAATATTAGTTCTTTCTTAAGAAATGTTCACATATCGATATCAAATCTTTTTTTAATTTATTTATCTCTGGAAAAGAAAGTGATGTAATTGCAGGTAAACAAAAAAATTTTCCTTGATTTACTCATGAAACAAAAGATATTCACAAAAATGTATATTCTAATTGAAGAATAAATTAAGATACCCCTGCATATCTTCTCACTTAAAGTGGCTCAAATCACATACAGGTGTATCACATCAAGCGCACATGATTAGAACATTGTTACTCAGCATTTTGGAGGAGGTTTGCCCTACTTAAACCTCAGATATTTAGTTTGGTGTGCTCATGACTGCTGCGGTGAGAGTGAACACCATGGTGAGATCAAAAGAGCTGTCTGAGGCTTTCAGAAAGAAGATTGTAGCAGCTTATAAGTCTGGTAAGGAATTTAAAAAGATCTTGAAAGAATTTGACATTAGCCATTCCATGGTCTGGAAAATAGCGTACGAGTGGAGGACTTTCCAAACAACTGCCAACATGCCCAGGTCTGGCTGTCCAAGCAAGTTGACCCCAGACCAGACTGCAAGATGCTAAAAGAAGTTTCCAAAAACCCTAAAATGTCATCATGGGACATACAGCAGGCTCTTGCTACTATTGATGTGAAAGTGCATGCCTCTACAATCGAAAAGAGACTGCACAAATTTAACTTGCATGGGAGGTGTGCAAGGAGGATATCTTTGCTCTCTAAGAGAAACATCAAGGCCAGAGAGAACACAGACAAACACCAGGACTTCTGGAATAGTTTTATATGGACAGATGAGTCTAAAGAAAAGAGGAAAAAGGAGGGGTCTTAGGAGGAAGACCACTAGAACAAAGCTTGTACAGGTAATCAGGAATGGCTGCAGTATGTATGAAAATATATTACAACAATGCCTTGCTCGCACACTGACCACAGTATAAAATTCCATGGAAAGAGGGAATACATTGAACACATTTTAATGTAGTGTAAGGCTGCTGGGGAGCAGAACACCTCCGGTACCTGAATGAAACTTGCCATGAACTACTATTGAAAAAAATGGTATGAACAAAATCCAAAATCACCCTGACTTCCACCCCAGAAAAAATTGTGCTCCTTGGACCTCCCACAAAAGCCCCTTGCAGTACTTGCCTCCTGATATGACAATCCTCCTCCTGAAGAAGACAACTTCTTCCCAATGAGATCTTTTCCTGTGATGACAATTCTTAGTGTACTCAAAGGTGAAATCAACTTGGCACCCAGAAATGATCTGATGCCACCTAGTGGCTGCTGCACGCTTCTTTTAGAATGGAACTACTGTAATATACAGTAAAACCTTGGATTGCAAGTGTTTTGCAAGATAAGCAATACATTTGATTAAATTTTAATTTGATATACAAACAATGTCTTACAATACAAATACATATAGTATACACGTGTCACATCATCACAACTGAGCCGATGGTTCTTCTCTCTCTGTCGCTGTGGGAGTGTAGTGACTGTTCTAAACAAGCAAAGTCTTGCAATACGAGTACATACAGTATACACGCGTCACATCATCACAACTGAGCCGATAATTCTTCTCTCTCTGACCCTGCAATACGAGTACGTATAGTATTTTGTATTACAGTTTTTGGGTTGTGGAACGAATCGTCTGAGTTTCCATTATTTCTTATGGGGAAATTCGCTTTGATATACGAGTGTTTTGGATTACAAGCATGCTTCTGGAAAAGAATTATGCTCGCAAACAAAGGTTTGACTGTATATGGAAAGGCAGGAAGAACGGGGACAGTGAGCACTGCAGACTGCAGAGCTCTTTCGCCAGTGAGCTGTTCCTTCCTTTAATTAGAAGGAGACTCATTTGGGGGGATGTGATCGACCTGTACACACAACACAAGTTGCCACTTAGCAAAGTACTGAGTACAAAGGACTGGTAAGAAGCTAATATTGCTTACCCAAATGTTAATCACTATACTGATAGTACTTATGTACTTTATAAGAATAAATCTAATCTAATCCTTAGGTTTGTATACCGCATCATCTCCACGTTCATAGAGCTCGACATGGTTTACAGTAGGAGAAATAGGAAAGAACTACAACAGAGGGTTAGAGGTAGAAGTGTGAAGAAAATTTAGAGGACTTGGGATGCCAAGATATAAGAGTTTCCTTGATTCCTAAATTGAAGGGAGACTTACATTTTTTGAGAAAAGCCAGGTTTTCAGATGTTTGCGGAAAACTTGGAGAGAGCTCAAGTTCCGAAGAGGGGAGGTAAGGTTGTTCCAGAGCTCAGTGATTTTTTTTTTTTTTGTAATTGTTTATTTATAACAAAGAATCGCACAACATCACAGCAGTACTGTGCCAAAGCAGAACAATCAGTCAATCAACAGAGTATCAACCCCCCCCCCGGAAACCACCCCCCCAGCCCCCCCCCCCCGTAACAGCATACAGCACCCCTCATCTCCTGTAAGCCAGAAATCCCCCCCCACGGGCATCTCAGCTCCCGAGGAAAGGAAGGAGAAAAAAAGAGAAAAAGAATACATAGGTGACATAGAAAAACACAAAACCAGATCAAAACAGACCCCCAAAACCCAAATCCATATGAGAACCAGCAGGTCAGCTGATAACAGAGGTCTCCAGATCCAATTCCTCCACAGCCAGGTATCTTCCCCAAAGATCATAATATTGCTGCCAACGTCTAGTCAGCAGAGCCGAAAGCCTATAGCGATCACAAACCCAGCCCAATTTAGCTCTCATAAGAGGTAACGTGGGTATGATCGTGCTTCGCCAATGGCGAGCCACAGTCAATCTAGCAGCCGTGAACGCCAACTGTACCAGCCTATCCTGGGAAGCATCAACCCCCCGAGCTCAGTGATTTTGAAGTGGAGGGAGGTCCCTAGCTTTCCTGTGTGGGAAATGCCTTTTAGCGAGGGGAAGGATAAATGAGGAATAAATGATCAGAGAGGATGTAGTAGGAGTTTGGTGTTTGTTTTATTTATGTTGGAAGATGTGCACACATTTTGGCTCACATATAGAAAAGAAGAAATTACTATGTGATCTCCATTGCACACATTACAGCCTTGTGTCCTCCCTCTCATGAGCACATCTCTCAAACTGTACATGTGTGACTTGGTGTAACCTGTGGTTAATATTTTTTTTTAATATAGTATACAAACCCCAGATGAAGCTAGGAGTTTAGGGGGTCAGAAATGCCCACATATGCCCGTTTTTGGCTCGATTTTCCAGCGGAGACTGGCACTGATACCTACAAGTAATTTAAAGTATTTAAAGGGTTTAAAGAGTTTGGGAAGAAAAATTAATTACATAATTCAGGTTAATGCAGTGCTATGATATGATTTAAAATGATTTTATCCCAAAACGAGGGGGTTTTAAGGCTTAATTTTTGTGTGTTTCTGTATGAGCTCTCTACTGTAAATCTGCAGGCGTGATGTATGTAATTCTGAAACTGTATGTCATTTGATATATTCATCTGTATTATATATGTAATATTGTAACCCATTCTGAGCTGCTCAGGGGGGGATTAGCGTTACCAGATTTCACCTCAGGCCCCTCTCAAGGGAGTAGTCCAAGGCGCCTGAGCCAATCAGGGCCTAAGGCCCGCATGCGCAGAAGCAGGCTAGAGGAGCACGAGGGTCTGACTGGACATCCCTCCTGCTCCCAACTTAAAGGTATGGGGGCAACGGAGGGGGAGGCTGACAGCAGGAGGGAATGGGCATCCCTCCTGCCATATCTAAGTTTGGTGTGGGGGAGGATTTAAGGGGAAGTTTGGCTGGGGGGGAGTGGGCCAATGGCAAGAGGGAGTGGGCATCTCTCCTGCCATATTTAAGATTGGCGGTGGCGGGGGATGTCTGGTGGCATGAGGGAGTGGGGTTCCTGCCATTTTTTGGGGTTCGGTGAAGGAGGGAGGGAGGGGGCACTGTTGGGAGGCTTTTTTTTTCTTGGGCAGATATTTTGCATGTGTAATACATGCAAAATATCTGTGCCATTAAAAAATAAATAAAAAGCCTCCCGACAGAAGCCCTGACAGCAGTAACAGGAGGCTGCTTCTCCTGTCAGTACAGTCAGGGCTCTGCACCAACTCAATCGCTTACTGAGCATTTGAGTTGGTGGGTTTGAATGCAAATGACTTGCACCTCCGTGCAAATCATTTGCATGCAAACTTGATCGTGAATCAATCGCTGTTTGAAAATCGGCCAGAGAATCGTCCAACAGCGATTGAGTTACTATCTTTAGTGAATCTGGGCCTAGGAGTTTGAGTCTCCTCGATGAATATTAAACTGGTTTAACTCTGATTAGTTTAGCAGTAGAAAATCACAGGATAAGATCAGAAAGCCTTTCTGCCTGTGTTTTTGTGGTTTTTCTGTTTGCATGTGTCATACTGTTTGGAATTTGATGGCTCTGTCTCTATGGGTGGTCTGACAAAAACTGAACGGGGAACCAATATGTCTTTCATTTCCAGCACAGGCACTCTGGATAGGCTGAGAGACTACAGAGCAACCAGTGGGAACATGTGGACACAAAGGAGAGACCAATGGTACTTGTGTCTCCTGACACTCTCTGGTAAGACAAAAAGCAAAATATAAAAATATCCCAAAGCCAAAGTTATGAAAATTTCATAATATAATCCCCCTAATTGTGCCAGACAATTCTCAAATACTTCCAACGTTCTTAGGTGCAAAGAAAAAATCTGAGCAAAAAAGAGGAGCTTCCTAAAACCTGAGACTATCCATCGGAACAACACTGAATTCCCCACTACGTTCAGGCAGAGGTTCTGCTTAAAATCTATAAATAAATGAGTCTCTTAAGGTGCCACCTTGCAGCAGTTATGCCCCTTCCTTGCTAGAACATTCCTTCTGGCAGCAAGCAATTGCTGCTGCTCCTTATCCCACCTCCAAGACAGTCATAGATCATGTTTACCTGTGTCTTTCTTCTCCACCAACCTGTTTCACCTTTGCAAGCTTGAACCACACAGGATCTTGTCATCTCTGTCTGTGAGGCCCAAGGTTCAAAGCAAATTCTCTCCTCTTCTTTTAGTGTTTCCTGTTGTCTTTTCCTCCTCTCTTATGGCATAGACCAGACATGGGCAACTCCGGTCCTCGAAGGCCAGAATCCAATCGGGTTTTCAGGATTTCCCCAATGAATTATGCATGAGATCTATTTGCATGCACTGCTTTCAATGCATATTCATTGGGGGAAATCCTAAAAACCCGATTGGATTCCAGCCCTCGAGGACCGGAATTGCCCATGTCTGGCAATGACAATGGTAAATGACAATGGTGAAAGTAAACTCTGGTGCTCTTCTTCCATTGCAGATAGCCATGATATTGGAAAGGGATCCACCTCCCAGCCAAGGCATTGGAAGGAGAAACCTCTCGGATCACTCAGCCCACATGATGGTCCTGCACCCCATCTCTACACATGTGATAAACAGGATGGAGGCTGCGAAAAAGAATCTGAATAAAAAAATGAATTCTGCAGACTTAGTACCCATAAAGAGTTTGTCTCACTCCTGTTGTGGGCCTTTAGATATGATACAGAAGAACAAAATCGCTCCGTGAATAAGACACCAGCAACAAAAGAAATGGAGCGGACAGCGCACCAACGGAAACTTGGAAACAATCACTAGTCAGGTTTTATTGGACAACGCTGTGATTAAAGCTGAAACGACTCAGCACGAGTCGTGTTTCGGCCAACAGGTCTGCATCAGGAGTCAAAATATTCTGATGGGTCAGTAGACAAATGGCGAGTGTATTGAAGCTCACGCGATTCAAATGGCAACGCAAGTGTGGAGAAATCGCTTATGTAAAAATCCTGAAAAAAGGCGCCAAACGGCTGCTACTGACAACTAAAAAAGTGAACGGCATGACCAAACTTAGACAGTGAAGGGGAAATAGTGTAAACAGTTTCTAAAAAGATAGGCGACTTTTTCTTTTCAATCACACTTAGGCGCCTATTACAGAATCACGCCTAACTTACAATGGAGGTGCTTGTAACGTAGGCCAGGGTTTTAAAGACCTACATTATAGGTGCTTAAGTACTTTAGAGAATTGCGCAATATGAACCTAATAAAATACCACCAGAGGAAGAAGAAGAAATACAGTGGTGCCTCACACAACGAACTTAATTGGTTCCAGGAGCAAGTTTGTTATGCGAAAAGTTCGTTATGTGAAACGCGTTTTCCCATAACAATACATGTTAAAAAAAATAATTCGTTCTGCAGCATAAAATATGCTAAGATGACATAAAAAAAGATAAATTTGTTGTTATTTTTATTTAGATACATCTAAACACATAATTGTTTTTTAAAACAACACACATTTTTTAAATTTAAAGACAGACTAAGTAGAGTCTAATTTTACAGTGAGAGAGGGCAGAGTCTCAGCGGCAAAAACTGGGACTTAACTGTTCATTTTTTTTTTTTTTTTCTAGCATCGGGGAAGCGGCGAGAGTAGCTCCGCCCCCCCCAACGCATCAGCAGTAGACGCCGGGCCCCTGCGAGCCGACGGTCCGCCACTGCACAGGGAGCCAGGCGGAGAGAGGGCAGTTAAGCGCGGTGCCTGCGCGGAAGGATGCAGCTCGGGCGACTTCGTTGTGTGAAACGAAGTTCGTTGTAGGAAGCAAGACATGAAGTTCGTTGTGCGCAGCGTTCGCTGTGCGAGGCGTTCGTTATGCGAGGCACCACTGTACTGGAAAGTTAAGGACGGGGGAAGTCAAAGAAGAGAAGGAGAACTTAGTTCCAGAACGAACAAAGAAGGCCAATGTGGAACTCAAGAGCAGAAGAATCCTGTTATCCACAATCCTTCTGATTTAGATTCCGTCTGCATTTTACTAATCAACGTGACACAGCAGTTAAACAGGCGTTAAGCTCTGCAAGGCGACCCTCAGCTTTGCTTTGGACACTAGTTACTGCCCTGTTTGACCTGTTGTGATAGAATAATAAGCCTTTGAGACTCTTGACAAAGGCATAGATGCCAAAACACTCAGTGTCGAGTCTTCGAAGTGCTACAATCCATAAAGTGTGTCTTGAATTTTACACCCGTGGCTGAATTACTGACATCTTATCCTCACGACTCCTCTGTTGTGTTGCGCTCTTCTCATCGGTGAGGCCGCCTTGGGCTTTTTTCTTCAGTGTCTTAGTGAGACTAGAAGGACATTTAATAATCTTGGAGCCAGGACTGTACCGCACATGAGTGATCTTGCGGAAACCATTTGAGCGCCGTGCCACAGACGGGTAGCTCGTGCCAACGTGACAATAGAATGTGGTCTAGAAGCTCAAACACAGAACTTAAATCTGAAAATGATTAACGAGTCAGTTTTACCAGCGTCTCAGTTAATCACAATTTCGTTCAACAGGGCTAATAACGCTGACTCATTATGGTGAAACTTCCTATACCCAGACTGTGTTGGGTGACGTGGATTCACGTTCTCTAGGAAATCAGTCACCTGTCCCCCAAACAGCCTTTTTGCAATTTTGATAGAAAAGAGAGATTAGAAACAGGTGAAAGATCAATTTGACACAGCTGTGGCTTCTTCAGTACAGGTTTGATCGTGGTCTCTTTCCAGCAACGGAGGACAATGACCTCAGAAAAACTCACACCAATCATTGTGCAAATATATGATGCCAACTTTGATTGAAGGTCATTTATAAGAAATGTTGGGAGTGAGCATATTTGCCTCTGAAAATAATTATCCAAATCACTGTTGTAATTGAACTGAATGGGGGTTTTTTTGTGTGTGTTTATTGCGTTTACATCGTCTTTACAAGTATCTGGAAATAGACATATTTTTTCGATTATAACATGTGAAGATGTCTAGATTAAAAAAAAAAAAAATCCATGTCAACTTTTGCATTTGCCATGAGTCATGCACAAGTGTCCCCTTCCATTTGAGATCTAGGGTCTAAATCAAGGGGCAATGCAAAAGCTGATGACACCCTGCTCCTATCATTTAGACCCCCTAAGCTCAAGCGCACCCCTTCTTATTTCTGGCACTCCTCATCCTCCTAGATTCCTCAATAGCCTTAGGTATACTCACTGGACCTCCCCCCCCCTTCAGCTCCTACTAGCAGCGTCTGTGATGTCCAAGGCCGGCTCAAAGAGTTATGGCATCCTAAACCAATTTGTTTCAGTGCCCC
The DNA here is from genome assembly GCF_902459505.1 of Geotrypetes seraphini. Classification (NCBI taxonomy): domain Eukaryota; kingdom Metazoa; phylum Chordata; class Amphibia; order Gymnophiona; family Dermophiidae; genus Geotrypetes; species Geotrypetes seraphini. The sequence goes on along the minus strand of NC_047097.1, from coordinate 58,908,845 downwards.
CAAGGATTGCTTCCATACCAAGTGCCCCTCTCCCCCACTTTCCTGGCATCTCTCATTTGCTCAGTCAATCCAGTGTCTCTTTCCTTCTCTCCCTACCCCCACTGGTCTAGTCTCTCGTTCCCTCCCTCTTCCACTGCAGTCCTGTGCAGTTTACATTGGTTGTTGGCAGCAGAAGCATGAAGAGGCATTTTTTTGGCCCACCCCGTGTTTTCCCTCTGCCGTGTCCTGTCTGCTCTGATGCAATTTCCTGTGGGTAGAATGAGGCAGAGGGAAGACACAGAGGTGGGCCAAAAGCCACTTGTTGTTCATGCTGCCGCCACTGCCACTGCTGGCAACCAAGCTAAAGTGTACAGGACCATGAAGGAGAAGACAGAGAGGGCAAATTAGGAGGGGGGGTAGAACTATACACTAAGGATAATATCAAAACTACCAGGATCACAGAGGTTAGATACACAGGGGAATCACTTTGGGTAAACCTGGCCAGAGGGAATGAAAAATGCCTTTACCTCGGTGTGGTATACAGGCCTCCAAGACAACAGGAAGACAAAGACAAAGAATTGATTGAGGACATAGAGAACATCACTTTGTGTGGTGACACAGTACTGTTAGGCGACTTCAACATGCCAGATGCAGACTGGAACACCCTCTCAGCAACTACGAGTGGTTGCAGATAAATATTAACCTCCATTAAGGGTGCACAACTCAAACAAATGGTATTAGAGCCCACCAGGGAAAAAGCAATACTAGACCTGGTACTCACAAATGGAGACAGTGTCTTGGAAGTATCAGTGGGAGACACGCTGGCCTCCAGTGACCACAGCATGGTATGGCTTAACCTCAACTTCTCTAAATCAAACACAGCAACGAGGGTCCTCAACTTTAGGGGCGCAGATTTCGACCACATGAGAGACTTTGTCCATCAGGAGCTGCAAAACCATGCAGAAACTGACAATCCGGAAACTATGTGGTCAAATCTAAAATCCATCCTGAATGAAGCATCTAGCCGCTACATAAATACGGTAAGCAAACGCCGGAGAAACAAAAAACCACAATGGTTCAACAAGGAAATTTCGGACCTCATTAAAAAGAAAAAAGAAGCATTTATCACCTACAAACATCTTGGGAAAAGGGAGGCAAAAGAAGACTATCTGGCCAGATCTAAGGCTGTCAAAAAGGCAGTCAGGGAAGCCAAACTTCGAACAGAGGAAGATCTAGCACGGAACATTAAAAAAGGGGACAAATCCTTTTTCAGGTACATTAGCAACAGGAAGAGAAACAAAAATGGGATAGAATGCCTTAGGCAATCAGATGGAAACTACGCAGATTCTGATACTACCAAGGCAGAACTGCTAAACGAATACTTCTGCTCAGTATTCACCTGTGAAGCACCGGGAGCTGGTCCACAACTACAGATAAGAGACAGCCAAAATGACCTGTTTCATGATTACGAGTTTACACCCAGTAGCGTCTACCACAAACTTTCAAGACTCAAAGTAGACAAAGCCATGGGACCAGACAATCTATACCCCAGGGTACTCAGAGAGCTGAGTGAAGTTCTGGCTGAACCACTATCCGTGCTCTTCAATCTTTCCATGCGCATGGGAAAAGTACCCCTAGACTGGAAAACAACTAATGTAATTCCACTCCACAAAAAGGGCTGCAGAACAGAGACAGAAAATTACAGACCGGTGAGTCTTACATCCATAGTGTGCAAACTCATGGAAACACTGATCAAACAGAAACTTGATAAAATTCTAGACGAAGAAAATCTACGTGATCCACACCAACACGGATTTACCAGGGGAAGGTCCTGCCAATCTAATCTGATTGACTTCTTTGACTGGGTGACCAGTCATCTGGATGCCAGGGAGTCCCTGGACGTGATATATTTGGACTTCAGCAAAGCTTTTGATAGCGTCCCACACCGCAGGCTGTTGAACAAACTAAAATCGATGGGATTAGGGGTTACATTCACTAAATGGGTAAGGGATTGGCTAGATGATAGGCTTCAAAGGGTGATGGTAAACGGTACCCCCTCCAAAACGTCAGCAGTGACGAGTGGAGTACCTCAGGGCTCCGTCTTAGGGCCGATTCTATTCAATTTATTCATAGGAGATTTGACCCAAGGGCTTAGAGGAAAAGTATCACTGTTTGCCGACAACGCCAAACTATGCAACATAGTAGACAAAAGCAGTGTGCCTGACTTTATGACGCAGGACCTACGGCAGCTGGAACAGTGGTCATCAACTTGGCAGTTAGGCTTCAATGCTAAAAAATGTAAAGTAATGCAGCTAGGCAAAAAAAATCCACACAGAACTTACACACTAAATGGTGAAACCTTGTCCAGGACCACGGTGGAACGTGATTTAGGAGTGATCATTAGCAATGATATGAAGGCTGCCAATCATGTGGAGAAGGCTTCGTCCAAGGCAAGACAAATGATGGGCTGCATCCGTAGGGGTTTTGTCAGCAGAAAACCTGAAGTCATAATGCCACTGTACAGATCCATGGTGAGACCTCATCTCGAGTATTGTGTTCAATTCTGGAGATCACACTACCGGAAAGATGTGTTGAGAATTGAGTCGGTTCAGCGAATGGCTACCAGGATGGTCTTGGGGCTCAGGGATCTCACGTATGAAGAAAGGTTAAAAAAACTGCGGATGTACTCACTGGAGAAGCGAAGAGAGAGGGGGGACATGATTGAGACCTTTAAATATATCACGGGGCGTATAGAGGTGAAAAATGATATCTTCAGTCTTACAGGGCCCACGGTAACCAGAGGACACTCGCTGAAAATCAGGGGAGTGAAATTTCAAGGTGATGCTAGGAAGTACTTCTTCACCAAAAGGGTGGTCAATCATTGGAATGAGCTGCTTCAGCAGGTGATTGAGGCCAACAGCGTGTCAGATTTTAAGAGAAAATGGGATATTCATGTGGGATCTATAGGGAAGTAAGAATCAGGGAGTGGGTCATTGGTATGGGCAGACTCGATGGGCTATGGCCCTTTTCTGCCGTCAATTTCTATGTTTCTATGTTTCTAAGGGAGGGAAATGCTGGCTTCGTGGGGAGGGGGAGGGGGGAAAGAAGGTTTAACCTTTAGACCAGGTGAGGCACTGGCAGTGATGTCAAAGGCTGAGGATTTTGGTGCTTTTCATCACCTGAACCAGTGCCTCACCTGATCTAAAAGGTTATGCTGGCCTTATATTATATTGTACTGCATCATATTGTATTCCACTGAATTCTACTGTATTTTGTGTCTTCGCTGATATGTCTCAGTTCTCTTGCTGTGAACCGCCCGGAACGTCCGGTTGGGTGGTATATAAGAAAATAAATTATTATTATTATTATTATAGTGGGGAGCAGAAGTAATCCCCAGAATAGCCTTACTGGGTCAGACCAATGGTCCATCAAGCTCAGTAGCCCGTTCTCACGGTGGCCAATTCAGGTCCCTTGTACCTGGCCAAAACCCAAAGAGTAGCAACATTCCATGCTACCGATCCAGGACGAGCAGTGTCTTCCCCAATGTCTTTCTCAATAACAGACTATGGACTTTTCCTCCAGGAACTTGTCCAAACCTTTCTTAAAACCAGCTATGCTATCCGCTCATACCACAACCTCTGGCAATGCTGCCATATAGGGTAGTACAGGTGAAACTTCCAAATAAAGAGGGATTATTTATTTGTAATAGTAAGAAAAAGTATGCAGTATAGTGTTGTATGCATATTTCTCCTGATAGTTCCTAAAAAGTTATCAGTTCATGTCCAGGGATAACTGGCAGCTCTTCTTAGCTGACAGTTGCATACAGTATATTATTAGTGGCTGTGGGCGTTTCTTTCAGTTATCCGCATCCCTAGTTAATTAGAGCTGCACTTGTAACCTCTTGTTTTTCTGGTATGAGCTTCCCGCACCTGCTTGTGAAAGGGAGTTCATGGGGAATTCTGCTACCAGTAGCCGATAGGGTTGGTGGGGTTGGTTTCAGTAATTGCAGTAGAGACTGTGAATGTCGTGTGGCACGTACTCCTAAAGTATCCCTTGGTTGCTTCATAAGGATTATAGATGAAGTACCTAAATAACTGTGGGATAAAAGAAATGCAAGCGTGTTTTCTAACCATTTTATTTTGGGATATTCTGGACTTTCTCTTATGCAAGTTAGTGCCTGAACTGAATGCCTAGCTGGTTTGTGGTGTGGGCCTATCAGGAATAGAAATGGGTAGATAATTACTCTCTAAGTAATGTTTATGTAACACCATCACTAAGCTCTTTTGTCGTAACTCCAGCAGTCCAGTGTTATTCCTTGTTATTCTGTAGTTCATATATTGTAACTTATGTTCTGGGGCAGGGTGATCAAAGCCCCCCTGGTGAGGATAAGCCCTCAGGTAAATAAATCACTGAATACTTCTAGATGTAAGGTATTCTAATGCTCGAAGTATGGGAAACAAGATTCTGGATCTAGAAGCTGTGACGGAAGAAGAGGAGTTGGATCTAGTGGCGATCACAGAGACGTGGTTCACGGAGAACCATGACTGGGATGTCGTTATACCGGGCTATAATCTGTTCAGGAAAGACAGGGTAGGAAGAAAAGGAGGGGGGAAGTAGCGTTACATGTTAAAGATCATATTAAAGCCACACAATTGCAGGATCTCTAGGGCAAGGAAGAGGCACTGTGGATCAATTTGGAAAGAGGGGCTGGTGAATATATTTGCATTGGTGTGATATACAGGCCTCCTTCACAGACAGAAGAAGTAGATAGAGATTTATTAGTAGATATTCAGAATATATCTAAAAAAGGGGAAGTCTTGCTAATATGTGATTTTAACATGCTGGATGTTGATTGGGGTATCCCTATTGCGGGATCTTCTAGAAGTAGGGAGATTCTGGATTCTCTACAAGGAGAACTGTTCCAGCAGTTGGTAATGGAACCCACACGAGATGCGGTCATGTTGCTTACAAACGGGGAAAGTGGACACTGGACTTGGTGCTTACAAACGGGGAAAGTGTTTCTGATGTTACAGTGGGTGATCATCTGGCATCCAGTGATCACTGCATAGTACAGTTTAATATTAAGATGGGTCTAGAGAGAGCTCATTCAAAAGCAAAGTTTCTAGACTTTGAAAAAACTAACTTTGTTTAGATGGGGGTTTATGTCAAGGAATTATTGTGTGGATGGGAATGTCTGTAAGGAGTGGAAATGCGGTGGGCAAAACTGAAAGGAGCGATTGTAAGGGCGACAAACCTTTTTGTGAGGCAAGTAAGTAAAAGTAAGAGGCAAAGAAGGCCGCTTTGGTTCTCAAAAGTAGTAGCTGAGAAGGTAAGGAATAAGAGGTCAACTTTCATAAACTACAAAAGATCGCAGCAAGAGGAAGACAGGCAAAAATATCTGGAAAAGTTAAGAGAGGCTGGTCGTGTAGTCAGGAAAGCAAAGATACAAATGGAAGAAAATATAGCTGACATGGTAAAACGGGGACACAAGACATTTTTTAGATATATTAGTGATAGGAAGATGTGCAAAAGTGGCATTGTGAGACTCAAAGGTGAAGGGGAGGAATATGTAGAAGCAGATAAAGAAAAGGCCGAATTGCTTAACAAATATTTCTGTTCTGTGTTCACGGCTGAAGCGCCGGGAGCAGGACCGCAGAAGACAAACGTAAATAGGGATGGAGGAATAATAGACCCTGATCGATTTTCAGAGGGTTGTGTTTGTGAGGAGCTAACTAAAATAAAGGCAGACAAAGCGATGGGGTCGGATGGTGTACCTCTTAGGGTGCTGAAGGAACTTAGGGAGGTTCTGGTAGCTCTAAACGAGTCTCCAGAGTCAGGAGTGGTATCAGAGGGCTGGAGAAGCCTCCAAAACTGAACACAATACTCCAAGTGCGGCCTCAGCAATGACTTATATAGGGGCATCAACACCTCCCTTTTTCTGCTGGTTATTCCTGTTTCTATACAGCCTAGCATCCTTCTGGCTACAGCCACCGCTTTATCACGCTGTTTAGATGCATTTAGATCCTCAGACACAATCACCCCAAGGTCCCTCTCTCCGTCAGTGCTTATCATCCTCTCACTTCCCAGCACATATGGTTCCCTCAGATTTCTACCCCTCAAATACATCACTCTGCACTTCTTCGCATTGAATTTTAGTTGCCAGACGTTAGACCATTCTTCTAACTTTTGCAGATCCGTTTTCATGTTTTCCACTCCCTCCGGGGTGCCCACTCTGTTACAAATCTTGGTATCAACTGCAAAAAAGTTAACCTTACCTTCAACCTATCAACAATGTCACTCACAAATATATTGAACAGAATCAGTCCCAGCACCGATCCCCGAGGCACTCCACTACTCACCTTTCCCTCCTCCGAGCGAATTCCAATAACCACCACCCTCCGGCATCTCTCCGTTAATCAGCTCCTAATCCAGTTCACCACTTTGGGCCCTAACTTCAGCCCATGGAGTTTGTTTAAGAGCCTCCTATGAGAAACTGTGTCAAAGGCTTTGCTGAAATCTAAGTAAATTACATTTAGCGCACATCCGTGATCTAGTTCTCTGGTCACCCAGTCAAAGAATTCAGTCAGATTCATTTGGCCCGATTTACCTTTAGCAAACCCATGTTGCCTCGGATCTTTCAATCCATTAGATTTTAAGAATTTCATTATCCTTTCCTTCAGCAACGCTTCCGTTATGGATACAGCATTCCCTCTTCCTCCCCTGGGTGGCTGCAGTGGTACAGCTCAACTGGCCCTTTATAAGTCAGAGGCCTTTAGAATATGGTGCTGGCTGCTGTGTGTTTGTTCGGAGAAGTAGTTTATGTAGGTCCTAACCCTCGGCTTTTCCCTTTTTTTCTTTCATGGACAATTTTCCCAAATGGGTTACATTTACGCATATCATGAGAGTAATACTCCTCAGTTCTAAGCATGGGATATGGAGTATGATTTCAGTCTCTCAGATTCACTTCTAGTGCTTGCATCATTGTAAAGAAAGCTTCCCTCGGGAGTTTGTAAGATTTGACATGTATAGGCAACCTATCTGGGTCTGTTTGGAAATTGTTTTAATCAAACCTGTGACACCCAATATTTCTGTATCTTTCTGGCACATTTTCTTTATCTCACACTATATTTCTTGGAACTTGAAGATCTTTTTATGCCTGTGTGAAGTCTCTTTTAGTTTGTGTCTGGTGTGAAGTGAGTGTGAAAGGTCAGAGGTTTTACCCACCTTTCTTCTTGCTCTTTGATACAGAAGTGGAGCAGCTACTTGTTCCTTGATCTGACAGGACCAAGGGGAGAGAAGCCCCACTCAGGAGCAGGACTGGAGGTACAGGGTTCAAGATATTTCTAGTAGGAGGAGTCTATGTGGACGTGGATCCCAGGAAGGAGAAACTGTGTGTGGAGCTGGAAGGACATAGGTTTCTGTCGGACCCAGACAGTCCTTTCCCCCAAAAGAACTAATTACTGGAGGAACCCTTGTTACCACAAGGTTATTCAAACTTTGGTTTCCAAATTTGGGACACCTGGATAGGGTGGCGGGCAGCCAGATGGGAAAGTGCAGGGCAGGATAATATCCTCCATAAAAATGATAATCTTCCAAAAATAAATATTCTATTCCTTTATATCTTAAAAATACATACGGAACTCAGCCCTGACAATGAAATTTCATCTGAAGAAAATGATCGGTATTGTGTTTTGTCAATAGAGAACAATTAGACGTTTGAGGAATTTGTTGACGCCCTCTAACTCTAGGCTTGTGACGCAAAGTACTTTAATGCCTGTTTTGACTATTGCAATAGTGTCTTAATTGAGATCTCGAAGAATTCACTTAAAGCGTTACAATTTATGCAAAATAGAGTTGCCAATGTATTAACAATATTGTTGTATAAAAACTAATTCATTTTATTTGAGATTTGGGAAGTTCGCAAATTTCCTAGAATAACTCGGTTATTTTTGAAAATTTGGGACCCTTATATACAAAAATTATCCTCTAGAGCAAGAAGTATGATTCTTAATACTTTACATTGAAGCTTTGAAATCGTTCTTTGCATTTGGTAATTGATGTCACCTTTCATTTTAGGGTTGGGGTGGTAATAGATTGATTATAGTAATATATGTGGAATTATTTGAATTGTATTTTGTTTAATTCATTTATTACAATGTTATAATTAAAAATTATGGGGGGGATGGGGGAGAGGTGAATAGGGAAAAGGGAAGGGGGAAGGATATAGGGGGAGGGTATTGAGAGACATAATGGATAATTTGGAAATATATTTTGAAGAAATGAAAGACATTTGATGGAAATTAATATGATGAATTTTAATGTAATGACTATTTTATTGTATTATATTATTGTATATTTACTGGATTTCTTTTATTATTTATTATTTTATTATTTCTTTTATTATTGTATATTTTACTGGAATGTTATAAATTAAAAAAACTAATTCAATGTGATTAGTTTTAAAATGAAAACTTTTAATAAACTATAGTATGGCTTTTAGCCCTGGCCATGGTGGTAACAGCTCCGACGCTCATGGGAATTCTATGAATGTCGGAGCTGTTACTGCCGCAGCCGGTGCTAAAAATTGTGCGATTGTTTAGTAAAATGGGGGTGGGGTATACATTTTATCATTTTTACTTGTAAAGAAGGACAACCAATATTTTCTACTTTGACTTTTCCCAAAGTAATAATTTCACTAATTTCTGCTACTTTTACTCTGTTCCATCCGATGCTTGCAATTAAAAGTAGAACCAAATAAAACAGGAAAACCTGGAACCTGATTTTGCTATTGCAAACCTTGTCACCCAAGCAGTGGATCATCTCCTCTTAAATTTTGCCGTGTAGTGAATAGAGCCTATGAGGAAAGTGGAGTTATTTGTGTTTCTTGAACTGGTTACTGGTCTCCAACTAAACTGAGGGCTCCTTTTACAAAGCTGGGAGAGTGGTTTTAGCGTGCGCTGAAATGCCACGCGCGCTAGATGCTAACATCAGCATTGAGCTGGCGTTAGTTCTAGCCGCGTAGCGAGGGTTTAGTGCCCGCTAAAAACGCTATCGCAGCTTAGTACAAGGAGCCCTGAGAAAAAGCGAGTGGGATAGAACACGTCAACCATAAGACAAACAATCTTTTATTTATATAAATTCAAAATAAATACAGAAACACATGAATAAAAACCACATGTATAAAAAGTCCTATAAACGTGATGTCCTTATGTTTTTAGGAAATTTTTATAACGCTCACGGATATTGGTTTTATTCTTTTCTTTTTTTTTAATTCTTTATTAATTTTCAAACTTACAATAAGTGTGACATATGTTCAAACAAATTAACAATAAATACATCACTTAATAATCATCATTGGTACAAAACATAAACTCTTATCACCCCCCCTTCCCACCCTTTCCTACCATATAATCAAATATCTTATAGAATATGTAATAGTAAAATAACGCCCCCTCCCCCCCTTCACTATTGAACTTGTAAATTTAAGGGAAACAATTTCATCTAAACAGTACAATATTTTGTTAATGGCTCCCACACATCTTGAAATTTCCAGAAACATCCCCACTGTATTGCAATAAATCTCTCCATTTTATAAATATGACATAAAGAATTCCACCAGAAATTATAATTTAATCTACTCCAATTTTTTCAATTATACGTAATTTGTTGAATGGCAACACCAGTCATTATGAGTAATAATTTATTATTGTTTGTAGAAATCTGACTTTGGTTTTAGTCTATATATATATATATTTTGTAATATATTATTTAATCACTATGTCACATTGTCACATTGTTACATATATGTAATGTATATATATATATACACTCTTGTATGTCACCAACACATTATTAATATAACATCATCTTGCTTTATCAATTATATAATCTCAGGATTAACATTTATATTCATTAGGACCTCTGAGGAAGGCGTGTTGTCCGAAACACGGACCGTGTCGGGTCCCTTGGTTGGTAATAAGGATGTATATATTACTGCATTTTATCATTGGTACAATAAACTTTGCCTGCATCCTGTACATATTCTGCGGTTTTTGTTTGGTTTTTGTCCTTATGTTGAAAGCATCCAGTTGTTGACCCAAACTAAACAGTGATGTTGGGTCACTCTGAAGGGAGATGAAGCTGAAGTTGTTGGGCAGGACAATATCCTCCATAAAAATTATAATCTTCTAAAAATAAATATTCTATTCCTTTATATCTTAAAAATACATACTGAACTCAGCCCTGACAATGAAATTTCATCTCAAGAAAATGATTGGTATTGTGTTTTGTCAATAGAGAACAATTAGACGTTTGAGGAATTTGTTGACGCCCTCTAACTCTAGGCTTGTGATGCAAAGTACTGTAATGCCTGTTTCGATTATTGTAATGGTCTCTTAATTGGGATCTTGAGGAATTTGCTTAAAGCATTACAGTTTATATAATTTGTAACATTTTATTGAAGGAATCAAATAAATATATAATAATATAATACAAAAAGATATTCATTACAATTATATTCACAATTCTAATTTTCCATACATACTTCTATCATTCCTCCAAAATATATTTCCATATGACTCATTTCATACCTCTATACACATACCCCGTTCCCTTTCCCCTTCCCTTCCCCCCATTCTTTTTATTTCCAATTATAACATTGTAATGAAGGAATTAAGTAAATATACAATTCAAGTATTTCCATACATATTACTATCATCCTCCCTATTCCCTTCCCTACCCCAAAATGGAAGGTGACACAAATTACAGTTACAGTTTATATAAAATACATATAATGCTAGGGTATTAACAAAATTGTTGTATAAAAACTGATTAAATGTAATTAGTTTTCAAATGAAAGGTAAATAAAAGTTTTATCATTTTTACTTGTAAAGAGGGAGAGGAAACATTTTTTACTTTTACTTTTCCCAAAATAATAATTTCACAGATAATATTAGGAATCACTTTTAGAATCACTGAGATCTGGAATAACCTCACCTCCCCTCTCCGAACCTCAAGCTCCCTCCAACTCTTCCGCAAACACCTAAAAACCTGGCTATTCTCAAAACTGTAACACTTCCCCCCTCTTAGGCCTCTCACCTTCCCCCTTTACACCTAACTCTTTAATCTCTCCACTGTAGTTCCTCTCTCATCTTTCTTCCTGTAAACCGTGCCGAGCTCCGCATTCGTAGAGATGGTGCGGTATATAAATCCAAGGTTTAGTTTAGTTTAGTTTAGTTTAGGAAGAATTTGTTTTTATTTGCTGACATTAAGTTTGTTGAAGTAGCCCTTCCTTCACATATCTTCTTTCATTCTTTCTATGTCTTTAATTTTGAAAATGTATTATATGTTGTTATGACTTATTTTTAGTTTATCAGGTACTTTAGCTAGATTGTGAGCCTTCGGGACAGATAGGGTCGTTTTTCTCAGGTGCCTAATTTCATTTTAGTTTGATACTTTGTAAACTGTTTAGGTCAGTAAAATGCAGGAGCGATAGATCAAATCTTAAATAAACATAAACATATCACCATACCATAAGAAAGAGGTATACGAGTTTCCAGTATATTTTGTATCTTGTTCCACACCACCTGTGCATGCTTACTTTACAAATCTATTTCATGGTACACCCTCAGCTGGAATACTGCATCCAGCACTGGTCGCCGTACATGAAGAAGGACACGCACGGTACCACTCAAAAGGGTCCAGAAAAGAGCGACTAAAATGGTTAAGGGGTTGGAGGAGTTGCCATACAGTGAGAGATTAGGGAAGCTGGCCCTGTTCTCCCTTGAAAAGAGGAGACTGAGAGGAGACATGATCGAAACATTCAAGATAATGAAGGGAATAGACTTAGTAGATAAAGACAGGTTGTTCACCCTCTCCAAGGTAGGGAGAACGAGAGGGCACTCTCTAAAGTTGAAAGGGGATAGATTCCGTACAAACGTAAGAAAGTTCTTCTTCACCCAGAGAGTGGTGGAAAACTGGAACGCTCTTTCGGAGTCTGTTATAAGGGAAAACACGTTCCAGGGATTCAAGACAAGGTTGGACAAGTTCCTGCTGAACTGGAACGAACGCAGGTAGGGCTGGTCTCGGTTAGGGCACAGGTCTTTAGCCTGGGGGCCGCCGTGTGAGCGAATTGCTGGGCGCGATGGATCAAGGTAAGCCTGAAGTCATTATGCCATTGTATAGATCCATGGTGAGGCCGCATTACCATAAGGATGTGCTGAGACTGGAGTCGGTCCAGAGAATGGCCACCCAGATGGTCTCGGGACTCAAGGATCTCCCGTACGAGGAATGGCTGGATAAGTTGCAGCTGTACTCACTCGAGGAACGCAGAGAGAGGGGTGACATGATCGAGACATTCAAGTATCTCACGGGCCGCATTGAGGTGGAAGAAGATATCTTCTTTTTCAATGGTCCCGCAGCAACAAGGGGGCATCCGTGGAAAATCAGGGGCGGGAAACTGCACTGGGACACCAGGAAATTCTTTTTCACTGAAAGGGTGGTTGATCGCTGGAATAGTCTTCCACTTCAGGTGATTGAGACCAGCAGCGTGCCTGATTTTAAGGCCAAATGGGATAGACATGTGGGATCTATTCACAGAGAAAGGTAGGGGAGGGTCATTGGGGTGGGCAGACTAGATGGGCCGTGGCCCTTATCTGCCGTCTATTTCTATGTTTCTATGTTTCTAAGGTATGACCCAGCAGCGAAAATTCTTATGTTCTTATTCATTTTCTATCCTGTTCTCCCCAAAGCTCAGAACTGGTTATTTTTATTTATCTTTATTTATTTAAAAAAATTTATCAACCGCCTATTCCTGGGAGGCTTTACAAAAGTAACATTCACAGAATGGAACAAGACTTATACAAACGTTTCACATTACAGGTCATTCCATTGTAAACAGAGGATTCACAGATCCTCACAATGCACTCATCCTAAAACCAGCATTACGCAAAGACATCTTTTATTAAAATGCTTCTATAAAAAGTGTAGTTTTAAGCATATTTTTGAACTATGCTTTTGAATGCTTGTTACTGCATATTAAGGACCCCTGAGGAAGGCTAGATAAAGCCGAAACATGGCCCGTGTAGGGTCTGTTCATCATTCATACAGTGCAATCATTGTTTTTATACTGTTGGAATGAGTTTGATTTTCGGTACATTGTGATTTATTTTATTTGTCCTTTACATCAATAAACTTTACAATTTTAAACTCTTGGAAGTCCAGGATCTGATTCCACATTCTTTCTTCTGTACAACCCGGTTTTTGTGGTACCTAGGTCTATTCCTGTGGTTGATTGGACCGTTCTGGTGACGTGACCACCTCACAGTGGGGTTTTGTTTTTTTTTTTTAAATCTTTATTGATTTTCAAACTTTGACAGTGCAATACAATTAATTGAGCATAAAATATTGCATTCATTCCCCTCTGTATCCTGTAACTACCTTCAATGTTAGGTAACTCTCTTCGGTTACCCGAATATATTGTTATTCCCCACTGTATCCTGTAATTACCGGATTCTTGCTATATAATATAATTTTATCGGAAAAATTCCACACTGTATCCTGTACCATCTGTATCCAATACCTCTACTCCTTCAATGTTAGATAACTTTCTTCTTTTACCTGAATATACTGTTATTCCCCTCTGTATCCTGTAATTACCTTCAATGTCAGGTAACTCCCTTCGGTTACCCGAATATATTGTTATTTCCCACTGTATCCTGTAATTACCTGATTCTTGCTATGTAATTTTATCGGAAAAATTCCCCGCTGTATCCTTTAATAACCTCAATGTTAGGTAACTCTCTTCTGTTACCCGAATTTAATGTTATTCCCCACTGTATCCTGTAATTACCTGAATCTTGCTATGTAACTCTCTCGGATAAATTCCTGATATCTTTAAATTTGTAACATTCTACCATAACATGTATCTTACTTGAATCATTGTTTATGTAATTCTCTCGGTAATGTCCAGATCTCTTCTAATTGTAATCCGCTTAGAACCGCAAGGCACAAGCGGAATAGAAATCACTAATGTAATGCAATGTAATAAAACGCACTATTAACTACACAAGTAATACATAAAACAATCATTTTCTCCCACCCTCCTCCCAATTATTAATACAATAAGACATATGATGTGATTGCAATATTATAATTAAGTCATTTAAATCCTCAAAATACATTTCCCTCCCCCCACCTACCCACCCTGGATGTCTAAGGAAATCTAAGAAAAGGAAAGAAAATGAACCACCCCACAGTGTTGTTTTGCATCTGGAGGATTCTGAGGTCTAGTAGCACCACTAGGACAATGTTTCCGTTGTCAATGAGTTTCCAGCAGTCGTCGATGATATCAAGGCGAACAGTTTCAGTGCTATGAAATTTCCGGAAACTTGATTGGGCAGCGGATAGGGCTTTTTTTTGTTTGTCGATAAATGAGTGTAGTTGGTTGAGTATGTTTTATTCCAGGACCTTTGAAATGAGAGGTAAGTTGGAGACAGGCCTAAAGTTTCTGGGTATATCCAGGTCAAGTATGGGTTTCTTCATGAGTGGTCTAATGATTGCTGATTTCCAGCTTGTAGGTACAGAGCCTGTGTGTCTTGAGGCATTGATAAGAGGGAGGATAAGTTTTTCAAGGACTGGAATTGGTCTGGAAGTGGTGATTTTATTTGTTTATATCTGACCCCTGAGGCGTATTATACGCCGAAACACAGTGTTGTGTCAGGTCAACACCTTTCTGGATGGACATGATAAATGTGTGCTTTGTATGTTCCTTCTGGTTATTCCTTTGTAGAAAGACTGTTGTCCGGTCCCACTTCTTGCTTGTTTTCTTGGTTTAATGCTGACTCACAAGAACACTCACATGAGTGACAATCGTTTTCAAAATGTAGTTTTACTAAAAGGAAAGTGGATTGACTTATAGGGCAATAAAGTTCTTGGGATAATAACATCAACAATAATTGCATCTTTTATAGTTATGGTACTTTTTACTCAAAAGTATTACATTAGACAATTACTTTTTTTAACTTTCAGTTGGCTTTTACAAAGCTGCAAAAGAGGTTTCTACAGTGGGCCGGTGAGGTAAATGCATAGGCAGTGGAACGCTGCTTTGTTTGGGGGGGGGGGGCAGGAGCTCCACCCTGGCGCACGACCTCTAAACAGCTCCCGAGCCCCTCCCCCACCTCCTCCTGGCGCTCTAGTTTTAAAACTTCAGCAGCCTCCATGCAGTGTCCACGAGCAGGCCTGCCCCCAGAAGGAGAATGAAGGATTCCGGGGCAGGCCTACTGTGTGACAGCGTCCACAAGCAGGCCTGCCCCCGGAAGTAGAATGAAGGGTTCCGGGGCAGACCTACTGTGTGACACTGCACAATGGCTGCCCAAAGATTTAAACCAACACCGGAAGAAGGGTTGGCGGGAGGGCTCAAACCACAGCGACTGAGAATTTTGGGGGAGGCTCTGGCCCCTGTGGCCTCCCCCGTTCGGATGTCTATGCCCCAATGCATTTACCTCGCAGGCCCGCAGTAGAAATCTCTACCATGGCTTTGTAAAAGGAGCCCTAATTTTTTTCATATGTTCTTCATGTGTAATTTTATTTAAGTACTTTGACCTAGTACTTTGAACAACACTGATTAACAGATTGCTCACATTCTATTCATATTTTTCCAACCTTGAAAGAATTACATTGGCTTCCAAAAGAGCATAGCATTATTATTTTTTTAAAATTCTATTTTTGGTTTTTATAGAATAACTTTGTGTCTCTAGTGATAGTAACGAGTCTACAAATTATTAGCAATTGAGATCTGCTTCCAAGCCTCTCAGAGATACCTTCTTTACATCAGAAGAAGATTGCAAATCAAATTTTAAGGTTATTGGATCAAAATTGTGCAACAGCATGCCTTTAAATTTTAAAATTAAGAAGTGTTAAGAATTTGAGAGCATTAAAAATAAAAAAAGACATGAAGACAATCTTGTTTGAGCAGTCATATGATAAGAATTAAGAATGAATGTATATGTGTGGTAGCCATTTATTGGAAGACGTATTTTGAAGAAGACTGTTTTATGATTTAGACTTTACGAAGGATATGGAGATGGGTAAAAGCCATGACAGTATGAGTGTATGGCTTTGTTGTATTATTTTCTGTGTTATGATGTTTTATTTTATGTTAAGTTGTATAATGGATCATGTATGTTTTAAATTGTTACTTGCTGAGAATGAACAGGATATACAGTATATGAATGACTGGTGCTGCCCCTACCTTTCAGGACTATACCAAGTAAGAGTAGTGAGGAGGTGTATCATTCCCCCTGGATGGCTGCAGTGGTACTGCTGACCCTACCTTTCAGGACCATACCAAGTTAGAGTAGTGAGGAGGTGTATCTAGGGTTACCATATGGCTCCAGAAAAAGGAGAATGGATTGAGACATCCGGATTTTACTTTCATTGTTTTCAATAGAAGTAAAACCTGGCTCTCTCAATCCGTCCTCCTTTTTCTGGAGCCATATGGTAACACTGGATGTATCATTCCCTCCATACCTTTCCTAGGATGACTGCAATGGTATTACTGTCCCTACCATTCAGGACCATACCAAGGTAGAGTAGAGAGGAGGTGTATATCAAATGTATACAGATTTCTTCCCCTTCCCCCAGGATGGCTGCAGTGGTACTGCTATTTCTTTATAAATCATAGACCTTTAGAGCAGTGTTCTTCAACCGCTGGTCTATGGACCGGTGTCGGTCCACAGAAATTTCCTGCTGGTCCACAGGGCTGGCACGTGCATCGGGCCCAAGGCGTAATCTTCAGGCCGGCTCCCTCTTCTTCACTGCTGCAGTGCTCCTACGCGTGTCCTGCGCCTGAACCGGAAGCTTTCTCTCTGAAGTTGCAACGTCAGAGGGAAGGCTTCCAGATGAGGCGCGGAATGCACATGAGGAGCCACTGCCCGCGGCTTTGTACACTGCATCAGTGAAGAAGAGGGAGCCGGCCTGAAGATAACACTGGGGGCAGCATAAAACAGCCAAGCAGGAGCAACTCAGAACAGTTTACATTAATTTATTCAGGTACACAAGCATTTTTCCCTGTCTGTCCCAGCAGGCTCACAATTTATCTAATGGACCTGGGGCAATGGGGGGATTAAATGACTTGCCCAAGGTCACAAGGAGCAGAGTGGGATTGAACCCATAATCTCAGGGTGCTGAGGCTATAGCTTTAACCACTGCGCCACACTCCCCAGCATGGAGGGAAGGAGACAACAAGATTGAATTGTGTCAATTTTGAGAATTTACATCCGCTGTCTGTATTTTGCACTGTTCAGGAAGAAATGCATTTGTTTCTTTTTTTTCTGGGGTTGTACTGCATGCAGAGTCTTGAATCTTAGGGTTTCTTTTTTATATATTAGTACTTTTAGTTTTTGGTCTCGTATTTGCATAGGGGTTATCTGTGTTCTGGTAGGAATGAATGTTGAGAAGCATACGTACAGTATGCTTTGTGTAGTTTAATTTTGTGGTTAATAAGATTATATTGTGTGTTTGTGCATATATGAAAAATGAATGGAAAAAAATGATGTTTCAATTAGTACTATTATGGGGGCGGGGTCTGGGGCGGAGATGGGCAGGGTCTTGCCCACGACTTAGCCCAGCGTTCTTCACCCGCCAGTCCACAAAATAATTCTTTTATTTCCGCTGCTCCATAGGTGTCAAAAGGTTGAAGAACGCTGCTTTAGAGTGTGGTGTTGGTTGCTGTGTTTTGTTCAGAGAAGCAGTGTAGAGGTCCTAACCCTTGGGCTTTCCCCTTTTATTTTGTGTTTCTCTCATGGACAATTTTTCCACATGGATTAGTTTGATGCATATCATAGAGTAATGAACCTCCCACCTCATCCAGGGCTGGTGGATTATGATCTCAGTCTCTCAAATTTATTGTTAGTGCTTGCATCATACTATAGAAAGCGTCCCTTGGGAGTCTGTATGATGTAACATGTACAGGTCTGTTTGGAAATTGTTTTTAATCGAGCTTGTGACACTTAATATTTCTGTATCTTTCCGGCACATTTTCTTTGTCTCAAACTGTGTTTCTTGGAATTTGAGGATCTCTTAAGCTGTGTGATGTCTTTCTTGACTCTTTTAATTTGTATCTTTTAATGTGTGAACTGAGCATGACCGGTTAGAGGTATTGGAAAGAAGTTTGGGAGATTGTTTTGAAAATTTTTGATATTCAACTTGATATCTCTCACTCCACAATAATATTCAAATCTCATGCTCCAGGAGTAGTTATCAATGAAAACCATACTAAACTCCTAGACGCTCTCCTCTCCATAGCACTTAAAAATATTCTTTCTAACTGGAAGCCGGCCAATCCTCTATCCTCTCACAATTGGTGGCAATTAGTTTTACAGTATTATAAATACGAATTGACCCTTGCAACAAAATTTGCAAACACCAAAATTTGCAAACACGTTCTCCGTCAATTTTCCCACACTCCTGCCCTGTGCAGATCGCTCACAGGAAATGGCTGCCTTGAGCTCCTGTAGTCTCTTGAGCCATTTCCTGTGAGCAATCTGCACGGGTCAGGAGCGTGGGAAGATCACTCCTGCCCCGAAAACCCGCTAGACCACCAGATAAGGCTTAAGGGGGGGAGGGCTTACAGGGCTAAAAATAGCCCAAAAAATGAAAAAAAAATTTCTGGTCAAAAATCGCAAATAACTGAATCCATAGATACGGAATTCGCAAATACGGAGGGGGAAGTGTATATGGTATTATAATTATCAGCAGTATATGCTTGTCATGGATCTAAAGGAATTTAAAAGAACACCCCCCAAACAGATACACTCAATAGGTCTGTGGGAATGTGTGAGCACAGACATTGGCACCAAGGAGGCAGTTTGAAAGAAATTTATGAGGAGCACACACGGTAGGCAGTCATGCCTAAAGATAAGGAGATAAGGGGACCGAGCTGGCATACAATGATAACATGATAATTGATAGCCAGGGATGTCACCCTGAAAGAAAGCAGGTGAGTTCACAGAATGGGCGTAGTGTTAGGAAAAAGGGCTATTTAAGAGTAAAAGGAATTGTTTTATTTGGCCACAGGAGAGGTTGGCAGACTGCTTTTAAGTCTAAAAGGAAGAGTTCTTGCCTCAATATATATCGAACAAAACAAAAAGGCAAGCGAGATGTACAAAACTTCAACCAATGGGACTGTTTATTAATGAAAGTCTCAATATCAAAGTTATAAAACTGAAGCGTGAGGAGGGCAGGAGTGTGGGAAAATTGACGGAGAACGTGTTTGCAAATTTTGGTGTTTGCAAATTTTGTTGCAAGGGTCAATTCGTATTTATAATACTGTAAAACTAATTGCCACCAATTGTGAGAGGATAGAGGATTGGCCGGCTTCCAGTTAGAAAGAATATTTTTAAGTGCTATGGAGAGGAGAGCATCTAGGAGTTTAGTATGGTTTTCATTGATAACTACTCCTGGAGCATGAGATTTGAATATTATTGTGGAGTGAGAGATATCAAGTTGAATATCAAAAATTTTCACTCTAGTGAATCCATGTTACCTCCAGTCCTGTAATCCACAGGATTCCAGAAACTTCACCATTCTAATCTAATCTAATCCTTAGGTTTGTATATTGCATCATCTCCACGTTCGTAGAGCTCGACGCGGTTTACAGTAGGAGAAATAGGAAGGAACTACAACAGAGGGTTAGAGGTAGAAGTGTGAAGAAAATTTAGAGGACTTGGGATGCCAAGATATAAGAGTTTCCTTGATTCCTAAGTTGGAGGGAGACTTACATTTTTTGAGAAAAGCCATGTTTTCAGATGTTTGCGGAAAACTTGGAGAGAGCTCAAGTTCTGAAGAGGGGAGGTAAGGTTGTTCCAGAGCTCAGTGATTTTGAAGTGGAGGGAGGTCCATTTTGCTTATCACAGAAGTTAGACTTACTGGCCTGTAATTCCTTACTTCTTCCTTACTTCCACTTTAGTGTGGAGGGACCACATCTGCCCTTCTCCAGTCCTCCGGTACCACTCCTGACTCTAGAGAAGCATTGAAAGGGTCAGTCAGCGGAGCCACCAGAACCTCCCTAAGTTCCTTCAGCACCCTTGGATGTACCCCAACTGGCCCCATCGCTTTGTCTACCTTTAATTTAGCTAGCTCCTCACGAACACAGCCCTCTGAAAATCGATCAGGGTCTACCACTCCTCCATCCCTATTCGCATTTGGCTTCTGTAATCCCGCTCCCGGCACTTCAGTCACAACCACAAAACAGAAATATTTGTTAAGCAATTCAGCCTTTTCTTTATCATCTTCTACATATTCCTCCCCTTTACTTTTGAGTCTCACAATGAGTCTCACACTTTTGCACTTCTTTATATTGCTGATATATCTAAAAAATGTCTTGTCTCTCCGTTTTACCGTGTCAGGTATTTTTTTCTTCCATTTGTATCTTTGCTTTCCGGACTACACAACCAGCCTCTCTTAACTTTTCCAGATATTTTTGCCCTCCCATCTGGCTGTACAGGCCAGGACCTCCCCCCCCCCTATCCGGTACCTTATTTTGATGCCCACTCCCCTCTGTCAAAAGGGCCTGCCTCTTCAAATGGCAGCCCTGCCCCTGCTCTGTCATCCCCCTACTCCTAAAATGCACTGGGAGAGATTTACATATAATGGATCTTTTGGCTGTATGCAAATGTATCTTATGCATATCCAATGTGGTAATCCTGAAAATCTGACTGTTGTATTTAAGAACATAAGAACACAAGAATTGCTGCTGCTGGGTCAGACCAGTGGTCCGTCGCGCTCAGCAGTCCGCGGCGGCCCCCAGGTCAAAGACCAGTGCCCTAACAGAGACCAGTCCTACTTGCATTCGTTCTGGTTCAGCAGGAACTTGTCCAACCTTGTCTTAAATACTGACCCTTGTCTTCTACCTTGAAAAGAGGAGACTGAGAGGGGACATGATCGAAACATTCAAGATAGTGAAGGGAATAGACTTAGTAGATAAAGACAGGTTGTTCACCCTCTCCAAGGTAGGGAGAACGAGAGGGCACTCTCTAAAGTTAAAAGGGGATAGATTCCATACAAACATAAGGAAGTTCTTCTTCACCCAGAGAGTGGTAGAAAACTGGAACGCTCTTCCGGAGGCTGTTATAGGGGAAAACACCCTCCAGGGATTCAAGACAAAATTGGACAGGTTCCTGCTAAACTGGAACATACGCAGGTGAGGCTGGACTCATTTAGAGCACTGGTCTTTGACCTGGGGCTACCGTGTGAGCAGACTGCTGGGCACGACGGACCACTGGTCTGACCCAGCAGTGGCAATTCTTATGTTCTTATGTAGTAGTTTTGACAGCACATGAACAGATCTGGGGGGAGACTATTCCACACCTCTGGTTCTCGTTCTTGCATGAGCATTAACTATGAGCAACAAGGGGGAGCAGGTTGAGTGCGTGTGTGTGGGGGGGGGGGGGAGTGTATGGAGAGTGACTGGTGTATGTGTGATGGTGTTTTAGTTTCCTTTTCTTGTTAGTCTGGAGGTTAGGCTTAGGATGATGGTTGTATTTTGTATTATGAAAATCGGGCAGAAAGTCCCTCCTTGAGGGCCGCAATCCAGTCGGGTTTTCAGGATTCCCTCAATGAATATGCATGAGGTCTATGTGCATGCACTGCTTTCATTGTATGTTAATAGATCTCATGCATATTCATTGGGGGAAATCCTGAAAACCCGACTGGATTGCGGCCCTTGAGGAGGGACTTTGACACCCCTGTGTTAGAGGGATTCAAACTTTAGGTAGGTTCTCACATTCTATGGCAGGGGTGTCAAAGTCGATCCTCGAGGGCCGCAATCCAGTCGGGTTTTCATGATTTCCCCAATGAATATGCATGAGATCTATTTGCATGCACTGCTTTCATTGTATGTTAATAGATCTCATGCATATTCATTGGGGAAATTCTGAAAACCCGACTGGATTGCGGCCCTCGAGGATGGACTTTGACACCCCTGTATTAGAGGGATTCAAACTTTAGGTAGGTTCTCACATTCTATGGCATATACTATGGTGAAAATCTGGAATGATCTCCAGATATTAGAATTCATTCTTCGTTGACATGTTTTAGAAAAACTTTGAAAATGTATCTGTTTAAGAAATTCTTAGCCGATAATTGAAAGATGATGTATCTGTTTAAGAAATTTTTAGTTGATAACTGAACGTCGGCAATAGTTGAATTTCTCCTGCTCTATTACGGTTTCCTTGAGTTAACTTATGTTAACCGGTTCGAGTTCCTCAGGGGAATGACCCGGTATATAAGACCAAAGATTGGATTGGATTGCTATGCTATGTTCTTGGAATTTCTTTGACGCTGTCCATTTTCCCTTATAAGTCTCTGTTGCCGATGTTTCTCTGTTGTAAGTGTAAAGCCACTCAACCTAGTACTGAACCAAATCCAAACTGATAGTACTAGTTCCAAATTGTCACAATAGTAGACACACTCACACTTTCATAAGGACTATATATGAACCGTTTAAAGCAAACGGCTACAAGTATTAGTTATTATCTAAAGTTCTTTTTCTATGGATCTTCAGAACGCAATCAGGCACAGAATATTTCCGCTTGCTACAGTCTCTTTCTGTTGTGACATTACTGTTGTTGCACCAATAAAAATATTTTATTAAAAAAAAAAAAAAAAAGAGAGAGAAGAAATAATTAGTAGTAGTAATACAAAGCGTTGAAACTTTTCCCTATTGTAACAGTGTAACCTTCCTCAATTTCCCATGATGCTGCATGGGCTTCTTATCTTGTAAATCGCTTTGAACTTGTACTGGATAAGTGCGATTAAGAAGTCCTGATTTGATTAGATTAATAGTAATAGATGAGAGATGGAGATAATGAGCAACAAAGAGAAAACAGGTTTTAGGCCTAGATTCGCTAAACTCGCCGATCTGGGTCATTGTTGGGAGATCCGTGGCTGAGTTTTGCCGAGCGACCGATTCACTGCAGCTTCAGCATGCAAATGATCTCATCGGATGCACGCCCGCAAACGATCCCACGGATCGCTGTAGAGCGGTCGAGACGCGTGCGCAGATTATCCTTCTTGGTTGTAGATGCCATTGGCACATGTGCATGCTCTTCGCACATGGGGGGGGGTCAAAATAAAGGGCGTGGGGGATGGCTGCAGTTTGATGATCCTACGAGCGGACATTTTAAAGGAATGATTTTTGTGAAGCTAGATTATGGATCAGAACACTCTTTAAACTCGCGGGTTAAAACCTCGAGCTAGCACTGCACTTTTGCTGAATATATAAAAAGAGAGTTCATATGCATATGTATAGATATTTTACAGTTTTAAAGTTTTATATTTTTTTATTTTGATGGTTGGGGTTGTAGCCTCAATATTGGGATTTCAGGGCAGCAGAGAGCAGGAAAGTCAGCATGGGGCTGGAGGAGTTGCCGTACAGTGAGAGATTAGAGAAACTGGGCCTCTTCTCCCTTGAAAGGACATGATCGAAACATTCAACATAATGAAGGGAATAGACTTAGTAGATAAAGACAGGTTGTTCACCCTCTCCAAGGTAGAGAGAACGAGAGGACACGCTCTAAAGTTGAAAGGGGATAGATTCCGTACAAACGTAAGGAAGTTCTTTTTCACCCAGAGAGTGGTAGAAAACTGGAACGCTCTTCCGGAGGCTGTTATAGGGGAAAACCCCCTCCAGGGATTCAAGACAAAGTTAGACAAGTTCCTGCTGAACCAGAATGTACGCAGGTAAGGCTAGTCTCAGTTAGGGCACTGGTCTTTGACTTAAGGGCTGCTGCGTGAGCGGACTGCTGGGCACGATGGACCACTGGTCTGACCCAGCAGCAGCGATTCTTATGTTCTCAGCAGTCGCTTCATTTCGGATCAGCAAACCCAATTGGTGTTTCTTCTTCTGCTTAGTGAATCGATGCCTTCGTACTTATGCATGCGATTTCCCCTCATTTGCATGGGCGGATCGGATCGTGTGGGAGATTGATCGGCCAGGTTAGTGAATCGGGTCGGGGAACGCTCGCAAACTGGTCGGGACATGATGGATGAGTTTAGTGAATCTAGGCCTTAGAGACAGAGGGGAAGGAGAAACAGAGGATGACAGATGGAGAGAACGAGAAAAGGAATCGTGAGGAGTCCAGACAAGAGAGAACTTTATGATAAAATAATTTTCAATGTAAAAGTTAAATGACATCACAAACCAAAATTATCTTAAATATTTTACTTAAATATGGTTTGATCTAGTTGTTATAATATTTATTAAACACTTTTTCCTCTTTATCTTAAAAGTAATAACTGAAACATGTTACTACTTGGTAATGCTCTCTCTTGCACCATTTGCCAAAAATATTTTTGAGGGATGGGAGAGAGGAAGGAAATTGGGGGGTTGCCATCTTCCTTCCAGTCTCCTTGAAATTAGAAGTGCAAACTTGGGCTGTCTGCATGATACACCTTAGGTCCTGAGCATGAGACCACTGAAGTCCTGGTAAGAGTACCTTAAAGGGAGTGATTAATATTGCATTTACAGCCTCATGGTTGCAGAACAATAGTTTCAAAGAATGCTATAATTGATCACATATGTGATAGGAATCTATAGGCAGCCATACAGATATGTACAAAAGGAGGAAGAGACCTCTAGGGGCACAGCAAGTGAAAGAAAGAAAGACTGAAAAAACAAGGGGGGGGGGGGGGGAGAAGGAATCAAAGAGGGTTTTCATGCATTATTTCTTCGTTAGGGAAAAGAGAAGTGCTGATTTGAAGGGGGTCTGTGGAAGGGGCATTCCTGCCCATTACATCATAAGCTATTTAGAGTAAGGGGCCAGGGGAGGGGGAGCTGTGCTTAGAAAGACAGTAGCCAATGAGAGCAGCAAGCCAGGGCACAAAGGGTTAAGAGCGGCCAATGAGAGCTGGGAAAGGCTGCCGCCTGCTTTCTCCATTCAGGAATGCAAAGAATTCAAGATGGAGAGGCGAGGAGAGGGAAGGGGCTAGAGGAAGACAGGGTAGGGAGCCCATGTGCTTGCAGCTGTATGCACAAGGGTCTGACCCAGAAGGCCAGCAGGGAAGGAAGGGGCAAAGGAGCAGAAAGGAGATCCTCAAAGCAGCCAGGTACAGTAATCACCTTCTCCCTTTTGTACTGTCAGTGTGGGAGCTTTCCCACCCTTCTCTGTGTCTCCCTGTCTCCCCCTGCTCTGAATTGATTTCTTCTAACTTGCTTTGAGCTCTCTGCTGTTATGTTTAAACTGCAGATCTCTTTTTTGGGGGGTGGGGGAGTGAAGCAGGGGGTATTTGCAATATTCTCTCTTGCTCATTTAGGGGACTTGCTTTTTTCCTTTTGGGACAAACACCCCATGGTGTGGTGCATAGAAAGCCCTTCTCTCTCCAGCGACTGATTGCTCTCAGAATTAAACCTGGCAGATATTTATAATTCTTATTTACAATCTTTTTATAAAATGTCGCTTCCACGCTCAACTTTCTGCCCCAAAGCCACACAAGACCAGTCCAAGAGAGGCTTGAGTAGCAGGCGTCTGATCCAAT
Organism: Geotrypetes seraphini; assembly: GCF_902459505.1. Taxonomy (NCBI): domain Eukaryota; kingdom Metazoa; phylum Chordata; class Amphibia; order Gymnophiona; family Dermophiidae; genus Geotrypetes; species Geotrypetes seraphini. The sequence continues at coordinate 58,883,333 of NC_047097.1, read as the reverse complement.
CAGGATGAGAGTTCTGACGCTCATCAGGCTTTCCAACGAATCAGAATCGGGAAAAGGGGGGGGGGGGCATGCTTTCATCCCGCTCCTCCTCTTTCCCCTCCTAAGTTTCATTTAAACTTTGGGAAGTCGGAACTTTGAAATAGCAATTTTGCCGATTTTTTTGTATCTTTAGGACCAAATCCTAATTTTTTTTTTTCCTTAGTGTCGCTGATCTGAAGAGGTATCAGTCTTCTGAATTTGAGTTTCACTGAATGCACGTAAAAACATCTCACCTACTGGAAAGAGATGAGACCCGTTTAAAAAGCATCTGCAGAGCGGCAAACATATTGGGGAAAGAGAAGGGTTGGGCGTAAATGTGATTGATTTCGGAGGTTTAGAACACTTGTTTTCCTCTGTAAAGTTAAATTTTAGGTGAAATCTGTTTTTTTTATTAAGCAACAAACTACAACAAGTACAAACATCGGGCAAAAAGTCAAATATAGAAGACATGGCTCCCCTCCCCCAAGAGGACTGGACTCTTATGTCCTCTCAGGTTACAAAGCGCCCCACCCCCCTATCCCTCCCAAAAGCAGACCCTCTCCAAAACCCCACACCCCCCAACCCCCCGCTCCCCAGATCAGACAGGCAGAATGGAATACAACTGCAGTCTATTCAAGATACGACTACGAACCCGGGGAGACAAACTGTTCATATAGGGAGTCCAAATATGAACAAAGTCTCTGCTCCGTCGACGAGAGCGTAAAGTTCAATTTTAATTCATTTTGAAGCTTGGGCCCCTTAACAATTGCATTTTTTTATGGATACTAAAAAAAAAAAAAATAAATAAATGCTATGGGCTCCTTTTACAAAAGTGCGTTTGGGCCTTAGCGCGCACTACAATGCCGCGTGCTAGCCGCTACCGCCTCCTTTTAAGCAGGTGCTAATTTTTTTGGCTAGCAGGCGCTAATCTTGTGCGCATGCTAAAAACGCAAGCACACCTTAGTAAAAGAAGCCCTATATCTACTGACTCCAGCAGGGCCAACAACAGTGATTTCAAACTGGGTATATTTAGCGGCTGAGATCCGGTTTATAGCCTAATCCGTTTAGTTTCTTATTTCTTCATTTTTCCCCCCCCCCCCCTAATTGTTTCGGGCTTCCACCCCCTACAATTGCAGTCTAATGGAGGCTATTCTTGAGGATTTGAAAGAGATATATTCTGCAACTCATGTTGCTGTAACAAACTTCATTTAAAAAAATACAAAAATTGAAGCCCTGAAATTTAGGGCTCCTTCTATCAAGCCGCGCTAGCAATTTAACGCACGGAATAGCGCACGCTAAACCGCTGGCCATGCTAGCCGCTACTGCCTCCTCTTGAGCAGGCGGTAGTTTTTGGCCAGCGCAGGGGTTAACGCGTGATGAAAAGTCGCGCGCTGTTCACCCCGCTAGCGCGGCTTGATAAAAGGAGCCCTTAGAGCCATCATACCAGAGAAAACGTCATCTGCTTCCAGCCCAGCGTCTCCCAGTTTTTGCTGGCGCAAAGTGCTGTGGTTCTTAAGTTCAGTGCTTTGAAAATATCTTTATATTGAACAAAATGTATTTTCTGGGTCTTGGAGTGTAAGCTCTTCGAGGAGGGACCTCCTTACCCGATATGCCTCCGGCCTAAAGCTGGGCTCATCTGTTACCTGCTTGGCTTGAATGATCTTGTCCAGCACTTCAGACAGAACAAATAACTCGTATTTGACCCAAGTTAGTTGCAAAAAAGAGGTGTCCAAATGTCTCTGCAGAGCTCGGAAAACTACATGCTAACATTTGAAAAATTCGATTACATTTCCGATGCTTCTTTTAAAATAATAGAATGAACGAAGTGACTTAAATTTCTGGAAACTTCAATCGCTCCTCCTAAACTTACTTGCTCCACTTCATCACTGACGCTAACCCATTCTGCTTCTATTCCTTTCTCTCCTCTCTTCTACCTTCCAAGTATTTAGATCAATGCTGTCTTATTATTTTATTTTTCCTCTAACTCTACTTTTCACTTCTCTATTACCCTCCAATTACCCTCTAATTAGTTAGATTGTGAGCCTTCGGGACAGTAAGGGAATTTTCCAAGTACCTTTCTTATTTCTAATCTTAATGTATATTTTCTGTAAACCGCTTAGAACCTAACGGATGGAGCGGTATATAAGAAATAAATTACATTACATTACATTACATTAAATGAGTATATTTTTATTTAATTATATTTTATTCAAGAACGAGGTGGTCAGGTTTTAGTGTGGCACTGGATAACATTTAAAGCTTCCCCAAAACAGTCTGAGAAGGGATTCATATGCAGACAGAGCTCAGAAATAATTTTTAAAAATTAGTTGCACAACACAGGTTTAGGATTTTAAATTGGGACGTTTTAAGGCTAAATCAAACAGCAGAAAAATATAACAGATATTTTTTTAAAGGGGGGGAGGACCTTTGGGAGTCTCCTCTGGCAAAAAGACAGGAGATAATGTTCCTATTTCTGTATTCAGGATACAGGGAAATCTAGGGACAATTAGACATGTTTAAAAAAAACCAAATTCCAAAAAGAAAAGTTTCCAACCAGTTCTCAGGACACACCCAGCCTATCGGTTTTTCAGGTCTACCCATACTGAATATGCATGAGATAAATTTGTTTTCATTACCTCCACAGAATGCAAATCTATCTCATGTATATTCATGGAGGGTGTCCTTAAACCATCCTGGCTAGGTGTGTTTGAAGACTTGAGTTGAGATGGAATCCCTGTAAAATTTTTAAATGAAAATTTCCAAAGCTAAATGAATAAAAACAAATTATTTACTTTCCCAAAACTTTGCTTTCTAAAGTCTGCGTAGAAGGACAGTAAAAAGAGAGTGGGGAGCTCTAGAATCACTAAACTGGCAGGAGAGTGATTTGCAAAGTGAGTTTTGAAGTGGCTTTTTGATAATTTTCTGAAATTATATTAATTTGTGTAGATTGGTTGGGATGTATTATGATTTTTTTTTTTTTTTTTTTTTTTTGTAACCTGCTCGGAAATTGAATGTACGGATATGGCAGGGTATAAAAACTTAGTATAGTAAAAATGTGTGAAGAAAAAAAAAAACAACTAACCACATTTTTAGAAGAGTAAATAGCTCTGTTTTGATTAAAACATTTAATTTGATCATTTGCACTTTGGCCTGAGGAATGGAAGGCTGCCTAGGTCGCAATCAATAATGTGAATTTAAAAATAAAAAATGCTTAACCACCGAAAAATAAAGTGCTGGAGTAGCTCCAGATACATTTTCTGGTTCAGGTTTACGATGGAGAGATTAAACTGGGTGGCAAAGCCTAGGGTTTACATGGTCTGCTCCTAAAGAAACCCCAAAACGCACGACGAGAGAAAAACAACTTCGAAAAGTCTTGCATAATTGTCCTAAGTGACGTGGAAAAGGCAGCCATTGTGTAAACAATTAATTTCTGTCACTGTGCAAAGCCAAGTTCTTGCTGAGTACAAGGGACCTCGGTAGGTTGTGCGTTTGAAAACGAAGAGAATTAATTTTAAAAAGCCACAGTTAGTAGACACAAATCTGCAAAACAACAACCAACAAACAAAGCGTCTCTTAAACCTATAATAAGAACGTACTTAAAAAAAAGAAGTCCCTAATGTTTTTGATTGGAGGCCTTAACTTTTGAACACGAAAAATAAGTATCAATCTCCAAATGCACAACCAGGGGGCGCTATGTCTGTTTATTTTCCTTATTTGTTTTGCTGTTTGTATCAGTGTTTTGTGTCTCATCTATTTCTGTTTCTTTTTATCTTTGTAAAATTGATTTGGGCCACCCACCCCCTCCAATTAGTTGTGATCCTCCAAAAATGAAGTGGTTAAATATTTATTAATTGGAGGAGGAAAAAAACCACCTGCCTTAAGGTGGACTCGCACAAAAATGCTTGTCCTGAAAACGAAGATCCTGATTTATCCAGAACCTTTTTACATGTGATAATGACATGAAAATGAACTAGTTCATCTACATCTTTCCTTTTGAAAGTTTAAAAATCTGTGCTTCAGAAAACAAACAAAAATGAAATGAAAACATTACTTTTCTGGCCAGACAGAAACGTGTTTGGGGGTGAGGTTTGTTGTTGTTGTTTTTTTGTTTTTTTTTGGGGGGGAGGGGGTCCGTGAATCTGTTTGCCCAGTGATTACTTATGACTTTTCAGGGCAATCTGTGGTTGCAAAACGATTTAAAAAAAAACAAACAAAAAACTACGAGGGAAATGCTAAAATCCGTTTTTCAAAAAAGCAGCAAACCTATGCGTGTTACCAGGATTTTGAAGAACTCCATCTTCTTTCATGCATATTTCATTACATGTCATTACACTTTCTTTCAAGTGGAGACTTGATTTGAAATATGCAAGATACCTGTTACCAGAAAGGGCGGGAGACGGATTTTTTGACGTCACCACAGGGAGGAGGAGTACAGTCAGAACGTTCTATTCCATTTTCCCTATGCATGGGGTGGGGAGAAATCTTTTATTTGTAATGGTAAATTGATGGGATTAGAGCTGGCAGTGAGAAAACAACTTCATACTTGGAAATCTCAGGGTGGTGCAAATGTATTAGACACCCCAGGTGAACCTTCAGTCTTGCACCCCTCAGATTCCCCCCCCCCCCCGCCTACCAAGATTGTGATGATTGAACTCAACTATATTGATCCCCTCAATACATAACAATCTCCTATAAGTATACAAGTAATAATAATAACGGTTTATATACCGCAGGACCGTAAAGTTCTATGCGGTTTACAATGATTATAAATGTTACAGATTGAGTAGAATTAACAAAGTTAATATCTAATCTAATCTAATCCTTAGGTTTGTATACCGCATCATCTCCACGTTCGTAGAGCTCAACGCGGTTTACAGTAGGGGAAATAGGAAGGAACTACAACAGAGGGTTAGAGGTAGAAGTGTGAAGAAAATTTAGAGGACTTGGGATGCCAAGATATAAGAGTTTCCTTGATTCCGAAGTTGGAGGGAGACTTACATTTTTTGAGAAAAACCAGGTTTTCAGATGTTTGCGGAAAACTTGGAGAGAGCTCAAGTTCCGAAGAGGGGAGGTAAGGTTGTTCCAGAGCTCAGTGATTTTGAAGTGGAGGGAGGTCCCTAGCTTTCCTATGTGGGAAAGGCCTTTTAGCGAGGGGAAGGATAGTTTTAATTTGTGGGAGGATCTATTGATTGACAGCTCTAAAGATTGTGGGAGAGATTGTGCAAATATGTACTTTAAGAACAGATATGTTTTCAGGTGTCTTCTAAATTCCACATATATATTGACAAGCGTAAGTAGTTGTTTCAGATCATTGCCCCATAATGCTGCTTGATAAGAGAAAAGATGTCTTTTAAATTTACATCCTCTAACCATGGAAGTGAGCCTTGAAGATGTACGCAGGCAGATAGAAAAACTAAAAACTGACAAATCCCCGGGTCCGGACGGAATCCATCCAAGGATTCTGAAGGAATTAAAGGAGGAGATAGCGGAACTACTGCAATCTACCCCTGAAAACAGGCATGACAATGAAGCCGACGGCAGAGTGCGCAGCGGCCGCTAAGAAGGCAAACAGTATGCTAGGCATAATCAAGAAGGGTATTACTACCAGAACGAAAGAAGTTATCCTGCCATTGTATCGGGCGATGGTGCGTCCGCATCTGGAGTACTGCATCCAATATTGGTCGCCGTACCTTAAGAAAGATATGGCGTTACTCGAGAGGGTTCAGAGGAGAGCGACACGTCTGATAAACCTTTCATACGCTGAGAGATTGGAGAAACTGGGTCTCTTTTCCCTGGAGAAGAGGAGACTTAGAGGGGATATGATAGAGACTTATAAGATCATGAAGGGCATAGAGAGAGAGTAGAGAGGGAGAGAAAGGGAGACAGAAAGAGAGAGAGATAAAAAGAAAGAGAGAGAGAAAGGGAGAGAGACAGAAATAGAGATAGATAGATAGAGAAAGAATGGAGAAACTGGGACTCTTTTCCCTGGAGAAGAGGAGACTTAGAGGGGATATGATAGAGACTTACAAGATCATGAAGAGCATAGAGAGAGTGGAGAGGGACAGATTCTTCAAACTTTCGAATAATAAAAGAACACGAGGGCACTCGGAAAAGTTGAAAGGGGACAGATTCAAAATGAATGCTAGGAAGTTCTTATTTACCCAACGTGTGGTGGACACCTGGAATGCGCTTCCAGAGGACGTAATAGGGCAGAGTACGGTACTGGGGTTCAAGAAAGGATTGGACAATTTCCTGCTGGAAAAGGGGATAGAGGGGTATAGATAGAGGGATACTGCACAGGTTCTGGACCTGTTGGGCCGCCGCGTGAGCGGACTGCTGGGCACGATGGACCTCGGGTCTGACCCAGCGGAGGCACTGCTTGTGTTCTTATGAGAAACAAAATTCAAGTTTGAGCTTCTCTTATGTCTATTGGTTGAAAAGGAGAATAGGTCGGTTATGTATTTGGGGGCTAGTCCGAATAGTACCTTAAAGCAAAAGCAGCCAAATTTAAACTTCACACGTGCCTACATCGGCAGCCAATGCAGGAGTCGGTAGGAGGAAGTTATACGATCGAACATCGCTGCATAGTCTTCTGGGAAATTGCCAGATAGGCGATGTTGCAGTAATCCAGTTGGCTCAGTATGAGGGATTGTACCAGGATTGTAAATGATGATGCATCAAAATATGCTCTAATGGACCGAAGCTTCCAGAGAGTAAAAAAATCCCTTTTTAACCACACAGTCCACCTGATCTTTCATGGTTAGGCCCTGGTCCAGCGTTACGCCCAGAACCTTCATAGTGGGTTGAATACGGTAACTAAGTTTATTGATGCACAGTGATGTTTTAGTATGTTTATGTTTATTTTATTAATTTGATGAATCGCCTATCCATAATTTACTAAGTGATTTACAATAAGATATATAAACATTTTAAAAAACATACAAATAATCTATATATATAAAATCGGAGGTATGTATGTGTGTATGTGTGTGTGTGTGTGTGTGTATGTGCCGCGATCACGCAAAAACGGCTTGACCGATTTGAACGAAACTTGGTATGCAGATCCCTCACTACCTGGGGTGATATGTTCTGGGGGTCTCGCGGCCCACCTGCACACGTGGGCGGAGCTACAAACAGAAAATCAGATTTCACCCATTCAAGTCAATGGAAAAAATGTAAAAAGCTGTGGGACCAATTTGAACGAAACTTGGTATGCAGATCCCTCACTACCTGGGGTGATATGTTCTGGGGGTCTCGCGGCCCACCTGCAAACGTGGGCGGAGCTACAAACAGAAAATCTGATTTCACCCATTCAAGTCAATGGAAAAAATGTAAAAAGCTGTGGGATCTCCGGTTATTTTACTTAGCAACCTTGACCCACCAAAACTTTGCAATGGCACAAGGCTTTGTGTAAAGAGGTTACTGGCCAATGTAATTGAAGCGACTATCTTAACCGGAAAGGGACAAGGTGAAACCGTATTTATCCCGCGGATACCACTTATTCCAACAGATCTTCCTTTTCAGTTTAAGAGATTGCAAATTCCAGTGAGACTTGCATTCTCTATCACAATCAACAAATCACAAGGACAGACTATTACATACTGTGGAGTGGATTTAAGATCCCCCTGTTTTTCCCATGGACAACTCTATGTTGCTTGCTCAAGGGTGGGTTCACCCAAGAATGTATATGTTCTTGCTCCTGGAGGTGAAACTAAAAATGGTGTTTATAATCAAGTTTTGTGTTAGTTGTATTGTATTCATTTTGTCAAATATTTCACTTTATAATTTGAATATTGTACTTTTTATAAAGCTGTAAAAAAATAATTTCATTCACCACTATAAAGTATCTTTATTTGAATCCATTTACAGTGTTATTGCTATAATTAAATACCCGTGCAACGCCGGGGCATCAGCTAGTATTAGATAAAAGGTAAAAAACAGACTCATAAACAGACACAAGAACACAAAATGGGTGTGACGAAGCTACGAAGAATTTTATTTTTTCTGAATTAAGCTTCAGTCTAAATTCGGTCATCCATCGTTCCATCGAGTTTAGTTCTTTGAGTTTGGCCGTTAGGATCTATCATTTTGCTTCAACTTTGCAGTTCCTCTTTGTACCTAGTTTGCCTAATAGTTAAGCTGGCCCTAGTTGATCACTTATAGGTTGATGGGAATGTAGTTTAGCAGACTGTCCCAGTCCCCGCAAGTTTTGTCGCTGCCCCTGCCCCATTGCTGTAAGCTCTGCCTTGACTGCACAAGCCTTGAACACATGATTGTAAAGTGTTTGAGGCTTGTGCAGATGAGGACGGAGCTTACAGGAATGGGGCAGAGGCAGGAATACAACTCACCAGAACGGGAAAATGAGTTCCCGCAGGACGGGGAAAAATTGGTCCCCATATCATTCTCTAGCAGGCACAAGGGAGCCACAGATAGGAAAGTTGGTAAAAGTGAATCGATGTTGTACTTTTTCAAAAATTAGAAAGACTAGGGAGACGCTTGATGAAATTACATGGAAATACCTTTAAAACATAGGAGGAAATATTTTTTTCACTCAACAAATGGTTAAGCTCTGGAACTCGTTGCCAGAGGATGTGGTAACAGCAGTTAATGCAACTGGTTTAAAAAAAAGGTTTAGACAAGTTCCTGGAGTAAAAGTCCATAGTCTGCTGTTGAAATAGACATGGGGGAAGTCACTGCTTGCCCTGGGATTGGTAGCATGAATTGTTGCTATTATTTGGGATTCTGCCAGGTAACTTGTGACCTGGATTGGTATCTGCTGGAAGCACAATTTTGGACTAGATGAACCTTTGGTCTGGCCCAGTATGTCATGTTAAGTTGGCAGCAAACAGTTCTGTATATTTATTTATTTACAAATTAAGTGATTCACTCAATACCCTCATGATAACTGCTTGATACTTTGGGGGGGGGGGGGAATTAATCAGCCAGCAGTGGTTAGCATTTCTTAAGCCACTGTCGTCTGTGGGTTGAATTAAGCCTGGATATTCAATGCTGGGCCATTGCGGGTCACCTAAGTTAACTAGGCACCAGCCGCTATTCAGACCAATGTCTCCATAGCTCAGCGGTTAAAATTAGAACAGCTGGGTAACAGGTAGATCCTGGCTCCGCCCACAGACGGCTCTGGCATTGCCCTGATATTGCCACAGCTACCAGAGGAGATATGCCTGGTTAAGGGCCCCTAATTATCCTCTCTTGAGGTGCTCAGCAGGGTTTAACAGAATAGGAGTTTCTTCTGTATGGTTAAACCCTTTTGACCCTCGTCCCTTTGTTTCTACCTTGCCAGCCTCTTTCTTGCTGTCTTGTGTAGGTCACTCTGCCCCTTCTCCCCAGTGGCTTCTTGTCATCGATATATCCAAAGTGTTTGTGTACTGGGAGGAAGTGATTGATTGCATCACCTACTTTTCCAAATCTGAATACAAGGCAAGTTGTACTGAGGTACTGTGGGCATTTCCCTGGGCTAGGGGGCTTACACTAGAGGGCTAAGGGGTTTGCCCAAGGTCACAAGGACTGTCAGAGGAGGAAGTAGGAGTGGAACTCTGGCTTCCCTGGTTCTTAGCCTGCTACGCTAACCCACTAGACTGCTCATAGTTTGAAGGAGGCCCCTCCTCTGCTCTCCCCAGTGCTGATGAGAGAATGCCAGCTAAAGGAGGCCAGAAGGTCCTTCACTGACTCCCGGTGTTTCTTTCCGCCATGGGCTGTGAACTTTCCTGCACCGTTCCATTAGCCCCAGCTGATCTGCATAAAATGGAAACCTGCATAGCAGCACGAAGACACTCAGACGAGCTGCTGACAGAGAGAGGTGCCCTTATGTAATAAGAAAGTCATTCCCTTTGGTTTGAGTAATGTTCTTAAATTGCACAGGATGACACTCGCATTACATAACCAATACACACTGCAAGAGGCATCCTTAGCTTATTATAAATATACCTGGAATGCATTGGGTTTTGTTGGCGCCAAGATTTGATGTAGACTAGTGGGGTAAGAGGCAAAGGAGTGTGTCAGCTTCCTATCTTTCACTCCCACATGAATATTATGCTTACGTGCATAGTTAGAGAAATATCTTGAGCACAGCACATTTCTCCTTCCTCCTACCCCGATCCTAGTTAGGGCCTTGTATACAGGCTGGCAAGGAATCTCACGCAACAGAAAAGCTTCCTGCTCCAGCGGTACCGGAATTGGGAGGGGGAGAGGGTAAAACTGATGCTGAAGCAGGCAGAAGAAAACCGTAGGTGGCAGAATGGGAACGTGGCCCCCACATATCATCAGCAATAACAGATCATGAGGTTGGCCACAGATTGGTTTCTTTGGCCCCTACAAGCACAAAAGTACTCCAACAGCCCATGAGGAAGATGGCCGCTGTTCCGTAATTCGGCCTCTCCCCCTCTGTTATTCCCCTGTGCGCAAGCCCTGTAGGGAATAGGAAGATAGTTAAGATTACGGTAGAGAAGATCTATTTGGTTTCTTGATCCATCTCTTGGTACTCTCTTCCATCCCTGGTAGCCTGCAATGAACAGAAAGGGAACAGGCTATGCATCTACCTAGGATGGCAGAATTCAGAGGGGGTGGTACTGTGGCTGAACACCGCAAACCTTTGAGCATCTCTGCATGTTCAAGGCCACGTGCATCCTACTTCCTCTGACATTTGAGTCAGAGTGGGGGCAGGATGCGTTAAGCTTTGACCTCACACGGGTGCTTAAGGAGGAGGTAGGGTGTCTGTGGTGACTGGGGGAAGGCAAGAAGGGGAGATGGTGGAAGAAGGAGAGAGATGCAGGACAACGGGAAGGAGGGGGGTTGGGAATTGGAGATGTTGGCGGAAGAATTGGGCATGGTGCAGGAGGGGGAATTTTGTGTGTGTCAGTGCTGGAGGGGAGGGGTCAGCACATGAGGATTTTCCAGGTGTCTCCCAGAACTGCTATGATTACAAATTACAAGAAGTGCAGTGACAGTTGTTGAAACTTAAACGATAACTTTAATCATTATTTTCTGCTTACACCTCTCATTTGAGCCTATCTGAGATCTGTCTTATTATAGGGTTACCACGTGGCTCCAGGAAAAGGAGGTCGGATTGAGACATCCGGGTTTTACTTCCATTGCTTTCAATGGAAGTAAAACCTGGATGTCTCAATCCATCCTCTTTTTTTCTAGAACCATATGGTAACCCTATAAGCGAGGAAGCAGATCATACTGTCTTTGCAGCAGACTGGTGTCTGACTTTCTCCTTCCTTCTGGGATCTGGGTCTCATTGAAAACTCTCAGCTGGGACCCCCCCCCCCCTCTACTTCTCCCACATAACACTTAACTTTAAAGACTTCTGTAGTAATTGATGATGCCCTAAGATTAGGGGTCATATAGATGTATCCTTATATTTTCCTTTTGTAAGCTCCCTCTTTATTAGAGTAAGCTAGGCAGCTGCCCAAGCTAGTAAACATAAGAATAGTCATACTGGGTCAGATCAATGGTCCATCTAACCCAGAATCCTGTTTCCACAGTGGCCAATCCAGGTTACAAGTATCTGGTAAAAACCCAAATAGTAGCAACATTCCATTCTACAGATCCCAGAGCAAGAATGGCTTCCCCCATGTCTTTCTCAATAACAGACTATGGACTTTTCCTCCAGGAACTTGTCCAAACCTTTCTTAAAACCAGCTATGCTATCCGCTCTTACCACATCCTCTGGCAACGTGTTCCAGAGCTTAACTATTCTCTGAGCGAAAAAAAGTTTCCTCCTATTGGTTTTAAGAGTATTTCCCTGTAGCTTCATCGAGTGTCCCCTAGTCTTTGTAATTTTTGACGGAGTGAAAAATCGATCCACTTGTACCCGTTCTACTCCACTCAGGATTTTGCAGACTTCAATCATATCTCCCCTCAGCTGCCTCTTTTTCAAGCGGAAGAGCCCTAACCTCTTTAGTCTTTTCTCATATCCGTGGAGTTCATCCCCTTTATCATCTTGGTCGCTCTTCTTTGAACTTTTTCGAATTCTGCTATATCTTTTTTGAGATGCAGCAACCAGAATTGAACACAATACTCCAGGTGAGATCGCACCACAGAGGCATTATAACAAATTTATTATTCCTTTTCTAATAATTCCTAGCATCATTTGCTTTTTTGGCTGCCGTCACACATTGAACAAAAGGTTTCAGCATATTGTTTACAATGAAAACTAGATATTTTTCTTGTGTACTGACCTCTAAAATGGAGCTTAGCATCTGGTAACTCACCCCCTCTTCTACGAAATCGCGGGGAACCGCGCTGCTCCCAACGCTCATAGGAACTCAATAAGTGTCGGGAGCAGCGCAGGCCATTCAGCGTGGCTCTCTGCGCTAAAAAACGCTAGCACAGTTTTGTAGAAGAGAGGGGGGGAGGTATGATTTGGGTTTTTCTTCCCAATGTGCATCACTTTGCATTTGTCCACATTAAATTTCATCTGCCATTTGGATGCCCAGTCTTCCAATTTCCTAAGGTCTGCCTGCAATTTTTCACAGTCCGCATGCATTTTAACAACTTTGAACAGTTTAGTGTCATCTGCAAATTTAATCACCTCACTCGTTCCAATTTCCAGAGCATTTAAAAATATGTTAAACAGCACCAGTTCCAGGACAGAGCCCTGTAGCACTCCACTATTCACCCTCCTCTGTTGAGAAAAATAGCCATTTAACCTTACCCTCTATTTTCTGTCCAATAACCAATTCCTAATCCACAAAAAACATTGCATCCTATTCCATGACTCTTAATTTCTCAGGAGTATCTCATGAGGAAGTTTGTCAATTGTGAATGGGTGGTCTTTGAAGACTGAGTTGAGAAGCACATCCGTAGTTAGAGGGTGACATGTGTAGTTGCATGGATTCCCAGGCTCGGGGGTGGGGGGAGAGAGGCTTCTTTGGCTGTACTTTGAAGATATGACTTGATCCCAAAATGATATTTTAAGATTTTATAGTCTGCTAATGTTAGTTTCACACTGTATAAATGCACTGTACATTTTTCTCTGTCTGAGTCTAGATGCAATGTGTGGATATTTCAACCCAAGAGGGGTCACAGACTGGCATTTTAAAGCATGGAATAAGTTGATTACTGTAATAATATTTATGACCTCTGGAGCTCATTGCTGGAGAATGTGGTGGAAGTGGTTAGCGTACATGGGTTTAAAAAAGGTTTGGACAAATTCCTGGAAGAAAAGTCCATAAACCATTATTAAGGTAGACCTGGGGAAAGCCACTTTTGAGACACTGCCAGGAATTTTTATCTGGATTAGCCACTGTTGGAAGCATGATGCCCTTTGGTCTTACCCAGTACTGCAATGCTTATGTTCTTATGACCTCATCAAATACACAGGATGATATCACATGGTGTTAACTATGTACAGATATGATCTGCAAGTACGTTTCTTCATTTTCCTGTATAGTGTTGCTTGGTTTATAAATCTTTAAGACGTTTGTTTTTCTCTCTGATTCCAGGGCAGAATGTACCGCTACGTGTTGCTTCGAGTTTGGGAAGAAATGCACTTCGGCTAGAGCTTCAGCAGTTGATTTCTGGTTTCCTGCTTGAGAAGACGAATGCACATGCTGGCACTGCCACCCCCTCAAGTTTGCAGGGTCTGCCTGAGGCCCTTTTCACATTGTACTACTGTGTCTCACTGGCGGAAGCAGTGCAATATCAAAAGGGCATCAGACAGATCCTAACGTCACCACCTGATGCAGCCACCTCTGGAGAACTGGTGGAGCGAGGCTGCTCCACCATTCAGAGGAGAACCAACACTCCTTCTTGCTTGTGTGAGGCCCTGCTTAGCACACCTATAATATGAAAGCTACTGTGTTCTCTCTAGGGGCCTCTCCCTCACCCTTGCCTCTGACTCTTCACCTCCATTTAGTCTTGGGCAGGTTCTTTCTGGGTTTGTCGTTTGTGCCCAGGCTGAGCTCTTCTGTTTTAAAGGGCAAGAGTGCTATTTTATCAGTTCTACAGAATTACACTTGCAAAGCTGCCATAAAAAGACATTTTGCCCATCTTCTTGGGGCTTGCAGGATCCATTCTTATAAAGGATGACCCTGTCTGCACATTATTTAGAAACATGATGGCAGATAAAGGCCAAATGGCCCATCTGCAGTAACCATTATCTCTTCCTCTCTCTAAGAGATCCCATGTGCCTAAACCAGGCTTTTTGGAATTCAGACATAGTCTCTGTCTGCATTTTTGCTTTCCTGACTACACGACCAGCCTCTCTTAACTTTTCCAGATATTTTTGCCTTCTTCCTCTTTCTGTAGCCAGTATATATGGCCAGTCTCTGTATCCATATTTTGGAGTAATCTTTGCTTTCAAATGGTTCCTATACTTCATTATTTAGCTCATTCTAAGCTGCATTCAGGAACAGCAGATAATTTCCATCCTCAGGGGGGTTTATAATGCAATGAACCCTTTTACTAAGCTATAGTAAACATTAGCATGTGCTTACCACAGCTTAAAATGGGTTAGTGTGAGATGTGCTCAGGCTTCCTGCAGTAAGTTCCAAATCTGCATGTTCTAATTGGGGAGTGCTAATAATAATAATAAAAAAAAATTGTCTGATTCAGGATGGCTTTTCTTGTGTTCCTATGTTCTTAAGTGTGCTCTGGAAAGTATTAAATTTCTTCTCCTGAATTGAGAGAGAGTGTCCTCATCAAAATGTACAAGTACCAATAAAGGCGATTAACCAGAGAGGGTCAGTCTCCAAAGAGAGTCCTTGCTGGATAGTTGCTGATAAAGATGCTCCATTGTTTGCACGTTTCAAATAACTATTTGAGGACTTTTGTACGAATTGCATGAAATCACAACTTACCATGCCAGTAGAGTGGACTATTGCAATTCTCTTTATTTGGGAGTTACTAAAGTGAAGATGAGGCCACTGCAGATGTTAATTAACTCTGCCGCAAGGTTGATTACCGGGGTTTCAAGAACGACTCATATAACCCCAGTGTTGAAACAATTGCATTGGTTACTCATGCAGCAGGGTGTACAGTTTAATATTCTTTCAATCATACAGCACTAAAGGGTTTTTTTTGAAATCTATCAACCCAGAAAATGTTTGAGATCTGAAAATAGTATGAAACTGAGTTTGGAGGGTAAGATGTTAGTCTCTCATGTTAAGATCGGGGCAACAGTGCTGTCTGTGGCAAGCCAAGCTCTGGAATGCGCTGCCTGGCATTCTGTGATGGGAGATTGAACTTTAAGAAAATGTTGAAAAGGCAATTATTTGTCAATGCCTTCCTATGCTAATGTTATTATCTGTTAATGCCTTCCTGTCCTGTAAATGATTTTATGGGATCTTGTGATTCCATCTTGTAGGATGAATTTAAAGAAGATTTTGATAATGATACCGTTTGTTAATGACTTCCTGTGTTTGTCTCGTTGAAACATGTTTAGCATTTGTTAAATATGTATGCATGTAATTTTGTAAACCGCAAAGTTATTATGTGGTACACTTCTCCCTCCATGTCTGCGGATTCACTTATTCGCAATTTTTCGGCTGCTGACTCCGCCCCCCCCAAATTACATCATGATTAAAGTTCCTACCCAGAAACAGCGCATCATCTCCTCCGCCAGCCGCTCTCGCCCCTCACAGCACAGAACTGAAGAAGACAGCGCAGGAAACGCAAGGGCCGAGCTGCTCACCTACTCGGTATCTGGCACGCTCCCAGGTACTTTCAGCTCTAGTGATTCGCGGTTTCAGTTGCAAAAACGCTGGCTGTTACAAAAAAACAGCGAATATCATAAAAAGTCATTCACGGTTTTTTCATATTCGCAGCCATGGTCTGCCCGCATCCCCTGCGAATACGGAGGGAGAAGTGTATATAAATTTTTAAATAAATAAATACCATTTGCCAAACTATTCATCTGCATCAGCTATAATAGTAAACTATTTTATTTTAAATCTCAACTGGGGTGGTTTTTTTTTTTAGTTCTGCTGAAACTTGGCAAGACGATTTCCCACAACCCTAAAGGCCTTCAAAAACCAAATTTTTCCCTGTCAGGGATGGACCCAGGATGATGAATTGTTTAATTGCCTGAGTTCCCAAGAGAGTCCCTGTATTTGACTAGAGGGTGGGTCAAAAGCTATGTACGTTTTTGTACTGAATTTAGTTTGGCCTCTCTTCACTCTGAAATGACTCGAATTATTCTGCAAAGGCCTGTTAATCCACATTGACAAATTAACTGACAAATGGCACTGTCATTTGAACAGATCAAAACAAATCTTTCTTTTGGAGTTTTCACCTGTCGTCTCCAGAGGCAATCCATTTTACAGACATTTGTAAGTCTACACATTCCACATTTACACTTCAAAGCCTTCCTGTTTGGGAGGGAAATGGGGGTCCCTGATGGCGGATCTTCTCTTTGGACTTACAAAGAAAACCTAATTTACTCTTTACTCCTTACAGGGGAAGGGCACAGAGGTGAATTCTTGAAATTCCTTGTAGGAAACCACCTCTGGTTCACACAGATGCACAAGAGGAATAACAGTAGATTTTCGGAATCACATACAAATGCATATCAGTTTTCAAGATTTGAAACAGTAGAATGGGCAGGTGCACTGTTTGTGGTCGAGATAACACTTGGGTAGAGATAACACAAGTTGACAAGTTAACAAAGGCCTTCTGTTGCTTTGGGAATTTCTAAACAGCTTTGTCAATTGGTCAACGGGCTGTCCTAGATCACCTGCTGACATCTTGCCCCTGATTTGCTGCTCTGATCCAAAATGCTTTAAAAAATTAACTGTAAATTTTCAAATTATTCAAATTATTGTTTACAAAAGTTTCTGTCACTGTGACATCAGTAACAGTAAGCTGGTACCCGGGTTTTGTTTTGTTTTTTTCCAAAGGGTAGGTTTGCAAGCAAACCTTTTTCAACGCACAAAAATCTCTGGATGCTCACGCTAGAACAGGGATCTCAAAGTCCCTCCTTGAGGGCCGCAATCCAGTCGGGTTTTCAGGATTTCCCCAATGAATATGCATTGAAAGCAGTGCAAACACATAGATCTCATGCATATTCATTGGGGAAATCCTGAAAACCCGACTGGATTGCAGCCCTCAAGGAGGGACTTTGAGACCCCTGCACTAGAAGGTTTGTAACTTCACTATGTTTAAAAATAATTTCACTCCACTTGGCACATAAGCGAAGATAGTAGCAAATAAAGCTATAAAATTTCATGTTGAAATTCCAAGTGGTTGCTGAGAAAACAGCAAAAAACGAACAAGATTAATGTTTTTTGCCTCGCCCTGTACTGTATATCCAATTTTACTTACGGCCTCTTTTACAAAGCCGCGGTAGCGGCTGCACTGCGCTAATGGCCCCGAAGCCCATAGAGATTTAAAGGGCTTCGGGGCTGTTGCTGTGTGGCTTTGCAAAAGAGGCTGTTAGTTTCAAGTTTATTTAGTTCTTTGGTATACCACCCATTGAGAACATCTGAGCAGTATACAACAAATCAAATGGGGAGAGAGTGGAAATAAGAACTGAGGTTTGAAAAAGAAATAGAGAATGTAAAAGGAAATTGATAGGAAAGAGGAAGGAGGGGGAGGGAAAAGATGCATTCACAGGTCAACATCATGGGAGGGTTTCATAAGCTACGAGATTTTCTGCCTGCAGAGGATTTTCAAACAGTCATAAGTGCAATCCCTACATTAGACTACTGTAATGTGCTTTACTTTGATCTATTGAAGGCACTACAATTAGTGCAAAATGCTGCTGCACTATTGATATCTTTTAATTCTAGGAGGTGACAGGATTGAGCATGTGACTTCTTTATTGTGACAACTACATTTGATCATATGACACCAATTCTAAGCAATCTTCATTGGCTACCTATTACTTTTCGAATTGAATTTAAGGTTCTCTGATTTATAAGACGTGGCATACAGAAGCCAGCAGTGTTGAGTAATTTCTTCAATTTATACCAGCCGACTCGGGCATTGCGCTCAGATGAGAAGCTGTGCTTGGAACTACCATCTTTGAAACAGGTGAAATTGTCTCGATTTCGCCAGTCAATGGTGACAATTCAAGGTGTTCTATTGTGAGTGTTTTTCTGTAACTCGCTCAGAATTGTTGGATGTTAGCGAGTAAGAATTTTTTAAAATAAATAAAAATAAAATGAATTGATTAATTTTTTAAATAAAACTTATATCCTGCTTAAACCTAAGCGGGTTACAAAAATACATATACATTAATAACATAAAACAATCCTTTAACACTTTCAAACAAAATAATTCTTTGAGTCACTGTTTAGTATTCATTCAAAAAGTCTCAATTAAAAAGGATGTTTTCAAATATTTTTAAAAGTCTGTATATTATTAATCATCCTCAAGTGTCCTACCAAGTTATTCCACAAAATTATTCCTGCCACAGAAATGGCTGTAGACCTAACGGTAACACTAGCATATTTCACTTCCCGCATCCCTTCCAAGGATAAACACATTGTATTCTCTGATCTCAAGGATTAAGATGATTAGTGTAAAGTTACAGCATGAGAAAGATACCAAGGTATGTTTTGGTACATAGCCTGAAAAACTAACACAAGCACCTTAACTATAACATGTGATTTGATCAGTAGCCAATGTAGTTGTCACAATAAAGGAGTCACAATGCTCAATCCTATCACCTCCTAGAATTAAACGTGCTGCAGCATTTTGAACCACTTGCAATGCTTTATATCTGGTAGAACACATTCCTAGATACAAAACATTGCAATAGTCTAGTTTTTGTAGGAAAATACGCTTTAAAACAGAAATCATAGCATGAGAGCATCGGTTTCAATCTACTCAAAAAATGCATATGAAAAAAGACAGATTTCACAATAGCCATAACTTGTTTTTTTCATATTCAAAACCAAATATATCCAAACACCCAAAATTTTCATCTTCTTTCATATCGGAAGCATAACCATAGCCACCTCAACAAATGCCTCTCTACAGAATGTCAGGGAATCATCATAACCTATGACTTAAGGAAGGAACTGGATTGAAGGCATCAGTAAACACAAAGGAATTAATTGGCACTTTGATCTGTCCAAGTAAGTTTCCAGTCAAAGGGAAGTAGGAAGGGCATTCCAAAGAGTTTGCCCAGTTACTGAAAAAATACTGCGTTGAGTAGTATAGCTAAAAGATTTTGTTGAAGAGAGCGATGAGGTTGGATTGGAATGTGGATTAGCAGACAATCCAAAAAAGATGGAGTACGAGCCTGCCTGATTTTGAAAACTAACAGCAATATATGTAATTCTGTATGCAATTGAAAGCTACTGGGCCTATAATCTCTCATGTTTAAAAGTGTGTTTTGGCTAGTTTTTTGTGGGTGTGCTAGAGGTCCTGGGTTCAGGCCTCAAGAGGAGCAGTAGGAAGTAAATTAATGGCAATGATAGCCAAGAGTGGTTGCATAAAGAATATATTTGATAGGAATAGGCTTAATATTACAAATAGAATATACAGTTAGATTTAGAGCTCCTTCTGTGTGTGTATAGGAAACAATGTGACTCCCAGAGCAGAGAGCATGTGGTGCACCTGAATGAATGTGTGTGTGTGTGTCTGGACCTGAATAGTGAGGTATATAGGCGTGAATAGGCAGAAGAGAAAGAGAGATCAACAAGAGAGGAGGCAGCCAGAAAGAGGGCGTGAGGCTTTTAGTTGGTATTTATAAGTTTGAAACTTGTTCTAAAAATAGCATCTATTGTTAGTAAATACTGATCTTTAACATATTTTCCAGTATCTTTCTCTGCCATACTTGTTTGAGACAATGGTCATTAATTGACAAGATTTCCTTAAGCATCTGTCTTTAAGAATAGGCAGCTAGAGCCATTGTTTACCTTAAACATTGGACCTTAGCACATCTGTTGAAACTTCAGGGCTGTGGTGAATACTCCCAGCACTGTGCCAAAGGTTCTTTGTTAATCTCAAGTACTGGTATTTTAGAAGTCATTTTGTGGCATTCTAAGGCTGAATGCCAAATAATGCAGTTATGCACCTGGGTAGCCAAAATCTATGCAGGACTTATACCCTTAATGGCGAGATCCTAACAAGAACGATAGCAGAACGAGACTTAGGGGTGATCGTCAGTGAGGACATGAAGGCTGCCAATCAAGTGGAGCAAGCTTCATCCAAGGCAAGACAAATCATAGGTTTCATATGCAGGGGTTTCGTCAGCCGTAAGCCTGAGGTCATTATGCCATTGTATAGATCCATGGTGAGGCCCCACCTGGAATACTGTGTGCAATTCTGGAGGCCGCATTATCGCAAGGATGTGCTGAGACTGGAGTTGGTCCAGAGAATGGCCACCCGGATGGTCTCGGGATTCAAGGATCTCCCGTACGAAGAACGGTTAGATAAATTACAGCTATACTCGCTCGAGGAGCGCAGAGAGAGGGGAGACATGATCGGGACGTTCAAGTATCTCATGGGCCGCATCGAGGCGGAGGAAGATATCTTCTTTTTCAAGGGTCCCACGGCAACAAGAGGGCATCCGTGGAAAATCAGAGGCGGGAAACTGCGCAGTGACACCAGGAAATTCTTTTTCACTGAAAGGGTGGTTGATCGCTGGAATAGTCTTCCACTTCAGGTGATTGAGGCCAGCAGCGTGCCTGATTTTAAGGCCAAATGGGATCGACACGTGGGATCTATTCACAGGGTAAAGGTAGGGGAGGGTCATTAGGGTGGGCAGACTGGATGGGCCGTGGCCCTTATCTGCCGTCTATTTCTATGTTTCTAATGGCCAGGAGCCTTAGGTCTATCTGATACTCCGAAGATCAGATTTGTTTAATATAATACCCCAGAGTCCTTTACTGACACTCTGGGTAGGCCATCTCACATGCTGACCAGCAGCATTCAGTAATGTAAGTCTGACAGGGCCAACCTAAGAAGAGAATGATGTGGTCAAATTTCTTTGCTCCTGTAATCAATTTCACCTGAATTAGTTGAAGGCATAGAAGATCCTTATGTCTTATGTAATCCAGGTAAGAACTGCCATACTGGGACAGACCGAAGGTCCATCAAGCCCATATCCTGTTTCCAACAGATGCCAACCCAGGTCCCAAGTACCTAGCTAGATCCCAAGTAATAAAACAGATTTTATGCTGCTTATCCTAGGAATAAGCAGTGGATTTCCCCAAGCCATCTCAATAATGGTCTATGGACTTCGCTTTTAGGAAATTATCCAAACCTTTTTAAAACCCTGCTAAGCTAACTGATTTCACCACATTCTCCGGCAACCAATTCCAGTGTTTAATTATTCATTGTGTGAAGAAATATTTTCTCCGGTTTGTTTTAAATCTACTACTTAGTAGCTTCATCGCATGTTCCCCTAGTCCTAGTAGTTTTGTAAAGAGTGAACAAGTGATACACATCTTCCCTTTCCACTCCACTCATTATTTTATAGACCTCTATCATATCACACCTGAGCTGTCTCTTCTCCAAGCTGAAGAGCCCAAGCTGCTTTATCCTTTCCTCACAGGGAAGCCATCCCATCCCTTTTATCATTTTTGTCGCCCTTCTCTGTAACTTTTCTAATTCCGCTATATCTTTTTTGAGATATGGTGACCAGAAATGCACACAGTATTTGAGGTGCAGCCATCCTATAGAGTGATACAAGGGCATTATAACATTTTCATCTTTTGTTCTCCATTCTTTTCCTAATAATTCCTAACATTCTATTTGCTTTCTTTGCAGCCACCACACACTGAGCTGAGGGTTTTGACCTATCCTCAATAATGACACCTAGATCCTTTTCCTGGGCAGTGACTCCTAACACAGAACCCAGCATCACATAGCTATAGTTCGGGTTCTTCTTTCCCACATGCATCATTTTGCACTTCCTCACAGTAAACGTCAACTGCCATTTTGACGCCCAGTCTTCCAGTCTCACAAGGTCCTCTTGCAATTTTTCACAATTCTCCTGCGATTTAACAACTTTGGACAACTTTGTGTCATCAGCAAATGTAATTATGTCACTAGTTATTCCCATTTCTAGATCATTGATAAATATGTTAAAAAGCAGTGGTCCTAGAACAGACCCCTGGGGAATCCCACTATTTATCCTTCTCCATTGAGAATATTGACCATTTAAACCCACTCTCTGGTTTCTGTCTTTCAGCCAGTTCTCAATCCATAAATGGACATTAGCTCCTATCCCATGACTTTCTGATTTCCTCAGAAGTCTTTCATGAGGTACTTTGTCAAATGCTTTTTGAAAATCCAAATATACAATATCAACCAGTTCACCTTTATCTGCATGTTCATTCACCCCTTCAAAGAAATGCAGTAGGTTAGTGAGGCAAGATTTCCCATGACTAAATCCATATTAGTCCATATTATCGTTTACTTCATTGGCTGCCTTTGGATACAAGAGTATTATTCAAATTTTCCTGTATCTGCTTTAAGCTGATATCGGGATTGTCTCCAGCTTACCTTTTTCTTCATTTTGTGCTGCATAGACCATCAAGAGAAACTAGAAACTTCTACTTATTTGCTTATGCAAAAATTAATGGGTGTAGATATAAGACCTTCTTAGATAGGACCCTAGCATTTCAAGCTGGTAGGCAACAATCTTGGTTAGGTAATTCAGGAAGCTATGTTATCCTATTGCAGTTTTCAGAAATTAATTAAGATCACTTTGTTTGATAAGTTTATTACTTAATGAGAGTTTATTATTGAAATTCTATTTTACAAATATTTGTATTTTTTACTGTATTATTGTATTTCGCTGATTGGCCAGCTCTTTTTAGTGTAAACCACCTAGAACTTTTGGTTATGGCGGTATAAAAGAATAAAGTTTATTATTCTTATTATTATCATTAACCCAAGCTTACGTATATGTTCTGTCATTTTGTTCTTTGTAATAGTCGCTACCATTTGCCCTGCACTGACGTCGGACTCACCGGTCTATAATTTCCCGGATCACCTCTGGAACCCTTTTTAAAAATCGTCTTATAACGAAGGAGTGGATTAGAAAGTTAAGAGCTGACGGTTCAAGCAGTGGCTTGATCAAACAGATCATATGTAGCTTGAAGAAGCATCACTGAACATCTGAAGAAATCTATTGCTGAAAACTAAGTTTGTTGTCCAGTATAACCGCAAGAATCTTTATTGAGGATGCCAACGAACAGGTATATAGGACTAGCCAGTTCTCTAAATCCATCGTTCGAAAAGAGAAGGGCTTTGGACTTGTTGGGATTTAGTAAAATAATATCACGCTTAACCGCATAAGGCAGGGGTAGGGAACTCCAGTCCTCGAGAGCCGTATTCCAGTCGGGTTTTCAGGATTTCCCCAATGAATATGCATTGAAAGCAGTGCAAACACATAGATCTCATGCATATTCATTGGGGAAATCCTGAAAACCCGACTGGAATATGGCTCTCGAGGACCGGAGTTCCCTACTCCTGGCATAAGGGATAGCTGGCTGCACATTCAATGCCAGTGTCCAGACATAGTAACATAACAAAAACTCAATTATTTGCCAATGCCTTCCTATGCTAAGGCTTATTCCAGCTGATAATCTCCTTTTTAGATTTTTTTACATTTTATTTTGACAGTAATGTATAATTTAAAGCCTGCTTGTATTTCTGAATTGGCTGAATTTGTGTTCCGTCCTGGTTCCATAACGGGATGATTATGAGGTTGTTTAGATATGTCTAGGTTATATGTGTCAACTGAATTGAAAAATGGAAAACAAAATGTAGTGTCCAAATAATAATATAATTCAACAAAGTTGATGGACCACTGATATAATGTGATTTTGATCAAGGGAAAAAAGACCTCAAAATACCCCTATAGTGTGATCAATGAAGTCACAACTGTTTCGGGGTTGGGTATCATATATACACTATCAGTGGTCCATCAACTTTGTTGAATTAGGTTATATGTGGTCATCACAGGGAAACAAGATTCTATGGACTCCTTTTACGAAGCCGCGTTAGTGGCTTTATCGCAAGCACCTTTTTAGCGCGCGTTAAACCCCGCGCTAGCTGAAAAACTAACGCCTGCTCAAGAGGAGGCGGTAGCGGCTAGCGCGGCTGGCAAATTAGCGCACACTATTACGTGTGTTAAACCGCTAACGCGGTTTTGTAAAAGGAGCCCTATGTATGTGATATGGAAACGTTAGCATAAGAACATAAGAATTGCCGCTGCTGAGTCAGACCCGTGGTCCATCATGCCCAGCAGTCCGCTCACGCGGCGACCCTCTGGTCTAAGACCAGCACCCTAACCGAGACTAGCCCTACCAGCGCACGTTCTTGTTCAGCAGAAACTTGTCTAACTTTGTCTTGAATCCTTGGAGGGTGTTTTCCCCTATAACAGCCTCCGGAAGAGCGTTCCAGTTTTCCACCACTCTCTGGGTGAAAAAGAACTTCCTTACATTTGTACGGAATCTATCCCCTTTCAACTTTAGAGAGTGCCCTCTCGTTCTCCCTACCTTGGAGAGGGTGAAGAACCTGTCTTTATCTACTTTCTCTTGAATCCCTGAAGGGTGTTTTCCCCTATGACAGACTACGGAAGAGCATTCCAGTTTTCTACCACTCTTTGGGTGAAGAAGAACTTCCTTATGTTCGTACGGAATCTATCCTCTTTCAATTTTAGAGAGTGCCCTCTCGTTCTCCCTACCTTGGAGAGGGTGAACAACCTGCCCTTATCTACCAAGTCAATTCCCTTCAGTACCTTGAATGTTTCGATCATGTCCCCTCTCAATCTCCTCTGTTCGAGAGAGAAGAGGCCCAGTTTCTCTAATCTTTCGCTGTACGGCAGCTCCTCCAGCCCCTTAACCATCTTAATCGCTCTTCTCTGGACCCTTTCGAGTAGTACCGTGCCCTTCTTCAGATACGGCGACCAGTGCTGGACGCAGTACTCCAGGTGAGGGCACTGGATATACAAGCTCTATTTATTTGGCCTCAGACCCACCACTCCACCGCTTAAGAAAAACTTTTAGCGGGGAGAATTACATGGCTCTTCGTCATCGGCCCAATATCCTACGTTTTCAGTTCTCTGTTGTGATGATAGCAAATTGTAGCGATTTTGAATCACTTATAATAGCAGCTCAGAAATTTTTTTTTAAACTTCAAAAATTTTAAACATTCATTAGTTATATTCAAAAACTGTTTAAACTTAGGGCTTATTTTATCAAGGTGCGCTAGCGGGGTTAGCGTGTCAGACATTTCATCACGCGCTAACCCCCGCGGCAAGCCAAAACACTGACGCCTCATCAATGGAGGCGTTAGCGACGAGCGCGGCAGGCGCTATTCCGCGCGTTAAACCCCTACTGCACCTTGATAAAAGGAGCCCTTACCTTTAGTAAGAACAGCCCGGGAAGACATGACCCGCTATAATTTGCTATAATCACAATAGAGAATTGAAAACATAGGATATTGGGCCGATGACGAAGAGCCATGTAATTCTCCCCGCTAAAAATTTTTCTTAAGCGGTGGAGTGGTGGGTCTGAGGCCAAATAAATAGAGCTTGTATAGAACTTTGAGTGCTAACGTTTAAATATTGATGTCCTGGATAAAACTTTGATTAGAACCATCAACCTTGGAGCTACATGTGATATGGAAACAGCATAGTTGTATGCGGTATATCAGTGGTTCCCAAACCTGTCCTGGGGGACCCCCAGCCAGTCAGGTTTTCAAGATATCCCTAATGAATATGCATGAGAGAGATTTGCATATATTGAAAGTGACAGGTATGCAAATCTCTCTCATGCATATTCATTAGGGATATCTTGAAAACCTGACTGGCTGGGGGTCCCCCAGGACAGGTTTGGGAACCACTGCGGTATATAAATATTTTAATAAATAAATGAACAGAGTAAATGATGGCAAATAAAGACCTGAATGGTCCATCCAGTCTGCCCATTAATTATACCCATTAAAACATGACCCAGCACTGAACATCTGGGCATAAGGGCTGGTGGCAACTAAAAAAAAGTTCACCACCACTGGCTAAATAGTTATCCCTTCAGCTTTGTAACATAGCACATTGTTTTTTGAAGATTTTCCTTTTGTTTTGTACCTGACACAGCTGTGCAAGCACTGACGACAAACAAAATTGAAAATATGGTTCATCCTAGACCAAAGCCTGTACAATTGCCCAATAGCCCACTGTGATAATATCAAAATTTTCCAACTTATAACAGGTTTGTCTAGGATGCCTGGTATCCTTTCTCCAGCCCTGCTGGTGGCCCTCTGATTGCTAAACATATAATTGCTCACACTGGAGGAAATCAGGACTGTTTTTGAATGGAAAAGATTACGGCTGGAACAGAAGACAACCCTCATTAATCTACTGAATTTCGCAACTGTTTCTCCATCCCTTTCACTTCTAATCCCCAGTGGCACTATTTGTTACTGTAAACCAGAAGGAAGTAGTGTGGGAGATTGTCTCCCTTTTCTAGAGAAACCTACGGTACTTTTTGGCCCCTGGATCATTTCCTGATAGTTGAATAACAGCTGGTTTTACCTTGTCTCTCCTTTTGCTGCTCTTTTGTTTCAGTCCCATTAAAAAATATTTCGATCATTCTGGGATGTTGCTGCTTCTTGCTTAAATCTGGAATGACCCAGCCATCTTCTGCTCTGCCGTTAACTGGAAGATGCTGTTTATGTTCCCACGTGTGGAACTAACCCTGAAAAATAATGGGGAAAGTCATACCTGGCACTCAATCTCTCTTCCCAGATCAACCCTAGTACTCCTTTCTCTCTCCCCAGCCTTCCCTTGTCTTCCCAGTCTCATTCTCAAGCCTTCTTCACTCCACTCCCCAGCTTCAATCTACCACTCTCTTCATCTCCTCCTCAGCCTATCATTCTCTTCGTCCTCTCTCCTCAACTTCATCCCAGCACCCTCTTCAATCCCTTCCCTAGTTTGACCCTAGTACTGTACTTTCTGTTTTCACTTTCCAGCACACCCTGGTTCTTTTGCACCCTCTGATCCCAGGCAGCCTTGTCAACTTTCCAAGTTATTGGGAGGAAAAAATCTTTCAGCTGTTTTCAAAATAAAGAATATGATGTTGATGGTTATTATTTTACATATATATGGCTGGGATGGTTTAGATGGTCTGGAATGAGCTTTGATGGAGACTTCGGTAGATGAAACCTAAGCACAGTACCGGGCAGAGCTTTGGGTTTTGGCCCAGCAATAGCTAAGACCACCTTGAAATAAATGATACGGTGGTATATCAAATTTTTAATAAACTTGAAACTAAGAAGGAAAATTTAAATTAAATCAGTAATTTAAAGAGTGAGTAGGGTTGGGCAGACTGGATGGACCATTTGGGTCTTTATCTGCCGTCATCTACTATGTTTATATTTATATCCCACTTTAAATCCAAAGTGGATTACAATACAAACATATATATAAAATCAACAAAAGAAAACAATCGGCACAACCAACACATATACAAAACAATTATACAAATACAAAAGTGAGGTTATTCTACGAAGTGGGACCCACAACCATTAAAAGGGAATCTCGATATGCATCCAATCCGACATGCCCAAGGAGGCCCTTCTCCCCAGAACCCAGAGCTTGTGCTGGTTTATAGATTTTTAAAGCAATACATAAAGGAGAGTCATTGTGCAACATTTTAAAAATCAAGGTCAGGATCTTATTTATTTATTTTGATGTATTAAGCACCTTTATACTTAAAACAAATACTCCATATAATGGGAAGGTGTGGTAATATGTGAGTGGTGTGGGAGCAAGGCCTTCATAAAACACAGATAAGGATGCGAGGAGAGACAAAACAAAAGCCCCTTTATTATCCAATTCTGAACTCTGTTACCTCACGTGCACAGGAAATAAAGAATAACGTCTCTTTTAAGTTCAGAAGTAAATGTTGCACAGTCCAGGTGTCCGGAAATTTTTTTTTTTAAATGGGGGAGTCTGTCTGGGTTTACCTGTCTCTCCCAACTCCAGGGAAACCACTACTCTTATAACCTCAGAACCTGTTCAGGGAGGACAAAGAGGATAGGGAGAAACGCTAGAGGTTATGGCATAGATATGATGGATGGCAACATCAAGAGAGACCTACCAACTCTAATTGATTGCAAACAAATACCAGACATCAGGGAAGAAATCCCTACACCTGAGGTTACACAACATCACCCTCATTTACAACCAACAGAAGAAGATTTATAGCCCGTGAATCCGAAGGCCACGATCCTACACTTACTAGGAAGAGATATGCCAGCCCTGGTCAGAATTCTTGAAACTAGAAAAGGTCCAGCAGATGCTCCATATGCTTACTGACACTCCCTCGGATGGGTGATAGTAGGTGATGACCTCTTCAGCCCATTGAAGCAGACAAGTGTAGATGTGTACAAGATGTGCATCTTGTCCAATGGGCGCACCACCTTAAGTCTTCTCAGAACCATCTGCAAGTAGCGGAAGTCTATAGTTGGAAAGAACCAGAACCTAGCTCAATTATCTATTAGAATTCTTCACCACCAGATCCAGAAGATCATCTGGGTGCTACAGTGTTCCAAGTCGCCAAGGATGATGACAGAGATATCACCCCCTCAATCCCCCAAAAGCAAAACTGACAAGGGTTTGTGTTTAGATACCCTTGTAAACGCGTGGTTGCCCTTCAGGGAATTAGATATGTGTTTTTTTTGAATCATCACAATTAACTACATTGATTGTTAGTAAAGCATCTTTCTCTAGTACTCCTCAGAATCTGCAGCCTCAAATTTTGCAATGAAAAATTTAAGTTCAGTCTCGGGCTGCTTCCCAACCCCCTAATTTTTGAATAGTGCTATTAAAAAATTTCTGCCTTTTTCTGTGCTTCTCCCTGACAAATTGGGGACTAAATAACAGTGCATAAAAAATATTTTCTATCTATATTTTTCTTAATTTTTTCCTTATTAGAAAATATGTTATTGTTTATGGATTTGACCACTTATGTCATGTATAATTGAAATTTCAATAAATAAATAATGGAAAAAAAAAATAAATAAAAAATTGACAAGGGATACCACTTTGGGAAAATAAAATTTTATTTGGTCAATATTCAGCCAATGTTGGTCAGTGTTTTTTAAGCACTGACCAACACCTGCTAAATTAGATCCAGAAGATATTCAGTATTTGGGCTGGACTGGACATATGCTGGCTGCTAGGAGTTATGTGGGTCCTGCCTGTATTCAGCTGGGACCCACATAAGACATTTATGTGGGTCCCAACCAGTGTTCCCTCTAAGCGGGCGGGTGTTGTGAGCAAACTTTTTTCACTGTGAGCTAAAAATATCGGGCGCCAGCAAGTTATGAGCCAAATAAATATGTTGCTTTCTACCACAGAACTTCCTTACGTTTGTATGGAATCTATCCCCTTTCAACTTTAGAGAGTGCCCTCTCGTTCTCCCTGCCTTAGCTACTAAGTCTATTCCCTTCAGTACCTTGAATGTTTCTATCATGTCCCCTCTCAATCTCCTCTGCTCAAGGGAGAAGAGGCCCAGTTTCTCTAATCTTTCGCTGTACGGCAACTCCTCCAGCCCCTTAACCATTTTAGTTGCTCTTCTCTGGATCCTTTCGAGTAGTACCGTGTCCTTCTTAAAGTACCAGTGCTGGACGCAGTACTCCAGGTGAGGGCGTACCATGGCCCGGTACAGCAGCATGATAACCTTCTCTGTCTCTTCAGTCCAGCATCTGCCCCTTCCATTCACTGTCTGTCTTTCCCTGCCATCTCTCCTCCTGCCCCCTCCCCCCACCCCCCAATTTGGTCTAGCATCCATCATCTTCCTTCTGTTCCCCTCATGGTCTGGCATCTCTATCCTTCCCTCCCCCCTGTGGTTTTTAGCATATCTCTCTTCTCATTTCCTCCACTCAGATCTGATCATTCTCTGCTCTCTCTTCCCTTTTCTTCTCTGGTCTTCCTTCTCTATTTTCTGCCTCCATCTAAATTAAATTCTTTCTTACTATTTAGTCCCGTTTCCCTCTTTTCACTGTGTCTACACACAGCTTGTCACCCCTTTCCCTCACCCCTCCATTATCTTACTATTTTCTTCCCCCTTTATTTATCTCCTCCTTCCATCCAGTATGTGTTCTTTCCCCACTTCCATTCAGCATCTGCTCTCCCTTCTCAACTGACATCCATCTGCCTTCTGCTCTCTCTCCCTTCTTCTCACTTCCATCATCTGTCCCCTTCTCTCTCTCTCTCATCTCCTCCATTCCATCATCTGCCCCTTCTCTCTCTCTCTCTCTCTCCCCCCCCCCCAACTTCCATCATCTGCCCCCCTTCCCCTCACCTTTGTGGGTCACTTTCTTTCCCCTGAGGGTGGCTCATGTCACAGGGGAAGCTTTGGCCGAGCAGAACCGCTTGATTGACAGTGGAACTTACTTGATTGATGTCGATGCTGGGGCCCGTTGCCGTTTGAAGGAAAAAAAAAAAGGTGGAAAAAAGGAACCTGTAAAGGCGAGAGGAAGGGAAACCTCCAGGACAGCTGCTTTTTGCCCTCCTTCAGCGGCCCAAGAGTTCAGACCAGCAGCGGCAGCTCTGTATGCTTTTAACTTCGGCACAGAGCTGCCCCTAATCAATAGTTTAGCGCGGTTTCATGAGGCAGCCTCGGGGCCTTTGATAGCCGGCCCGCTTCGATGATGCGATGTGGGCCGGCATAAGGATATCTCCATTTTCCAGCATCCCTTATTCTGACCTGTCCTCCCCCCCCCAGAGCAACAGTCTCATTCTTCCTGACTTCCCAAAAAGCAATAGGTCCTCTCCTTCCCAACCCTGCCTGAAGAACAGAAAGCCTCTTAAAAAGCAATAGGACCTCTCCCTCCCTCTTGACTCCCCAAAAGGCAGAATAGGATCCACAAAAAGTAATAGGCTCCTACCTTCCTGACCATCTTCAAAGAGCAATAGATCCTCTCCCTCCTTCCCAAACCTCCAAATAATAACAGGCTTCCTCCTGCCCCCTAAAAGAGCAATAGTCTCCTTTCTGAATTCCCCCAACCTCCCAACTTGTGTAGGCCCCTTAGGTCCTACCTTAGCCTTCCCTGGTGGTGCAGGAGGGTCTTTGGAGCAAGAATGATTCCTAGTCATTCCCTTCCATGCTTGCTGTGGCTTTAAAATGGCTGCCTTGACCTCTGGTGGCACTCTTAGAGTCTCCTTGAATAGTTCACAAACTTAGTTGTACATATATGCCTATAGAGGGGGCCTGGTTATAAAATGGAAAATCCAAGACTTTTTATAAAGTGAATGTTTTAATTCCTGCCATCAACTGTCATAATAAAGAACAAACAAGGGTCATACAAAGAGATTCAGCTAACAGTATGTGTCCCTGGAACAGGAAGCTGGTTTGGGATTCCACCTGGAATGCATTTGCTTAATGTCACTTTCCGGTCTCTCCCTTCCTTGTTGATTTTCCCAATGCCCGTTTGCATCCTATCTGAATAACTTACCCAGGAGAGACCCATGTGACTGTTCATGGATCATTTCCTTTACTCTCATCCCTGACAGGTGACTCATGACCTCGGGACTCTCAACTTGAATGTTTCCCCACTCTCACCTTCAAATTCTTCTTCTTTGTAAAGTGAGCCCCTTAGGAGTCTGTGACCGAGTCTGCTCATGCCCGCTCAGTCACAGACACATTTATTGGGTGTACAAAGGTGATGAATGATGGAGCAGGTTATCCAAAGAATGAATTCTTGATATTTAGCTTCTTTCTGCTCCAGATCTGTCTATTTGAAAATATCCCAATGAAAGTGATTTAGGGAGCAGTGGCAGTGGCAGAGCCACAATTGATTCTTAACAAAGGTGGGCATTGAAGTTACCTTAACAAAGGTGGGCATTAAGCAGTGAAAATGTTGACACTGCATCTGCTTCTCCTGTTATCTGGTCTGGGTGGGCCTAATTCCAAATTAGAGGGGCCACAGACCACCTAGGTCCACCCAGGGCTATGCCCTTGAAGAAGAAGGTGATGACTTTAAAATCAAGCTGCCAAGTTACCTAGTTCTTAGAAGGAGACTTTTTGGCCAGTTCTAGTTTAGAGATTGTATCGCAAAGTAGTTGGTAATTTAATTCACAGGGTTTCCACCAATAATCAAAACAAAGGTCTGCACAGGCAACTGCTTTGATGACCCAGTAAAATGGTGTTGGTCCACTTTTAAAGGTAATGGCGGAATAGAAATCACTAATGTAATGTAATATATAGAAATAAATCAAAACATGAAAGAGATATGGTGATACCTTTTTTATTGGACTAACTTAAAGCATTTCTTGATTAGCTTTTGAAAGAAACCCTCCTTCTTCAGATCAAAATTAAGCAAATGTTGACAAATATCAGAATATATAAGTGAAACATAAAAGCATTCCAATGGCAGTATCATAGGAAGATGGAAGGGGTGGGCAAGGTGAGAAACAGGGAGGTCTGGGTGGGCGAGAGACAGAGAGATATGAATGGGTGACAAGATCTTTCCTGTTTGGTGGGTGTCAAAATATTTTATCATTTTGATTTCAAAGGTCGTATATTCATGGATTGTCCTAAAATTTCCTTTAAGTATTTTCACTATAAAATCATTGATGCAGTGTCTTGGTTTTCTGAAGTGTTGCCGGACAGAGGTGATATCCTGGTTGCTATGGTAAAGTTTACTATGATATCTGTGTTGGTTGATCCTAGTCTTCAGCATCTGGCTTGTTTCTCCAATGCAGCACCCGCTCAAACTCAGGGGCGGAAAATTTCATGGCGACACCAGAAAGTATTTCTTCACAGAGAGAGTAGTTGATCATTGGAACAAGCTTCCAGTGCAGGTGATCGAGGCAGACAGTGTGCCAGACTTTAAGAATAAATGGGATACCCATGTGGGATCCCTACGAGGGTTAAGATAAGGAAATTGGGTCATTAGGGCATAGACAGGGGGTAGGTAAGCAGAGTGGGCAGACTTGATGGGCTGTAGCCCTTTTCTGCCGTCATCTTCTATGTTTCTATGATGGGTCATTTGGCCTTTATCTGCCATCATATTTCTATAATCAGAAAGTTCTATGACATCACAATGCAGGTGTAAAGTGCCTTAGCCTATAGGAAGAGGAGATGCAAATGTTAAGAGCCTTAGCCAATAGGGAGAGGAGGAGAGAGTGGCTGCTGCAGACACCAGAAAGTATTTCTTCACAGAGAGAGTGGTTGATCATTGGAACAAGCTTCCAGTGCAGGTGATCGAGGCAGGCAGCGTGCCAGACTTTAAGAAGAAATGGGATACCCATGTGGGATCCCTACGAGGGTTAAGATAAGGAAATTGGGTCATTAGGGCATAGACAGGGGGTAGGTAAGCAGAGTGGGCAGACTTGATGGGCTGTGGCCCTTTTCTGCCGTCATCTTCTATGTTTCTATGTTTCTATACATGGCTGGCTCTTGCACTCATGCCTAAATCTTAGATGCACTGATACCAGGTTAACAAGTAGCACCAGAAACGTTAGTGCTCTTCAGACGAAAAGAAGTGTTGGCTTTTTTCTACCCTGTGCAAGCAGACCAAAGGAAATTAACAACACAAACGGCAGCAAGCCAAGTCAAGAGTGAAGTAGCCCTCAGATGAAACAAGGACTGGAGGCAAAGAGAGCAGAAGCCAAGACTTTAGTTGAAGACCCAACATGGCTCGTGCTTTGGTTTACTCGCCTGCATCAAGGGTCTAAATCAATAAAAACAGCATTTATAATCTCAGAAGGATGCATAGATTATTTTATGTTGTATTCTTCTGAAATAATATCTTTTAGGGCTGATATTCAAAGTGATTTAGCCAGCCACAGACCAAT
Source organism: Geotrypetes seraphini (assembly GCF_902459505.1). Classification (NCBI taxonomy): domain Eukaryota; kingdom Metazoa; phylum Chordata; class Amphibia; order Gymnophiona; family Dermophiidae; genus Geotrypetes; species Geotrypetes seraphini. Next base: position 58,849,579 of record NC_047097.1, on the reverse strand, counting down.
TAAATCGTTTGGTCAGAGCTAGGGTTACCAGATTTTCCTTCGGGAAAATCCAGACCCATGGCCACACCTCCAGGACTGCCCAGTTCCGCCTCTATCACGCTTTGTTCCACCCCTGAGCCCCGCCCCAGATGGCATCTGTGGACGCGCTGCAATGACATCACATGCGCGGATGAACCGTCCCAACACAATTTTGTTGGGAAGCTTTTCAAACCCCGGACAAAATACCGGGTTTTGAAAAGCCATCCAGACCCCCAGACATGTTCTCAAATCCGGACGTCTGGTAACTAGTGTCAGGGCTAGCCAGACACTTAACTGGCTAAGTATCACAGTTAGCGTGTAAGTAAAAGCCAACTATGATGGGGGTGTTTCAGGGACGAAGTCAGCACTTGGACACTTAAGTGCTGATATTCAGCCCTTAACTGGTCAGGTTTACCGCATAAATGAGATCACATACCGTAAAAGTCTGTCCTATTTTTATGCAGTTACCTAGGGTCGCTTAAGTGCTGAATATCGACTTAAGTGGCTACCAGTTTAAAAAGAACCATAAGCACATAAGCATTGCCTCTGCCGAGTCAGACCATAGGTCCATCATGCCCAGCAGTCCGCTCCCGCGGTGGCCCCTCAGGTCAATGACCTGTAGTGATCCATTACTCAAGAGCATTTTGTCTTGTATAGTAACCCTCTGTACCCCTGGATTCCCTTACCCTTTAGGAACTCGTCCAATCCCTTTTTGAAACCCAAAACCGTACTCTGCTCAACTACCCCCCCAGATATTCAAAACCAGAGCCCACACAGATCTTTTTGTTGTTGCTGAATCGCTCTTTTTCAGTCAAAACATTGTCTTCAGTAGACTCATCTTACCATCTTCCTTGTGGAGTTCCACAAGGGTCAATCCAATTTCAAATTATATTACAGGAATCAATTCTTACGCCAGTAAAACAGCAGAAAACAAACAAAAGAATCGTAGTACAATATTAAAGAAGAAAACACATTTTTAACCTCCTTAGACCACTATCTCAGGAGGAGGAATTCCAAAAAGCTGAAGAGAAACTTAATTTTCATGTAATAAATCAGGAATTAACTAAACGTTCCCTATTCTCTCTCCACTAATTTTTGATATCTCTGTTAGCCAACTGCCCATCATTATCCTGAAGTTTGCATTTCTAGCTTAAGTCATGTGCAGAAAAGTTTAGGATTTCAGCCCCAGTACTGGTCACTATGACAACCCCACTCAACCCGCCCTCAGGCATACCAATGATTGATCACTGTCAGCCTACTGCCTCTCCTTTTCCCTTGCAACAGGGAGTCCCTAGTAATAGCAATTTTATAAGATTGATTTCATAATGAGTGAGTACATTTTCTGAGGATCCCCCTTTCATATTTAATTGTTGTCATATGCCATGATTGTTTCGTGAGTAAGTATATTGTCTACTCAACTTCACCGAACTTTTGGAAATAAACCTGTGAGTAAGTGTTCAGGGATTGTTTCAGTGACATGACAGAAGCTGACATCATTGCATGTATCAGGTATGATATGAATAACTCTTTTCTCATTTCTGCTTGTGCAAATAATTTTGTTCTCTCGGTGTGTAATTGCCTTGTTCTTTCTGTGGGAAGTCTATTTATTAATTTATTCAGGTACTCAAGCATTTTTCCCCCTCTGTCCCGGAGGGCTCACAATCTATCTGAGCTACTGGAATACCATACAACGGTATATCGCAAATGCGTGTCACGGCACACTAGTGTGCTGCATGAGATTTCACTTGTGCCATGAGACGCTGTGGAGGAGAGGCGCCAACGCCAGCTGACTGCCTACAGGATGTGCCTCTCGCGGCGAGAGGCTCATCCTGTAGGCAGTGAGTACCTCTCCTCTTCCCTGGCATCTCTCCTCGCCTCTTCTTTTTCTGCACCCCCCACTGGTGGCTCAGGGCTCCGTCTGCAAGGCCTCTGCGCATGTGTGGACATTGACGGGATGACATCACGCAGGCACGTGATGTCATCGTGTTGACATCCACACACTTCTGGGTGCCCTCGAGCCACAGCCGCCAGTATAGTGTGCCACGGCTCGCAAAGTTTGTGAGACACTGCCATACAGAGAGAAGGGTATGGGTCTGATTGATGGTTTATGGTTTCTTGATATACTGTACTGCCATTTTCCAACACATGGGCCAATGCAATGTACAAACACTAATTAAAACTTTTTAAGAAAAAGAATGCCATACAATGACAGGAACGAGAAGATATTCACACACACAAAGGGAATTAAAATAATTTTTTAAAATGTGTTTGTCTCCCCAGGCATCAAACTGGAGAGTGTGGCACAGTGGTTAAAGCTACAACCTCAGCACCCTAAGGTTGTGGGTTCAAACCCACGCTGCTCCTTGTGACCCTGGGCAAGTCATTTAATCCCCCCATTGCCCCTGGTACATTAGATAGATTGTGAGCCCCGCAAGGGAAAACTGCTTGAGTACCTGAATAAATTCATGTAAAACTGTTCTGAGCTCCCCTGGGAGAATGGCATAGAAAAATGAATAAATAAATAGTGTGAAAAGTTTCAGCCTCTCATAACCAGAGCTGGTATTGTGACATCATAATGCCGTGCCTCATTCCACCAATGCCTAAGAGCCAATTTCATCAGTGATGTCACAATGGCTTGATTATCCTAGACTCAGCTCACTTTTAGTACATTTTGATTTCTAGAGTGGCGCAGTGGTTAAAGCCACAGCCTCAGCACCCTGAGGTTGAGGGTTCAAACCCACGCTGCTCCTTGTGACCCTGGGCAAGTCACTTAATCCCCCCATTGCCCCTGGTACATTAGATAGATTGTGAGCCCACAGGGAAAAATGCTTGAGTACCTGAATAAATTCATGCAAACCGTTCTGACCTCCCCTGGGAGAATGGCGTAGAAAATTGAATAAACAAAGTAACAAAAGACAACGTGGTAATATGTTAGGAAGGTCTGAGATTGGGAGCCATTTCACAAAAAGTGTCTTCAACATGAACTTAAAGTTTGAAAAATTGGCTTCAAGATGAATATACAGGGGAAAATCATTCCAGGACTTGAGGACCTTAAAAAAGAAGGCAGCGTTCCTGGTAGATTCATAATTGGCCTGACGTGAACCTGGGAGCATCAATCGATTTGCATCGAGAAAGTGTAGTTGATGTGATGGGGTGTAGGGAATAACTAATGTTGAAAGACAGGGGTGGGAGGCAAACCAGTGTGAAGTATCTGATGCGTTACACACAGAATTTTGAAAAGGGAACGAGGTTGTACAGGCAGCCAATGAAGGCATAAAAACAGTAGAGTTAACTTGTCAAAACGTCTTGCGTGACAGAGTAAGCGCAGAGTTGTGTTCCGTAAGGTCTGTAGGCGCTTCAGTTGAGTACCACTTCTCCCTCCGGATTCGCGGGGGATACGGGCAGAGCCGGACCGCGAATGGCGAAAAACCATGAATATCCGGCTCTGACCCACCCCCGCCTCCCTCCCGCCTTCCCGGCCTTACCTGGTGGTCTAGAGGGCTTTCGGGGCAGGAGCGATCTTCCTACGCTCCTGCCCCGTGCAGATCGCCATTAGGAAATAGCTGTGAGTTCCCGTAGACTCTCGAGACTACAACGGGAACTCCCTACAGCTATTTCCTAATGGCGATCTGCACGGGGCAGGAGCGTAGGAAGATCGCTCCTGCCCCGAAAGCCCGCTAGACCACCAGGTAAGGCTGGGATGCCGGGGGGAAGACTTAAGGATGGTTGTTTTTTTTTTCTTTTTTCCCCCTCCCCCAAATATCGCGAACATGTGAAATTGAGATTACTGAAACCGCGAATGGGGAGGGGAGAAGTGGTAGTGATGATTCCAACAGGCACAGTATAGAGCTACTGTAGTCTAATCTGGAAATAGTGAGAGCGTTTTTGAGAGTGTGAAATGAATTGAAATCAGGAAATGAACGTAGAAATCAAAGTTGACGCGGAGAATAAAAGCTTGATTGAATAGCACGTGAGATATGCTCTTGAAAGGACAATTGGGAATCCACTATTACCCTTAGATAACGGAAAGAGGACACAGTCTGTACTGGCCTATCAAAAAGTATTGGGATTTGGGTGGGCTATGGGTAGGGTTACCAGATTTCCAGATTTCCCTGGACACGTCCTCCTTTTGAGATTCATCAAACTAATCAAGCTCATCTTCGCTAAAAGTAAATTTGACCATGTCTCCCCGCTCCTGGCCAAGCTCCACTGGCTTCCGATAATCGCCAGGGTCCACTATAAATGCGCCTGTTTAGCTTTCAAAATCCTATATGGTATCCTCCCTCCCTTTATCCCTCTTTCTTGGAATTCCTCAAACCCTAATACCACCAGATCCTCCTACAAATTAAAACTATCCTTCCCCTTGCTAAAAGGCATTTCCCACACAGGAAAGCTAGGGACCTCCCTCCACTTCAAAATCACTGAGTTCTGGAACAACCTTACCTCCCCTCTTCGGAACTTGAGCTCCCTCCAAGTTTTCCGCAAACATCTGAAAACCTGGCTTTTCTCAAAAAATGTAAGTCTCCCTCCAACTTAGGAATCAAGGAAACTCTTATATCTTGGCATCCCAAGTCCTCTAAATTTTCTTCACACTTCTACCTCTAACCCTCTGTTGTAGTTCCTTCCTATTTCTCCTACTGTAAACCGCGTCGAGCTCTACGAACGTGGAGATGATGCGGTATACAAACCTAAGGATTAGATTAGATTAGATTAAAATAAAACTTGAAACTTTTCAAAACCCGGTACTTTGTTCGGATTTTGAAAAGCTTCCCGACATAATCATGTCAGGAAGGGACATCTGCATATGTGCGGACACAACGCGATGATGTCACATGCACGTGATGTCATTGCGTTGTGTCTGTGAATGCACGGATGCCATCTGGGGATGGGAAAGAGGGGGAACTGGGCGGTCCTGTGGGCGTGGCCATGGGTCCAGATTTTCCCCGAAGGAAAATCTGGTAACTCTAGCTATGGGAGAGGCCCAGTAATCCAACAAGCAACATAAGTCTTTTCAGGACTGATCAAGTTTCAAGTTTATTGGCTTTTAATATACCGACCATCAGCAAGTATCTGGCCGGTTTACAATAAAAATTTGATAGGAAAAATTAAATAAATAGATAAATTTAAAATTATCAAAGCGTACACTGAAGACATTAACTAGACAAACTTGAAGGTGAGGAAAAATGGGTAGGATGGGGGGGGAGTTACATGTTAAAAGAAGAAAGGAGAAAGAGGGAAGAGGGTAAAACAAATAGGGTGGGATCGCTTTATAAAAGCGGTTGGTTAAATATAAAAAGAAGAAAAAGATGAAGAACGGAAGTAAGGAGAGAAAGAAAAAAGGAAAAGAAAAAAGGAACAAAAAAAAAACAACAAAAACTATATGTATGTAAAGGAAGATCTAAATACAAGAAAAGGCATCGCTGAATAAGAAGGTCTTCAAGCTTATCTTAAATTTGTCGAGTTGATTTTCGGATCGGAGTAGCTGTGAGAATCCCCTACTGCCCTTCTCTTGCAGACATTGCAGGGCTACATCAGTGAGAGAGACAGCAAGAAGGAGAATACATTTTCAAAAGAATGTCCAAGTCAGAATTTGGATGTCCTGTTCGTAACATCCCCCCAAAAAAGTCCATCTCATAGTCATTGTCGAACAGGAAAAATGTTGGCATGTCCTGTTCGAAAACCCATGAGAAGGATGCTCTTGCACTGAAAACAACCGAAATGAACGGCCATTTTCCATTGCCAAAATATAAATGCCAAAAAGGCAAGAGGACACAGCCTGAAACTGAGTGGCAGCAGGTTCAAGATAAATGTCAGAAAGTTTTATTTCACACAGCGAGTTGTGGGCGCTTGGAATCCTCTGCCGGTGGATGTTGTTGCGGAGATTACGGTTCTGGGTTTCAAGCGCAAGTTGGATGCACACCTTCTTGCAAATCATATTGAGGGATACGGTAATTTCAGGTCTCCATAAAGGAGGACCAAAATGGGCCGCCGCGTGTGCGGATCGCCGGACTAGATAGACCTCGGTCTGATCCGGTGAAGGCATTTCTTATGTTCTTATGTACAAAAAAATCTGACTGGCATCATTTGTATAAAAATGGCCACACACAGATGTCCTTGCAGAGCAGAGGGGCAGCAGAGACTTTAAACAACAGGACCCAGGTACCAATCTCACCTTAATTCCTTTATATGTGACTGTGATACCTCCAGGAACAGGTAAAAACCTACAGTTCCTCAAGGTACACCACTACAATAGCCAACTCTTTGTTAAAATTGAGAAATTTGTTTTCTAGCATTTCTATGTAGAGGGACTTAGGTACTGTTTTTTTTAAAAGTGCATAGCAGTGACCTCTAGTGACTCTACCAGGTTATGAGAGTATAACCCTTAGATTCAAACCACTTTTTCAGCTTCTGGAATAAGTCTACTGTTCAACTTGTGATTGATAGTGGTAGGAGGAGACATCTCTTGGAGGGAAATTGTGTTGGTATAACTAAACTAAACTAAACCTTGCTTATATACCACATCTTCTCTATAGAGATAGAGCTGGGCACGGTTTACAAGAGTTTTAAAAGAAAGAAAAATATAATAAGAATTAGTGATTATATAGAGAGCAGCGGAATTTAGATTTTTGAAAATAGCCACATTTTCACATGGTTTCAAAATAACTGGAAAGAGCCCAAGTTACACAGCTGGACAAGAAAATTATTCCAAAGCTCAGTGATTTTAAAATAAAAAGAATTCCTTAATTTTCCAATGTAGATAACGCCTTTTAATGAGGGGAAAGATAATTTAAGCTTTTGGATAGATCTGGTAATATCAGGTCTCACAGAGTTCCAGGATAGAGGAATTAAAGGGGGAAGAGTGCCATTCAAGATCTTAAATGTTAGGCGGGCACATTTCAAGTAAACCCTAGAGATTACTGGGAGCCAGTGAAGTTTTAACAAAAGCGGGGAAACATGATCAAATTTACTTTTTGTAAAGATCAACCTACCCCCAGTATTCTGGATCTGTTGAAGTCTTTGAAGACTTTTCTTAGTTAGACTTAAATAGACTGAATTGCAATAATCCAACCTCGAAAGAATGATTGATTGTACAAGGACAGGAAAATGTTGTTGGTGGAAACAGGATCTCACTTTCCTCAGCATATGGAGACTAAAGAAACATTTTTTTTTAAACCAGAGAATTAAGATGGTCATTAAATGAAAGTGTTGAGTCTATAGTGACACCCAAAACTTTACTTGAGAATTCAATCTGCAGTGAAGATCCAGAAGGCAATGAAATGGAAGAAGGTAGTTAATCTAGTTTTGGGCCAAGCCAAAGTAGTTTTGTTTTGGACTCATTCAGCTTCATTTGCACAGTAAGGGCCCAAGATTGAAGTTTCATTATACATGGATATTATATTCTCAGAGAGGTTTGTGAGATTTCGAATCTATCTCAAGAAGGACAAAGATGTCATCTGCATATGTATATAATGTTTCAAAGGGAGATATTTGGAAATTTTTTAAAGTAGACATATAGATGTTGAAAAGAATAGAATAGGGGACAGAGGTGATCCCTGCGGAACTCTGCATAACGGCTTTCAAGAAGATGACATGGTGCCATTCATATTAACAGTATTTGAGCGAGATTGTAAGAATTTCGAGAACCAGTCTAAGACTGTAGAACCAATACCTATCTCAGAAAGTTGGTAGATCAAGATATCATGGTGAATGACATCAAAGGCTGCCGATAGATCGAATTGTAATAGGATTGCGAACTTATTACATGAAATGTAATTGCTGAACCTTTGAAATTAGTGACTGGTAGGAGTAACCTTGTTTTTGGCTCCAGATTCTCCAGCCATTGCATTTTTACTACAAGGGAAAATGCTTGAGCACTTGATTGAAGAAGCCCTTTCTGGAAACGTCAATCGCTCCTCCTAAACTTACTTGCTCCACTTCATCACTGACGCTGAAACCGTGGATTGAAGACAAAGTTTTATTTTATTTTTCTTTCCAGCTTATGATTTATCTTTAATCTTATCTATTGTTTTGCCTTTTGTCTTTGTTTTGTTCTATTTCTATCATTTAAATTTCTCCAGAATTCTACTGTTCAACGGCTCCCCCTTCTGCTTCTATTCCTTTCTCTCCTCCCTTCTACCTTCCAAAGTATTTAGATCAATGCTGTCTTGTTAAAATGTTTATTTTATTTTTATTTTTCCTCTAACTCTACTTTTCACTTCTCTATTACCCTCCAGGTACTTTAGTTAGATTGTGAGCCTTCGGGACAGTAAGGGAATTTTTCAAGTACCTTTCTTATTTCTAATCTTAATGTATATTTTCTGTAAACCGCTTAGAACCTAACGGATGTAGCGGTATATAAGAAATAAATTACATTACATTACATTGTAAAACCGCTTAGATAACCTTGATAGGCAATATATAAAATCCTAATAAAAACTTGAAAAAAACTTGTAAATGAGTACCGGCTATTAAACAAAAGTTATGATGTAATAACATCGGTTAAAAAGCAATACGGGTTGGCGGACTCGTTTACTTGTTTGTCCCCTGAAGAAGGCAATCCAAATAGCCGAAATTGGGATGCTAGCCGGGACCTTAGCTTTGTTATCCAGCCAAGTAAACATACTGGGACTTTGTTTATATTAATAAATGTTTTGTTGGTTGTTGTATGACATCTCGCTCGCCTTTTCTTGTTTGTTTGACACTTATTGAGGCGAGTTTTTTTTCCCCTTCTCTGTTTGCTTATGAGATATGCGCCATGGGAGTTGGTCGCCATACCTTACAGAACAGTGCGCATCCAGATGACAGACAGGGAAAAATGCTTGATTATCTGAATAAATTCACATAAACTGTTCTGAGTTCCCCTGGGAGAACAGTATAGAAAATGAAATAAATAAGGCAAAAGAGGGGAGATATGATAGAGACATTTAAATACCTACATGATGTAAATGCACATGAGCTGAGTCTCTTTCCTTTGAAAGGAAGCTCTAGAATGAGAGGGCACAGGATGAAGTTAAGAGGTGATAGGCTCAGGAATAATCTAAGGAAATACTTTTTTTTTTTACAGGAAGAGTGGTAGATGCATGGAACAGTCTCCCAGAGGAGGTGGTGGAGACAGAGACTGTGTCTGAATTCAAAAGGGCCTGGGATAGGCACATGGGATCTCTCAGAGAGAGAAAGAGATAATGGTTACTGTGGATGGGCAGCTCGATGACCTCACAATGCAGGTGCACAGAGCCTTAGCCTATAGGAAGAGGAGATGCAAATGTTAAGAGCCTTAGACAATAGGGAGAGGAGGAGACAGTGGATACTACGGATGTTTCTATGTGCCTGGGATAGGCACGTGGGATCTCGGAGAGAGAAAGAGATAATGGTTACTGTAGATGGGCAGATTAGACGGGCCATTTGGCCTTTATCTGCCATCATGTTTCTATGTTAAATATTATATACACATCAGTGCAAGAGTTACATACTCATTGTTCAAGATTGGATATGGATTGAGTGATTAACTGTGTGGGGTCCCGGTCATGAGGCAAGTGCTCTTTTTCATATTCCTGCTCTATAACTTATTGGGTAGAGAAATTTGAGAACTTGACACCAGGAGTGGAGTTGGTGTCTGTTGACTCCTTACCTGCGTAGTTTGCAACCTCAGTGACCTCTGCCATTAAAGACTCCTCTCAGACAGGTTGTCCAGGTGATGTTGGTGACCCTTACTAGCCCAAAGGCTGAGGAGTTACCTTCTCCAATGGTCGGCATTAGTGGATGGCAAACAGGGCAACTGCCCCGGGTCTCCATGCCACAAATGTCCCAAATTCTACCTCTCCCCAGTTTCTGCCCTGGGCCCCTGCATATCTAACACCGGTTCTGTCCAAGGTGCATCCTCTGAGCCATCAGTAGTATCCCTCACTGTAGCAGCAGGCCACATTCCCTCCCCAGGGCTCTGCGCACTGCCTCCATGGCTTTGCCCAGGCTCTTTGACATTATCATGTGGGGATTCAAACTCAGAGAACTACAGCTCACACAAGGCTGGACCCATGAATCTCTTTTTGCTTCCCGTTGCATCATTTTTATACAACTTCTCCATCTCAGATAGGATGCCAGGGTGATGTATACACTTCCATCAGGAAAATATCCTCTGATACCCTTAGTGCCACCTCTTTGATTGGTCTGAATATCTCCTATTTAAAATGAAGTCCTTTTCTGCAAAAAAATTAAGAGCAACAGAAAGAAATATACATAATAGGAAACCCAGAGGAAATAAAATGGATGAGCATTTGCTTGGAATATATTTTTTTCAGTTTCCTCCTGCTCTGGTGCTGGTAACTGCAATTCTAGTGTCCTCTCTTAACTGAAATGTGGTGTTATCTCATGTCCAAAATGAACAGCAGAGTCGGTGACCTCTGCAGCCCTCAGAAAACTGGGTGACTTGAGGACAGGGAGAAGTTGCACCTCACCCATGTGACCAGGAAGAAATTTGCATGAGCTGGCAGATATGAATGTCATAATCAAGAAGGACCAACCAGATTAAAGCAATGACATGTCAACCAGATTATGTAAAATGAGAGACATTACATTAAACAGATTTTTTAGCCCACAAATAATTAATTGTGGGTTATTACAATAAGAACTAATTGAACTAATAATTCAAAAGCTTACAAAGTAAAACATCATAAAATCATTGTTCTTCGAATAGAACAAATTTTTAAAACAAAAAAAGTCTTAAGCGTCCCATTTAAATTCCTGGCAATTCTTAATCTTTCGAATTTATAATGGTAACGAGTTCCAGAAAGAAGCCGACCTATGTTTCACAGATTTGACATGTTTCATAGTAGGAAATCCCAACAATAATTGTTCTTTAAATCGATCTGACTTGTGACCTTAAAACAACAAAAAAAAAAACCTGCTTCACCATACATTTTAAATATTCATGCAGGGATTTTACAAACTTTTCAAACATAGAATCCCTCTGCTACAAAACACTATAGCCAAACTTATGCAAAAACAGTGGTAACTCCCAGGACTCATAGAGCAACAACCTTGTGTGAAGAGACAGTATTGTAAATATTACACTGGGCCCTAAAACACTAATACACCACCTAGTGGGAAAGTAGGAACCCATGGCCAGAGAATATAGTAACAGTGGTTAGCGTAGCTGGGTTTATAAAAGGTTTGGACAAGCTCCTGGAGGAAAAGTTCATAATCTGCTATTAAGACAGACATGGGGGAAGCCACTGCTTGCCCTGGGATTGGTAGCATGGAATGCTGCTACTATTTGGGGGGGTTTCCAGGTACTTGTGACCTGGATTGGCCACTGTGGAAACAGGATACTTTTTGTAGGAAGTTATATTGGTTTGACCCAATATGGCTGCCCTCTCCTGGTCAGCAGTCCGCGGTTCAAAAATATCGTGAATGACCGGGACCGTGAACTGCAAACGGGGAAATTGAGTTTCTGCAGGATAGGGAACAATTTGTCCCCGTGTCATTCTCTAATATGCAGATGATGCTACCCTGTTAGCAGCATAGAATGGCCAAATTTATACCACTTAAAAATTAGGCAGGCCACTGTATTTTGTAATAGCTGAAATCTTTCTGATAATTTAACCGATCCCTGAAGATCTAGGCTAAAAGCCTACTTTTTTGAGGCTGCTTTTAGCTCAGCTGTGAGAAATTCCCTAACCTTTATTTGTCTGGTCCAGTGGTTAAAGCTACAGCCTCAGCACCCTGAGGTTGTGGGTTCAAACCCACACTGCTCCTTGTGACCCTGGGCAAATCACTTAATCCCCCCTTTGCCCCAGGTACATTAGATAGATTGTGAGCCCACCAAGACAGATAGGGAAAATGCTTGAGTACCTGAATAAATTCCTGTAAACCGTTCTGAGCTCCCCTGGGAGAATAGTACAGAAAATTGAATAAATAAATAAATTTTAATTAGATTGTAAGCTCTATTGAGCAGGGATTGTCTCTTACATGTTTAATGTACAGCGCTGAGTATGTCTAACATAATTATAGAAATGATAGGTAATAGTGTATAAAAAGTTACAATAATCTAGCAGAGCTAATATCAAACCCTGCACTTTTTTTGTAAAAATATGCAGTGCTATGTTTTTGGCCTTATTTCTAATCTTGAGGAGCTGTTTCAACCTGGCTGACATTGATGCTCATCCAGGGCAGACAGTCTTAAAATGGTGCTGTCACCCATAAGTAGCGGCATGGGACGGATGATCACTGGGGCCATGGCCTAACCAATATTTTGCCAAACACAGTATCGGCAACTACAAAGCTTAAGTTTCAAGTTTTATTACATTTTAATATACCGACCATCGACAGGTATCTAGCTGGTTTACAAGTTAAAATAGGACAAACGTAATACTAATAAAAGTAATATTTCGAGTGGGGACGTGAACATTGAGACTTTGCTAGACATACTAGACAGTGAGGTTTGAAAAGAAGGTAAAGGGAAAAGTTACATTATTAGAAGTTTAAAAATAAAAAAATAAGGAATGGGGCAAGAGATTTGTTGTTTGGCTCTTCCAGCCAAAAGCTGTTCCGCATCCCCAATGTATCCCTCAAAGTGAGGGGAAATTGGGAAGCTGTGTATTAAAAGCACTGAGGTACTGTGGGCCACATTTTAATATCTGCACATTACTGCTCTTCCTAGGTGCTTGGGCGGTTACTTGATTTGCAGTTTCCAGCCTGATAATGCTCCAGTGAAACCCCCAATATTATGTTTTCATACTGATGTATGGCTTAGTGACAGAGCTGCAAGCTCCCACATAGGATAGTCCAGTTTCATTCCTTAGCCTGGCTTCTACTTTTCAGCCAACAGGGGGTAGAGGGTCTCAATTATTGCTCAATTGTGACACCTATTGGTCAGGATGATCTACACATTTATGTTCTAGACCAGTGGTTCCCAACCCTCTCCTGGAGGACCACCAGGCCAGTTGGGTTTTCAGGATACCCCTAATGAATATGCATGAGAGAGATCTGAACATAATGGAGGTGCCAGGCATGCAAATCAGCTCCATGCATATTCATTAGGACTATCCTGAAAACCCGACTGGCCTGGTGGTCCTCCAGGACAGGGTTGGGAACCACTGGCTAGACAGAGCTACAGTGTGTGGTCCTCTACAGGAATGATTACAGGGATCAGGGCCAACGTTAGACACACTGGCATGGGCTCAAACCAGGGAAGAAGCCAAAGAGCTGGCTTGGTCAGTGCCAGGCGCCCTCAATCTCTGCCTCAGCAATGCCCAACAATTTCTTTGCCTACCTCTGTGTTAAAAAAAAAAAAAAGGCTCTGACTGGACAGGGGAGGGGGTTCATGATGGATAACAATGGGCGAAAAATATCTGATAACAGCTTATAAATCAACAGCTCCAGGTGGAGCAAGTTTCAGAAGAAATTAAAGTCCAAGGGGGGGGGGGCACGCAAATAATATGAAAGACTTGAAGCTGAAACATTCATATTAGCTTTCCTTAGATTTACTGCCATTTCCGACATATCAGTTCTCTCCTTTTTCCTGGCAGTTGGGTTTTGTGTTCATGTGCCAAAGCATAATAAGCTGAGGTTTGCAGAATGAAGCTGGAGAACTCTGAAAAACTCTGGAGACTTACTGCATATCGATGAACATAGAGCACTCAGAGACCAAAACCGAAAGCCACCACACGTCTAACTGTGCTATTACTGTGAGCTGTACAGAGAGGGTTTGAGCTTGGGCGTTAATTCAAGCAGGAGACATGGCTGCTCAATTCATTAAAATGAACGATAATGAGGCCTCCACTATGCACAGAAGGATACATCCACTTTTGATGCGCACACAATGTGATAAATTTTTCATCAGGTCTGGGGCAACATAGAAAGGTTGAGAGGATTTAATGCCCTTTTTCTGTTTAAAATGCTCGTTTTAATTTTTAGTCCAGCCAGAACTGTACTGGAACCATAACAGATATAAGGGAGAGAATGACACACATAAGAGGCAAGAATCTTTCACAAATTGAAAAAGCAAATCGGTCCAAATAAGAGACGTAAATCCGTCTAATTAACATGAAATCTGATTTATTAATATCAATGATCTGACATGGCCACGTTTCGCTCACAGGCTGCATCAGGGGTAGTGACAAGTCACTGGTCTTCAACTTTGAACAAGAAGTTTTGATTTACTTTGGGATAAAGAAGTGCCGATTAGCGGAGGTTTATTTTTTGTTGCTAGCCCCTGATACCCCTGATGCAGACCACGTCAGGTCATCGATATTAACGTTATTTGGATTGATCTCCTTTTTTGGTTTTGCGACAGCCACATGGGAGGCAATAGTAATATGTGTGCATTCCAAACAGAAAGGAAAGTGCCACTAGAATTATGTGGCTGTTGTCTTGTGCATATATATATATATATATATATATATATATAACCTCCTACAAATTTTTATGTGCAGGAAACCTTTACAAAATTAATATTTATGCACAAAACAACAGCCACAGATACATGCTGGCACTTTCATGTTCTTTGGACTCGCTCACAAGAAGCTCTATTTACTGCTGAAGTGTCTGGCAGATTCCCCCTCCCTCCCTCCCCCCCTCCCATTAGTCCACAAGTTCTGTGTCTATAACATTTGCATAAAATTAGTTTTCTCCATGGCATAGTTTTAAGCTCATGGTAAAAGCTGCGGACTCAGCCATCTGCATATGGCTCTACCACAGTGGTCTGAAACTCGTGGCCCACCAGGTACTATTTTGAAGCCCTCGGTATGTTTATCATAATCACAAAAGTAAAATAAAACCGTTTCTTGATCAAATGTCTCTCTAGCTATAAATGACAATATTATTATTAAGTCTTAGCCAAAAGGAAAGATTTATAAACTCTAAAGAGATTTACCTCATGCAAAATTGTCATTTCTTTAATAAGACATTAACTATTTTTTTCTGAGGCCCTCCAAGAACCTACAAATCCAAAATGTGGCCCTGCAAAGGGTTTGAGTTAGAGACCACTGATCTACCATGTGGCTTTCTGCATCGGCCTTTCAGTCTGCTTCTATAAGCCAAGGCCAGCTTATGGCGTAGTTAGGGGGGGGGTCAGGGGGGAGGACTGCCTGGGCGTTACCTCCGCCACGCAAACGCCTTCCATTCATCCCCACCATAACTGTAGCTCTTCAACAGTACAAGTAGCAGCTCTTATCTGCTCCTTGCGCCTGCCTCAGGGCACCCTTCTGATGCCACTTCCGGGTCCTGCGAATCGGAAGTGACATCAGAAGGAGAGCAGATACCGTCGTGGGCGTCAAGTTAGAGATGATGCTCGCACCAGGGAAGCTAAACAGGTACGGGGGAAGGAGAGCACGCATGGCGGGGGAGGGGGGCATCACTGCCCTGGGTGCCTCCCACCCTCCCTATGCCACCGGGACCAGGTGAGGCCCTGGTAGTGCCAGATTTAGACGGTGAGGCCCCTTGTTAATTTCAGAGCATATACACTTGTAATGTTTTGCTATTTCTAATATTATAAAATCAATAAAGCTTTGAACTTAAAAAATAAAAATAAGTTACACCTTATCGTATACCCTAGAAACAATACGGAAATGGAATTAAAAAAAAAATATAAGTAGTAAAGAACTTGTTTGCAAAATCAGAAAACTGATAAGCCTGAAAGGAGAAAGTTTATGCTTAAAATATTACCTATATTCATTATACATGAAGCCATTTGAAAGTAATTCCACGTCTCGAACATTTAAATAAGTTTGATTAAAAAGCCATATCAATTTTTCAGAGCCGCCCCCTCCCCACCCCAATTATGAACCTTTGTGAGGCCCTAAGCTGTAGATTATCTAGTTTATAGGTAAATCTGACACTGGGCCCTGGTGCAGTAATAAAGGTTGCCAAAATCCCAGTCTGGTCTACCTTCAAGCTTCTAGAAGGATAGATAACGGACTGGGATATTGGCCTCTTATGTCAACAGCACTCTGAGCCATTGCATCACCTGGCCCAGTAGGAGGGGAAGACTGGAGAGAGAGAGAAGGAACTGGATCACAGGTGGGGGGGGAGAGAGAAAGAGAGAGATACCAGATTGAGGGGGGTTGGGGGTGCCAATGCAAAAGTTGACTCAGGGCATCACAGACCTTTGAGCTGGTCTTGCAATAAGCCCCAAGCAGGTGAGTGGCTTCCAGAGGGCCGCTGTTTCCAGCAGAAACTCACGTTCATTATACAACTTTTCAGGTTCTGAAAATTTCTGGAGATTCCCATAAAAAGGCTGGAGAGCTGGAGGGCGTCCACAGCCAGTGCGTGAGCAGCTGCCCTCTTTCTCAGTTGAACTAATAAAACCGGAGTTACTGCAGCCCAGTGCACCGTTTGGGCTGTTCTTCCACGGCAATCATCTCATTACTCATTCATCCCGGGAGAGGCTGCACACTGCTGTTTTTCTTCTCTCTACGTCCCAATAATAACCACCCTCCCAGGGAACTCCTTGGGGTATTTGGCAGGACTCGAGCTGATTTTAGAAAGAACCTGGGCCCATTTCAAGCAGAAGTAGGCTGGCTCCAGTCTTTGTGTCTTCTGGACACCTTCCCTTTGGCCCTTGTCAAGGATATGCAGAGGATCCTTTGCACAGAGCTCTCACTTGACAATGATAAGGAATTTGTGGACTCGGCTCATTTCAATGTTGAAGAGCCCATCTGCATGTCAGTGTCGGAGACTGCTAGAAACCTTGCTAAAGACAGAGATAATCCCTTTTGATAACCGCCGCCAAGCTGCGTACAGGCTAAACCACCGGAAAACAATTTAGCGATGGCGTTAAAAGTTTTGAGAAACTGGGCCTCAGAGCTTTCTAAGTAAGAGTGCAAAACATACAGAGAATAATCAGAGCATCAATTTGCTCTGTATTCTTATTTCTGCCGCATTATTCAACCTGAAAGTCTGTCTCAGGCATAATCTCTCTCCCTCTCTCTTCCCAAACTGCTTGCTCTGTCCCTCTCATGTAACCCCTTCCCACCACTACCTCTTTTAACCCGTTCTCACTCATTATCCCACCTTTCCTCTCTCCCAGTCACTATCCCTTTCCCAGTAAGTTGCTGGCCCTCTCCCTGTAGGTATCGCAAAATCTCATATACCATTCTGTGCCTTAGTAGAAATGTTCTATAAAATGGATTGAGTGACTGAAGTTTTATTTAAAAAAAAACAACAGTCTGTTCTGTGGGGTGGTGATGGCACGTGCACAAATATGTTCTTTTGGTGCACCCCGTTCAATGTGGTTTGAAGGATCTGGGGCGATGAAGGTGGTCACTCTTCTTGTTGCAACCTTCAGTACTAAGGTCTAGCTTCTTAACTATGCATCTGGATTCGTAGCCAGTAGAAGCGGACTCAATGGCAGCAGCCAGATGTAAACAGCTCATGAGTTTAGGGGGTCCCCTTTATTTGCTCCATGGCATTCAAAGAATTGTAGTTCTGATTTCTTTAAAACAAACAGGACTAGGCCAGCCTAATGGCTCTGATGTGTGTGCTGGCATGTAGAGACTCTAGTTTCAAGTACAGGATAGAAACAGAGAAAAATGAAGGCAGATAAAGACCATATGGCCTATCAAGTCTGCCCGTCCATGCAGTGGCATAATAAGGAGGGGCAGACTGCCCCAGACACCATCTTGGTGGGGGTGCTGGCAACTTTCTACCCTCCATGCTTGCACCCTCCATTCCCCATCCCCCAAACCTCTTTAAATCATTGCCAGTGCAAGCAACTTCTCTTGCATTGGCCTGGCTCCCCTCTGAGATCACTTCCTGGTCTCAGGGCCAGGAAGTGATGTCAGAGGGAAAGCCAACACCGGCACGAGCAGCAGGCCAGAGAAGCTGCTTGCGCTGGCGAAGATTTAAAGAGGTACGGGGGAAATGGTGGCATGAGGGTTGGGGAAAGAGCGGGGGGTAGAGGTGGGCAAAGGGAGGGTGGCACTGCCCTGAGCGCCTCCTACCCTCGCTACGCCACTGCATCCATGCCATCTACTCTCCCTTTAACTCCCTTAGAGATTCTATGGACTTGCCCCATGCTTTCTTAAATTCAGACATGATTTTTAGCTCCACCACTTCTACTGGGGGGCCTTTCCATACATTCACCACCCTTTCTGTGAAAAAGTATATTCTTCGTCTATCCCCTTTCCCCTTCATCTTATGCCCCCCCTCATTCCAGATCCTCCCTTCAACTGAAAGAGACTCTCCTCCTGTGCATTTATGTCATGTATAGAAACAGAGCAAAATGAAGGCAGATAAAGACCATACGGCCCTGGCTGCTAGCCAGGACTGGGGATGCAGTGAAGGAGTCTCAGTCATCATATGATCTGATCCCTAGTAGTCCAACTCGGTCCACAATTGCAAAGGTTTGGATGAAGCCCCGACGCCTGCCCCTGGTTGACTGTCAGCGCAGTGACTGGGTTAAACGAGTCGGGAAGGGATCTAATATAGGGGCAGTTGTGAAAGGAGGCACAGGGCACCAGATCCAAGCCCTGGCTCCAGTGCTGATTTTCTTCTAGGTCAGCCAGGTCATCAACCCAGAACTTTTTCTAATTTGCTTCCTTTTCCCCATGGCAGCTGGAATGGAAAATAGAACACTTCCCCTCCCTCACACTGGCCCTGACCCAGGAGGATTAGAGAAAAACCACAATTACAAGTGCCAATTGAGCTGGATGCCCAAAGGAGAGGGCAGAAACTACTGCATAACTATTAGCCCTCTAGCTAACAAAGTGAAACATCCAGCGTTTACGCAGAAACATGATTCATTCACATTGTTTTCTTCTTAGGCCTTTTATAAATTGTGTTTGTTATATAATATGAAAAGTGCATGAGCACCCAAATGTATTCAGCCCTATGGCCATGATGAGGAATAGCTAGTACCAGCCAGGGAGTGAAGTACGTATGTGGTTTTCTGAAGGTCCTGCACTCTCTCAGGAAGAGAGGTTTGAATAGGCAGTGTCTCTCAAACTTTTTTTAAGCTCCGACACTCTATAAGGGGCAAATGCTTTTTGCGGCACATTATAATTGAAATTATAAAATTGCAAAACCAACAAAAAATTATATTTGAGAGTTATTTATTTAAAGTTCTTTAAGCTATGTAAGAACAGTGAAGCTAAAGTAAATATAACTGAATTGATCAATGTGATGGATGTGCTTGTTTTTGAGTGTAAATTAACTAAAAATGCAGCTTGATAGTCGACAAGCAAACACGCATTTCATCATCCACCATCAGCAGTCGTTCTCTTTTTTTTTCAATTTAACTATCATTACATTACATTAGTGACTTATATTCCGTCTTTACCTTGCAGTTCTAAGCGAATTACAGTATAAGACAGCTGGACATTTCCAGGAAGTTACAATTTAGGGGATGCTTACAGTTCTAAGCGGGATATAGAATACGATAGCTGGGATTTTCTAGGAATTTACAATTGGGGGATGCTTACATAATAGATGCAAGGAATTACAATTTAGGGGACGTTTACATAGTAGATGTAGGGGGATTACTGTATAGGGAAGGTTTAATAGAGAAGGCAGAGGGAGAAGTGCTAAAGAGAGCTCAAAATCCAAGTTCGCAAAGATATGAAGATCCAAACGGTAATAAAGTCTTGATGGCTTTGTTGCTCAAGTTAGGATAATTACTGCATAAAAACTAAAAAACCACTTGCCTTTAGTTTTCAAGGACAAATCAATTGAAAGAATGATGCTTGTCTGGGCGGTTGCATCCTCGCACACACATTGACAGACTCTTGGGTATGCGACGTATATGTCATCTATTCCAGTGTATACTTATGAAAGGAATTTTTAAAAATAAAGTAAAATTCTGGAATCTCTTGCTGCTTTTGGTTTTTGCAGCGCGTTCAGTGTGAATCTCCACGAACCGTTCTTTTGGATTGATTCGTTTTTCCACTTAGGACTATTTAGAGCAGGGGTGTCAAAGTCCCTCCTCGAGGGCCATAATCCAGTCGGGTTTTCAGGATTTCCCCAATGAATATGCATCAGATCTATTAGCATACAATGAAAGCAGTGCATGCAAATAGATCTCATGCATATTCATTGGGGAAATCCTGAAAACCCGACTGGATTGCGGCCCTCGAGGAGGGACTTTGGCACCCCTGATGTAGAGGAAGACCACCTTGTCAAAACACGCCCCGTGTTGGGTCCTACACTCTCAGCAGACTAGGTCCTTAAGGTTTTTATTATGTGGATTATCCTGTTTTTATGTGGATTGTTTCATTGAATTTTGGAACTAATATATCTTCAATAAAGTCCATTTCAGGAACATCGTCACTCCACAGTGTTTGTTTGGTTTCTCATGGATTTTCTTCTCTGTGGATTTCCAAGGGTCAATTTCTTTGTTTTGGTTTGATCTCTTGTGGCACACCACTGTGCCGGGATACACCATTTGAGAGACACCGGAATAGGCAAACACCTCAGAGCTGCCCATGAGTTCCTGGTGGTATCACAAAAGGCACACAATTAGTACCACACAAATACACCCAAAGGTGCAAAGAGATTTATAAAAGCACACCAATTACAAAATCAAGCAAAGTGAAAAAGACTTATAGAACCTTGTGGGTTATAATGGGAATACATTGTATCAGTGCTAAGATGGTTTTCCTTTTATTGTAGGGACTGTAGCCCTGAGGAAACCCCCTAAGGGTGAAACATGTCGGTATACTTGTCCCTTACCACCATCACCGAAAGTTAAGTACAGTAGCAATTATGCTTTATTAACTTTATACACTGAAGGTTGAAGTTATATACAAAAACAAAGAATAATATTAGGAGTGACCCGGTGAGGATTCAATGTGTAAATCCAGGTGTTATGAAAAGATATTGAACACGTGGTGGCATTTCTGAGGGTCTGTACAAGAGCATTTCTTGATAGAAGGTGTTTTAAGGGTGTCCAGAAGGAGGTCATCCTTTAATACATCTTATAGAATCTTGGGGCATAACTTCATTCTTTCATATACTTATAGTTTTTGTCAAGCCCATGCCAAGCCGACATCGACTGAAATATGCTAATATGCTACAGTTGCATGTGCGGTGGTGCTTATGCTAACGGTCTGTGAACAGTAACGCGAAGGTTTAAAAAACTTTAACCCCAGATGAAGCTTTAAAAGGCGAAACGACAAGAGCTCCCGTCGGGTAAAAAGCTAAGTATTGGCTTAATTTGATTATAGTTCATATCTCTGAACATAACAGCACAGTCCTAGTGGGAAATTTTGAACCGGTGATGATGATCATTACCCCAGCAAGAAAACACCAGTGCGTTGCGGGCGTCTGAGGTTCAATCCCCACAATGTACAGATATCTTTGTTCTTGTTTTTGACATATACTCGTTTCATAAGAACATAAGCAATGCCTCCACCGGGTCAGACCTGAGGTCCATCGTGCCCAGCAGTCCGCTCACGCGGCGGCCCAACAGGTCCAGGACCTGTGCAGTAGCCCTCTATCTATACCCCTCTATCCCTTTTTCCAGCAGGAAATTGTCCAATCCTTTCTTGAACTCCAGTACCGTACTCTGTCCTATTACGTCCTCTGGAAGCGCATTCCAGGTGTCCACCACCCGCTGGGTAAAGAAAAACTTCCTAGCATTCATTCTGAATCTGTCTCCTTCCAACTTTTCCGAATGCCCTCTTGTTCTTTTATGTTTTGAAAGTTTGAAGAATCTGTCCCTCTCTACTCTCTCTATGCCCTTCATGATCTTGTAGGTCTCTATCATGTCTCCTCTGAGTCTCTGCTTTTCCAGGGAGAAGAGCCCCAGTCTCTCTAATCTTTCAGTGTATGAAAGGTTTTCCATGCCCTTAATCATTCGTGTCGCTCTCCTCTGGACCCTCGCAAGTATTGCCATAGTTATTTGGTGAACATTGTATGGAGCTGAGCAAATTGTGCTCCACAATTTTTGAATTGATGTTATTATGATAACCTGATTAAACGATATGAACTACGGTAGTAGCCCAAACTGCAGCAGAACCACTGAAGCCTGGTGAGAGTAGCATGGTGTAAGAACAAACAGGGCTGTTGAGCAAATGCTGATGAAGAGAGTGTGAGAAAGGGAATGGTTCTCAAAGTGCCAAAAAAGGATAATGCCAGAACTGCAGCACTTGGACAGGTATCACCCCTCTTTTTGGTTCTCGGCAAGGTCTTTAGCATCTTCCTATTCAAACAGTGCTGGACGCAGCGGACAAGGCACCGTGGAAAGAACGAGCTGGGCTTCATGTTCTTTCAGGTGTCTGCAGCTCTCGGTTGTCCAGGTCTTGCCATGTCCAAGAGGACCCTTACCTTCAGGGTATGAAGAAAGCCACAGCATGATAACTGAAACATTGGTTCTGCTTACTCGGATGTGGCAAGACCCGGACTACTGCAACAATCAAGTTGGGGTTTGCCGCTGACATTCTGTAGCAAGCGAATGTTCGCATTGCATCAATTTCAACAAGGCGTTGGACAGCATACACAGAGAATCGGTATAGAACATTGTAAGAATGTATGGCTTTCCCCCAATGCTACATCAGTATTTTCCAGAATCTCTGTTTGAACTCCAGTTGTTGCGTGAGGACTGATTATGACATCACTGATACTTGAGTAGGGACGGTTGCTTCATCGCACTGTTTTTTGTTCCTTCCGGCTGTGGATTTTACCATGAGAAAGGCTATGAGTGGGACAAAGGTAGGTATGCTGTGGAAAGACCAGACCAGGCTCACAAATTTGGATTTTCTAGATAACAGTGTGCACTTCTAGCTGAAACAAGGGAATGTTTACAGCACATGATTGCTAATTTGAAAATGGAGGCCGATAAAATCAGCCTAAGGATAAGTAAATATGAAAATCAAAAATCAGTAGGAAAAAAAAAATAAGAGAAAGGTGTCATTAGCTCTCACAGGCTGACAAAGTGCGACAATGTGACTTTCCCTGGTTCAGTGGGTGGTGAGCCTGCGTCAGCATCGTCAATCAATGCTATGGTTTATGGTTAGTTATATTTGTTGTACTGCTCTTCCTTTAAAACAGGTGTTGGGTCAGACCAGTGGTCCATCGTGCCCAGCAGTCCGCTCACGTGGCGGCCCTTAGGTCAAAAACCAGTGCCCTGAGTCTAGCCTTACCTGCATACGTTCTGGTTCAGCAGGAACTTGTCCAACTTTGTCTTGAAACCCTAGAGGGTGTTTTCCCCTATAACAGCCTCTGGAAGAGTGTTCCAGTTTTCTACCACTCTCTGGGTGAAGAACTTCCTTATGTTTGTACGGAATCTATCCCCTTTTAACTTTAGAGAGTATCCTCTCGTTCTCTCTACCTTGGAGAGGGTGAACAACCTGTCTTTATCTACCAAGTCTATTCCCTTCATTATTTTGAATGTTTCGATCATGTCCTCTCTCAGTCTCCTCTTTTCAAGGGAGAATAGGCCCAGTTTCTCTAATCTCTCACTGTACAGCAAATCCTCCAGCCCCTTAACCATTTTAGCTGCTCTTCTCTAGACCCTTTCGAGTAGTACCGTGTCCTTCTTAATGTACGGCGACCAGTACAGCGGCATGATAACCTCTGATGTGTTTGTGATCCCCTTCTTAATCATTCCTAGCATTTTGTTCGCCCTTTTCGCCGCCGTTGCACATTGACGGCATCATCGACTTGTTAACTAGTACTCCCAAGTCTCTTTCCTGGGTGGGTCTCTCCAAGTACCGCACCAGACATCAATGTCTATTTATTCCAAAAACATGTATTGTTGGGAAGAAATGTACTGTATACCTCAACAATGGGTTCAACCTGTTCCCTCTGTCTTTTGGGCAATGGAAGAATTCCCTGCATCAGTTATTGACCTGGGAAGCCAAAGACGCGGAAACAGAGGTTCTGGTCCATTTGGGCCTCCCATATTATGGACCTTTCTGCTCGTGCAAGAAGCCTAGTGCTTAACCATGCTAACCTGTGACCTTCCCTATATATGTCTTGACCTGGGACGTACTTGATACCTCATTCTATTGCGTTTTGTGGTGGGTGGGAGAGTGGAAAGGGGAGGGGGGAAAGGGATGGATTTGGGTAGAAGTTATTGGAGAGATAAATTGTGTTGAAAAATTTGATGATGGAGACTGGCTATTTTGGCTTATAATGTTTGTGTTATACACTTGTGCATTGGTTGTTCTTTATCTGTATCTCTTTTTTCTTGTCATCAATAAAACATTTAACAGTAAAATACAAAAACAAACAGCCTACAAAGCATATTACAAAGCAATCAATGATATGCAAACATCAACCGAAACTCATCAGAGAACTGCGCCCAGTGGAAGCTGATCTTTTAATATCAGTCAACGCCAGAAAGGTCCATCAGGGCAGGAGGCATATTTTCATCTGAGAAAAAAGATACCGCTTCAACAGTTTCTTAAATTGGCCCAGATCGTTCTGCTGTCAAACATACGCTGAGAGTTTGTTCCACTCCACAGGTCCAGCACAACACTTTTTCTGATTACTTAGGTCAAAGTGACCTACTCCAGCCAGAGATTAAGAACACCTGCCTGATGGACTCATAACTAGATCTACCAAGTTCACAGAAAATGCATCAGTAGGAGATTCATGGCTGAGAAGTAGCTTACTGGTGTGCAAAGAAGCTGGGTAAAATGGAAAGTTCCCTACCACTTTAAGACAAACTAGTTCCCTGAGTATAGAAGATAAAGAAGACTCAGCTTTAAATCTGTTTCTTGCATAGATTAGACTTTTACCAGAGCTATTCTGCCTGACTGGGCAGGAGCTGTGTTTAGTGGTCAAATGATAGGGGGGAGGGGGGTTGACCACTGGAAATAAACTGCATCTCATGGTGGTCCCCTCAGCAAAAGACAAGATGTGACAGTAGCAAAGAAAGCAATGTAAACAACAATCTTAGCAATTCACTTCTTAGGGTAGGAAGTGAGACTAACCAAAAAAACTATATGAAAAATGAGTCTGCCATTGAAATGTAGATGAAAATCAATGACAACAAATGCTCACAGTTTAAGCAACAAAGTTCATGATCTGCAAGCCCAGATGTTAGAGGCAGACTTAGATATTGTTGCTATCTCAGAGACATGGTTCTATGATTCCCATGGGTGGGATGCAAACCTACCGGGCTATAATCTTTTTAGGAAGGATATACTGTAGATGGTCAAAAGGGTAGAGGAGAAGCTCTGTATGTGAGAAACAATGTCCAAGCACCTGAAATGCAGGGAGCCTGTGGAAAGAAAGAAGTGGCATGGATTGCCTTGAAAAGAGAAGATAGAACTTCCAAATACATGGGTGTGGTCTATAGACCTCTGACACAATCAGAGCAACTTGATAAAGATCTAGTTGCAGATATCCAAATGTTGGGAAATAAAGGGGCGGTGCTGTTGCTGGATGATTTCAACCTGCAGGATGTGGTTTGCAAATTTCTGCCTGCAGAATTAGAAAGAAGTAGAAAGATCATGGACGCCTTTCAAAGTGCTCTGCTCAAATGGTGATGGAATCCACGAAGGAAGGAGCGATGGTTGATCTGGTGCTCACAAATATGGAAAAAAATTATCTAATGAATGAGTGGGTGCACCTAGGTGGTGGTGATTATCGAACAGTTTGGTATGATATAACCGGTAAAGTGGAGAGCAGTCACATAAAACTCAAAGTCCTCGATTTCAAACATGTAGGCTTTAGTAAAATGGGGGAGTACTTGAAGAAAGAGCTGATAGGATAGGAGGACATACAATAAGTGGAAAAACAGTGGTCCAAGCTGAAAGGAGCAAATGGCTACCGACCTTTATGTGAGGAAAATAAATAAAAGCAAGAGAAAATGGAAACCGATATGGTTCTTCAAACAAATAGCAAAAGAGATGGCATTCATAAAATACACAAAAAAAATAAAGAAGAGGAACACAGAAAGAAATACCGGATGAAACTGAAAGAAACCCCGAGAGATATGTCTGGTGAAAGCATAAAGCGGAAGAGCAAATGGCTAGAAATGTAAATAGGAGAAACAAAAAAAAAATTTTTTAGGCATATTAGTGAAAAGAGGAAGGCCAAAACTGGAATTGTGATATGGAAAGAAAAAATGAACCGCTATGTGGAGAGTGATGAGGAAAAAGCAAATACTTCTATGATCACAGAAGAAAATCTCGGAGGACTGTGATTGGCTGGCAAAAGTACATATGAAAACGGAGTGGATACCACACCGTTCATGGAAGAAAGTGTTTATGAACAACTTGAAAAACTGAAGGTGGACAAAGCAATGGCACTGAACGGGATAGGGTTATCTTATGGCTTCAGAAAAAGTAGGATGGATTGAGATGTCCAGGTTTTACTTCCATTGAAAGATTCTGTGGGATTGGAGAAGAGTGGAAGTGGTGACAGGGAAGAAGTGGGAAACCACATGCTGGTAAGTGTCACTTTAGTTATTGGAGAAATAATGGAAGCATTGCTGAAGGAAAGGATAGTAAATTTCCTAGAACCCAATGGTTCTAGGCAACAAGGCTTTACTAAAGGTAAATCGTGCCAAATAAATCTGATTGAATTCTTTGACTGGGTGACCAGAGAACTGGATTGAGGACATGTGCTAGATGTAATGTACTTAGATTTCAGCAAAGCCTTTGACACGGTTCCTCATAGGAGGCTCTTCAATAAACTTGACAGGCTGAAGTGGTGAACTGGATTAGAAACTGGTTGACAGACACCAGAGGGTGTTGGTTAATGGAATTCTCTTGGAGGATGGAAAGGTGAGTAGTGAAGTGCCTCAAGGATTGGTGCTGGGGTCAGTTCTCTTCGATATATTTGTGAGTGACATCGTGGAAGAGTTAGAAGATAAAGTTTGCTTTTGTATGGATGATATCAGGATTTATAATGGTGGACACCCCTGAGGGAGCAGAAAACGAGAAAAAGGATCTGCAAAAGTTAAAAGAATGATCTAATGTTTGGCAATTAAAATTCATCACAAAGAAGTGCAGAGTGGTGCACTTGGGGAGTAGAAATCCGAGAGAGCCATATGTGCTAGGAGGCGAGAGGCTGATATGAACAGATTGGGAGAGGACCCTGGGGAGACAGTATCCAAGGATCTGAAGGCAATGAAGCTGTGTGACAAGGCAGTGGCTGTGGCCAAAAGGATTCTAGGCAGACCATTTTGCGGTCTGAGCCCTGAGGATGGCGAGGATAGATCAGGAGCAAGGGTACATATTATGTGCCTCACTCGTCATCTGAGTTCAGGTCTTGCATGTCTTGTGGGGAGGGGGAAAGCATCTTGTGCACTGGATTGTTAGTTCAACATTTCCTTGGTGGTGAATGTGACTGCTGACAAAGCAACAAAATCCAAATAGCACCAAAAGGTTCCACAAAGGAAATGAAACAGCAAAGCAACAAAAAAGATGGTGGAACAGAAGATCGGATGGACCAGATTGTAGTTTAATAAGCGTCCAAATAACTTGTGTGCTATGCTGTTTTGTTTGTAGCCTCTTAACTACTTGGATTTTTTTTTTTTTTGGGGGGGGGGAACCTTTCATATTTTTATATTTAAGACAGCCGAGGACCCTATAAGACCCCTGAGGAAGGCATTTTTATTTTGCTGAAACACGGCCTGTGTTGGGTCATTGATATTTTGTACATTATTTGGTTTTTATCTTGTGGGCCACTTGTAACTGCTGGAAAAATTGGATGGACCGTGCTGTCATTTTGTTTGCTATGCTATGTAATCAGTTGTTTACTTCGGTGGCACGTCAAAAGTGCGTCAGACATTGGCGTGCAGAAAATCCCATGCCAATATCTTAGGACCAATGCGCGCCGCCAATTCTGCCGCTTTCACGCCTTACTGTTAGCGTTCTGAGGGTGTGTGTGGTGAGGAACAACCCCCCCCCCCCCACTTCATTGAAAACTCCCGAACAGCGAAAGAATGGAAGGTTTCAGTGTACTGGGGGGTTCCCCCTCCCCAAACCCCCCCAATGGGAGCACGACCAGTTCTAAGTGTACTGGGGGTTCCCCCACCCCCCCTCAGAACGCTAACAGTAAGTGTGAAAGTGGTGGAACCGGCGGCGCAGATGTCGGCGCGCCAATGTCCTGCCTGCTTTCGTCGGTGTACCGTTTACCTCACAATATGAGGGATTTTTACCCAAACAGCCAACAAAAGTCTGAATAAACAGCGGTAATCCTAATTGAAGTTGCAGTGATCTGTGCACCATAATGCCTGTAGGAAACAAAATGATATGGTTTTAACTGAGGTAAACCCCCCCCCCCAAAAAAAAACCCAGAACTGGTTAACCCTTTCAGGACCATAAGGATCGTAGGCCAATTTTTGTGGTTTTGACGACATTTTTATGGTAAAAAGGGCTTGCAGATGCCAAAAAATTGATTTTTTTGGTGAAATATCATTATTTTTATTTAAAAAAATCACACTTCTGGCTTATGGACAGTGTGGCAAGTGAATCTTCTCGTCAATCTGGCAACGACGCTAATGAATGAATGTCGGAACCAGTTTGTTTACATAAAGGCAGTATCATATGGAATCCGTACATATCAAATTTAGAACTGTAGACTATCCCAATCAAAATTTATAGGATTTTAAAGTTATGGGACAAATATGTCCCTTGGTCCTGAAAGGGTTAAGGTATTTTGTTAAATAAGCTTTGGTCCTGAAATTGAAGAATCAGGACATCCTTACGCAGAGCCTGGTTTTGCAAGGGTTTTCCCAGTACACAGTGAACAGGAAAAATGCCTAGGATGAGTCAAGCCCATGTTAAACAGTAAAAAAACAATAATGTTAATTTATGAGAGAATTTCATAATCAGTCTAGTTAAAATAAGCCGATTTGCTCCTCCTTAGCACAGAGCTAAAAAAGAACCAGAGGCCACATTAGGCATTAATGACCAAGCCTGGTCCAGAATTGGAATAATATGCTTAAAGGAATACCAATGACATGAATAAATGTTACCCAGATATCTCCTCGTAATGCATGCAATCTGCTAAGTCCGATTTTACAAGCTCTGGGTGAAATTTCGTAAAAGATGCCATTATGTTCTCATGCACTATTTATGGCAGATCCCATTTTACTCAATTAGATCAGTTTATTAATAACACACGTTTGGCAAAGGGTCATGGATTTGATAGTCTACCTCAGTGATTCCCAACCCTGTCCTGGAGGAACACCATGCCAATCGGGTTTTCAGGCTAGCCCTAATGAATATGCATGAAGCAAATTTGCATGCCTATCACTTCCATCATCTGCAAATCTCTCTCATGCATATTCATTAGGGCTAGCCTGAAAACCCGATTGGCCTGGTGTTCCTCCAGGACAGGGTTGGGAATCACTGGTCTACCTTACCAGGGCACAATTGAAATGGTTCATATGTATTTCGTATTTTTGCAGGAAATGGTTGGGGTGGGAGGAGTGGTAAGAGGATGTATCGTAGGGCGTAGGGAAAAATGTATCGCAAAACAGGATGATTATGTGGAAAAGCGATGTACTGTAATTTGCTTTTGAGATATTTAATATATAGTGTTAAAAAGCATAAAAGTGGGGAAACTTTTTGAAGATCCCTCACATGTGCCAGTATTTTCTTTGTCCCTAGCAGTGGCATAGTAAGTGGGGGGAGGGGGGGCGGGGATGGTAAGGGGGATGGGAGCAGTCTGCCCTGGGTACCATCTTGATGGAGGCATGGCAACCGTCTTCCTCTCCATCCCCCCGGCTCCTTCTCACTCCTCCCCCCCCTGCCGTGTGCGTGTCTTGACTTCACCCCCCTCCCCCACCGTACCTCTAGCTCTTCGCAGGCGCGAGCAGCAACTCCAACCTGCTGTTCGCACCAGCTCTCCCTCTGATGTCACGTCTGGGTCCCGCGCTTAGGAAGTAATGTCAGAGGGAGAGCCAACGGGGGCACCAAGTTGGCGATGATGTTCAAGCCAGGAAAGTTAAAGAGATACGAGGGAAGGGAAGGGCTGAGCGTGCAGCGGCGGGGCAGGGAGGGAAGGGCCCCACCACCCCCAGGCGCCTCTCACCCTCGCTACTCCACTGGTTCCTTGCGGGCTTGCAATCTAAGTGTTTTGTACCTGAAGCAACGGAGAGTTAAGCGATTTAATCTGGATCATAAAGAACCATAGTGGAAACTGAACCCAGTTCCCAAGTGCTCAGCTCACTGGATTGACTAGTAGGCTACTACTGTATGTCGGTATTACTGTGCACGACCATGGTAACTAGACTTCTTTTCTGGCATGTTGTGGGCTGAGTTCCCAGTCTCAGGCTTAGAACCAAATCTCTTCTCGTTATGCAAAATCTGTTTTTCCTTTCTGCTATGTCATGATATTCTGGGATTTCTTCTTTTGCACCAGGAGTGGAATGGTGGCAAAGAGAGAAAACTTTAGAAACCAGGTCTAGCTTTCGCTTAACCTGTGCCCAATGACCTGTAGCCATCTGACACGATGAATCCTGAGAGCCCTGCTTCCAGCTGGATTTCAGGCTCCTCAGATCTCTGTACTTTTTCTCTTCTCTGTACTTTTTCTAACTCAGCTATATCTTTTTTTGAGATACCGTGACCAGAACTGCACACGGTATTCAAGCTGTGGCCGTGCCATAGAGTGATACATGGACATTACAACATTTTCCTCTTTGTTTTCCATACCCTTCCTGCTAATTCCTAACATTCTATTTGCTTTCCTAGCCACCGCCGCACATTGAGCCGAGGGTTTCTTCATACCCCACTTGACTGCATAATAAGTAGCCAGCTGCATAAACCCAGATGTTTAATGTCGATGCCCGGACATGGTCTGGCATTGAATATCCAAGAATGTCGCTGGTGGCAGCTAAAACAACGTGCCCTGCCATGGCGCACTTTCGACCCCAGCATATTTGCACGTGTTTTGGTAGCTTTCTCTCCCATAGTTCCCTACACCAGATAACATTCCATGAGCGGTTCAGGGACCTGAATCGATCTGAGGGCTGGAGGAGCCCTTCCCTTGAGGTGACCTCAAGCGCTGCTCTTTGGCAGCCAAGGGCTTTCACTTTAACTTCCTGCTTGGATGCAGGTAGGGCTGGTCTCAGTTAGGGCACTGGTCTTTGACCTAGGGCGGCAGAGCGGACTGCTGGGCACGATGGACCACTGGTCTGACCCAGCAGCGGCAGTTCATATGTTCTAACAGTCATACTCTCCAGACATTAGGAGGTAGATGTGTGCCTGGTTCACACTCATTTTAAACAAATTTTTCCCCATTTTCAGTCATTTTTCGTTTTATCCATTCTTTCTTTTAGATTGCGTGCACGAGAACTAACTTCATGCAATCTGTTGTATGTGCCTAAGTTCGTAAATTTACATGAATACACGTGATTGATGCAAACTTTCAATGTTTAGGTGCCCACTCGAACTGAATCCATACTCACAAATGCACACCCCTAGTAGGAGATAAGCATTTTCTCAGGCTCACCCTCTCTAGTGGCTCCAATCGTTATCCTCCACTGCCAATGTCTGCATGGGTCTACTTTGATGAAAGAACAGTCATCCTACAGATGTTAAATTTTGGAACTCGTTGCCAGATGTGGTGCCAACAGTTAGTGCACCTGGGTTAAAAATAAAGTTTGGGCAAATTCCTAGAGGAAAAGTCCATAGTCTGCTATTGAGACAGACATGGGGGACGCCACTGCTTGCCTTGAGATCAGTAGCATGGAATCTTGCTACTCTTTGAAATTCTGCTGGGTTCTTGCAATCTGAATTGGCCACTTTTGGGAAGCAGGATACTGGGTAGATGGATCACTGACCTGACCCAGTATGGTTATTCTTATGTACAGGCATGTGGGATGGTTATCTTATTCCGTGTGTCTTGTCACAGGGCTCAGAGCTCCTTCCCCTTCTCTTCAACCAAAGGTGCACAGACCGGTACCT
Organism: Geotrypetes seraphini; assembly: GCF_902459505.1. Taxonomy (NCBI): domain Eukaryota; kingdom Metazoa; phylum Chordata; class Amphibia; order Gymnophiona; family Dermophiidae; genus Geotrypetes; species Geotrypetes seraphini. The sequence goes on along the minus strand of NC_047097.1, from coordinate 58,817,759 downwards.
TCTCATTCCTCTCTCGACAATGGTCAGGTGGACGAAACACGGGCAGATGAATTGTCTCCTCCCAAATGGAATTGGAAACAAACCGACCTCAGAATGTCAAATCCCTATTTCGGAGATTTGCAACCTTCAACTACCAAATCATTGGTGAGGTATTTGCCCACCTTGCCCTACCACTCCCATCACCCATGCAATGCCATTAGTTGTCCAGATCAGCCCAGAAACTCCATCCTCAATTTATCCTTCATTCCTGAAAGGTAACAAACCAACTTGACTCACAGCTCTTGAAGGTCATACCATGTTTGTGTACTGCCTGTCCCTAGCAAGAAAGACATAGGCGAGCTCCTCATAGCTCTAGGTGCGGCAGTGCCCTGTGCCTCCAGGCCCTTCTTTTGTGTCTTAGCTTTGTCCAAGCAAGTCACTAATCTCTAGGGAGCAGAAAACATGATGGTCCGCAGCTTCCTTGTTGCAGTAACCACACCCCTCCTGCTTCACTTGCACATGTCTGCACCACCCAGCCATGTGCGAGGATTTCTTAATGAGCTGTGCTAGCACTCCTGCCCAGCTCACCCTAAAGATACAGGCAGCAGGGCACAGAATTCAAGCAATTCAATAACCTGCATGACACAATGTAAACAGTCCAGTCCCCCACTTCAGTCATTTGCAGGGTCTTCTCACATACATTACTGTCTCACTTTGATCCTGGCATGAATTCCTCTCACTGGGGGGTTTGCTGAGCCATAGGCTATTGCAAAATTTCAGGGCCACAGATGCGGAATCACCTTGCAGTAGCATTGCGTTCCTTTGCGGACATGTCAACATTTAGGAGGCAGCTAGGTATTTGCATTTACACAGGCATTTGGTTAAAATAGTGTTGCAAATAGGTTTGCCCTGGTTTTTCTCTTATTTAGTTTTGTCCTATGTCCATTCTTATGTGTCTGATTTTTTTTTCTGTTGATTTTATGTTTGTTCGCCGTTGATATTATGTTTGGTTGTTGGGATCCATGTACCAATATCCACTGTGAATTTTAGATTAAACAGAATATGCATTTTTAAAATAAATATGTAGAATTTAAATGCTGGGGTCGACATTCAAAGCGAATTAACCAGCCAGAAATGGTGGCTGACTGGTTAAATCGCTTGTATGGAACTATCCACTAATTTTCAGTGGTACATTCCCCACCTTTTACAAAACTATGGAAACGGTTTTTAGCACAGGCCGGTGTGCTGAATGCTCTGCGCTGCTCCCGATGTTCATAGGAACTCTGAGCGTCGGGAGCAGCGTGGAGCATTCAGTGCGCTAAAAACCGCATTCGGAGTTTTGTCAAAGAGGGTGTGTGTGTTGGGGTGGGGTCATTTTCAACAGCGCTAGCCAGATAATGGTTAGCACAGGGGTAAGGAATTCCGGTCCTCGAGAGTCGTATTCCAGTCGGTTTTCAGGATTTCCCCAATGAATAGGCATGAGATCTATTTGCATGCACTGCTTTCAATGCATATTCATTGGGGGAAATCCTGAAAACCCGACTGGAATACGGCTCTCGAGGACCGGAATTCCCTACCCCTGGGTTAGCATCTAAATGAAAACTGGCTATTTGGGGGCATTCCAGGGGTGGAGTCAGCACTTAACCAGCCAGGTTAACCGCATAAGTAAGGGCAAATAAAAGTCAGTCCTATCATTATGCAGTTAACTCATAGCTGCTCAAGTGCTGAACATCAGCTTAACTAGGCTCAACTTAACTAGCTCTGCAAAAACCAGATATTCAATGCCAAAACCCAGACATGGACTGGAATTGAATATCCAGGAATAAATGTTCAACTGGCAGCAGTGAACCTTTTGCTGACTGCCGTCGGCGTTATTCCTGGCACTTAAACAATCAAGTGCTGACTCCAATCCTGGAATGCCCCCAAAATAGCCATTTTTCACTTAGATGCTAACCATCATCTGGTTATCGTCACTGAAAATTAGTGGATAGCCCCGACTAAGCGACCATTTCTGGCTGGTTAAATCACTTTGAATATCGACCCCAGCATTTACATTCTACATATTTTTTTTTTTTTTTTTAATGCATATGCCACTCAATCTAAAATTCACGGCAGATATTGCTATAAATAATTAAATAAGTCATTAGGGTCATTATTCAGCTGGTGGTACTCTGCATTTTGCTGACCTCTACTGGTGATATGCCAGAAAATTCACTGCCAGGTCATGTCTGGGATTTGGCATTGAATTTCTAAGTTTTTCAGATCCAGAAAAAAAACATAGCCAATTATGTGTGATATTCAGCCCTTAACCAGCTATGGGACACCACATAAAGATAAGATGGACTTTTAGGCGGTCCTATTTATGCAGTGACCTTGGCGGGTTAAGTGCTGAATATCGGTATCTAACAAGCCAAGAGCCAAATCCACTCCAGGAACGCCCCAAAATAGCCGGTTTTGAGATAGGTCACTGAAAATAACCAGTTAGCCTCGAATAAGTGATTTAACCAGCCAGGAGCTGTTTCTGTCGAGTTAAATCACTTTGAACATCAACCTGTCAATCGAAAAAGACAGCTGGGTGGAAAATATTACCAGAGGCTGTATAGTGCTGCAGTATAGTGCTACGCATTCCTACATGACTACACTGTGCCTCCCAGAAGGTATGAAGAATCCTGAACAGAGCAACAGCTAGAGGTCTGAAAGGCAGGAATACAACTTTGTACACCAAGTGAAGGACACAGGAGAGAAGAAATAGTTGCTGGGTTCCGCATGTGAATTAAGAGTCCACATCTATCCAAAGCAGGTAAACTGCTGGTCAGACTGCATGAGCTATAGCAAGGCTGCCTAAGTCCGGACCTCGAGATCTACTGGCAGGCCAGGTTTTCAGGATATCCACAATGAACATGCATGAGAGAGATTTGCATACCAAAAAGGCAGTGCAGGCAAATCTTTCTCATGCATATTCATTGTGGATATCCTGAAAACCTGGCCTGCCAGTAGATATCGAGGACCGGATTTGGGCAGCCCTGAGCTATAGAGATTCTATATGCCATCATTTACTGAGGTACCATGTTCCTGTGGAAAGATGTACATAGGCTGACAAGGGAACAAATGTTCTCTGACACTGCATCTATCCCTAAATCCCACAGAAAATAGTTTAGAATTTTACTTCCTCATTTGAGGGTGTTTAGCACTTTTAATGCCGTTTCATCTGCCTTTCACGTCAGCTGGGCTTAAATACCTCTTTTTAATTTTGGTGAATCTGATTTTCCTGTAGAATCTGAATGTTCCCACCTTGTTGCACTAATGAAAATCCTCCAGACCTATCATTCCCACAGGAGAGGACAGCAGGACATTGCTGGGTCAGGTCTGATAGTAAAAAAAAAAAAAAAGGGCAAAACGACTTGTACCAAGTCCCACAAAACAAAGGCAAAAAGAGTAGGAATGGCAGAAAAACAATCCAATGGAAAGACATATCTCAGTCGACAAAAGGCAAAAAGACGTACTAAGACCCACAGGTCACAATTCACTGAGGAGAAAAACCACAGAATGTACAATGATAAATGAGGTATTTCAAAGCAATGGTTCTCTGAGATCATCTACGTATCCAGTGGAGCTACACTGCAAGTCCTGCAAAAATGCAAAGACCCAGTGCTATGCATTCATAATGGAAGTAAGCACTTCGTGCACACAGCTGTGATTCTACCTGCTTGTTGCACAAGAGTGTGGCCCAGAGGGAACACAGTAAAAATGATTGTTAACTCAAAGTCCTGGTAACCCCTCTATTGGTATACTAGTATCACTTTAACAATCTGAGGTCAGTGATCCAAACAACCAGCACACAAGTGTGAAAAATTATACTTCCCACTCGCTCAGTGCAACCAGATCCACACACTGGTGCTAGGATTCACACTCCCACCGTCTAATCATAATGGGATTTATGCAGAAGTTCCAGGATTAACCTCCTAGAGGTTGTGGGTTCAAACCCACGCTGCACCTTGTGACTCTGGGCAAGTCTCTTAATCCCCCCATTGCCCCTGGGAGAACAGTATAGAACACTGATTAAATAAATGGTGTGACAAGTTTCAGCCTGTGATAACAAGAGCTGGTATTGTGACATCATAATGCCTCATTCCACCAATGCCTAAGAGCCAACCTCATCAGAGATGTCATAATGGCTTGATTGTCCTATACTTGGCTCACTTTCACTACATTTTGATTGCTAAAGTGGCACAGTGGTTAAAGCTACAGCCTCAGCACCCTGAAGTCATGGGTTCAAACCCACACTGCTCTTTGTGACCCTGGGCAAGTCACTTAATCCCCCCATTGCCCGAGGTACATTAGATAGATTGTAAGCCCGCTGGGACATACAGGGAAACATGCTTAATCATTTGAATAAATTCACTTAAACCGTTCTGAGCTCCCCTGGGAGAAGGGTATAGAAAATTGAATTAATTAATTAATTCTGAGGGTAGCAGGATCCACAAACTAGTACTGAAAATCTCATTGTCAACCTCTGCACATAACAGGAGATCTATATATTAGTTCCAGGATGGCATCCCCATCCTCTGAGCACAGTAGGATCCACTCACTAGTGCCAGAATTCACACTCCCACCCTCCGAGCTCTGCAGAATGCATATGCTAGCTGCCGAATTTGCACTCCCCACTTGCGAAGCACCGCAGAATCCATGCACTAGTGCCAGAATTCACACTCCCACCCTCCGAGCTCTGCAGAATGCATATGCTAGCTGCCGAATTTGCACTCCCACTTGCGAAGCACCGCAGAATCCATGCACTAGTGCCAGAATTCACACTCCCACCCTCCGAGCTCTGCAGAATGCATATGCTAGCTGCCGAATTTGCACTCCCACTTGCGAAGCACCGCAGAATCCATGCACTAGTGCCAGAATTCGCACTCCCACCCTCTGAGCACTGCAGAATCTATACATAGTGCTCTCCCGGAGGATGTTGTGACAGAGATTACTGTTCTGGGATTCAAGCGCAAGTTGGATGCACACCTTCTTGCAAATCATATTGAGGGCTACAGTATATCTGGGTCTCCATTCGGGAGTACCTAAAGGGGCCGCCGCGTGTGCGGATCACCGGACTGGATGGACCGCGGTCTGATCCGGTGAAGGCTTTTCTTATGTTCTTAATTTACACTCCCAAAACAATGAGCACTGCAGAATCCATACCTTAGTGCCTGAATTCACATTGCCACTTTCCAAAAACGGCATCATTCATACACTAGCACCAGAACTCCCACCCTCCGAGCACTGCAGAATCCATACCCTAGTGCTAGGATTCACACTCCCACGCTCTAATGCCAAGATTCACCCTCCCTGTAAACCTCACTTCCTTCTGGCATGACATTACCTGGTTTTGAAAGTCTGAGGAAATGAGTGTTTCAGGTTTCTGTGGGTGTTTCAAGGTGTATATAAATAAAGCCAGAGAGAAGGAGAGAGACAGAGGGAGACAGAGGCACAGTGTGTGTGTGTTTGTGTGTGTGTGTCAGAGCAGAGGGAGAGGGAGAAAAGAAATAAGCAAATAGAAAAGGGAAATAAAATCACATTTCTGGAGGGATACCAGAAGAAAGGGAACTAGGATCCAAAGAAAAGAGAAAAGGATGAAATTCGGTAAGTTGGAAAAACTTTCTGACATATGTCTTTTCTTGTTGCATCTTTGCTCAACACAGGCAGTGTGGACAGGTTCAGCCTGCCTGTGCTTTGTTCTTGGCTGCACCACTTCTGGGCCCATTTCTTTGCCAAATGAACATCTTCACTAGGCATCCATTGATTCCAACTCAGGGCTGAAATGCAAAGGAAGCCCGGGTAGCAGCTGAGTTTCCCACAATGCCTTGCGGCTGCACAGACAGGGGCTGCTCTGTGTGCTGATGTGCGAGTGAGTTGGACAGGTTTTGCAAATGCCTTGGCAGAGCCCCTCCACCTTGGCTGCATTCCATGCCACACAGTGCTAGAACGATGACCTTGCGGCATCTTTAAGCGGTGCAGTGTGAGAACTACCGTGCAAGGGAAAGCTATTTCTCTCAATTCAAATTTTTCCATTTCTCTAAGGTGAAGTTCAGCAGCTCTGTTGGAAGCATGCTTGTACACCTCTAGTCAGAAATTACTGGTTGATACACGCACTGAATATGACTCTATAGACTGGTGTGAAAATCCTTTGAGAGAAATCAGGGGGGCTTTTTAGAGGGATGCACACCTCCTCCAGTGAAACCTTCAGCCAGCCTCAGCAGATGGGTGCTGCTCCCCTAGTTAAAAAGCTTCAGACAAACCCTAAGAATATATCGTTTAATTTACTGGCTATAGGGCTCAGTCCTTTATTATTATAGTGCAAAGAGGTTGTTTCTTTAATATTTCGCTTGTGTTTAGGAGACTTCTGTTTTTGGAACTACCACAGTTTCTGTTGAAACATGGCTATCTTGATTTTTCCTAAAATTGTTACGACACTGTGTTATATTCATGCTATTTGGTGTTTGGGGGGGGGGACCCCTGGGTTTGAGGTGCCAGTATCCTTTTGTCATCAGATTCTCTCCCTCCTAAGACTATGAATGTTACCTCTGTGGTAGCCCAGGGCCAGCTCGGGACATGAGCCAGGTAAGGCACTGGCTTAGGGCACCAAAATTCAAAAGCATTAAAAGCCTGCCTCACTGGCACAGCCTTCAGGAACACCAGAATATACACTGCAGGGACCGTTCAGAAAATGTGAGTATAGTGGTCTCAGAATATGGTGACTTCCAGGAATGATAGTGGTGTCTGTGCCAAACAGATAAACTTCTGAAACTGCATAGCACGTGCACAATTAGTTTTTAACACAAATAGTGGATTAGAGAGGCTTTTTATTGTAAAGAGGTTATTGTTTTAACCTTCTTTCTCTTGCTTACTTCTGGCTCAGTAAGAACCAGAGCAGGGATCCTGACCCTCTGAAACTTCATTTGCGGCCACTTAGACATTTCTCTCCATTTAATAGATTGCCCTCGCACTATAGTAGTGATCGGGAGGCTGGAGCCTTTCACAAGGACTCCTTCCAAAACCTCGTGGTCAAGCTGTCTAAATCCATTCATCTCAGGTGTCGCTCTTAACCGTGGGCCTCAACTCTCTCTCTTCAGAGACTGTGAATGCTACCTCGGTGATATCCTCAGCCCAGGGCTGGCTCAGGGTGCCAAAATTCAAAAGTGCTAAAAACCTGTCTCACTGGTTCAGCCTTCACAGTGCAGAGAATGTGTTTTGCTGTCACTGCTGTGCTCTCTTCTGTACATGGCCACTGGTGCCCACTGCAGGTGTACATGTGAAAACGGGTACTTCCTGTTAAAACGGGGGTGAAGCCAGAGGCTGAATATGGAGGAGAACGCAGCAGTGAGAGCAAAGTGGCATCTTCTTGCTGCTGTAACATGGCAGGAAGGGTGGGGGGGGGGATTGACTCAGGACACTATCACCCCTTGAGCCAGCACTGTCCCAGCCCCAACCAATCTGTGGTATGGAAAATCCAATCCAGGAATTAAATGGGTTCCTTCATTAAGATGGTACCCAGCACTTGCTACTGGGAGCCACCAGACTGGCTCTTATAAGTTGTTTGTAGCATCACAAATGATTTCTCCTGGATGCAAGATATTCCCAGCCTCATACACCTCTACTATTATCCCCTTATTCTTGGAGGGAGGGGGGAGGGAAGTGGGGAGATCTGTGTTTACTTCTCTTCCACTTCTGTATTGATTTCTTAGTCGTAAAAGGCCCTTAGTAATTGGGGGATCAGGGTGTTCCCATAACTTCCCTTTTAGCATTGAATTTTAAGTGGTGGGATGTTGTGTTTATACCTTCACTCTCCCTATAGCACTAATTTCTTGCTTGGGGTAATGTCTTCAAAGGGGTACATTTTGAAACACACCAAGAAAGGAATGACGTTCACTCCTGTGCCAGAGTAGGCTGAAGATGATCTTAGTCTTATTAATGGGGTCTTCATTCCTCCTTCACCATTGCCTCCTTGTTGATCAGAGCTCTGAGTATGTCCTTCATTTCCCCTCTAATGTTGTCGAGCTCTGAATGTTTCCTTCACACAATCTCTAGCACTGAGCTCTTGCTGATGAAGAGGGTCTTATATCCCCCTTCTACCAGTTTCTGCTTTTTGACTGAGGGCTCCCAGTGTGCCCTTCCTTTCCCATCTTGCACTGAATTATTAGAAATTTGGAGGAGAGGCAGATTGGCTACATATGCCCTTCACCTCTGCTCTTTTATTGTCTTTAGAAATCATGTCTTCCAAGTGTACATCTTAAGAACATAAGAATTGCCATACTAGGACAAGTACCCTGTTTCCAATAGTGGCCAACCCAGGTACCTAGCTAGATTTTTTTAAGCAGTGGATTTCCCCAAGTCATCTCAATAATGGCCTATGGACTTCTCTTTTAGAAAATTATCCAAACCTTTTTTAAACCCTGCTAAGCTAACTGATTTCACCACATTCTCCAGCAATGAATTCCAGTGTTTAATTACAAGTTGTGTGACGATATATTTTCTCTGATTTGTTTTAAATCTACTTAGTAGTTTCATCACATGCCCCTTGGTCCTAATATTTTTGGCAGTAATAAATGTCACTCCTAAGTTAGGGTATGTTGGAGATGACCTGAATCTCATATAGGGATTGTGGAATAATAGTAACACTGCATGACCTCCATTTTATTATCAGTGGTCCACTTAACCATACTCTTATTTAGTCCTCTAAACTTTTCCATTCATTTCTGTGGCTTATCTCCTACAGTAATGGGTCCATGAACACATTCACCATGCCTATTGCCGCAACAGGAATGTTTTCTTCTGAAGTTTCTGCAATGTCACTACTACTATTTTTAGCCCTAGTGCTTAAGCTATGACTGGACACCTTTTTACCTTGGGTGGTGTGCTAATACATATTTACTGTCCTCTTTCCTACCAAACATCCATTGGAGCAGTTACATCGCTGAGACTTAGTACATATCTTATGCAATGTGATCACTTGAAGGTATTTGTTCCCCATCTAATATTGTCTGCTTACTGACTAGAAGGAGTAGGGAGTGGATCTAAGCATCTTTCATTCTCCATCTAACATTGGGTTCTTTAAGTGATGAGGTGCTCTGAGTATACCTTTCACTCATTCACATGCAAGAAGTTCTCAGTAATGAGGGTCTCTGAGAGCCCTTCACTCCTCCTCTTGCAGAGGTCAACATCCTGGAGGGGCTCTGCACGTGCTATTCACTTCCCTTCTAGCACTGAAGTAGTGGGGTTCTATGTGTAGTTTTCACTACAGTACTCCCCAAGTATTGCCTTTTGGGTGATGGGGGGGGCTCTAGGAGTAGCTTTCACTCACGGCCCCTTCAGCACAGAGTTCTACATTTCTGGAGGACCCTAAATGTAGCTTTCGCTCACCTCCCAAGCATACAATTTTTGGGTGAGGTGGGGGGGGGGGCTCTAGGTGTAGCTTTCATTCCCCCCAGCATTGAAGCCCAAATTCTATAAGCAGCGGCTAAAGTTGGGCGCCGACTTTGGTGGCGCCCAACTAGATAGGCGCCTATCTAAATTGGAGAACAAGCTCAATGAAGCTTTTTAATCAGCATCGATTGAAACGTAGGCGCCTATCAAGAAAACGCGATTCCGTAACAAGGCGCCTCAAAAAATTTAGGCGGCCTTCAAAAAAATAGGTGCTATGCATGCTAGGCGTGGGCGTGGCTACATGTTAGGGGCCTTGTTGCAGAATCGCTGCTCTTAAGCGTGCTTAAGCGCTCAGCTAGGCGTCTCACTTTTAAGTGTGCCTAGAGCTGGCCTATTTCTTGGGCGCCTCCAAAATAGGTGCCACTCAGCGCGATTCACTAAACAGCACCCAATTGTGCTTGAATCGCGTTGAACGGCCTAGGTGCCTAACTTTTAGGTGCTGCTTATAGAATTTGGGCTTGAGTTCTTGGCGATTGGCGAGCTCTATGTGTAGCTTTTACTAGCCCCCTAACGAGTGGCATAGCGAGAGAGGTTGGCGCCCAGCATCACAGCCCACGCACCTCTTTGAAATATTCGCCGGCGCGAGCGGCATCTTCCACTTGCTGCTCGCACCAACGTCACCTCCTGGTCCCGCGACCGGGATGTGACGTCAGAAAGGAGCCCAGGCCAGCGCGAACAGCAAGTGTAGAAGATGTTGCTCGCGCCGGTGAACATTTAAAGAGGTACATGGCGAAAGTGGGGGGGGGGGGGGGAGAGGAGGAGACGCACCTTCACGCCCCCACCATTAAGTTCTTAATGATGACAGGGGAAGAAATGCACTTCTTTTCATTCATTTTTCAAATTTCCCAATGCATGAAATAAAGGCAGTTTGTAGCTATCCTGTGGGTCAACAGGATTCATTCCCCGTAGGGGGGAGGGGCGGCTGCGCTCCTTGTATGGCAACAAAATGCTAATTTTACCTGTTATTCCTTCAAAAAATTGTCTCTTCCTTCACTGAATTTCTTTTATAAAATTTCCATCTGAAGAATTCTGTAATGTTGGCGCCTTTCGGAGCAGTGAGAGGGCCGAGGACGGCTAGGTGGGAAGAAGAGGAACCAGGACCTCAAAACAAGGCCACGTGAGAGAGAGAGGCTAGACTGTGGGAGGATGTCAAACTGGAGTGGGTTGGAAAGCAATCTGAATCGCAAATTAGGGAAATCACCCAAGAACTGAAATGACACATGAGTTATGCAAATCCAGAGTCTTCACCTTTCCAACTGGACCGAGGCCAGAAGGTGATGGAGCAGGTTTCTGCCTCCTTTAAGCGCTGATGATGGCAGCAGGCAGACAGGGCCTTGGCAAGGCGGAACCACACAGACACACGCTTCACTTGGACACATTCCATGGCTTTTTTTGCTACCTGTCTGCATGTGCCTTTATATGTAGCACTCACAAACACCTGGAGCAAGATTCCGACTTCTTCCTCAAACTCAAAGGAATGGGGGCCGTGACCTGAAATCAGCAGCATATCAAAACCAAGAATGAATTCCTTCCTAGAAGAAACAGTCCCCCAGCAATGTATTCTTTTACTTATTCTTAGGTAGTAAGAATAAGGAATACGAGTATAGAATGTCAGGCGCAACTCTGGGTAAGAGCGAACAAGAAAAGGACCTGGGTGTACTGATAGATAGGACCCTGAAGCCGTCGGCACAATGTGCGGCAGCGGCAAAGAAAGCAAACAGAATGTTAGGCATGATAAAGAAAGGAATCACGAGTAGATCGGAGAAAGTCATAATACCGCTTTATAGAGCAATGGTCAGACCACACTTGGAATACTGTGTCCAACATTGGTCTCCCAACCTAAAGAAGGATATAAAACTGTTAGAGAGGGTGCAGAGACGAGCAACGAAGTTAATAAGAGGTATGGAGAACTTGGAATATGAGGAACGACTCAAGAAACTAGGACTGTTCTCCCTTGAGAAGAGAAGGCTGCGAGGGGACATGATCGAGACGTTCAAAATGCTGAAAGGCATCGATAAAATAGAGCAGGAAAATAAATTATTTACATTGTCCAACGCGACACGGACAAGAGGACATGGTTTGAAGCTAAGGGGGGACAAGTCCAGGACAAATGTCAGGAATTTCTGTTTTACGCAGCGAGTGGTAGACGCCTGGAATGCTCTCCCAAAGGAGGTTATTAAGGAATCCACTGTGCTGGGATTCAAAGGCAAATTAGATGCACATCTCCTTATGAGAGGCATAGAGGGATATGGGTGACTAAAACTACATCAGGTGTATACCTGACTGGGCCTCCGCGTGTGCGGATCGCCGGACTTGATGGACCATGGGTCTGATCCGGAGATGGCAGTTCTTATGTTCTTATGTTATGTTATGTTAATCTATCTAGCATTTTTGGATGCATTGGTTGTAAGTAACCTGCTTAGATTTTGTAGTTAATGTGGGCTAGAAATTTGTTAAATAATCTGAGAGACGTCAACAAAATTAATATCTAGAGACATTTTTGGAGTAATAGAGATCCAAATGTTCAGGATCCAAGGTCCCATCCTGAGACAATGTGACAGGCAACGTGACGTGACATGCATCATAATATTAGAATAATTATTCTTACAGTAATTTGTATTTATAGAACAGCTTCCTGGAGCTACCTGAACACCCAGTTTAGGAGGGAGGCTCCCATTCTTAGCTGAAATCTGGATGATTTTCTATAGTGTCCCTTCTCTGACAATTCCTGTATTCCATTGGAGCTCAGGCTTTCTCCCTTCTATAGTGTATGCACTTATGCACATATGCCCATTAACATTCAAATGTGCACGGATGCATGGACTTGTGGTATGTTTCTTGCACCTAAAACTTCACAGGGCAAGAGGAGAAGAAATCCTGATCTTTTCCTGCTCTTATGGAAACGACACACGGTCAAAGAGAGAGTCATGGCAGAGCTGGGATTAGAACTGACCCTCGGGGAAGTAAAGTGACATCCTGAGGATCACAGTCAGTATCACAGCTGGGATTAGAACTGAGGGCCAGATTCTCAAGGTTGCCTTTAACGCAGTCGCTAAACAGGTTCCAGACGGTTTAGCGTGCATGAATTGTAGCAGCGGATTGTCAAAATGGCTTACCGTGGTCTTTTCCGAGCTTCTTAGCAGTTTGTGATTCTGCCATGCAAATAGGCTTATCAATATTTCAACAAGCAATCCGGTGGATTCTTCAACATCGCCGAGTGATTCTTCGGCTTTTGGCAACCAAAAATCAGCAACTGGTCCAGGGGTGCTGGTACTGTCAAAAGCGCATCTCTGGAATGTGTTTAGACTGTGGCTCATGATTCACATAAATTATAACCTTTTTTTTTGGGGGGGTGGACAAAAGCACACTTCTTGAGCACGTGTATTATAGGCGTGTCTTATGTGTTTCTGGCTGTGGTTTATTATAAAATTTGACATTAAAAACAAATTACAAGATTTACATGAATTAAAAGTTTTTTTTGGGGGGGGAGAAAAGGCATGTCTTATGTGTGCTTGTTGAAAGCCAATGTTAAATCTCCCTGGGAAGGGGTAAAACGCGGACCTCACGGACCTGACGGATCTCGCGGATCTAAACCCGTACGGCCTTAAAAATCTGAGGTCCGTGTCTCTGCCGCTTGTAGTTTCTGTCGCTGATGAGATTTGAGCGCTGACGGATCCGGCTCAGCATAGGGAGGGAAAAGTGTTAGGATCCTCTCCAGCACTAGTCTCTGGCTCTGACAGACCTCGAAATGATTTTTAGCGCTGACGGATCCTAACACTTTTCCCTCCCTATGCTGAGCCGGATCCGTCAGCGCTAAAATCGTATCAAGGTCTGTCAGCGACAGAAACTACAAGCGGCAGGGACACAGACCTCAGATTTTTAAGGCCGTACGGGTTTAGATCCGCGAGGTCCGTCAGGTCCGCGTTTTACCCCTTCCCCATCTCCCCTCCCTTCCCTTCATCCAGTAGCTCTGGCATGCCTGCGATTGACACACCGTTTACGGCATTGGTTTTCCTGGCACATGCGCAACTTTACGCCTCTTTCGTGTTGTATTCTGCGCATGTGGCGATCACTATCTCCAGCCATTGATCAACCTTCGCTACTCTTCGCCAACCTCATTTGCATGCATGGTTTTTTTTTTTTAGAATGACTCACCTTTTTGAAATCGCTACAATAACAGCTATGACAACTGCCCATCGGTTTTTACTGCAAAGTTATGAGAATCTGGCCCTGAGTCAATGAGGGATAAGGTGAATTGCCCAGGATCAGACAGTCAAGATAGAGATGGCACTTAACTACAATGGCAAAGAGATCCCATTTCATAATTTCTGTTGACTCATGAAGCTTTTGCAAGTGCCATGTTTATTTTTCAAACTATCATTTTTAATGTATTGATTTAGAAAGCCAGATTAAGATGAACGTTCATTTTTAAACTGGGACCTCAGGCTGAGCAAATGTGGCTTGACCAAGGTCACATGGAGACTCTGTAGCGTCAGTAGGGGAGGAAGGATATTTTTGAACTTATGTTTCAGGACTTCTTAATAACAGACTGATACTCTAATATGTTTGTCCTCCAACACAATTAAGGGGAAATGTTTAACGATAATGACATCGTGAATGGAGGTGCATGGCTTGGTTGAGCGGGGGGAATAGGGGAAATATTTAATAACAGTGATAGTCAAGTGCATGGAGGTGCCTGGCTTGGTTAGAAAGGAGAGTAGGGGGAATGTTTAAGGACGATGACGTTCAAGTATATGGAGGTACATGACTTGGTTGAGGGGTGAAGGGGAACTATTTAAGGATGATGTCGTTCAAATGTATGGAGGTGCCTGGCATGGTTAGGGTGGAGCATAGGGGGAATGTTTAAGGACGATAACATTCAAGTGTATCAAGGTACATGACTTGGTTGGGGGGTGGAGCAGGGGGAATAAGGATGATGTCATTCAGGTGTATAGAGGAGCATGGATTGGTTAGGAGAGTGAATATTTGTTCATGATGGCGTCACCGTTGCGTTGGAGGTGAGTTCATGTTATGCTAAGTACTAGACTAGAGTTTCCCTTTACCAGTTCTGGGTTTCAAGGTGATCGAAGCATGCAAATTAACCCAGATCATAGATAAAATAGATGCAAATTAAGTCCCCGACTACTTATTGTGGATAATCTGGAAACATGACCTGATTAATGTTCCGCTGTGTAGGTCATGCCTCTTCAGAGTAAGGAGCTCTGGTTTCTAAAGTTCAAACAAACATCAATAGCAATGCAACAATTTACATTGTTTCTGAATCATTATAAACACAAGTTCACAGGGTGAAGAGAAATGCTTTTAGGAATTGCTCTTTGTAGGTTGAAGTATTCTTGTTACGGCTCTGCCTCTGCATAATGAAAACATTTTAGACAAACAACAAAGGAGAGGGAATCTGAAGCACACAAAGCAAACGTAAAAGCACCAAGGGCCTCCAGGGTTGGGATAGAAAGTAGATCTTTATTGCTAGTCCTGACACGGTCCATATTCCAGCATATATGCCTGTGTCAGAGATCTTGAGAAGTCAATGCTATCCGCAAGCAATGTGACAAATGAGACAGAAAAATAAAAATGCTACTCAAGCGTGTAGCTGAAGTGACTTGCTTCCACAACGCATGTATGCCGAAACACGGCGTGTTGGGTTTTGCAGTAAAGATCTACTTACCATCCCAATCCTGGATCTTGGGGCCTGATCCTATAAATGGTGCCTAGATAAGGCGCAGCTGGACGCCCTAATTGGGGACACCTAGCAACACTGAACTGACATTCGTGTGCAACTTAAATTGGCTTAATTGGCACGGTAATTGACTGTGCCATTGAAGTTAATTTTAAAAAAATCTTTAAACAATTAAGAGTTCTGCATAGACCTGGGAGCAGCATCTAGCAATGCCTACTGGTGCCTAATGGCATCTATCTGAAAAGTAGGTGTGGTTGGGGGGCAGAGAATAGGTGTGGTTGACTTAGGCGTCACTAGGTATTTGTGTTAGGTATTGGTAAATTAGGCTAGGAAAACCCTAATATACCAGCACCTACCACAAGGTCGCCTAGTGATACTTAAGCATGCCTAGGCACCGCTAAGCATGGTGCCTAGCAGTTGATTGGCCAGTGCCTACAAGTTAGGCATGGTTAGGCACTGTTTATAGAATCAGCCCTTGGTGCTTTTCTTTCTGCGAAAAATTTTTGAAACTCTTTAATGTACTTAGGCTTCGGGACTACTTTATTGTTTGGTACAGTGGAAGGAGACAGTAAATAGTCACTCCTTTTTTGGGGTGCCAAGAATTTGTTTTAGCCAATCATATGATTTTCTAAAGCTTCAGAAGTGTAGGGTGGGAAACTTTCAAAGTGTTTCCAGGAACACCTTTGTCATCGGAACTGAATGTTCAATTTTTTCCAGAAACAGGAAGCAACCCCATCATCTCGCTGTCTATCCTCCTAGCTGGCATCGGGCTGCTGTGTGAAGCAATTCCACAAAGACGTCAGCAATCTATCTGCATTTCTGAGAGAGTCAATGCCAGAGACAGTGCCAAGTATCTGAAGGCTAGCTTGAGACTCCTCACCCAATTATACGAGGTGAGATATGATTATATTGAACAATAACTTTCTTATTATTCAGTCATAAATCCTCAACTATAACCTCTATCGAGTATGGTGATAACCTCCTGCTGAACCTTCTAGGTCATGGCCAGCTATAACATAACTGATCTATAGGCTGATATACAGTGGTTCACTTTGTCATTAGCTCACATTTTCTATATGTTTAAATTAGAGCTGTAACAAATATTTGGATTGGATTGGATTTGGTCCCAAATAGAGCCCTCAGTACATTATTCGTATTTAGCCGAATGGTGATTTAAATTCAAATACAAATAATCCTGAGCTCTGCTGTGCTAAATCCTACTGAAATAAACACTTGATCTCTGATTTCACCTTGCTGCTTTTTTCTTTGTTATGTTAAAGCTCAATACCAATTCGTATTTGGCTAAATAATATTTTTCATGATTCATATTCAGCCAAATAGTAAAATATACTGTTTGATATAACTCTAAAAAAATATTTCTGATACATGAAAGATTTTAGCACCCATAAAACCCCAGAACATAGGAATTGCCATACTGGGACAGACCGAAGGTCCATCAAGCCCATTATCCTGTTCCAACAGTGGCCAACCCAGGTCCAAAGTACCTGGCAGAAACCCAAATAGTAGCAATATTCCACAGCTGATGTCATAATGCCTCATTCCACCACTACCTAAGAGCAAGCCTCATCATTGATGTCAAAATGACTTGATTGTCCTATACTTAGCTCACATAAGAATTACCATACTGGACATTCCACAGTTGGTGCACAGGAATGTAAGTAGCGGATCTTAGAGGTCAGCCAGGACTGTGGTTTGGTGCAGCTTACAGGACGTGACATGGGCGGAGCAAGGGTGTCAAGAGCAGGGGATAGAATAGTATAAGAAGAGACTGCTTCATTGACAAATTTATACAGTGTAGTGTTGGAAAGGAGAGGGAGACCATGGCAGAGAGATTCCTGAATGTATCGGTGAGGATCAGTCAGTCGGTCGTGTCTGGGGATGGGGGGGGGGCGGTTGTGAAGGCTATCAGATGATGGTCAGAAAATGGAAGAACTGAGATGGACAAGTTGGCAATTGAGGAATTAGAGAAAAGGACAAGATCAAGTTATTGGCTGTTCTTGTATGTGTGAGTCGTGGAGCGCAACTGAAGATTGAATCAGGGTATTAGAGCAAGAAACTCTGAGGTGTAGGAGTCCGAAATGTCCTCAGCATGAGTGTTGAAATCATTAAGGATAAGAGATGGAGATGAAGGTTCGAGAAAGGCGGAGAGCCAGGAGCCAAGGTCAGTGAGAAAGGAAGGCAGGGATTTTTTAGGTCAATAAATGACCACTATTCAGAGAGGAAAGGGAGCACATAGACGGATGGGGTGGACTTCAGAGAAAAAGCAGTGAGACCAAGGTAGATGAAGAGGTTGAAATCTACAGGAAAGTGAGAGTAGCAGGCCAACCCTTCCTCCATGACCTACCAGGCAAGAAATAATTAGTAGTAGTAGTAGTAGTGCCCGAATGGAATTGTCCCAATCAGAATGGTGCGCACCAAAGAAAGTGTCCTTCAACTCATCTGATAAATTCAAATGCCTTTATTCATCCAAAGTCTCATAAATTCATCCAATGACTCACATGTTTCGGCCATCCGGCCTGCCTCAGGAGTTTTGAAGTCGTAAAGCAGTGAATGTTACTACGACCGTGCTGCGAGGGCATCTGTTACGTCCTTCAATGGGTTGCAGAAGGACAATGGCGCCACCCAAATCTAGCGATAGCTTGGATCCGAGTCCTAGATTTGGGCAGCGCCATTGTCCTTCTACAACCCATTGAAAGACGTAACAGATGCCCTCAAAGCTTAGTTGCAGCACGGTCGTAGTGACATTCACTGCTTTACGACTTCAAAACTCCTGAGGCAAGCCGGATAGTCCGAAACAGGTGCATGTCGGGTCATTGAGTCATTGGATGAATTTATGAGACTTTGGATGAATAAAGGCATTTGAATTTATCAGACGAGTTGAAGGACACTTTCTTTGGTGCGCACCATTCTGATTGGGACAATTCCACTCTGGTTCTGTGCTTTTGAGTTAGTGGTTTTGTTTCCCCTGTTTCATTTTGTAGTCGTAGTACCCTCCATAACATAAGGCCGCAACTAAAACAGTCTTCAGGGCAGAGCCAGGTTTCAGTTAGTGCAAGCATGAGGCCCACAGTGAAAGCCTTTTTGGTAACCATGCTCATATATAATGACTAATTCCAGCCATAACGTACTTCAGGATATCCCTTGCTGTGACCTCCCTTATGCAGAATAGTTAACACCACTGGCAGCAGATCTCAGTTTTTCCATGAAAAGATTGACTTCATTATGAACTAAGTGGGGAGTTTAAGTTCTGTGTCTATTCAATGCTGACGTTGTCCCAAACTTAGTTACCCTTTCCTGTTTTATTTTTTGTAATTTTAGGTTGACAACATTAAGTCGAACGATATTGACATGCCAGTATGTTCACCAGAGGAAACGAACTCTGTGGAGTGGACCACAGAACTGGTAAGTGGGAAGGGGGAATTTATTCAGGGGGACAGCAGCAGATGGGATAATCTTGGGGCCTTGTTTCTCTGCTGGACCTTACTCTGAGGTTTCAGTAGCCATGAATATTGAGTTCATTATTCATATTAACCTAAGACTTCATTCAATCATATACCCCGGGAGCAGAACCTATTAGCAGCTTATGCTATCATCCATTATCCAGACAGGATCTCAAAATGGCTCAGCACCTCTCAAGGATAGAGGTCATCTAAAGCCACATCTCATTTGGACAGAAGGTGAATCCCTGCTATGACAGGAGGAGATGAGGCCTTGTTCAAATTTTCCCTTCCTCATCCTTCTACGCCTCAGTAGATTTGCTCTTATGACTACCTCTGAGCTTCCCAAATGTAATGTGGTGACCACACAGCCAGTTAGGTTGTCAGGAGAGCTACAATGAGTATGCGGGAGATCAGTTTGTAGGGGCATGGCCAGGGGGAAAGGAAGCCTTTGTCCACCTAGGCCCTAGTCTCACCTAGCAGCCAAGCAAACCATTCCTGCAGCTGACAGGGATCCCCCAACCATGCCAGCTGAAGAAATCCAGAGCCCATTCTGAGTCAAAATGCTGCTGCCTATTGTGCTGTAGCTGACTTGGGGCAGTCTCACAAATTCTTCAGTTGGAAGAGTTTGGAATCCCGACAAGCTAAGGTATTTCTAATTTTAACTTGATTTTCTTTGGGGTTTTTTGGAAGGGGAAAGGCAAGTGTCTACTGCTCATTAATGTTATCTGTTGGTTCCTCAAAAAGTCATGTCAGGCTACACCTCTGGTTTGGTCCTAGTTGCTCATATTGTTCTGTTGCCTATGACAACTACAGTACGTAGTCTTTTGAAAATGGTTACATGCCTTTGGGGGGGGGTTCTTCCTTCCATTTTTTTCCCCTCTTTTTTCTTTTTGTCTCTTTCTATTCACCCCAGCCATAAGGATGAGAAGCTCTTGGCTGTCGGGATCTTCACCTTTTGGCTATAGGGCTAGCATTTCCCCCTACCTCAGGCCAACTGATCAGGGCTGGTTTCTCCCCCTTACAAGCACTGAAATTTGGTTCTGATTTTCTTAGGCCAACTGACAGAAAAATCAAACCTACAACTTTATGTATGAAGTGATTGAGTGAGGTGATGTGGTGATCTTCCCACATGATTCATAGCACCTACTGACTATTCCCTACCTCTCCTTTTTGCCCTCTTGTGATACAGACCTCAGTTATTCAGCGACTAAACAAGTACTACCAGTGTTTTGGGCGAGTACAGGAGGCTTTAGGGTCATTACATGACCTTACGCAGATTACCAACGAGCTCAAAATGGCAAGAAATTACCTTGACAATCTCATCGTTGCTATCCAGAAAATGAAGGTAAGACTTGTTGCTAGATCACTGCATTTCAGGAGTTGAAGGTGACATCTTTTTGCACGAGGGAGAAACTTAATGCATTTGTGGCTAGTTTGCAAATGTCAGAGGCTCAGATTTTGAGCAAAAGTAGAGCCCAAAAACGTGCCCACAATGCCCACGACAGAGTTGTTTGCTTAATTTGGAAACAACGCCTCTTTTTCTTAGGGTTACCATTTGGCTCCAGAAAAAGGAGGACGGATTGAAACATTCGGGTTTTATTTCCATATTGGAAGTAAAAACTGGATGTCTCAATCCATCCTCCTTTTTCTGAAGCTATGTGGTAACCCTACTTGGTCTCCTTGCCGCCCGATAAAGGACGGTCTTAGTAGAATTTGGCCATTTGTGGTTTTGCTGCACTGCTTCTAGGAAGTTTGAATTTCTCTGAAGGAACCAGGATTGCAAGTCTCTGTGCACAGAGAATAGTCAAGATCTGGAACGCGTTGCCAGAGGTTATGGCAAGAGCGGTTAATGGAGCTGGTTTTAAGAAAGGTTTGGACAATTTCCAGGAGGAAAAATCCGTAGTCTGTTATTGAGACAGACATAGGGGAAGCCACTGCTTGCCCTGGATCGTTAGTATTGAATGTTGCTGCTTTTGGGGGGTTTGCCAGGTACTAGTGACCTGGATTGGCTACTGGGCTAGATGGACCATTGAGGCTATTCTTGTATGACTCTACATTTACCATAATATTACGACTCCTGATACAGGCTTCTAAGTACCCAAACACAGCCCCGTGTTGAGACAATAAGAGCTTTTCTAGTCTGTTACTTAATAAAATTGTTGTTTGGACTTCTTCAGGCCTCTTCCCCTCCCTCCCCCCCCTTTTTTTTTTTGGGGGGGAAGACAATTTTTCTCACACTAACAAACATTAGTCCATGGCCATTAATACAAAAGATAGAAAATTGGCCATTTTACAGCTGCGGTAAAAATGGCCTTAGTGCATGGGGAAAACCCTTGTATAGGCACTCTAAGGCCATTTTTTACTGCAGCTCAGTACAAAGAGTGCTTAGTTCCTTATCTTCTCCCACTACCACAGCCAAGCTGACAGATTGGTAGCTTTGTTGGGTAAAGCTATATTTTCTTTTCTGGAAACAACTAGAGAATGACACGGTGACAAAATTCATCACCGTTCCTGTCCCTGCGGATAACCGCGGGAAACCATCTTCATGTCATTCTTTAAGGAGAGAGGGAAGAATCAGAGTATGAATGGCCACAACCACTGACCCTCAAGCTTTGCTTTGAAGAATGCTGAGATTGAGCAGCAACATTCCAGAGCAGATATTGTGATGTCATAATGCCTCATTCCACCTAAGAGCCAATCACATCAGTGATGTCACAATGGCTTCATTATCCTTGGCTCACATAAGAATCAGAGTATGAATGGCTACAACCACTGACCCTCAAGCTTTGCGTTGAAGAATGCTGGGGTAGAAGGACTGAGGTTGAAATAGACACTACAAAATTACATGGGATTATTTCCCGCGGTTATCCACGGGGACGGGAACGGTGATGAATTTTGTCACCGTGTCATTCTCTAGAAACAACCTAACAATCCAATTGCACAATAATCAGGACAGGATTAATTTTTTGATGAACCCTAGGCAAGCCAGTGAATTGGGATCCCCACCATAATATAGATATATTTTAAAGCTCCCACAAGCAGGGAAATGCATGATTCTGACTGCAGAGGAAAACTGACAGAGAAGGAAGCAGCTGGTAAGAAGCTCTGCTTGCAACTGGACGGGGATCAGGAGAATAGACCTCTGCATCTGGTGTGGGAACTATTGAAGTTACACGTCCTAAGTATTTACAGAGATGCCAAGTTGCCCAGTTCCAGACTGGAGATTTTGGGCAGTCCTGGATTTCTGACTGCCCCATTCTTGTTCGTTATGGAACCTGAATAGCTGGTTTTAAGAAAGGCTTGGACAAATTCATGGAGGAAAAGTCCATAGTCCGTTATTAAGACATGGGGGAAGCCTCTGCTTGCCCTGGATCGGTAGCAAGGAATGTTGCTACTCTTTGGGTTTTGGCCAGGTACTAGGCCACTATGAGAATGGGCTACTGGACTTGATGGACCATTGTTCTGACCCAGTAAAGCTAGTCTTATGTTCTTATGTGAGCCAAGTATAGGACAATTAAGCCATTGTAACATCACTGATGAGATTGGCTCTGAGGCATTATGACATCACAATCTCAGCTCTAGAATGTTGCTCTCATTGGGGTTCCGGAATCTTGCTATTCTTTGAGATGCTGGAATGTTGCTACTTCTTGGGTTTTGATCAGGTACTAGTGACCTGGATTGGCCACCGTGAGAACGGGCTACTGGGTTTGATAGACCATTGGTCTGACCCAGTATGGCTATTTATATGTTCTTATGTGAGCCAAGTATAGGACAATTAAGCCATTGTGACATCACTGATGAGGTTGGCTCTGAGGCACTGTAGAATGAGGCATTATGACACCAGTCCACAATCTCAGCTCTGGAATGTTGCTCTCATTGGGGTTCCGGAATCTTCCTATTCTTTGAGATGCTGGAATGTTGCTACTCCTTGGGTTTTGACCAGGTACTAGTGACCTGGAGTGGCCTCCGTGAGAACGGGCTACTGGGTTTGATAGACCATTGGTCTGACCCAGTATGGCTATTTATATGTTCTTATGTGAGCCAAGTATAGGACAGTTAAGCCATTGTAACATCACTGATGAGGTTGGCTCTGAGGCATTATGACATCACAATCTCAGCTCTAGAATGTTGCTCTCATTGGGGTTCCGGAATCTTGCTATTCTTTGAGATGCTGGAATGTTGCTACTCTTTGGGTACTTGGCATCTCTGTATTTGGGCCCTGGACATGTGCCCAGTTTGCCTGTGTGTTAATCCTGCTTTGACAGTAATGCAGATTCTAAAATAATCAAAATAAGCCCAAATGATAAAAAAGCCTTTGCAAACAAGGGAGCCTTCAAAATCCTACATAATCCTTTCAATGCACACAGTTTCACACAAGGACAAGCCGAACAGAACCATCAGCACTTTCTCAGGCTCCTTGAGCATGATAGGGGTCATTGTGCTCCAGTGACTAGCTAGTTTTAGCTGTGCCTTAAGTCAGTGTTTCTCATCCCAACCAGTCAGGTTTTCAGGATATCCACCGTGAATGCGCATGAGATAGATTTGCATACCAAGGAGGCAGTACATTCAAATCTATCTCATGCATAGTCATAGTGGATAACCTGATAATACCAATTTACCCAGTTCCAGGATGGAGATTTTGGGACCGCCGGGGATTTATGATCACCAGATCCTTTTGCATTTTGGGATTTGCTGAACTGATTTCAGGATCAGGCATTATTACACTGCTATGGGATATAATTTCAAATCTCTAGCTTGGAAGTCTCTCCGCCGGTTAAAGCATTATGGGGTAAAGACCTTGAACAATTGCTTGTGCCTACTACCTATGGAGAATTCAGGAAACACCTGAAAACACATCTATTCCTGAAATACTTAGTAAAACAAACTTTTCAATCTTAGTCTTTAACAACCGAGCGCAAGAACAACCTGTCACTAAATCTGTACTTTGTTTGTTCACTCAATCTGTAACATTTCTAATCATTGTAAACCGCATAGAACTTCACGGTCCTGTGGTATATAAACTGTTATTATTATTATTATTAATGTGGCATCTCTGCTAAAATATGCCACCCTCTGTAAATGTATCTGGGGCATTTCATATTCTTCTCAGCTCCACTTCTCTCTCCTTCTTCCAAAGATACCTATTTGATTTCAAAAGGTGCTGTATGCTAGTGTTTTTCAACCCAATCTTCAGGAACGAATTGGCCAGTTAGGATTTCAGGATATCCACCATAAACATAAGAATATAAACCGTGCCTCTGCTGGGTCAGACCAGAGGTCCATCATGCCCAGCAGTCCGCTCATGTGGCAGCCAATCAGGTCCAGGACCTGTATAGTAGCCCTCTATCTATACCCTTCTAACCCCTTTTCCTTCAGAAAATTTTCAAATCCCTTCTTGAACTCTAATACCGTACCCTGTCCTATCACTCCCTTTAGAAGCGTGTTCCAGGTGTCCACCACTCGTTGGGTGAAGAAGAACTTCCTAGCATTGGTTCTGAATCTGTCCCCCTTTAATTTTTCTGAATGCCCTCTCGTTTTTGTAGTTGTCGAAAGTTGTCGAAAGTTTGAAGAATCTGTCCCTCTCCACTTTCTCTATGCCCTTCGTGATCTTGTAAGTGATCTTGAATGTGCATTAGAGAGATTTGCATACCAAGAAGGCGTTGCTTGCCAATATATCGCATGCATATTTGTGGTGGATATCCTGGAACTCAACTGGCCGGGTGGTCTCTGAGGACTGGATTGAAAAACCACTGCTCTGTACAGAGATGCCAAGTTATCCAGTTCCATGCAGGAGACATTTTGGCCAGTCCTGGTTTTGGACTTACATCCCAAAGTAATGTGGGATTTCTAATGCTTCATCCTGCCAATTGAAGTAAGCACTAATAGTCCCATAATGCAACGTGAAGAGGTAGTCGGAAATCCCCAAATCTCCAGCGTGGAACTAGGTAACTTGCATCTCTGGCTATAACCATCAATGAAGAATCCAGTTTCCTCCAGGCCCAACCTAGGTGATGTCCAATGAAATGTCTGTTGGGAGACAGTGGCATAGTGTGTGTGTGGTGGGGGGGGGGGGGAGAGTGGACTGCCATGGGTGCTACCACCTCTCAACCCACGCCACTCTTACGCCCTCCTTTCTCCCCGTACCTGTTTAAATCTTTGCCAGCACGAGCAACTTCTCCGGCCTGCTGCTCACGCCGGCCTGGCTCCCCTCTGAAATCACGTCCTAGTAACTGGGCCAGGAAGTGATATCAGAGGGAAAGCCAATGCCGGCACGAACAGCAAGCAAGCTGGAGAAGCTGCTCGCACTGGTGAAGATTTAAAGAGGTTTTTTTTTTGGGGGGAAGGGAGGGTGCAAGTATGGCATGGTGGGCAGGGAAGGAGCAGGGGTAAGGCGTAAGGGGCAGGGTTACTGCCCCAGGAACCTCCTACTCTCGCTATATCACTGCTGAGAGACAGTGTCAGGGATTGTGGATGCTGCATGAATATCTCAGGCTGGAAACACCTACTAATGTCCAACTTTTCTCCAACAGTGGCCACAGAGGTTTCCATCAAGAGGGGCAATCCAGGCCCCCACGAATTCAAAGTGGAGAGAGATCACTAATGGACATCACCTGGCAAAGAAGCTGTTGCATGATTTGGGATATCTAAACATTGGTTCCTACCAGTGCAGTTAATGGCAGTGCATGGCTTTACCAGCACCACAGAATGTTGTAGCAACCCACAAGTGATCTTATCACATCCACTTTAGAACACAGAATATATTTTTAATTGATAGTAATATATATTTAAAGAGAATTATTTTATTATTAATATTGATTATATATATCTATATATAGATAGATAGATTTGCTCTTTTTACTTTGCTACTGGAATGTGCCACAAATCTGACAGTAAAATGTTTGATGTTTCCTATGTTTGTAGCACTTGATTTAAGGTGATGGGTTAAGGGTCACTTGACACTGCTTTCTTACTGGCTGAGAGGAATCCCAGTGTTCGGCTGCAGCAGAAGCCTAAAAAAAAGACACCCTCAACACAGTGACACGAGATGAAAGAGATAAAAACACAAGAACACAGGGTTCCGAGAGTTTATTGAGATCACAGGAGACTGATAGAGATGATGAGATAGAAGAGGACAGGTGGGTCAACAGAGCTTAGGGCAATAGCAGGAGCAACCTGAAGATGGCGCTGCTGCCGATTTCAACAGGGCAAACTGAAGCTAATCATTCCCTTATCAGAAAGGCTTCGGCCTTCAGTCTTCTTGTAACACTTAAAAAGACATAGTCTTTCATAACACAAATAAAAGTGGTATAAGAGTAAGAAGGGGAAAAAATAGGGCTTATAAAATGAAGACTATTATACTTTAATACTGCCAGCTCAACGGTCAAAACATGCTGAAGTGCTGTAAAATGCTGTTTTATTGCACTTTAGACATGAAAGTTCTTTGTTTAAAAAAAAAAAATGGTCATTGACTTCTATGTTATAAGAACGAAGTAGGTGAAGGACTCAGTTCCTGTCCCAATGATGTACTCTCTGGGCACATCCATAGATTAGGGGACAAGACCTCAATCAGCAGGGTTAACAATTCGCCCCATGAAAATCGGCACCATTGGGTCATCGTTCATCAAAAAGAAGGTGAATGGCTGCCGCACCTCAAATGCCAAATAAGTACGAGAAAGAGAGATGGCTGAGGTGCCTGCTGCCTCCACCCCCTCCTCATTTGCCTCTACCAATGAGCGGTGTGTCCCACTTGACACTGCTAGTTCGACGTCTGAGGCCATCCCACAGAGGTTAGGGCTGTAGAAGAGCTCCGAAAGACCTGGTAAAAGAGGAGAAAATGAGGTCAGGGCCCCCCCAAACCAAAGGGACAATGCTAAATTTGCTTTGCTTGTAGAAGAACCATGTAGATGGCAGTAGCAACTTCACTATTACCCTATTTTCATACACTCCTGCTAAAGTAGTGAACCCCATTCGATCTATACTCACTGCTGTTTATGCTCACGGTCCAAAGGTACTAGAAAGTGAATTCCACATCAACCGTAGAATAACCAATCTAGCAATGAGAGGGCATAGGATGAAGTTAAGAGGTGATAGGCTCCAGAGTAATCTAAGGAAATACTTTTCTACAGAAAGTCTGGAACAGTCTCCTGGAAGAGGTGGTGGAGACAGAGACTGTGTCTGAATTCAAGAGGGCCTGGGATAGGCACGTGGGATCTCTCAGTCAGAGAAAGAGATAATGGTTACTGCGGATGGGCAGACTGGATGGGCCATTTGGCCTTTATCTGCCATCATGTTTCTATAACCATAAAGCTCTATGACATCACAATGCAGGTGTCAAAGAGCCTTAGCCAATAGGGAGAGGAGGAGACAGTGGATGCTGAGGATGGGCCATTTGGCCTTTATCTGCCATCATGTTTCTATGTTATGACCCAAGCCCCAACTTGAGGTTATACTCTCCTTCCTACTGATGTATATACAAACAAAGGAAGGCAAGAGGTTTATCTTGTTGCAGTTCACATTGTGTTATCCCTCTGATTATAAGGAAGAATCAGTTTTGGGTACATATTCAGCCAGTGGCGGTCAGCAGTTTTTTGGCCAAGAGTGTTATGCATGGATATTCAATGCTAGCCATGTCTGCGCACTGGCACTGAACACCTGGTTATGTGTCACTGGCTATCACTTATCCAGTTAACCATGATATTTAGCACGCAACTGCCTAAGTGAAACCAGACAAAAATAGGACTGTGTTTTATGTATACATAGTGACTCTGTCCCTTGACTGCCCAAAAAATACCTGGCTAGGGCTTTAGTGGTTAGTGCCGATATTCAGTAGCATTAACCGGTTAAGTGCAAATAGCTTCACACAAGTGATTTAACCAAGGCGGGAGCCTCTCCAGCTCGGTTAAATCTCTTTGAATATCGACCCCTTGGTTATTAGAAGAAAGTCCTACATTTTCCACTGAAGACTCAGCTATGCCATTTCTCAAGGATACAAAGTATGACTGTGGTTCCAAAGTGATGTCATCACTTAGTAATTTCCTAGCATCCTCTAGAAGTGAGCTTCCCATATGTACATATTGTCAGGAAATGACATCATCAAGCATCTTACCCATCTTGTCCAGAAGCTCAAGAAGGTCCAGCTTGGTGTCTACTTTGATTCTGGGAATTGATACTATAGCAGGTCTAATTGGGTCTTTATAAAGTCTGCTCATCACCTGCTGGAACACATCTTCGCTCAATTGATTCTCCATTTTGGACAGAGTTTGGTGGGGCCATTGGGGCACCATTATCACCAAGCTCAGATTGTCAGTCAGATGGAGACGTCCAATCTGTGGAATGAAACAAAAACATAAGTCAATTGCTCAGGCATTAGTTTCACAGCCCGCCTTCCATATTATCATTTCAAGTTGGAAGCTGACTGACACAGGGCCCTTTCCTGGGATCAGTTGAAAATTCAAGCAGTCCTGCATATCTTACCATTATTATTTGCTCAAGATGGCGGCACACAATTCCACATTCATAATAGCAATGAGAAATTTATTTATTTGTTTTAACATTTCTTTCTCGCCTAACACCTAGGTGGGTTATAATAGGAAAGACAACAATTGCACACATAGTAGCCTTTTTTCTTTTTATACTGAGCTCAGCAAAAAACATATTTCACAAACATATGAGTCTTGAATAGTAGTCGAAATTGTTCAACGTTTTTACATAAGCATACTTGACCTGGCAATAAATTCCACAATCTGGCCCCTCCTATTGAGAAACATGCCTGACCTGTTGACATATAATGGATTGAATCCACCAACACAGAAAATCAAAACATACAGAGGGGCATTTTCGATATGACATCTAAATCCGAGTTTAGACATTTTGTGGAGCACGCACAAAAAAATGCAGTATCAAACATGCCCATTTTCAAAACTGCAAAACATCTCGTATCTTGTTTTTTTTCAAAAATGGATGTGTTTGTGCTCAGTGCATCTATCGTTTTGAACAATTTTTGGGGAAAAAAAACAAACCCACATTCAAAACAATGATGCACAGAACAATTTATTGGGATGTAGGAGGGAGGGGGGGGGTCAGCATTCTTAGTAGACTGGCCACGGCCGACATCCCAGCAGTGGGGCACCCTAGGGGACACTGCAGTGAACCTCACAGTATGCATCTTGGAACAAAAAAACCCCAACACAAAGGGGCCTTCAAGTTCCAGGTAATTCTACTTTAATGATGTTTCAGTGTTTCTGCCTGTGTCAGGGGTCAGAAAGTCTTGTAGCTCCGTATAAATGATCAACAATACTGAAGTCGCAATGAAAAAGCTTTGCCCAAACTTCAGTATTTTGATTTTTTATACTGAACTACAAGACTTTCTGACCCCTAACACAGATGGAGATGCCAAAACACAAACTGTGTCGGGTCTATCAGTAAAGTAGAATTAATTAGAACTTGAAGGCCATTTGTGCTTTTCTTGTGTTCTTTTCTATGCCAGGTACACAATTTACCATAGTTCCCTTCTAAAATCTATCCTAAACCCACAGTACTCAACTGTACACCACACCAATAGCCCTTATGCCTGTGGGTACAGTGGGATTAGGATGAGGTTTGGATGGCTCACAAATTCCACCGTCAGTGTAATGGTTAGAGTAGTGTGTGGGCCTCAGTCCCCATCTCTCTGGTTGACTATACCACCGGCCAGGCTATTCCAGGAACCTGCTTGCTGCTCTAATAGGACTGGCCATAAAAGCAGGTATGTACTGTTTCATTCACATCTTTGGGGGGGGGACGGGATGGGATCAGTGACCACTGGGGAAGTATATGGTGGGTCATGCATACATAAAACACATCCCTCCAGTGATCATCTAGTCAGTTTGGGCACCTTTTTTGGCACTTATTCGTTGTTAAAAAAAAGGTTTCGCCCCCAATGTCCAAATTGTGCCCTGGATACATTCTTAAATGTTCAA
Organism: Geotrypetes seraphini; assembly: GCF_902459505.1. NCBI lineage: Eukaryota > Metazoa > Chordata > Amphibia > Gymnophiona > Dermophiidae > Geotrypetes > Geotrypetes seraphini. Next base: position 58,788,189 of record NC_047097.1, on the reverse strand, counting down.
TTATGGCAGAATAATATGTAAATCAAAAGCCCGCCCTAGTCCCACCCACACCACGCCTGTAACATGCCTCCTTTCAATTTAGACCAACTGCAGATGAACAGCATAGAAATCTGTCTAGAAAAGGGGTTTTGAAAATAGCGAATTGGAAGGGCTTGGCAAGAAAAATGTCCATCTGCCCCTTTAGGCCACTTTGTGGATGTCTTTCTTTTTTGAAAATGAGCTCCACAAACATATTAATGCAAAGTAGAGAGTTGCGCGGGGACAGAAATCCCACCCGTCCCCGCCAAAGTCCCACCCGTCCCCACCCGTCCCCGTGAGGACTCCCACCCGTCCCCGCGAGGAATCCCTCCGTCCCCACACGTCCCCGCGAGGAATCCCCTACATCCCCGCCCGTCCCCGCAAGGAATCCCCTACGTCCCCGTCCATCCCTATAAACTTTAGAAATAGTTATTTCAGTTAATTATGCTACTGAATTAAAGGCTCTGGTAGAAACCAATTTACAAATAAGCAAAAAGACTTTATTAATTTGGAAATATTAATTGGGAAGAATACATACTTTGTAAACGGGTTTCTACCAGAGCCTCTAATGTTTATAAATTTTTATCAACACAACTAATATTCTACTTTATCCTGAAGCAAAAAAAAAATAAAAAAAAAATAAATTTTTCCTACCTTTGTTGCCTGGTTTCTGCTTTCCTCATGTTCTCATTCAATTCCTTCCATCCACTGTCTCTCTTCGTCTTCCATTTGCTCTGTTACTGTGCCTCTCCCTTTCTCCCCCTTCCAAATTGGTCTGGCACCCATCTTCTTCCCTCCGCTCCCCCCATAGTCTGGCATCTCTGTCTTCTTCCCTGCCAGCGTCTTCTCCCCACTCTCTATTCCCCATTTCCTTTCAGCGTCCTTCTCCCCCCCCCCGTCTTCCCCATGTGCTTTCAGCATCTTTCTCCACCCTCAGTTTTACCCATTTCCCTTAAGCGTCTTTTCCTCTCCACTCCACCTTTCCTCCCTTTCTCTCTCCCTGCCCCCTTACCTTCGTGGCGCTTCCCCGCCCGAGCGACAACAAAACAGGCCCGGTCTGACAAACCTCCCTGCCCTTAACCGCGAATCTAAATTACCTTCTTACAGCTGCTGTAAGAAGGTAATTTAGATTCGCGGCTACAGGGCAGGGAGGTTTGTCGGACCGGGACTGTTGTCGGTCGGTCGGGGAAGCGCCACAAAAGTAAGGGGACCTGGCCGGCTGTGCTGCACCCGGGGCGGACCGCCCCCCTCCCTTGGTATGCCACTTGAGCCACGAGGCTACTCTCCTTCTCCTTACCTGCCCTACCTGCAGCACAGAGCCGAACGGAAGTCTTCCCGACGTCAGCGCTGACGTCGGAAAGACTTCCGTTCGGCTCTGTGCTGCAAGCAGAGCAGGTAGGGAGAAGAAGAGCAGCGCGACTGAGTACATCCAGCCCCGCAGGAACCCCGAAACCCTCGGAGGCGTCCCCACGGGATCCCCGCGACCCTAGGGGGCGTCCCCACGGGATCCCCGTGACCCGAAGGGGGAACCCGCGGGATGCCCTCAGGTCCCGCAGGATTCCCGTCGTCCCCGTTCCCTTGCAGCTCTCTAATGCAAAGCAAGAACACAGCAGCACAAAACCCCACCATGCACAAACCAGTCCAGCTCTGGAAAGAAAACCCGCTTCTAAATAAGTGAGAATTCTGTCTTCCTGCTCATTCAGTCACGGGCTTCCTTGCATCACCCCAGCAACTGGGGGCCCAGCCCTGCTCGAGGGGATCTTAACTAGGGGTTGCCAGATTTTCCAATAGGAAAATCTGGACCCCCCCCTAGACCTGCCCCCCAGTTCCACCTATCCCCACCCTGTAACGCCCCCCCCCCCTCGCTGGCTGCTCAGGCAGGAGGATATTCGTGCATGCATGGATGTCACACGATGACATCACGCTCACGTAGCTGTTCGACACTGATTTCTTCAAAGCCTTTCAAAACCCAGATAAAGTGCCGGGTTTTGAAGAGTCATCCGGACCCCTGGACATGTCCGGGGAAATCCGGACTTCTGGTAACCCTAATCTTAATTAGCCTGCTAATGATAAAGACATAGAGTGAAAAGGCAAACAGAGAAACAACAGAAGCAGAAGGGGATACAAGACAAGAAAAGAAGTGTGCAAAGACTCTTACGCGGGCTCTGAGTACACTGTCAGAGAAGGAGACGAGAGGATACTTCTCACTTTTCATCATTGCAACTTTCACTGTCTTCTTGTCAGTACCATACAGTTGAAACTTCTCCTTTCTCGTAGCCTCCAATTTAAACTTTTTAAGCCACTTTGCTGGAAAAAAGACCATTGGTCAAACAGGCAGCTGTACAGTGAGGGAAGTGGCTTCAGGGGAAGAGCCGAGGCCGGTAGGAGCAGCAGGCTGGACATGACAAAGAGCCAAAGAGGTACAAGGGGGGAGGGGAGGGCGCCCCCACCAAGATAGCCCTGGGGTGGTCCACTCTCCCGCACATCCCCCTTCTTATTACACCCCTGAGCGTCTTTGCTTATACCAGATAAATGACAGGCACCGGTTGCTGTGCTTATGTAGATCTTATAGCGTATGTATCTCATTGTTGTCCATAAGTTATATATGTCTCAGTGGTTCTCAAACCCCCCCAGCCAGTTGGGTTTTCAAGAGATCCCTAATGAATATGCATAATTCCCACTGGGACTTATCAATGCCTTTCAATAGCTTTACTAATATTATTGATAAATACTTCAAAACACAACAAGCTAATCACAAAATTTGTACAATTTACTATATCATTTATTAATGAATTAAAAACTAAAATAATTAGTATTAATCACCACAATCTTATCATATTACAAACATATATCACACAGACGGCATGTTTGATATTTATTGTAAATGCTGTAATTCTATGCCACTTTTATTGAAAACATTTATAAATTAGATTCTTCATATTCATATAAAATTCAACTTAAACCACTTACCCCCTTTTCTACAAAGCCGCGCGGTAACGGCCCCGAAGCCCATAGAGATATAAAGGGCTTCGGGGCTGTTGCCGTGCGGCAGCCGCTCACGTGGCTTTGTAGAAGAGGGGCTCAGCTTTCAAACTCCCACAATTGCTCCCCTCGACCCTGAAGAAAGTTTCCTTTGAAACATGCATGTCGGGAGAGGTGGTCTTGATGAGATTTGAAGAAACAAAATTGAAAGCTAAGTGGTTTAAATGGAATTTTATATGAATAGTTGCACAAAAAAAACTTCACAGAAATACAGAAAAATATAAAAAGTTTGAATTATGAAGAAACTAATTTATAAATGTTTTCAATAAAAGTTGGACCGATGAAGGACTTAGGGCTCCGTTTACAAAGCCGTGCTAGGTCCTTAACGCGCGGGAAATAAATTGCCGCAAGCGTTAGCCGCTACCACCTCCTTTTGAGAAGGCGGTAGATTTTCGGCTAGCGCAAGCTATAGCGCGCAATAATCTGGCGCGTGAGATAAAACGCTTAGCACACCTTCATAAAAGGAGCCCTAAGTGCCCAACTGGAGAGTAAAACTGTGACTGAGTTCAAAGAAGCGTGGGATGAACACAGAAGATTTAGAATCAGAAAATAATATTAAAGATTGAACTAGGCCAGTTACTGGGCAGACTTGCACGGTCTGCGTCTGTGTATGGCCGTTTGGTGGAGGATGGGCAGGGGAGGGTTTCAATGGCTGGGAGGGTGTAGATGGGCTGGAGTAAGTCTTAACAGAGATTTCGGCAGTTGGAACCCAAGCACAGTACCGGGTAAAGCTAAGAAGAAAAACATTGAATCAGGTTGGGCAGACTGGATGGACCATTCGGGTCTTTATCTGCCGTCATCTACTATGTTACTATGTAACTGCATTCTGAAGGTCCATATAAAAATTTCTTACACATGTAGCTGCCATATGTTATGCAGTGTGCATGAAGCTCTATGAAAATGTAAGAAGATTGCAGTATGCAAATTAGTACTTTCTATTGGAAGATGATATTTATTGTAAGCATGTAATGGGGTTGTTATGTATGTTTTAAGGAGTGGGAGCCGTAACCAGTAAAGCTCCTGCAGATGCCCTTGTGTCAAGCGTGATCATCGAGCATATTTGAAACATCTGTGGCAATTTGGAATGCTATAGAACAGTGGTCTCAAACTCAAACCCTATGCAGGGCCACATTTTGGATTTGTAGATACTTGGAGGGCCGCAGAAAAAAATAGTTAATGTCTTATGAAAGAAATGACAACTTTGCATGAGGTAAAACTCTTTATAGTTTATAAATATTTCCTTTTGGCTAAGTCTTAATAATAATATTGTCATTTATAGCTAAAGAGACATATGATCAAGAAACTGTTTTATTTTTCTTTTGTGATTATGATAAACATACCGAGGGCCTCAAAATAGGACCTAGCGGGGCCGCATGTGGCCCCCGGGCCGCGAGTTTCAGACCACTGCTATAGAACAACTTGCAATAAGGAAACCGAATCGATTGAGGAATAGCTGCAATAAGCAACATCGAGTGCAATTTAAGTTGCTTGCTGCTAATATATGGTTATACGGGTGAACATTTTATAGAACTGCAACAGGATATATTTTAAATGAACTGGATGAACTGGTGGGCTCCGTCTGTTTGATATATGTTTGTAATATGATAAGATTGTGGTGATTTATGCTAATTATTTTAGTTTATTAAATTCTTTATTCATTTTAAATCATAAACAAGTGTACAATAATATATCCATTAAATTTCAATATAACACTTGAAATTCTTAACCATATCCTCTAAAACAAAAATATAGATCCCCACCCTCCATCCTCCTTAAAGTAACTAAAATTCATGAATCATTTTAAAACAGACAAAAAATATACAGAAATAGATCCATTATAATTCCAATACAACACTCAACAATCTTTACCAAGTCATCTGAAACAATGCTAATTATTTTAGAGGCTTTAATTCATTAATAAATGATATATTAAATTGTACAAATTTTGTGATTAGCTTTTTGTGTTTTGAAGTATTTATCAATAATGAGTATGCATGAGGCAGATTTGCATGCCTGTGACCTCTATTGTATATGTCTGAGAAATACATATATTTTTTTCTGTATTTTTGATCATCTTACTTAATTGTTACATATTGGGCATTGTAGGTTGCCAGATACTTATTTATTCAGTTCTCCCAGGGGGAGCTCAGAATAGTTTACATGAATTAATTCAGGTACTCAAGCATTTTTCTCTATCTGTCCCAGTGGGTTCACAATGCTGGCCCTTTTTTTATTGTAATCTTCATGAAGCCCTGCTGGGTACTTGCGGAATATAAGAATGAGGGGAGAATTCATCAAGGGACACTGATTTAGCCCATGCTAACTGTGTTAACATGTGCTTTTTTTTTTAATAAATCTTTATTCATTTTTAAATTCTTACATCAAGTGAATTTACAAATAAAAGACAATTTTCACATATCACTTGAATTACAAACAGATATTCTTATAAGATAAAAATAAATACCCCCCCTTTTTATCAAGATTCCTATTTCCATATGATATACATTACCCTCCCTAACCCCTAATATAAACTATCCATGTGCTAAGATATCTGATCATTAGAGTAACTAGTCAATGGTCCCCATATTTTTTTTTTAAATTATGAATATTCCCTTGTTGTAACGCTATCATCTTTTCCATCTTATATATGTGGCAAACTGAATTCCACCAAAATGTATAATTTAATTTAGTATAATATTTCCAATTTTGTGTTAACATGTGCTAATAATTAGCATGCGCTATATTCCTATGGGCATCTTAGCATTTAGAGCGCTAATCATTAGCTCAATTGGTTAGCGTCCCTTGATGAATCTCCCCCTAAATGTAATGTAATGTAATTAAGGAGTGTTATGCTGCCCTGATCAGCTCTGGGGTGAAGGGAGATTGCAGGCGAAATGCATCTTACCATGCAGAGAGATGGCATTCAGAAGCACAAGCTGTACATCACTTGGGACCTGGTCCATGAGTTTCTTGATCTTGTTGTCGGTTTTATCTGCCACCCAGTCATTGATCAGCTGGACATTGTCATGTGCATCATGGCTGAGGATTTGAGGGGTACTGTTGTAAAATTCTTTCGAATCATTGATAAAGAACTCATTGAGGACGATGTCTGAAAGAAGGGAGAGAAGTTGAGCAGAGGGTCGGGACAGAAGAGAGTAGAATCACCTGGGGCCCCTAGTGGCGATTCTACCACCAGACACCAAAGTCAACCAGAAAGCCCTATCAAACCCACATATGACTGTGTATGCCATGAAACTTTCCCATAATGCACTCTGCCTAGATTTACAAAGTGCACTTCTGCATTAGCCTGTGCTACCGTGCATGAATATGCATTATTTACTGTATTATTACCACAGCTGCCATTTTCTGCAATAGAATCTATTTACTAATAACATATGTAGCATATTTTTTAGACTGGCAGAGCTGGGGGATATTCAGGTTTTTTATTTATATACTGTCTATCAATGGAGGTTGTCCAAGTGATTTTATGTTCAGGTACTCAAGCATTTTCCCCTATCTGCCCCAGTGGGCTCACAATCTATCTAACATACCTGGGGCAAGTGACATGCCCAGGGTCACAAGGAGCAGCGCTGGGCTTGATCCCACAACCTCAAGGAGCTGTGGCTGTAGCTCTAGCCACTAGGCCACTACTCCAACCTCCAGAGGTTGATGCAACCAGGGCCAGCTCAAAAGGTTATGGCGCCCTGGAGCTACTTCTGTATTAGTGCCTCATAGAAACATAGAATGGACTGAGTGAAATAATTGGAAACCAAATAGTGTCCAAAAATACAAATGTTGAAATTAATCCAATATAGTGGAACACCAATAGTGTATATAATGCAGTTTAAATCAAGGGAAAAAAGACCTCAAAATACCCCAAGAATGCAATCAATAAGTCACAATCATATTGGGGTTGGGTATCATCATAGGTCAAAAATCATTGAATATTTAATTTATAATCTTATTTTTATGTGATGATTTTATATTATTTTCATGATTAACTTTTTGTTATATCTACTTTCTTCTTGCCAATGAGCATTCAAAAAACCAGCAATTATATATATAAAATTTTTAACTGGCTTATCCAAGGAATATCAATAAGCACTTATCTTGGTAACCCGACGGAGGCCCGGTCTGTTTCGCACCATAAGGCTTCTTCAAGGGTAATGATAGGGCTTAATAATTCACCAGTAGAAATTCAAAATGGCTCATTGCGCTCATTGCTCGTTCAACAGACTGCTGCTCCTTTTGTTCTATCTCGGAGAGAACGTGAACTCGCAGGCCTTGAGTATGCGCAGATGCTCAAGGCCCAGCAGAAGAGGAGGCTGATCTTTGGGCACCGGCACCAATGCACAGGACATGCCCAGATGACGGTAAGAAGCGGCGGGGGGGTGCCCAATCACGTAGGGGGAGTGCCGGATCACGGCAGGGGGGTGCCGGATTGCGGGGGGGGGGGGAGGGTGTGCCGGATCGCAGGGGGGCCTTCGGGGGGAGCAATGCCGGTTCTCGTGGGGGGGGGAACGTATCAAAGCGAGTTTCCATTATTTCCTATGGGGAAACTCGCTTTGATAAACGAGCATTTTGGATTACGAGCATTCTCCTGGAACGGATTATGCTCGTAATCCAGAATACCACTGTATTCTGCAAAATGCACTGCGAGCCCGTGGTTTTAACCTGACAGTGTCCCCCCTCCCCGAACTCCCCATAAAATCCCCCCCGCACCGATGCCCACCACCGCTGTTGCCGCTGCCCACCCACCCCCTTCCCGCACGCGAATGAATATGGCAGGAGGGATACCAACTCCCTTCTGCCTTCACAAACTCGGACGGGCCTGGCTGGGCTGAGCCCTCCTCCCTCCCCGTACATTTAGCTAGGCTGGCCAGGCCTGGCCGCCCCCTCCCCATACCTTTAAAAACATTGTGAGCAGGCGGGATGCTCAGTCCCTTCTGCTCCAGGCCTCCTCCTCTGATGCACTGCGGCCTTAGGCCACGCCCCGGTACATCATATGAAAATTAAGTGAGTAATAATTCCCATCCGACTGTCTTAACCTCTATGTTCATTTTTTTTTTAATGAATTGTAGTTAAACCTGTCTTCCTCTTGTGTCCTATAGTGTCATAGTTTTAAAATATGTGGGGTTTTTTACCCTGTTTTTATTATGATTTGTAAATTGCATTGGAATATGATATTGCGATCATATCAAATTTTAAAATAAACTTGAAACTTGAGTGGACAGGTAAACATAATCATATTTTATCAAAAACTACAAAGACGCTGAGGTAAGTTGGCTTATGGTGCATTAATTTCTTCAGCCAGTCCTGCATCAGTGGTCGTATCAGGAATCAGCTGGCCCTTGAGATCAGGTCACTGCAGAATTATTTGATATTTTGGAAAGCCGAGAAGTGTGATTATTTAATGGTCCTAGTCAGGCTGGTGGGACAGCAATTCAAGAGCTAACCAGGATGTTAGATTCTATACTTCTGATGTGTTGTCACTTTTATTCTTAGGTTTTATATTATTATTATGACTCACCTGAAGTGTAGTGATTTTTCTGCAATAGAAAGTATTTACCCTTTTTCGTAAGTATCTCAGGGAGGTATTGGGGGTAATTAACACTGATTCAATTCCTGTATCAGCTCTCTGTTATATACCTAGGAAACAAACAGTTACAGTAGAACAGGGAATGAATCATGTGGTTCCTAGTGATTCAGATTTGACGGGATTTTTGGAAGATTCCCAGGATACAATACAAACCAGATCTACTCTCCTGGTGTCTTGTTTAAATGAGCGTGATTAGGCTTTGATCATAAAGCGTTACATTATGAATAAACGAGCAATGTTTTGTGGTGCAAAAATTTAAATATTTTCAGATGTGGCAAGATCGACCCAGCTTAGACGAAAAGCGTTTTTTAGCTTTGAAATCTAAAGCTGTAGAATCTGGGGCCACATTCTTTTTGAGATTTCCGTGCAAATGTTTGTTAACTTTTCAAAATAAGGACTCAATTCAATTAGAACAATTTCTGGAACAGTGTGGAAAATAACCTTTTTTTTTTTTTTCCTTTTTTCTAATTTTTTGTATTTTCTTGAACTGTAATGATAATTTCTAATTAAGGAGTTTATTATGAAGTAACACCTTATAAATATGGAAGGATTTATTGATCCTTCTTTTTTTTTTTTTTTTATATTTAATGCAACTTTTCCCCGATGATGTGGGCTAGATGGGATTCCTAAGTTAATTGTATTAAACTTTTGAATGTTATGTCAAGTTTCAAGTTTCAACTTTATTTAGATTTGATAAATCGCTTATCTATAATTTACTAAGCGAGTTACAATAAAATATAAAATAAACATACAATTCAACGTACTGCTTAAAATAGGTTAGACGGACAGACATATAGACAAACTTGAACACATAAGGAAAAAAGGGAGAAAGTTACAAAGTTAATATTAAAAAAAAAAAAAGAAAAGAAAGAGTCATGAATGGAAGGAACATGAGGAAAGGTAAAAAATGTTATTATTATTATTAAAAAATTTTTATTTATTTATTTTTTAATATAAATAGTGTTTGCTGTGCTGTGTATATGTCATTTAAAGATTAAAAGCGTCTCTAAAAAGAAAGGTTTTCAGGTTGTTTTTAAATCGATTAAGGTCCTTTTCTTCTCTTATATGTTGTGGCAGAGTATTCCAGGTCTGAGGGGCCATCACCGAATATATAGAAACATAGAAATAGACGGCAGATAAGGGCCACGGCCCATCAAGTCTGCCCACTCCAGTGACCCTCTCTATCTATCTTTGCGGATAGATCCCACAAGTCTATCCCATCTGGCCTTAAAATCTGGCACACTTCTGGCCTCAATAACCTGAAGTGGAAGACTATTCCAGCGATCAACCACCCTTTCAGTGAAGAAGAACTTCCTAGTGTCACTGTGCAGTTTCCTGCCCCTGATTTTCCACGAATGCCGCCTTGTTGCCACGGGACCCTTGAAGAAGAAGATGTCTTCTTCCACCTCGATGCGGCCCATGAGATACTTGAATGTCTCGATCATATCTCCCCTCTCTCGACGTTCCTCGAGTGAGTAGAGCTGCAATTTCCCTAATCGCTCCTCGTACGGGAGCTCCTTGAGTCCCGAGACCATTCTGGTGGCCATTCTCTGGACCGATTCCAGTCTCAGCACATCCTTGCGGTAATGCGGCCTCCAGAATTGCACACAGTACTCCAGGTGCGGTCTCACCATGGATCTATACAGTGGCATAATGACATCTAGTACCAATAACTTTTAAAGAAGGAACCGCCAACAGCCTTTGAGCTGTGGAACGGAGAGAGTGTGACGTATTATATGGAATAAGCATTCGGTTTACAAATTGTGGTTCGTTAGTGGACAGTGTTTTAAATACTAGAAGCAGGATTTTATAGGTTATACGGTGATTAATGGGGAGCCAATGTGAATCAATCAAGAAGGGAATTACGTGATCAAATTTTTTTTCTGTTGTGGATGATTTTAACTGCGGTGTTTTGAGTTATCTGTAAACGTTCCTTTTCCTTTTGAGTGATATTTAATAATAATGAATTGCAATAATCGAGCTTAACAATGACAAGTGAGTGTATTAAAATAATTAACGATTTAGGTTCCAGAAACTTGGACATAGAACGAATCAAACGTAAGCGATAAAAGCAGCACTTGACAACATTACTAATGTGTTCATGATCCGATAGTTTGTCATCGATAATAATCCCAAGTGTCTTTAACGATGATACTAAGTCTAGATGTATGTTACTGATGGTAAAAGGAGCACCCAGATTTAACCCCTGTTTCCATGGAAAAAGTAGAGCTTTTGTTTTTTTTATATTTAAAGCTAATCTATTTAGGGTAAGCCAATTTTTAATTTTTTCTAATTTTTGGTTGATCTGATGTATTTCATCTACATTTTCTGGATTGAGGGGATGAGTCAGCTGAATATCGTCTGCATAAACATAAGCATTTCCTTTTTTATTCCCATATCCTGTATGTTTGATGGATATACTAATAAAATTTCAATTTAATAAAAAAAAAGAAAATATTTACCCTTTGTTACTTCCAAGCTCTCTCATCAGCGTACTCACTACAGTTTTCCTTTATCTAAGATAAAGACCAACCAGGTCATTAATGGTGGTGCAGAAGACCTGTGTACCTACCTGGCTGGTGAAAAATCTTGGAGGCCAGTCTAAAGCCTTTAGATTTGCCCAGTTGATTAATTGCAGTATGGACACAGTCTGAGTTATGAGGGTAGAACAACGCCTCTTGCAGCCTCTCCTTTGTAATTCCACGGGTACCTGGAAAAAAACAGGGCCAAAAATAAGGAGCTCTTGTACTGTGAAGGTTATTGTGAAGGAGATTTTAGGCTCGAGGTAAGAAAACCCCCGGGCATCTATCTTTGGGTAAGTGAGGATTGAAAAGTCCAACCAGGAAAATTCCCTTGGCTTACAGCCTTAAGGAAATATGCACTGCAGGGAAATAAAAAAAAACAGGTCTGGATTTATACACAGGGAAAACCCAGGGTGGTAACATTTGGGAACAGAAAGTAAAGAGTAGGCCTACTTTTGCATGATCGGCATGCAGGTGTTTCTGGCGGACATGAGTTGAGTGAAACAGGGATGGAGCTGTGATGTACATATGCATTTTAAAAAATACACATGGACACTCAGAGAGCATACATAAATTTGAACCTCACACACTAGCAATCCTGCCCCAGACCTCCAAAACATCTCTTTCTGCTGCTGCTACCATTGCCTCCTTAATTCCAGTAATTTGATCCTCAGGGCCAGGGTTGCCAGATACTTTTCTAAAATCCTGCCTGGTTACCTTGAAAAGGCAACCCAAAAACAGCCCAATGACTGACTGCAGGTAAGTATCCATGAGGTTCCTGCAATCATTGTGGGGGGGCCTTAAAAGGTTCAGATCTCTGATAGAGCTCTCGATGTGCACAGAAAGTACCACAGATCTCTCATCTTCTCAGTGGCGTAGTAATGGGGGAGGGGGGGAGCAGACTGCCCCAGGCACCCTCTTTGCAGGGGTCGCCGACACCTCTACTCATCTCCGCCACCCCCCATGTACCAATTTAAATGTTTTCCAGTGCGAGCAGCATCTTCCATTTGGCTGCTCGTGCCAGTCTCAGCCTCCTTCTGATGTCACTTCCTGGGAAGTTAAAAGAAGTACGGGGTAGGGAAGGAGTGCGGAGAAGAGGGCAGGGAAGGGGCGCACTTCACCCTCGCTACGCCACTGAATATATTTGCAGATGACATCAGTTTACTTGTGCCTTTGGTGAATGATTTCAAAAATTTTAGTATCTTAAAGTTAGCTCTTGTTAGCGTGGAGGCTTGGGTAGCTGCACGTGAATTAATGATCAAGACAGATAAGACCAGATTTCCTTGGTTGGGCCCACAAGAGAATGTTACACATAATCTGCTCTCAAGTTTAGATAATAGAAATGATCATTTTGATATGCAGGCAAGAGTCTTGGGAGTGCAGTTGGATAATCTTCTTTCCCATGAAACACCATCGGTTACTAAAAAAGTTTTTGTTATGCTTGAGGGCGACCTGTAAATATTTTGAGGAATCAGCATTTATTCTTCCGGAACAGGCTACTATAGTATTCCAGATTGATTACTATAATATAGTGTACCTACTGTAGGTTGTTCTAAATATCTTTTGAAAAGACTTCAGACCATTCAAAATGTTGCAGTAAGGTTAATATTTTCTTTATCTAAATTTGATAGGATTACTCTCTACATGAAAAAAACTGCACTGGCTTCCTGTTACTGATGGAGTTCATTTTAAAACCTGCATAACGTGGTTTTTTTTTTAAATTCTATATGGTTTGTCTCCTTTGTATCTATTGGATCTTATTTCTTTTCAGTCAGGAAGAACAGATCATCATTCTCAAAATCTGTCTACGAGGAGCTGCTGAAAAGTTCTCAGCGTAACCAACAAAGTCGGGGCAGTTTCCAACAAGGGATATACACTTAGTCCAGCGATTTTCCACTTTTTTCCTTCTGTATTTATTGCCGAAGGGCTGTCAGGTAAGATTTGCCTCTTTGCGGATGATACCAAAATCTGCAATAGAGTAGACACCCAGGATGGTGTGAATAACATGAGGAAGGACCTAGCAAAGCTTGAAGAATGGTCTGAAATTTGGCAACTAAGATTTAATGCTAAGAAATGCAAGGCCATGCATTTGGGCTACAAAAACCCGAAGGAATGGTACAATTTAAGAGAGGAGAGGAACTTGGGAGTGATAGTATGTGATGATCTTAAGGTGGTCAAACAGGTCAAAAAGGTGATGGTGAAAGCTAGAAGGATGCTAGGGTGCATGGGAAGAGGTATGGCCAGCAGGAAAAAGGAGGTATTGATGTCCCTGTATAAGACTTTGGTGAGACCTCATTTAGAATATTGTGTACAATTCTGGAGGCTGCACCTTCAAAAAGATATAAATAGGATGGAGTCAGTCCACAGGAAAGTTGCTAAAATGGTCAGTGGTCTTCGTTATAATCTACTGGAAACTGCCTGACCTGATACGTCAGGCTCCATCTCTTGCAGTATTCAAATCCAGACTCAAAGACCACTTCTTTGAAGATGCTTTCAATTCCAAACTCCAACCCACCTTCTAAGCACCAGCTCTTCCTGTGTGAGTTGTGGCCCTCAAGGATTGTGGTAATAGAGGCTCATTGCCAGCACAGTTTGAATCAGAGCCTGAAGAGTAAGGAGAACGTGTAGAGAAGGAAAGTATGTTTAGTTTTCGAACTGGAAGCCATGTGTTCTGACAGGGGGGGGGGGGTCTTTGAGCAAGCACCTTGACGTGGGACTGGAGATTTTTGCAAAGCCTTTTGATCCCATAACTGTGCCTGTGTTTGGTTAAGGGCAGGACTGTGTGTCACAGCCTTGTGGATTACAAAAAAGAATTTCTGCTTCCTGTGCATGTGTTTGAGCCATCTGACATGAACTGGTGACAGAACTGTGATTCCATTATTAAAGTGAAGCTGGTTTACCTATGAGTGATGAGCTGTTGATTAAGCTCAGTCTGAAAAGCTGCTAACGTTACAGCCTCCAGGTATTGCACAAAAGTGGGCATGGAGAGACACTGTTAATTTTTGCGAAGGTCACATACTTGCCCATTACGACAGGGTACCCTGGCAGGTTACCACGTGACCAGCTAAGCATCCCTGTCACAATGCAAATAGATCTTATGCATATTCTTTGTGGATATCTTGTAAATCTGACTGAGTTGTGGCCCTCAAGGATTGTGGTTCCCCCCCTCCCCCCCAAGTTATATAATCCCTTATCTTTCTGCAAGATTACTTGGAACTGGACAACAGAATCTCCTAGTGATACCTTCAGATCATTCTATCCAGTTGGATACTATTTATCAAGTAACCTTTGCAGTAACTGGTCCACCACTGACATTACCCTCTTCATAATATCAGAACTATGGCGGCATCAGTGGCCCACTTGAGATCAGCCTCCAGAAAGGAAATCTGCAGAGCTGCAACATGGACATCTGTCCATACATTGACATCCTATTACTGCTTAGATCGGGACTCTAATACAATCCTCCAGAATCTATTGGGGGTATAGAATCCAACTCCATCTCCCTTAAACCCTTTTCTTTCAGTTCTAGACTGCCTTCCAAAATAAATAAATGCATAAATAAATAGCTTGTTGCCACCAAAACTATTAGTGTTTGGCTGTTGTGGTGGCACTTGTTGCATCCATTCCCCTTTTTCTGTTGAAGGCAGCCTGTAGCTAGGGAGTCCTATGCATGAGGATTCACAGTCCTGTTTGTCCATGAAGAAAATGATATTACTTACCTGTAGCAGATGTTCTCCAAAGACAGCAGAAGTTATATTCATTAGCTAGTAATTGATTGAAAAGATCCTTCATGAAGAAGCTGATGGGAACAGGTGTGCATGTACAGTGAGATGACCTAAAGGCTTCTAGAAAAAGTTGCTGGGGTACTGTTTCCCGTATTAGGCTCCATTGGTGACATCATAGATTCAAGTCTTGCTATCCTGAGAGAACACCTGCTACAGGTAAGTAACTTTTTATCACTATTATATAATGATATTTTATGAATTATGTTATAAATTACCTCAGGTTTCCCAAGGGAGATGATATATATATTCAAATCAAATACACATTATACATACCTAGCAAAAGATGAGAGAGAATCAGCGCCACACTGAGTGGTGAGAAGACCATGTTAACATTCCTATCCTTGGTCATCAGTTTCTGGAAGAGACTGAGGGAGACTTTAGTAATGGATTGAGCAAGAAAATCTGTGTGGTTAATGTTTTCTGAGTTGTCCAACTCACAACGGGGCCATGGACGTGTATAGTTAGCACAAGGGTGAGGAGGCTTAGTTTCCACAATGGGCTCTGAAGTAGTATCATTGTTGGGCTCTGATGTATCATTGATGCTGGCTTGAGTATTTTGGCATGAATGCCAGAGTTCCGGCTTGTCTCCTTCCTGCCTCATCTCTTCCTTATCACCAGGAGCTTCGGCTGATTGTGATACATTTCTCTCTTTTGCTCTGCACAGTGTGGACATTATCTGAGGCTCACCATCACCAAGTACCGCTGTCTCGGGTGGGATTATCACTGTTGTGTTCCACGATGTGACTGTTCCTTGAGGTTCATTATCTGTGGGTACTTCCTGTTCATCCAGGGCTTCCATGCCATGTTTCCATGCCTCCTTGGTACTGGGAAGGGTGGAATCATTATAAATCTGAACAAGAGCAAACAAAAAAAGAATGTGAATAATACATCCTATCATTAGGATTACTACAGAAGATCATGTATTCAAGAGATGGTCATGTGACTCGTCGTTACCCACAGGCAATTACGGTATTTGAAAATATGCCCTTACAGTGCTCCACATCACTAGGGTCACTAAAAAAATATTATGGTTCAGAGATTACAATTCACTACAGAACACAAAACTAGAGCTATTCACAGGTGAGAGGCTAAAGATAGAAAATTCCTCCAAAGTACTTGACTCAGACTTAGCCCATAACATTCATATCACCTCTCTAGTAAAAAAAATTCTTCTTTAAGATAAGAACATAAGAATAGCCTTACTGGGTCAGGGCAATGGTCCATCAAGCCCAGTAGTCTGTTCTCACAGTGACCAGTCCAGGTCACTAGTACCTGTCCAAAACCCAAGGAGTAGCAACATTCCATGCTACCGATACAGGGTAAGCAGTAGCTTCCCCCTATGTCTTTCTCAATAACAGACTATGGACTTTTCCTCCATGAACTTGTCCAAACCTTTCTTAAAACCAGCTACGCTATCCGCTCTTACTACATCCTCTGGCAACGTGTTCCAGAGCTTAACTATTCCCTGAGTGAAAAAAAATTTCCTCCTATTGCTTTTAAAAGTATTTCCCTGTAACTTCATCGAGTGTCCCCTGGTCCTCAGGATTTTATAGATTTCAATCATATCTCCCCTCAGCTGTCTCAGTTTCCAAGCTGAAGAGACCTAACCGTTTTAGCCTTTCCTCATATGAGAGGAGTTCCATCCCCTTTACCATCTTGGTTGCTCTTCTTTGAACCTTTTCTAGCGCCACTGTATCTTTCTTGAGATAAGGAGATCCGAATTGAACGCAATACTCCAGATGAGGTTGCACCATGAGCGAACTAAGGGCAATTAGACCAATCCTAACAGAGACCAGTTTCAGGACAGTAGCACAATCTGTCCTAATAGCCTATCTGGACTACTGCAACTCACTATATGGTGGCATTAAAGAAAAAGAGTGCAAGAGACTCCAACTACTACAAAACATGGTTGCAAGGCTAATTTGCAAAAGAAGGGCACGTCCGCTATTAGAACAACTGCATTGGCTACTGATGAACAAGAGAATCAATTTCAAGATAGCCTGCATGGTTCACAAAGTGATATATGGAGAAAACTTGGGACTAACATCCCGCACTGGTCCTTGTGACCCTGGGCAAGTCACTCAATCTTCCACTGCCCCAGGTACGTTAGATAAATTGTGAGCCCACCGGAACAGATAGGGAAAATGCTTGCATATATGATTGTAAACTGCTTAGATAACAAATGCCTAAATAAATAAATCTGATATCAAAGTCCCATATTGTTTCTTCAATTCACATGCACCACAACGCTTCAAACTACCCCTCCTGTCACCTCAAATAATACGGTGGAAGAAGATGCCAATCCAGATCACTAGTGTCTGGCCAAAACCCAAAGAGTAGCAACATTCCATGCTGCCGATCCAGGGCAAGCAGAGGGTTCCCCTATGTCTTAATAACAGACTATGGATTTTTCCTCCAGGAATTTGTCCAAACCTTTCTTAAAACCAGCTACGCTTTCCACTTTGACCACAATCTCTGGCAATATGAGAAAATTTTGTTTTAAACAAGCTTGTTGAAAATTAGCTTTACTGAAGTAGTAATACAATGATATACATAACAGTTAAAAACTGGGCAATAACATTTAATCATTTTAGAACACTTTGAGAAAACCTCAAAAGTATTGGGAGTCACTAGATAGCTCGTTACATTTCAAAGACCTTGTTAACAACTTAGTTTGAAAATCCTTTTTTATACTACAAAAACTAAGAAGGGTAAGACCCTACTTTTTCAAACAGCACTATTAGACTACTGCAATGCTCTACTCTCTTTTTATGAAACTAATGAGAAAACTTTAACTGATACAAAACTCATACTACAAATCAAGATTTGACCATGTCACGCCACTGCTTATAGAACTACACTTATTACCATTAAAAAATAGACTAGAATTCAAACTATTCTATTTGGCATTTAAAACGCTATACAGTGACGTCCCTAATAGCTTCCCCAGATTTTACGAACTATTGGGTAGATCTGCTGACCAACTTAACTCTAATAACCTGACCCTATCATTCCCAACTCTGAAAGATATAAAATATAAGACATCTCGTAACAAATCATTCAGCTGCCAAAAGTGTGAAACTCGCTTCCCATCAAAATTTGCACAACCATAGTATAAACACTGTTTTGCAAAAACGTAAAAATATGAGGTATTTTTTTTTGTTTTTTCTGGGTCCAAAACATGATCTGATATATTCCATAAAACAGCAATCATAAATGGCAAATGTACGGTAATCAGAAGAACAAACTAATAAGAGCCATCAATAACCACAAAGTGTAAGAAAATGGTGCTCACCTGGCATTGTGAACAGATTATGGTGATAAGCAATGAGAGGATGACAAGCCCAGCCCTCACGATGGTGATCATGATGCAGCAATGAAGAGCTGAGGATGAAAAGAGAAAACCTGTAAGTGGCAAACAGCTTAAACCGCACTTCTCTGCAGGGCTACAGCAATATTATTTGGCACTCTAGACAAACCTTTAGTCTTTGCGCCTGAATCTACTGCTCCGGCTCTTACAGCCCATCAGCTTGGCCCAGCTTGCCTGGAAGCCCTAACTCAGTGCATTCTCCAGCTACTCAGCTACTCAGGGTGAGAGGATGAATGTGCCCTAAATTTATTGAAATAGCCTCCCAGCTCGCAGATCATAAACTGATATGAAATTCTGCTAAGCAAGACGCTGTGATTTCCAAAATATTATTTGTCCCCGACTTTTCACTCATCAATAAATGGGAATCATTTTTGGCACTTCTCTGTCCTTTCCTTACATCAAATGTACTTTATGCACTAGTTTTGAATAGAATGAATTACTGTAACTTCATCCTGGTTGGTTTACCTCTATATACATTGTGTTGACTACAATTACTCCAGAATACCAAAGTAAAATTGCTTTATAATGCCAAACACAATTATCCCTTTATTAATCAATCAATATTGGCTCCTGATATCAAGCAGAATACAATTTAAGACCAGTCTTCTAGCTCATAAGGCTTACTACCTCCTTTTACACCTTTCTAACATGCTCACACCTTATTGTCTCCCTAGAACATCCCACTCTCTAGATACTCATCTTCTCACAGCTCCTTATTTTCAGAAATTGACATTCCTCATGCTCATCAGCCTTTAGTTGTCTAGCTCCTACATTGTGGAATTAACTACCAATCACTTTGCACGCAGATCTTTCCTACGTTAATGGCATGGTAATACTGTTAAAATAAACAGGAGGAAATGAATAGTTAAGCTCTGGAACTCGTTGCCAGAGGATATGGTAAAAATGATTAGGCTAGCTGAATTTAAGAAAAGGTTTGGACAAGTTCCTGGAGGAAAAGTTCCTAGTCTGCTATTGAGACAGGCAAGGGGGAAGCCACTTCTTGACCTGGGATGGGTAGCATAATTATGGGATGGGTAGCATGGAATGTTGATACTCTTTGAGATTCTGCATGGAATGTTGTTGCTATTTGGGATCCAGTCAGGTGCTTGTAAGCTGGAATGGCCATTGTTGGAAGCAGGATACTGGGCTTGATGGACCATTGGTCTGCCCAATTATAGCTATTCCTATGTTCTTATTAGGTTTAAATCCTCTTTGAAGCCACAGTTCTTCCAACATAACATAACATTATACTTATAGACCGTGTTACCAAAAAGTTCTATGCTTACTCTTTATTTTCTTAAGCTTTTGTATTCATATTCCCAGGATGACACTATCTTTCCCTCCTACTGTGTACCATTTACCACTTAAACCCATATTAATACCATGTTTGCTGTTTTTTAAATATTTGTGCTATACATTACCCTCCCATATGTTTACTTGATGAGACATCCTATAGGATTTTGGGCCGCAACACCCCAGGCACATGACCCTGTTCTGCCTCCGGTACCGCTCCATTCTGCCCCAGCCCCGCCCTGTTCCGCCTCCAGCCCTGCTATGAAGGTGAACTGACCCTCCTAGAAATCCTGGCATTTACAACAGGTTTTGGAGAAGCCTAAACAGGGCAACTCTCCTTGTAACCATCTTCTAACTTTTCTAGACATCAGATGACGTGCAGGCGCCTATCCCTAGCACTCTCCCTTTCCATTACTCTGAAAGTCTTCAGTTTGGGCTGTCTTGATTAAAGAACGCTTTCCTCTGCCTCTTTCCTTTCCATCATCTCCCTTTATCTCTGGAGAAAACCCACACTCCTCAAACCCACACTCCTCCAGATCCTCCCAAAAACTGAAACTATCATTCCCCTCTATAAAAGGTATATCCTGCGCAGGAAAACTTGGAACATCCCTCCCCTTTAGAACCACAGAACTCTGGAACAACCTCTCATCCCCACTCAGAAATTCAAGCTCCTTCCAATCCTTCCGCAAACACTTGAAAACTTCGCTCTTTTCAAAAATCTAATCACCTCCCATTCTCTAGTATCCTGTCCCTCTCTATCTTCTTAGTCCCTCTCCTATATTCTTTCATTGTAGTTCCTTTCCTCTTAACTCTGTAAACCGTGCCGAGCTCTGCGCTTGCGGAGATGGCGCGGTATACAAACCTAAGGTTTAGTTTAGTTTAGAAGGGGAGGTGAGCAGTTGGGAGTAGGGTGAAACAGTTTGTCTCTCTCTAGTTAATAGTTTTGTGGGAGCTGGTAGAAAATTTCTCTAAGCAGCTAAAGTTACCTCTATACACGTAGCTAAACTAGAATAAAACTAAACTAAAGCTTAACTTTGTATACCGAGTCATCATTCTGAGAAGGCTCGACTCGGTTTACAGCAATTAAATAAACAGGGAATGATGTACAAATGATAAATAGAAGATAATAGCAAAATTTCAAAAGAATTAATTTTCAAAATGTTTGGCAAATAGAGTAGTTTTTTATGGAAAAATTGAAATGAACTGGAACTTCTTAAAAAAAAAAAAGGGCAGATCATTCCAGAGTTGAGAGAGTTTAAAGACCAAAGATTAACTGAAGATCTTGACTCCTTTAATCCCTTTTTAAGAAGGAAGGGAGAGTTTAAATTATTGGACACCTCTTGCAAAGGAGAATCGGTAAACATTCCAAAATAAAGGAATAAGAGGATTAAAGATGCCATGTAGAATTTTTAAAGAAATACAAGTGCATTTAATTAAATTGAATTCTAAAATAAACCGGGAACCAATGAAGACTCTGAAGCAATGGGTCACGTGGTCAATTTACATTTTCCAAAGATCAGCTTCGCAGCAGTATTCTGAATTAATTGTAATCTATGAAGACAAATTTTTGTAATGCCGAGGTAGATAGCGTTACAGTAATCAAGACGAGATAATATAATTGATTGAACTAAGATGTCTAACCTTCCTCAGCATTCACAAACTAAAGAAGCATTTCTTGACCAAGGAATTTATTTGGTCCTTAAAGGAAAGAGAGGAATCAAAAAGGACTCCCAATATTTTATCAGAGAACTCCATTGGTAAGGAGGACCCAGCTACCAGAGCTACAGTAGGAGGAAGACAGTCCAATCTTGGACCTAAACACAAAAGCTTAGTTTTAGTTGTATTAAGCTTCATTTGGACAAATAAAGCCCAGGCTTGAAGTTTGGAAATGCAAAGATTAGTGTCCCAGAACCCTGAATATACATGGTAAAGGAAGAATTTCTGTTTGTCCTATTTACCCTCTTTTTTAAAAAATGTATTTCTTTTTCTCTCCTGTCCTCCCCAAAGAGCTCAGAACAGGTTACAGGCTAACATACATAATATACAGTTAACAGGTTACAAGATTTTACCTGATCATAGAAACATACAAGATGACGGCAGATAAGGGCTACAGCCCATCAAGTCTGCCCATACCATTGACCCACCCTTTTAAGTATACTGGCCCCCTTAACTCTATTGACCTGCTCTATTAAGTCTATGTCCTAACGACCCTATTCATTGATCGTGTTCTTTTGGCCTGCCTCCTATACACATAACCAGCCATAGGATACCATAGGAAGCCAGGGACTATTTCATTGGCTTCTTATTCATTTCCACATACAGTTCAAACTCCTATTACATTACCTACAAGTGTATTCGCTCCATAGCTCCTCAGTATCTCTCCTCACGCCCCCCCCCCCCCCTTCCAAGCACTCTGCTTATCGCATATGTCTCTCTTATCTAAACCCCTCTCCTTTACAGCTATCTCCAGACTCCATCCCTTCTATCTTGCTGCACCGTATGCCTGGAACAAGCTGCCTGACTCGATACGTCAAGCTCTGTCTCTGGCAGTACTCAAATTCCAGACTCAAAGCCCACTTCTTTGAAGCTGCTTGCGGTCCCAAACTCCAACCTACCTTCCAAGCACCAATATCTGTCTTATCATTCCCTCTGTAGCTCCCTCACCTGAGCACTGATGTACCTTCTTGTCCAGTCTGACTAGATTGTAAGCTCTTTTGAGCAGGGACTGTCTCTTCTGCGTATGTCTAGCAGGACTCTAGCAATGATTAGTAGCAGTATTAGTAGTAAGGTAAAAGAAAAGAGGGAGCCCCTTCCTCATCCCCCCCCTCGGCCACAGAAATACAGAAAAAGACCATCTGATTTTAGTATCTGCCCATTTTCTATAATTTGCAAAATTGCAGATTTAGTTTGATCTCTGGCTTAAAAACAAAACAAAATAAATAAAGTTCAAAGTTGCATTTTTTTCTTTACCTGATCTGTTGAATTTTGGAGACTTCAAAGTCAATAGTACCACTGATCAATTCTGTATCTTGCGTGTGATGAAATGTGAGTGGGAGAGGGTCAGAGAAAGGGGAAAAATAGGAGAGGATGACAAGATCTCATTGGCTGGCATGTGAGTAAGGCAGTTAAAGTTTAAGGGAGATTGATCCTATGATTTCCCGAAAATCAGGCTGCAAAAAGGCATTTGGAAAATAGCAAAGGCTGCTGGCACAGACATGACAAGGGGGGTGAAGAAGACAGCATAGCTTGGCTCAGACAGGCACAGAACAAATGATATGATGCATTGATGCCAGGCATTAGTTATAGAGATTTAAGAGATCGAAGAGACAGAGATTAGAAACCCAACATCTGGAATGCTTTAGGACTGTGGAAATAAAACTATCGGGATTTTTGTTTTGTTTTGTTAGCAATTTCAGAAGAAATCATTCTTTTAAAAGAGAGAGACCTGGGGGGGGGGGTCTTTACTAAAGATTAGCACATGTTATTTGCACAAAATCCATTTTATTCTTATGGGCTCTTCCGTAGATAACTTAAACTAATCTTTAGTAAAAGACCCCGTAGTGTTTCTGCTATGCAAAATCAGATAGCTCACTAGTGTAACCACAAACAGTGCAAGGTTCAAAGGACTATTAGATCACATGGGAAACTAAGGTATAAGGGGGAGGGACCAGCAAACTGGCTCCTCCTCACCTCCCAATCAGCTCCTCCCTGCAAAAAAAACAATCATTTTGTCCAAATGTGACTGTAACCCCTTCCTGCCACAATTAGTCTTAGGCAAGTCACCTTGTTATCGGTGACTTTTTTGAAGAAAAAAAGATACCAGTAAACATACAGGGCAACCTTAGGAGTGGGATCACTATCTATGGCTCTACCTCTACAGTAACCACATCCCTTTTACCAGCCATGGAATATATCAAAAGGCATCTCTGAAAATATTACTCCCGCCCTTAGAATACCAACATACCAAGGTTCTCTGAAAAGCAATCTAAGTGACTGTGCAGATAATGGACTTTAACTGTTAACACTCATATTACAGCCAAGCATGTTGAAATGAAAGAGCAAATCCTCTATTAATCGTGTGTTGTTGTCTGCCTTCTTGTTGCCAAGACAGTTTTTCGCAAGAAGAATAAATGAAGACCAAGCAAAGATTTGATTTCATTCATTGATGCCTTGAAATATGGGACATTTCTTTATTTCAATTTCTATCCCGTCCTCCCGGAAGCTCAGAATGGGTTACAAAAAGGACATACACAATTAGTTAGACATTCACAGTAAATTCAGGACATGACTAGTCATAAAAAAATGGAATACATAGGAGGAAAGAAAAAGAGGAGTCTATCTTCCGGAGTCCGTTTAGCTGAAGAGGAGGGTCTTTACTGATTTTCAGAATGTCATCAGTGAATTATGTGATCTTAACTGTTCAGGCACATGGTTTCAAAGCTGAGGAATAAAGTGGCTATAGGAACACTTATGAGCCGTTTCCATCTAGAGAGATCTTCCCGGGGGATGCACAGTCATGTCTCTGTTGCGGAACGGAAGGGGCGATTGGGGGTGTACTGGTGAAGTTTGGATGTTATGTATGTAGTTGTCTGATCTGTGGACCATCGAAAATTCCTGCCTTCAGTTTTTCCATGGTAAGTTCAGGTAACATATGCGCTGTGTATTCAATGCACAAACAGTCTTTATTCAAAGCCTCTAGAAATTCTTTCATCAGGCCTAGCTTTATATGTAGTGGTGGCGGTATGATTCTATCTCGTGCTGCCACAGGTTCATTGATTACATTTTGTCCTCCAACCACCACATATTCCCTCGGAGGCCAATCTTTTTTTGCCTAATGTTCATGTTTGGCTCTAATATCCCAAAGGCATATCTACTATCCCATAATCATATCTAAGAAACAAGAGCTGGTGCAGTCTATCCAATGCAGTTTTCTGAATCAGAGGCCCAAATAACCCCAGGAAAAGGTCAAAACCCAAGGCACCAAGAAAATCATTTTTAGGGGGTTGGCCTGTGTAATCTAAACCATACCATATTGTTTCTTCTACCCCGCAAATGTCAACTGGGAATCATTGTGACTTACATAAGATTAATAAGGTTAGCAACATAGACATTATGAATCATAGCAAGACTATAATAAAAACAGATGAGTTTTTAGCACCTTCCTAGAAAATAGGAGGAAGTCAACTGGGAATCATTGTGACTTACATAAGATTAACAAGGTTAGTAACATAGACATTATGAATCATAGCAGCTTCCTAGAAAATAGGAGGAGGTCTGATGTAAGCAGATCAGGAGGCAGTTCAAAATTTGGGGGCCTTGAAACTTGAAGGTGGATTCGAAGAGTGGACATCTAGTGAGACATTTCATCCACTATGCATCGTGAGTTTCAGGGGGCTTGTTGAGAGGCATGTTTTGGGTGGGCTTTGGGTGGGCTTAACTTAGACGTCTTGTGGCAATAATCAAACCTTTCCCAAAATGTCCTTGGCGTAACTTAAGACATTTTAAGTTAGACCTGTTTAGGAAGCATCTAAGTGCCACCAAGGTACCTAAACTGGCCACATGACCATTGGATACACTATGGTATGACCTCCCCCCCCCAACTGCTCACTAACCCCCTCCCACCCCAAAAAAATCTGAATGAAAGAGTAACTTGGGGGATGGGCTACTGAATCATGGACTGAATCATGGAGAGGACCCAAGCCCATAAGCCACTCTAACCACAATTATGATGTAAACTGTAAGCCCATCAAATTCCATCAAACCCTATTCTAGTGCCATATAGGTGCCACCTGCAGCCATGAGGGCTATTGAGATGTTAGACAGGTGGGTCTAGAAGGTTTGGGGAGAGTTCACCATAAAGTTTAAGGAGTATATGGTGAGATGTACTTCTGGAACCCTTTAACTGAAGTTCACAGCAGTGTCCTCAAAGATGTCCCACTGCTCTGTTGGCAAGTCTAGAGGGCCAATCCATCACAATGATGGCCACTCCCATATCCAAATGGTCTGGATTTGGACGTTTTCAACATGGATGTTTCTTTGGTCGAAAATAGGGTATAAAGTTAGGCATCCTAAGGGTTGGATGTCCTGTCAGGTTAGACATCTAAGGAGGCAATTTATACATATATATATATATAATTTTTGGAGGGGGGGACGTCTAGTGGTTTGGCTTTCGAAAATGAACATTTCTGTGCTTACAACTTTGGATGTTTAGTGGGAAAACCTCCAAGTTAGACTTAGGGCTCCTTTTACAAAGCCGTGCTAGTGGGGTTAACGCGTGCAACTTTTCATCACGTACTAACTCCCGCGCTGACTGAAAACCTACCACCTGCTCAAGAGGAGGCGGTAGTGCCTAGCGCAGCCAGCGGTTTAGCGCGCACTATTAAGTGTGTTAAACCGCTAGCGTGGCTTTGTAAAAGTAGCCCTTAGACATTCTTTTCAAAAATGGCCCTCAATATCTTTTTTTTTGGGGGGGAGGAGACAAATAAATGGTACTAGCAGCTATTGCACTGAAGCACCAAAAAAACATCACTTTTAATGATTTTGGGCGGAGGGGAAAGCTAAGCTTTAGTACAGCCCCTTCATCCTCCTATTCCTGTTATTCAACATCAGAGCAGGCCACCATTCCTCGCTCCATCGGGACAAAGGTGCCTTCCGAGCCTAAATAGTGACACTTCCTGCCACGCTCAACATGGCCAAAAACGCGCGCTACCCGTCCTATCGCACTTCCGGATGGCTGCTTTCAACGCATGCGCGTTTCGTACCTCTTCGGCTCCGGCTTTGATTCTGTTGGAGTCGGCGAGTTCGGCGTTCGGCTGCTTACGTCTGGTGGTTGAGGTTCCTGTCCGTTCAAGATGGCGACCAGCAGGCGGTTGATGAAGGTAACAGGGAAATAGGGTGAAAAAAAACAACAAAAGAACTACAAATAAAGAAACTTGACAAAAAAGCTGAAATGTGCCCAGAACCCCCCCTCCACAGGGAGCTTTAACAGGTCGAGCAACCAGACTGTCAGAGTTCTCCTTGGGATGGTGGCTGTTGTAAATAAACATTTTCTCTTTGGAGTTTATTAACTATGTCATTTAACGCCGTCATGCGTTTATATTTTTTTTTTTATTTCTGTACAAACTGTTAATTTTTATTTAAAAATGTCTTCAGTGACGGGTTTTGTCTCTTATTTCTTTAAAGAGCCCTTTTTGCTTAGATTTAAAAAAAAAAATGTTGAAAACGAATAAGATTGGGAAGTGTTAGAGAAACGATTTTTATTAGGATCTAAGCGTTATACAGTATATATATGTTGTATATAAAATGGACGGGGAGTTTTAATGTACAAGCTACAACAATAAAAAAAAAAAAACCCAACAGGAAGTATGTCATGAAATAAATATTGCTTGGAATCATTCGAGAATATAAGTAACAGAAAAGTAGTGAAGTTTGTAGACTTAACATTTTTACTGAGGATCGACTTTTTGTGGTGAAAGGAAATAACAAGTTGCTTTCACTTTCACTTTAGCTCCACCCTAGACTTGGTTTCAATTTCCTTTAATAAAGAAAGCCCTGGAAATGAGCTAAAATACCACATCATGCTTTATAATCGGGAACAGGAAAGTCTAGCTTGATTTTTTTTTTCTCCCTTTTTGAAAATTAAGTATGCAGTTCCTGAAAAATGGAATTTGCAAAGTGTTCCTTTAGGCCGGGAAACCGAATTTCAGCAATTGAACTTTGTAACATTAGGTCCCCAAGGAAGATTAAAAGCAGCACATTCTAATTTGGCAAACTTTCTGGTGTGCTTATCTCTAATAAAATATTTGAATGATAACACTCAATGTCCAAATATAATTCAAACTCCTCTTACTGACCTACAAATGCATTCATTGGGCAGCCCCTCACCTCTCTTCACTTATCTCCCCTGCCATCCCCCATGAGCTCCACTTAGGCAGTAGATCTTTCCTATCTGTTCCCTTCTCCTCCACTGCCAACTCCAGACTCCATCCCTTTTATTTGCTGTACTTTTATGCCTGGAGCAAACTGCCTGAATCCTACGGGGGTTCCATCTCTGGCAGTTCAAGTCCAAGTTAAAAGCCCACCTTTTTGAATCTGCTTTCAACGCCTAACTCCTCTCATCTTGGGCTCAGCATCCCCAACCCTATATGTCATATCTGTATTTCCAAGCTAGACTGTAAGCTCTTCTGAGCATGGACCATCTATTAAATATCAAATGTATAGAACTGCATACGCCTTTTCAGCACTAATAGAAGTGATAAATACTTTTCCCCCTCAAAATAAGACCTAACCGGAAAATAAGCCCTAGCATGATTTTTCAAGATGCTTGTAATATAAGCTCTACCCCAAAAATAAGCCCCTGTTAAGATCAACCCCCGAAGCCCCATTTAAGGTTGACCCCCCCCCCCCCCCCGATTGTCTGCTGCAGTAGGAGTGCCCAATTCCTCTTGCCGCATCGGCGAACCCTCCCGACACAGTCCAAGATAGGAGGGATGCCCAGTCCCTCCTTCCACTGGCCCCATCATCCCCTGAACCCCACCAAACACTTCCCAACTCCACCCCGACATGAAAAAATAAGACATGCCCTGAAAATAAGCCCTAATACCGGTACGTCTTTTGGAGCAAAAATTAATATAAGACCCAGTTTTATTTTCGGGGAAAAACGGTGGTAGTAGTAGTAGCCTTATAATTAGATCTAAAACACAGAATAATTACATGCCTCTGTCATTAGTAGGTCAAATTATGTGCTTTCTTGTAGGCTTTTTTTATACAGTAGTATCCCAAATGGGGTGTTTTACATACAACAAAGCATCTATAGATATGAGCACTGACCCAGAGAGCTAATAGGCTGTGAGGTCTACTTAGTAAAAGTTTTCACCTGTTTTGGGTCTATGTAGAAAATGATTGGAAAATGTACTTAAACCTTCTAATATAACATGAAACCACTAATAATGCAATCAGAAGCTGACTCTTGTGGTTTTGTTATAGTTATACATGATATAATATGAATTCACTTGTTGAGATCTTGCACAATATACTGGTACTTCTGTGACCTTGGTCACTTTATATCAAGAAGTCTCCTGTTTCCTAACCACTATTATCTGTTCTTTCTGGTGCCATTTTGTTTTGTATTTCACATTAGAAACAAAGTTCTCCCTGATCCCCCAATCTTTCAAGAGTAACACTGATTTCATAGGGAGGAAATCGTAACCTTCTTGAACAGTATTGTTTCTTGCTGTGTTGTCACTTTTATGCTTTTAGTGGTGGGTGGATGTTCCGCTAACAGCTGTAGCTCTTAGATAAGTAACTGCACTTCCTATATTTTTTTATGTAAAGTGACTGAGTATACCTAATGAACTGGTAAAGACATTACCTTTGGTAATTGAATGTTTGGCCCTTTTTCTTGTTTGGGTTGGTTTGTTTTTTTGTGCTTAACTAGATTTTATAACAGTCTGCAAATATATGTAAAGTATGCTATTATTAAGAGTCCTAGCTGGCACTGACAGGACTCTAGTGAGAAAGCACTTGAGCCCCATCTCCTCCTCTGGGCTGACTAATATTCAAATACTATATATAGTGATAGCACTTTGTGTTTGCTTTGATGTAGGAGCTGGATGAGATTAAGGTTTCGGGTTTAAAGTACTTTCAAAATGTCCAGGTAAACCCCTCTAACATTCTGCTGTGGAATGGACTGCTTGTCCCGGTAAGTTCTGGTTAGGGGATTTATTTCAAGGATTCCTTTAGAAAGGAGTGATAGTGATGGTAGAAAGTGTGTAGTCTGGTCTTCATTCTTTTGTCTTCTTTCACAGAATAATCCCCCATACAATAAGGGTGCGTTCCAGATTGAAATAAGCTTCCCAGCTGAGTATCCCTTTAAACCTCCAAAACTAACATTTAAGACTAAGATCTATCATCCCAATGTGGACGAAAAGGGTCAAGTGTGTCTGCCTATCATTAGCGCTGAGAACTGGAAGCCTGCAACTAAAACCAACCAAGGTACTGGTAGTAGAGCATGAGGTGGAGAAATGTCTCCTTCCTAGTGTTTGCCTTCTTTTTCCTCCTTATACTATTCCCCTCTTTACACTCTCTCCTTTCCTAAGTCTCCTGTCTAGCATGTGTTTTTTTTGTTTTTTTAATCTTCCTACACCTCCGCTTCCTGCACCTCATGCTTAGGTGTGGGTACATGGTAGACACAACTTGCAGCCAGCTTTTTTTAAGGAAGTACCTAGACAGGTGTTCTAGCTCTGGAATTTAGGAATCATGGAGACTTAATAATAAAGAATATAGGTTAAGGGTTTTTCACCATGGTAAAGAGATAACTGAGGCCCTGATGCTCTAAAACTTTCCATGGTAGCAAAAATCATTAAAGCACTCTTACTGGCATGGAAAGCTGTCCTCCCAGTGTTCAGAAGGATTCTCCGTGGCTGCTGCCGATTGTCATAGCAGCTACCACAAATCCTATGCTAATGCATTATAAGGAGCTCATTAGTATTCTAATCAGCTCTCCTTGTGATACTCTAAAGCAGGGATCTCAAAGTCCCTCCTTGAGGGCCGCAATCCAGTCGGGTTTTCAGGATTTCCCCAATGAATATGCATTGAAAGCACTGCATGCACATAGATCCCATGCATATTCATTGGGGAAATCCTGAAAACCTGACTGGATTGCGGCCCTCACGGATGGACTTTGAGACCCCTGCTCTAAAGGGAATGCCCCCCCTGCACCAAATAGGTGCTGAAATTTTCCGGCAGCTGCTGTGGCCATTAAAATAAAAATAAACAATTAAGCCAAAACAAAAGCAGGGAGTGGCAACATCCCCCATCCCACTGGGATCCCCCCACACTCCATACCTTTCTGTAGAGATATCCCTGGTAGTCGAGTGGACCCCCCAAACCCAAGCCATAACACATGTGGCCAGTGACAGATCCAACTCCTCACCTTATTTTGAAGATCTGTAGGAGGGATGCCCACTCCCTCCTGCCTCAGGGCCCACCTTTTGAAAATGGTTGCATCCTCCCATGATGCACTTTAAGTGTTTGAGGCTTGTGCAGATGAGGACAGAGCTTGCAGGGATTGGTCTGGGTTGGAGAGAGATCCCACTGGGATGGGGGTCAAACTTGTCCCTGTATCGTTCTTTGTCCTGGAGCCCAGCTTTATTAACTCTCACTTGTGTTCACAGACCACTCTTAGCAGGCTCATTTCACTTGTACTCTTTAAGCTAAGCTTCCTACCTTGACCTGTCTTCCAACACTACAGTCACAGGCTGGGTAAATGCTTCAAGTAAACCACCTACCTTGACTCATCTTCCAGTACTACAATCATAGGCTCCCGAGTCCCTTTCCTCCTGCCTAGGCTTGGCATCCTCCTGGAACACTCGGTCCCTCTGTTCTGCTAGAGGGTTTTTGACATCCGGACTGAGCCCTGCCCTCCTGATTAGCAAGAGCTAGCCTGCTGAGCTTAAGATACTCCTTTCATGAGGCTGAGCTGTCTTTAAACAAACCCAGACCAAAATTCTCAGTTAACCTTCTCTAAGTGCTTGATGAAAAAGGTCTTGAATCTAGGCAGAGTGAGCTTGAATCATATTTTGGCAAAAAGTTCCACAGTAAAAGAACAAAAATGTCGAAGGCAGCCTCTACTAGAAGCCCATTGTGCTTGTGACAAACCTGTTTACTGCTGGAATGAAGAGAACAAGAAGCAATCTCCCTTGTTGCTTTAAATATGAATAAAATCTATGAGCTTAACTCTAACTTAGAGCCAGTGGTGGTTATTAGAATGAAATAACCTGATCGCAGTCATGAATTGTGAAGAAGCAGATAACAATGTTCTTGGATCAGCTGTAATGTGGCTATTGACATATGGATTTGCAGGGTTCTCCCTGGAAATGTTTGCTAGGTAGGTAGTAAGAAGGAGTAGCCAGATGGGGACATGTACAATATTATAAAATGTTCTGTTAAATTAGCTGGCTTGATTGCTAAGGGCAAGATGCACAGTCTTGGCGATCGTGTTTAGTGTGAGTCTTTGTTGGCCGATTGTGGAACAGCGATCGATGTTCCAAGTTTCCATGCAAATGATTTGCACAGAGGTTTGCCGAAATTCCAACCGAACAGTCGCTCTGAGAGCGACTTTGACCCATGTGCGCAGAGCCAGTTTGGGGAAGCCCAAATAGCAGAGTTGCAGGGACTTTTTTTTTTTTAATGGCACAGGAGGGAGAGACCTTAAACATCTGGGCTAATCAGGGCATTAGGCCCCTCCCCATATATCCCAGAATGCACTGGGAAGAGGAAAACCTGCCATTTTTCATGGCGGGCCTGAGGAGCAGGAGAAATTGTGCATCCATCCTGCTGTCAACTTATTACAAGGTTTGCGGGAAGTTCAGGGGATGTGGGGGGGGGGGGCGGTGGGGGCATCCTGTGGCAGGAGGGAGTGGACATTCCTCCTGACTTTTTTTTTGTATGAAGGGGAGCAGGGAAGGGGAGGGGTCGGTTGGGGGTGCCTGGCGGGGGAGGAAGGTTCACCGTGCAGAGGGAGTGGTCATCCCTCCTTCCTCTTTTAGTGGTGGGGGGTGGGGTCATTGCGGCAGGAGTACCGAGGTCATTGGGGGTGGGGTGGGGGGGAAGGCTCCAC
Source organism: Geotrypetes seraphini (assembly GCF_902459505.1). NCBI lineage: Eukaryota > Metazoa > Chordata > Amphibia > Gymnophiona > Dermophiidae > Geotrypetes > Geotrypetes seraphini. The sequence continues at coordinate 58,755,941 of NC_047097.1, read as the reverse complement.
ACCATTTTTTTAAATGGGCATAACATCTGTGCCCATAGGAAAAAAATGAAAAAACAGGCAGACCTGATCCGGTTCTGGCATGCAAAGTTAGGGAATCATTTGGACGGCTGGCTTTAATATTAATGCCTTCATTTGTATGCCAGAATCTGAGAATGAGTGGTCGTACAGAAAACCATGCGGTGAGCCGATTTGTGCATCGGGTCGGCAAATACGGTTAGTCGCTAAACCAGTCAAAACTGGTTTAGCAATTACCTTTAGACAATTGAAGACTTTAGTACATCTAGCCCTAAGTAAAATCAGCCAGGCAGCGCTTCCAATCAAAAGACCCTGGGAGAACACTGGATTACATCCTTTGTTAATGAGGTAGACTTGGGAGGACTATTTGTATCCCTGGAAATGAGCTGAAAAAAATAGATTCTGCCAGGTACCTGTGACTAACCATCCTCTGACATGAGGTTGGGCTTAATGGACTGTGATCCAACTCATCTCAGCTTTTCTTATGCTCTTATAGTTATTCTGATTATTTTATTACAAGGCTTGATATACAGTATATTGCACAATAGTACTACTAAATGGTTTACAAAATGCCAAATAAAAGAAAAGGTATGATGGAAGATAAAACAGAGGCGGGAGAAGGCTAAAGGGTAGAAATTGAAGTTGTTTGTAAGTTTCTTGAAAAAACACAAGTTTTTCCTGCTTTGATCTTCTCAAGAGGAGATATGATTCTTAGGTGAAGTGGCAGTAAGTTTTTTTTGATTATCTGCCAGGCAATAGGATTTGTCTTGCGTGCACCGCAAGTTCAGATTTTGGCTTGATTATTTCTTGGAATCTGGCGCCATCTACTGGGCTACTCTTTATACCCCTGAGGAAGGCCTTTTTGGCCAAAACATGGGCCTTGTTGGGGTCCAGTGTACATTACAATCCGAAGGACTGGGGTCCAGCATATATATTGTCATAAAGGACTTGTGTATGCCTGCCACATTCTGTACCTATGTATACTGTACTTGTAATTTTAATTTTTTAATTTGTTGATCTTTTAATAAATTGATTGTCCCTGCAGCAGTTTGACTAGTGTCCCTTCCCCACTTTTCTTTGGTTTCCACATTTATACGTGGGGTCGTACTTTTCCTTTGTATTGTTTGATACTTAGAATTCTGGAACATGATGCCTAATTTCTGGGAATGCGTATTATATGTTGTACACCGCTTGGATCCTTTTTTAGGCTGTTATGCGGTATAGAAAGTTTTTAATAAACATAAACATACTATTACTATTTATCACTTATATAGTGCTGAAAGGCAAATGCAGCGCTGTACATTTTGACAATTAATAGACGGTCCCTGCTCGGAAGAGCTTACAATCTAACTTGGACAGACAGACATGACATATGGGGCTGGGGATGCAGACCCCAAGGTGAGAGGAGTTGGGGAATTGAAAGCACTCTCGAAGAGGTGGGCTTTTAACATGGACTTGAACACTGCCAGCAACAGAGCACGCCGTAGGGATTCAGGCAATTTGTTCCAGGCATACGGTGCTGCAAGATAGAAGGGAAGGAGTCTGGAGTTGGTAGAAGACGAGAAGGGCATAGATAGGAGGGACTTATCAGCTAAGCAGAGCTCATGGGAGGGAACATAGGGGGAGATAAGAGAAATAGCGAGGGGCAACCAAGTGAATACATTTGTAGGGCAGTAAGAGGAGTTTCAATTGTATTCGGAAACAGATGGGCAGCCATTGAAGTGACTTTAGGAGAGGGGTAATGTGAGTATAGAGGCTTTTGCAGAATATAAATCATGCAGCTGAATGCTGGACAAATTGAAGGGGAGAAAGATGGCAGAGCGGAAGACCTAAGAGTAGTGAGTTGCAGTAATCTAAGCGTGAGGAGAGAAGGGTATGGATAAGGGTTTTGGTAGTGTGCTTGGAGAGGAAGGTTAGGATTTTGGTCATTTAGATTTAGTAAATGTCTTTGCTTTGGCCACATCACTTTTTGAGTTGTGTGTATGTTAAAGAATAGGGTGTAGGGCACATCCGTGTGCTAATCCAGGGACTTGGATTGGCACACAGAGGATACTGGGCTCAGTCAACCATTGCTCTTGATCTCACATGGCATTTCCCTTTTTCTGGCTGACTGTGAGATGATCAGAGTTGAGCGGCATTACTTGTTTAGTTTTCACTGTTCTATATACAAAAAGATAACATACAAAATGGAAATTATAATAATTTTATTAAAATTTGGGAGCCATTAACATCTTTTTGTCATGATTGAATGCCATTTTTCTATTAGTTATACACCATATAGTATTGGGATGGGGGAGGGAAACAAATATAGGTTTCTTATTATGAATGAAGGGCTTTGAGGGAGGGTGGGGAGAGGGTTACATTTGTATGTTTAGATTATAATGATAAGATATGCAAGTGCTCTGATTAATTGTGTTTATTATGATTGTTGTACACTTGATGAAAGTTTTAAAAATGAATAAAGAATTATATATAAAAAAAACAAAAAACATACAGTCTGCAAAATGGAGTCAGCTAAAAATGGTAGGAAAAGTGCCTGGAAATATACCATTATTTTCTTGCTTTCCACTCCTTCTCTTGGTCTTTCTGGGTTTTTTTCTTGTGTGTCTTTTTTTTTCTTAATACTAGTGTGTCTTCCTTTGCAGTTATCCAGTCCCTCATTGGATTAATCAACGAACCTGAGCCGGATCACCCCCTGCGTGCTGATCTGGCTGAAGAATACTCCAAAGATCTGAAGAAATTTCTCAAGAATGCTGAGGAGCACACGAGGAAATTCAGCGAGAAGAGACCCTCGGAATGATCCCGGTTCCCTCTGCCCTCCTTTCTGTGTCTGTCATCGCACACTGTCTAGCTGAGGCTACTGTCCTTTTTTTTTCTCCCTGCACTGGACGGTCCTGGTCAGACTCCTTGTGTAGGGCCATTAGTGCTAGTGCACATGTCATTTGATGGACTAAGGTACGAGCCGTGGAACCAGCTGTCTGTCCTGAATGACACTTCTCACTGAGCATCTAGAAGAATAGCCCTCTGGACTACACTGTGCTCCCTCCTCTCCCACTCCCCATCTTTCTCGTAATTTGAAGCCACTGGTTGGTGTTAGACCCTTAGGGTCATCTCCATTTTTAGCAGACTCTGCTGGTAATAGAATGAGCTCTGTGCTATGGATGTGGGGTTAGCTGAAGGAGGAATCATTGAAAACTTAAGATGCCTTGGAGTCTCCAGAAGTTTACATATACCTGTCTCTAGGAGAAGAAAACGTTTGTCCCTTCTTAACCTTGCCACTGAATACTTAACAGAGGGACGTATTCTGTACCTGTACTGTAATCAGCTTCCTTAACCATCCCTTTCCCCATAGCAAGCTCTAGATCATTTCCACTGCTTACCCAGTTCTAACACCCTCATTTCTGCCTTTTGCCACAGTGCTGTGCACCCCTGGCTTGTGGTATCACTGCTAGAGTTAGGTGGTTGGAGAGCTCTTTCCAATTGCACATTTGTTTCTGTTTTATTCTGAACACTCCTTTTTGAATGGCAGAAAAGTCCCTCCAAGGAGGGAGTGCAGCTTCTGACCTTTTTAAAGAGGTTGTATCTGTCCCCTTTTCCGGTTTTGTTGCATTAATATCACTTCATTCAAGCTCTTAAAGTAAAGAAATGATGTGATAAAGTCTCAATAAGACAGCCAGCTCATAGTTATATGTATTTAAGTCTGAATGCAAAAACTGTTAGCAGGATTAACTTTATCTGAGGAAAGTTTTGTCATTTGTGCATTCAGAGTTGGATGCACAAACTGCATGGATAGTGATGAAATGTATAACGTTTAACCTTGCCCTATGTTTGATTGACTGTGTTTTTGATGGTAGTCTGACGCTTTTTTTTAAACATTCATTTTGTCTGTATAAGTGCCTGCTAGTTTTTAGGACCCCCCCCCCCCAACACACACACTTAATTAGTTAGCACTTGGCATTTGCTTGTGATGGATCATATAAGTACTTGAATATCATTTTATGTAAAAATTAAGAACAGATCATAAGAATTGCCATACTGAGATGAAGATCTATGAAGCCCAGTATCCTGTTTGCAATAGTGGCCAACCCAGGTCTCAAGTACCTGGCAAGATTCCAAGCAGTAAAACAAATTCTATGCTTATTATCCTAGGAATAAGCAGTGGATTTCCTCAAGTCCATCTTAATAATGGCTCACAGCCTTTTGTTTTAGCAGTGTAATGTTTTGAGGAAACAGAATTGTAGAGCTAGTTGGGACAGAAAGTCCCACCTATAGCCTTTTAATTTATCAAGTAGATTTGCTGGACACACAGGAGAAGGAGATTAGAGGAGTGGGTCCTGATTTCCTTATCTGCTTTTAGAGCTCTTCCTGTAGCATAATGGGAGTTCTGCCCCATTTTGCGCTGGGAGAAAAAGCACACTATATAAGAGTAACAAATTAAAAAGATCAGCCTAGGTTTTTTCTCAGACTTAAATCCTGGGACACGTTTGAGAGGGGTAGGGAGAATTGCTGACCAGAGAGAGAAAATGACTTACCGAATTTTATAGAAATTTGTCCTGGGCGGCAACACTGCTGGGACCAAGGTTTTAATGCAGTGGATTGTTTCAATGAAGCCCTGAAGCATTAGCCATATAGATGTTCCTCCCTTTTTTTTTTTTTTGTAAAGCATTGAAACAAGAGAAAAGCAGTCGGTCCTTTATTCTGTGCCTCAGCCTTTTACCTAATAGCAGATGATGGAGAGATCTCCTGTTTTCAGAGGTGGAGAACTGAGGCCTAGCTAGCAGAGCTACCCTGAGTTTCACAGGCTTATGTTTTCCGAATCCCATGAATACACGCGGATTTTCAGAAGTACTGTAATGAAGAGGTCTGGGTCTGCACCTGGATTGATGGCGAAAGCAGTGGCTGTTTAGACTCTTTTTCCTGTCAGAGGTGCGAAAGGAGTTTCTAAAGCCCTCATTAAGGGGAGAGGGAGAGAAGGTGGGTTTAGCACCTTTACCCTTTGCCCCAACGGAAAAGGCAGAGAAGCCCAGAGAAGGAAATCCAGTCTTTGGTAAAGCTCCAGCCTTTTCTATCTGGAGTCGGGGGTGGTGACTGTTTCCTTCACTGCATTTTGCAGATGTCCAGCAGACATGAGGACATGAGCTGCTAATGATTTAAGAAGGATAAATTCTCTCCTATTCCTTTTTAAAAGAAACAGGAGAGAGAGGTGGTTGAATATTTTCATGTTTGAAACTTGTGAGCATTGCTTCTAGTTCATTGATGTTCATGGACTTAAAACTTATTACCTCATCCATTTTTCTTTTGTGTACCACCATGTGCCCAGAATGGAGGTAACTTTAAAGCATTTTGTCCTTTTTACCATCTGGTTTACATGTGGGATATACTGTAAGTCTACTTTTTATGCAAAATGTCTAGGTTTTCCTGGGGGTGTAGTGACAGAGCTGGGAGAAGCTGTGACATATAAATGTAGGAATGCACACTTTTCAAACCTTTTGTTATGAGAGTTTGTGTGCTCTTAGGACTAGCTCCGAGAGCCTAAAGGCACACATGTCCAGCAGCTCTGAAATAACCCAGTATGGGTTTGTTGTTTTACCTTCCTAAGAAACAAATTCCTGTTTCTGTTCTCCTTGCTTTCACAGGCAGAAGAGGCCAGTTTATAGCACAAGGACACTTCCCAACATTGTGTTGGTTTTTGTTTTTCTAAATATCATTTTGTGTATTTTTTTCTTAACAGTACATTACCAATAAAGTGGATTTTCACACTTTCTAACCCTTTTGGTCTGTCTGAGCAAACACCATGGCTAGAATGTTAGAGGATTCTTTATCTTCATTGAAGGTGGGAGGTGTGGGTTGGCGCAACAGCTCTGGAGCCTTCACTAGGGAGAAAATGTGCTGGAGCCCACGGGGCAGGAGGGGGTTGGCAGGCCTTTTACAGAAGACGAATTCAAGTGGGATTTCTTTTTGGCCTTAAGTAGATGAGTGACAGATGGCTTTGTCTTCTGCACTGTCTCATTACAGACTGAGTAGGAGATGCTGACTTCAGTCGCTTGCTGCATGTGTGCTGTTTTGTTTTGCCGTGCCTGTTCTCTCGCCTGCTTGCAGACTCTAGCAGAGCTGCAGAATAGATAGCATTTAGCCAGACAGAGCAGTTTATAAGCAATGTTCTGCTCAGAGTCTGTGCCAGTTCGGCAGTGTGTCAGATAATTTCAAAAGAGGTCCTGGAAACTGTTTTCCTGTTCACTCTGCTCCTACTTTCCACGATTTAGCTCGCTGTTTGCTATCCTTTACATTCACAATCTACTGTTCTAATCACAAAGTGTGCCTGTCTCAGTTGTGATTTTAACAGAACTGTGCCGATGCTTGGCATGTCAGGCTGTATGGGTACCTTCAAGACGTGGAATCTTTGTCTTGCCATGATACCATCTGCTTTCTTCATTTGTATGTTGTCTAAATGCTTTCTGTGGTTCAGTTCTGCCCGATTCAGGGGAAAATATTAAGATTCAATTCGATTTCAATGACACATCTTTTTAAGTTTAAACATTTTATTTAACCAAGGCAATATCATGTCAAAAATAGGAACATCCAATTTATAGCTTTAAAATTATTTAGAAACATGGGGTGGTGCCAGCAGGGAAAAGGGCTAGAGAGAAGGAGAGGCGCCAGTGCCAGCCGATTGCCTATAGGACGTGCATCTTGCTACAAGAGGCATGTCCTGTAGGCAGACAGCTAGTTCTGGCATCTCTCCTTCCCAGTTTGCTGCGGCATACCTGAAATCTCAGGAGGCACAGAGTTTGCAATACACTGCCCTAATCCCTTGAATTGCTAAATGTTGTGGCTTGATATGGATTCAGGTTTCAGCACTCTGCCTTCAGTTGTTGGGTCCCTCTGCTGTCCCCATTTTGCCCTCCTTCCCCAAGTCCCTCTCTATCATCTCCCCCAAGACCATCGCTCCCTCTCCCCTAAGTCCCTCCCCCCCTCCCCCCCATCTACCTTTAATTTGTTGCCAGTGGCGGTTGCGAATCTAGTAATCCATAGATCTCTCCTGCTGCCACTCCTGGCGTCTTCACTCCACTGCAATCTGCCCTCAGTGACCATTTCCTGTTTCTGCTGGGGCGGCCGCAATGATGAGAAGATGCCCGGACTAGCAGAAGGGGAGCTCTGTGAATCACATTCGCTACCGCCACTCAGCAACCACTTTTGCATCAAATTAAAGGTAAATGCAGAGGGGGGGGGAATTAGATAAATGCTGTTTGGCGGAGAAGGATGATGATCGATTCTGGGAAGGAGTGCGCTGAAAGAGCTAACCAGTAAAAAAAATAAATAAAAGGCAAAAGAGAAGAAGCCAGGGAGATGTGGGCTCACCTTGCTGCCAATCTGCTCACACAGGCCTGCTCAGGCATTCCCTTTGCCGAAGTCCTTTCTTCTGATGTAACTTCCTGTTTCGCAAAACAGGAAGTTACAATAGATGGAAGGACTCTGACAGAGGGAAAGCCCGAACGGGCCTCTGCAAAATCGATCGGCAGCATGGAGGCTGGTGCCACTGCTCATGAATCTGTGAGTCTGGTTTTTTTCTGGAAACGAATTGATTCGAATCAGGAATCGGGCACCTCTAGTAAGCACAGCAGCATTGTAGACCTTCAGTTTACTTTGATATATTCTGTACTCACCTACTTTGTATAAAACTTACAAATATCACACTTGGTTTTCCTAATCTGCATGTATGGCACATAGCAATCAATGGACTGCTTAATGTCCCTTTAAGCTTAAGTGTAGATTCGTTCAGTTTGATCAAGTAAAGGCTTTTCTTGATTATATGTTAGTGTAACACTCATCATTGATAATGGTTGAGAGACCAACACTGGACTAAGGTGAAAAAAAAATTCATACTCTTCCTGCAACTTGGTATTCAGGAACATCGTGGACTCACTGCTTATAGATTTGTTTTTGCCTGTATTCCTTCTCAACTTCAACAGCTTTACCATCAGTCCAGTATGTTATACCCAAAGCCAATATCACGATAAAGGCCATTGTTCAGTATGACAGAGAGCTCCATTCTAAGGCGTTGATGCCATCCCCAGGCCTTGCTGACTACTACTATATATTATTTCTATAGTGCTACCAGACACATTAAATACGCAAGAGATGGGCCCTGCTTGAAGGAGCTTATAATCTAATTATGACAGACACCGTGGACAAAATGCTGAATCGCTATAAGCTGCTCATGTAGGAAAATACAAAGGGATGAAGGGGTAGAGGACTATAGAGGGAATAATAAATATGGTGCTTTACCAGTTAGTAGGGTTAGGACTTGAACGTAGTTTTGAAAAAGTGGGTTTTCAGCCTGGATTTCAATACCACCAGAGAGACTATTTAACTACACTTTTGTGTTAGATTTCTTTTCCTTGATCTCTTCTGAGATAGAGTTAAGAGCTCAGGGGTAGCCTGTCCACATTGTTATTTAGACCAAAGAGTTCTGAGTCGAGCAGGTTGTTCCAGGCAGATGGCATAGCAAGGCAGAAGGGATGGAGTTGGTAGTTAGCAGTAGAGGAGAAGGGAATAGACGAGATTTGTCTGACGAATGGAGTCTGCAGGGATGGAGCCTATGTTCCCTTTAAGTGGAGCATATTAGCATTCACTCATACATTCTAGGAGCGATGGCCACTCACAAAAATACTTGCAAAGTGGGAAAATTGTTGGTTTTTAGAACTGGTTGCTAATGTGAGAAAAAATTTGCATGCACCCAGCCAATCCTTGACGCATTGGATGGTGCCTGTGAGGATGGGGATAACTTCTGGTGGTGCATGGTGCCATCTTAGATTTGGTTGTATGGTTTTGTTTCAACAGAGTCTCCCATTTGCTATGGGATGCTGACTAGATTTAGGAGAACATCATGGTCTAAACCAGTGATCTCAAATTCAAACCCTTTGCAGGGCCACATTTTGGATTTGGAGGGCCTCGGAAAAAATAGTTAATGTCTTATTAAAGAAATGACAATTTTGCATGAGGTAAAACTTTATAGTTTATAAATCTTTCCTTTTGGCTAAGTCTTAATAATAATATTGTCATTAATAGCTAAAGAGACATATGATCAAGAAACGGTTTTATTTTACTTTTGTGATTATGATAAACATATGAGGGCCTCAAAATAGTATCTGGTGGGCCGCATGTGGCCCCTGGGCTGTGAGTTTGAGACCACTGGTCTAAACCCATGGGTTTGCTGAATAACTCCATCTTGACCTGCTGAAGAACAATTCTATGGCCTGAACCACTTATGTGCTTATCTGTTGCAACATCTTCCTCTGCTGGCTTGCTTAGATTAGGTGTATAGAAAAATGATAAATAATGATGTGGAACTTGTGTGTAAATTGGAATGTAATTGAGGGAAATTGTATAGTCATGTTGGCTTTGCTTGAATCCAGTGGCACAAAGCATCAAAACATCTGGATACAGTACATGACTCCACTAGACCCGCCCAAAGATATAAACTATCCTTCCCCTCCCTACACGGTATTCTCTATGCAGGTAAACTGGGAAAATCACTTCTCTTCAAAATCACAGGTCTTTGGAACGACCTTACCATCCCGCTGCGGAACCTGGGCTCCCTCCAATTATTCGGCAAGCAACTGAAAATTTGGCTCTTCTCTATTTTCCCCCTTACTCTTCCATTCTATATATAAGCTCATGTAAACCTTTTCCTTTCTCTTCTTATATTTTAAGTTCTTGTAAACCGTGCCGAGCTCCACTTCCGTGGAGAGGATGCGGTATATAAACTTAAGGTTTAGTTTAGTATAGTATGACTGTCATGTCTAGTTGGGACAGGATTGAAAGGTGTGCTTGGTAGTGGGTGTCTCTTAATTATAGCAGTCAGTTTTACATAACAAACTAGCAACATAATCATTCTGTGTGGTGTAGCAGATAAAATAAATATTGCCTGTGTTATAGTTTTTTTTTTATGTTATTCATCAAACCAAGAATATTTTTGACAACATAGCATGCAGCCAAGTTATCATTTGTCCTTCTCTTAGCAATATGCTCTTAAAACTTATGCAGGAAAAGGAGAAGAGAGAAGAATCTTTGCCTAAGTAAAAGAAAAAAAACAACAACCCCAAACCGTTATGGAGAGAGAGAGAGAACGGAAAGAATATCTTTTGTGTCATTTGCAACTCCATATAATCATGTAGAAGTTTTGTCTAATCGGTTACAATTAAAATGTAAACCACTCTGGTTGTACCACAGAAAGGTAGTATATCAAATCCATGATCCTTTACCCTTTGTGCATGGGATGCTGGGAGTTATCTGGAGAATAACAAGCAAGTGCATGCGCTGTGATCTCAACATGGTCTGTAGTAAAGAGATACAGCTTTCATGCTTCTTCAGGTTCCTGAGGCTGCTACCCTTAATTGCTGCTGTGTTAAAAAGGCCCATCTCTAAAATTTCCTGGGTCTTAGGGAATTTGTCCCTGGCTTTCTTCCCTCACTGCCTGCCAGTTTCAGCCATGTGTTAAATTCATTTCAAAGAGGAGCATTTTTGATAGGATAGCTAAGTCTGACTTTGGATATTTCCCGCAAGACTTCCACAGTCAGAGACGGAGAAATGGCCATTTTTGGAACCGGCAAAACCGCTAGCTGCCCAATTATTATTATTTTTTAATCATTTACTTTGATATCTTGGCTGCCAGGACATCCAACTTTGTTCATCATTTTCGACCACAAAACATCCAAGTTCAAAACGGACAAATCCAGACCATTTGGATGTGGGAAGGGCCAGCATTGTAATGGGCTGGTCATACAGACATACCAACAAAGCAGTGGGATATCTAAGAGGGTTCTGCTTTGACGTTCACATAAAGGGTGCCAGATGTACATCTCACAATATATCTCTTATAATTTATGCTGACATAGTAACATAGTAGATGACGGCAGATAAAGACCCGAATGGTCCATCCAGTCTGCCCAACCTGATTCAATTTAAATTTTTTTTTTTTTTTCTTCTTAGCTATTTCTGGGCGAGAATCCAAAGCTTTACCCGGTACTGTGCTTGGGTTCCAACTGCCAAAATCTCTGTTAAGACTTACTCCAGCCCATCTACACCCTCCCAGCCATTGAAGCCCTCCCCTGCCCATCCTCCTCCAAACGGCCATACACAGACACAGACCGTACAAGTCTGCCCAGTAACTGGCCTAGTTCAATCTTTAATATTATTTTCTGATTCTAAATCTTCTGTGTTCATCCCACGCTTCTTTGAACTCAGTCACAGTTTTACTCTCCACCACCTCTCTCGGGAGCGCATTCCAGGCATCCACCACCCTCTCCGTAAAGTAGAATTTCCTAACATTGCCCCTGAATCTACCACCCCTCAACCTCAAATTATGTCCTCTGGTTTTACCATTTTCCTTTCTCTGGAAAAGATTTTGTTCTACGTTAATACCCTTTAAGTATTTGAACGTCTGAATCATATCTCCCCTGTCTCTCCTTTCCTCTAGGGTATACATATTCAGGGCTTCCAGTCTCTCCTCATACGTCTTCTGGCGCAAGCCTCCTATCATTTTCGTCGCCCTCCTCTGGACCGCCTCAAGTCTTCTTACGTCTTTCGCCAGATACGGTCTCCAAAACTGAACACAATACTCCAAGTGGGGCCTCACCAATGACCTTCTACTGACTACGCCTCTCTTTATACAGCCCAGAATCCTTCTGGCAGCAGCCACTACCTTGTCACACTGTTTTTTCACCTTTAGATCTTCGGACACTATCACCCCAAGGTCCCTCTCCCTGTCCGTGCATATCAGCTTCTCTCCTCCCAGCATATACGGTTCCTTCCTATTATTAATCCCCAAATGCATTACTCTGCATTTCTTTGCATTGAATTTTAGTTGCCAGGCATTAGACCATTCCTCTAACTTTTGCAGATCCTTTTTCATATTTTCCACTCCCTCTTCGGTGTCTACTCTGTTACAAATCTTGGTATCATCTGCAAAAAGGCACACTTTTCCTTCTAACCCTTCAGCAATGTCACTTACATACATATTGAACAGGATTGGCCCCAGCACCGAACCCTGAGGGACTCCACTAGTCACCTTTCCTTCCTTCGAGCGACTTCCATTAACCACCACCCTCTGGCGTCTGTCCGACAGCCAGTTTCTGACCCAGTTCACCACTTTGGGTCCTAACTTCAGCCCTTCAAGTTTGTTCAACAGCCTCCTATGAGGAACTGTATCAAAGGCTTTGCTGAAATCCAAGTAAATTACATCTAGCATATGTCCTCGATCCAGCTCTCTGGTCACCCAATCAAAAAATTCAATCAGGTTCGTTTGGCATGATTTACCTTTTGTAAAGCCATGTTGCCTCGGATCCTGTAACCCATTAGATTCAAGGAAATACACTATCCTTTCTTTCAGCAGCACTTCCATTATTTTTCCAACAACTGAAGTGAGGCTCACTGGCCTGTAGTTTCCTGCTTCATCCCTGTGACCACTTTTATGAATAGGGACCACATCCGCTCTCCTCCAATCCCCAGGAATCACTCCCGTCTCCAGAGATTTGTTGAACAAGTCTTTAATAGGACTCGCCAGAACCTCTCTGAGCTCCCTTAGTATCCTGGGATGGATCCCGTCTGGTCCCATCGCTTTGTCCACCTTCAGTTTTTCAAGTTGCTCATAAACACCCTCCTCCGTGAACGGCGCAGAATCTACTCCATTTTCTCATGTAACTTTGCCAGACAATCTCGGTCCTTCTCCAGGATTTTCTTCTGTGAACACAGAACAGAAGTATTTGTTTAGCACATTTGCTTTCTCCTCATCACTCTCCACATATTTGTTCCCAGCATCTTTTAGCCTAGCAATTCCATTTTTTATCTTCCTCCTTTCACTAATATATCAGAAAAAATTTTTATCTCCCTTTTTTACATTTTTAGCCATTTGTTCTTCCGCCTGTGCCTTCGCCAAACGTATCTCTCTCTTGGCTTCTTTCAGTTTCACCCTGTAGTCCTTTCTGCTCTCCTCTTCTTGGGTTTTTTTATATTTCATGAACGCCAACTCTTTCGCCTTTATTTTCTCAGCCACTAGGTTGGATAACCATATCGGCTTCCTTTTTCTCTTGTTTTTATTGATTTTCTTAACATAAAGGTCCGTAACCATTTTTATCGCTCCTTTCAGCTTAGACCACTGTCTTTCCACTTCTCTTATGTCCTCCCATCCTAACAGCTCTTTCTTCAGGTACTTTCCCATTGCATTAAAGTCCGTACGTTTGAAATCTAGGACTTTAAGTATCGTGCGGCCGCTCTCCACTTTAGCCGTTATATCAAACCAAACCGTTTGATGATCGCTACTACCCAGGTGAGCACCCACTCGAACATTAGAGATACTCTCTCCATTTGTGAGGACCAGATCCAATATCGCTTTTTCCCTTGTGGGTTCCGTCACCATTTGTCTGAGCAGAGCCTCTTGAAAGGCATCCACAATCTCCCTACTTCTTTCTGATTCTGCAGACAGAACATTCCAGTCCGCATCCGGCAGGTTGAAATCTCCCAACAGCAGAACCTCCTCTTTCCTTCCAAACTTTTGGATATCCACAATCAGATCCTTATCAATTTGCTGCGATTGAGTCGGAGGTCTGTAGACTACACCCACGTAGATAGAAGTTCCATCTTCTCTTTTCAGAGCAATCCATATCGCTTCTTCCTCTCCCCAGGTCCCTTGCATTTCGGTCGCTGAGCCATCCAAACTCCCCCAAAACCTACTATAGGCAACTGTCTACTACCTCAGTAGCCCTTATGGCTGCAGATGGCACCTATATAGCAGTATAGCAGGGTTTTGGTGGCCTCATGCATTCCACCATAATATAGTGGTTAGAGTGTCTTATGGACCTGGGTCCGCCTCTCTATGGTTCACTAGCCTGCCCACCTACCAGGCAACTTAAGATACCTTTATGCGGCTGTACTAAGCTTTCCCATACCAGGTACTGATGTTCTAGAAACATATGTACTACTTCATTCAGATCTTTGTGGGGTGGGAGGGGGGTTTAGTGACCACTGGGGAGTGTGGGAGGGTCATAACTTAATTCCTCCGGGGGTCATGGATACCTTTTTGGCACTGAAGAGGCTTTTAAAACAGAATGTCTTAAGTTCTGTCCAGGATGTCTTTGGAAAGGTTCAATTATTACCGCAAGACGTCCCAAGTCTAAGCCTGCCCAGAACACGCCTCCAACAAGTCCCCCTTTAGATTTGAATGCACAGTGACTAGGACACCTTGCAAGACGTCCAGAAAAATGGTTTCAAAAGTCGTCACTTGGAGGTCCAAGTGCCGATTATGCCATTTTGTGGACATCTTACGGTCTTTTTTACAAAGCCGCATGGCAACAGCCCCCGAGCCCTTTAAATCTCTATGGGCTTCGGGGCCATTAGCGCAGCGCAGCCTCTAGCACGGCTTTGTAAAAGAGGCCGTTAGTGTTTATGAAAATGCCCCTAAAAATCATTAAAACTTGAGATAATAATACAAACATAATTTTAAAAAGTAATGCCCTCAAGGCATATGTGTTACTACAAAAATCAGATTTTACAGTACCAGTTTAACTTTTTTGTTTTTTTAATCTAAGCACAAGTCCAACAGTGGTCTTAGGGGCTAGTATTATTCCTCTGTCTCCTATGAAGATCTCCAAGGCAAAACAGTATCATCTGACTCCCCCCCATGGTCTGAAAGGCTCCAGTGATGCGAGGATGAAATAGGGGTTCCAGGTGCTGCACCCAAAGGAGTTAGGATCTATCTTACCATCTGTCTGGTCTGTCCAAGCAGCACAAGACAGAAATAGAGGGAACCATTAACATTATGAATGGGAAAAACTTGTAGAAATAATTTAGTATGACAAAAATCTTTTGCTTCTTGTGGGGGCCTAAACTTCTTTCTATGTAATACAAGTAAGTGGGGATAGAGATGTGATCTAACCACCCAAGTTTTCCACAAAGTTTCATTGTTGGAAACAATATTGTAGCATGTAGGCTAATGTTCCCCACTAACTAAGATCGCCAGTGTTTAGGTATGAATTATGGGGTGCCTTGCATTGGAAAAGGCTTTTCCTCAAACAAGAGGGGGGAAGATAAATGTGTCAGGGGAGTTACCCTCATATACTTGTGACTGCCCCTGAGCTAAGACCAACCTATCCTTTTTTTCTGTTCCCAGTGGCAGATATTGCTGGAGTTGCTGAGTGATTTCATGCAGCAAACAGCCTCTCATTTTGCTGTTTTTTTCTCTTCCCTCAATAAGTGGTTGTACAGTGCTTGCACATAAGTAAAAACACACACAGGGTCAGGATAGGGTCCCATCGCCATCATGTCCTCCACCTCTACCAAAGGTATGCAGTCTGCCTTCTGCCTGAAAGTACAAAACAAAACAGAGTTCTTTCTTACCCCCCAGCAATAACACATGAGAGCATCAACGGCCTGCAGGAAGGTTCAAGCACAAGATTTCCCTATTAGAGAGGTTTAGGGCCTGAATCTTGTCTCACTTAGAGCAGTGTTTCTGAACTCGGTCCTGGAGTACCCCCTTGCCAGTCAGGTTTTCAAGATATTCACAATGAACATGCATGAAAGAAATTTGCATATAATGGAGGCAGTGTATGCAAATCAAGTTTATGCAAATTCAATGTGGATATCCTGACAACCTGACTGACAAGGGGGTACTCCAGGACCGAGTTGAGAAACATTGCTCTAGAAGACCCTGTTAGAATGTCAGTCTTTGTTTTTACCAGGAGAATTTTTATAACAAGATTTTTATATCTTTTATGTTTCTCAAAGATCTACATTCATATGCTAGAGCTATTCTAGGGTCAATGCAGAAAGCCTTGTGGTAGCGCCATAGCTCTACAGCAAAATTAGCTCTCCAAACTTATCATGGCATGCTATATGCAATGAGCATGCAAATAACTGCCATGTTAAAATAGAAGCAGTAAGTGATACTCATTGTGAAATGTCAGCCACCCTTTCTGTTGGTGCCTGAGCTGCAGTTGCCTTGAGCACTGACAGGAAGGGTGACATTTAAAAAAAAAATAAGTTGCCACCACTCAACATTGACTCATATCCCCTCTCTTTCCTGCCTGACCCTTAACAGGACTATCCCCCTTCCTGACTTTAAAATTGCCCTGCTGTCTGGGGCACTCTTACCCATTACCCTCACCCCACACCTGGTCTGGTTTGATTTTAAAAGTAGTAGTCCCTGGAACCTAGCAGGGTGCCCCCTCCCCTCAATCCAACCCTCACCTAGGCCCTTCCCTCTAGACCCAAATGAGGCAGGAATGATGCCCACTCGCTTCTACCCCTGGCCCTGTCATCTTCAAAATGGTGGCATTGTGCCCCACATGGTGCATTCTGGGATGCTTTGGGCAGAGCCAGGCTGCTATATAAGGGAAACATTCTTTATGGGGCATTTTAGCCCTGCCCAGTGCATCCAGGAGTGACTGCAGGTGGGGGATGGGAAGCCAGGATTTCAGGAGCCTGGGTGCTATTTCCACACAGGTTGCAGAAATGAGGTATGTGCTTACTTGTAGCATAACTGCTTTCCATTAATCATCAAAAAGAAGCTACATGGGTACGTTCAGGGTAAAGCTATAACTGCAGGTGGCACCTTAGTCACTTATATGTTCATGTGTACTAAGAACTATAAGGAAGCATGTAAATGCATGCACTTACGGTGTACCACTTATGACAATCATAGACTTGGTGGTGTTGATGCTGACACACTACTATTCTGTAACAAAATCTTGGTGCCAATGATAGAATTGCCCCTTCGCCTTTTTAAAATTCAACTTGTAAAATATTACCTTCAAGATCTTTAACCTGGAATTAGAGGAAATCCCCCCATAACCACTGTTCCCTCGAAGCTGAGGGCGAGTCCTCCAACTGCACTGCTGCCAGGGGCCGGGGGTGCTTTAATATTGGGTTTTCAATTGCTAGAGACTGGCAGGTTCCCTGGAGTCCTGCAGAACTTGACTGTCCCTCACTGTTGAAAATATGATTGTGGATAGCACTCTCCCCACATGTGGTGGCAGGAATGTAGGTAGAGGACTCCCACTCAGCTTAGAGGGAACAGTGCCCATAACTAAGTTTTCTATGATCAAGTGTCCGTATTGGAGAATGACACGGGAACAAATTTGTCCCCGTTCCCTCAGGAACTCAATTTCCCTGTCCCTGCAAGTTCTTTTCCCGTCCCTGCCCCATTCCTGTAAGCTCTGCCTTAACCGCACAAGCCTCAAACACTTATGATTTTAAAGTGTTTGAGGCATGTGCAGATGAGGACAGAGCTTGCGGGAATGGGGCAGGGACGGGGAAAAATTTGGTCCCGTGTCATTCCCTAGTCCCTATAACAGAGAATCCTATAATGGGAAATTTTCATATCATCAAATCTCTTGATCACTGAGTTTGTTAGGGGGGGGGGGCAATGCCCTTCTACTAGAGATTCAGGGGGGACCACTTCCTTCATAGCAGCTTCTTCATGGGAAGGTTTCCTACAACTGGGCTATATTCCGATAGGAGAAGTTCACACTGATGGATGATGTTCTTGGAGGAGTCAGATTAGTGAGATGCCATTAGCAGTGATTTCACAGTCGCCAATTAACTGTATTCCAAGCAGCAAACATTCTTGCATTAGCAGCAGCAGGAAGCTTGCAAAGCAGTGTGTAGGGTGAGACGGGTATTATGTCATGCACCGAGCTGTTTTATTCTACAATTAACTATCCAACAAAGGGCTTTCTAGCACTGCCTATGAGAATGAACTCTAGAAAATCTAGTCTTGTGTCTTCCTGTGACAGAATTAGGTAAAATGGGGCTTATTTTTGTGTAGAGCACTGCATTTCAGGGCAAGATTTTAATTCTCTAGCTGGGGAGAGAAAACAGCGCACTGTCTTAATGCAATGCATTATAGTAAAGGAAACTTTAGTAAGGGAGAGAATGAAAAATTGGCTGATACTGTTCGATTATGGTTTCTCTGGGGGAACCAGTCCTGGTTTGTAAGCCTGTTGTTTCTTATAGAAATGGGACTACAAGTGGCTAGGTACAATGGGGATCGGTTTAACCTTTCTCTGATGACTTGGGGGTCATTTGCTAACCATAAGATGGGATACTGGCAATGCTGGACTTGGGGCCTGAATAAGGCATGCCTGTCTCATATCTAACTGTATTAAGAATCTATGTTAAAATCATTCAGTATTTTGCACACTAAATTTGCTGTTCTTAAGGTAAACCCCAGGAATGTGAGGAATGATGCTATCAAAAATGGCTTCTATGGTCTTTAATGTGTGACCAGCTCCTAATCATTTAATACAATGCACTGTGGAGAAAAAAAAGACCTCAGAGTCTTACAATATACACTTCTGTTTATCAGGGGTTACCACTCCTCCATCATTGGTCAACCCCCTCCACCCAAACTCCACTTATTTAAATTACTAATATGAGCAAAGTACTCAAAAACCAGGAACAACTCCCTCAGTAGTTCTAGCAAAAAAACAGCATGTTTCTATAAAACTGTTAGAAAAGTCAGTCTTTCACTTAACTTGAAACTGGCCATTTTGGAAAAATGCGGCAGTGGCAAAACAGCGAGTTTGGTTTGAAGAATCACTCCTGATGCAGCTTGAGGTGAAACAGGGAGCCCCTGTCTGCTGTTTTGGGGATGAAGGCCGTTTCAAGTTAAGTGAAAGACTAACAGTTTTTGCTAGAACTACTGAGGGAGTTGTTCCTGCTCCATTTCATTTTTTGGTTTTTTAGTACTCTGTGTTTTTGAGGGCTTTGCACGTTCTAGTAATTTAAATAAGTGGAATTTATTTTTTTTTTTTTTGACCAATGATGAAAGATAAACAGGAGGGGTACATTGTAAGACTCGGAGGTCTTTTTTCTCCACAGTGCATTGTATTAAATGATTGGGAGCAGGCCACTCACTAACGAACATTGAAGCCATTTTTGATTGTGTTTGTGATTTTCAAGTGCTTTTAGCTCATTTATTTGTTAGGGATGATAAGCCCCATGATGCTTTGCAGTGCAGCCACACTGTATGACAGAACGGACAGCGTCAAGACAAGAAGCAAAGGATGGAAGGAAGCTGGGGTTGCCATGGAAGCCAATCACATGACTCCTCACCCATTCCGATTGGCTCTCTCTCTCTCTTCCACTACGATGATGAGATCTCTGTGTATGACTTTGCTCTGCTGTTACTTGTGTTGTTGTTGGTTTTTCACTGTTTCTTGGTTTTCACCAGTCCCTTCTGCACCAGGCTCCGGTACAGCTCTTGCACATATGTGTACACGCACTTCGAGTCTGGGACACTCATGCGCACCATATCATCTGCCTCCAACAATGGGGGACAGTCTGCATGCTTCCTGTGGCCCCCGCCAGGAAAAAAAATTAAACCATGGGGAGAAGGAAGGGCAAATCAGGGGGGGCAAAGAGTGAAAATTAAGATGTTATATTATTTGATAGATTAACTTCATCAAATAAATGTTCAACCCAAAGTGATTTACAGCTGAAGTAGCACAGTTGATATGAAATGCATCCTAATAACTCATACCAATGGCACTGCTGACTATCAAAGGGCAACAGTTAATTTTTTCAGTTCACAAAAAAACTTGGGGCATAACAGCCTTCTGCCAAATCAGCTTTGATTAAGTATTTTAAAAATCCTTTTAAACTAGGAATATTCATATGAACATACAGAGGAATTTATAGACTTCAACCACAGCTGCATTTTCACCTAGGAAGGCACAGTCATCAGTTTTAGTTATTATTTCCTTCTTCAGTGTACAAAATAGATTTAGGAGATACTGTGAGACTCTCTGAAGGTCTGGTCTTAGGTATCTACTTTCAACATAAGAAGCATAGTTTAATATTCAGGGTCCTCAACTACAGATAAAAAGTAAATCGTTTTATACATGTCAAGTAGTCCAATTTTGAAACGTCCCCAGTTGACCATCTCGGAATTCCATGAAATTGTATATATGAGTAGCCCAAGGTCTTAAACTAAGCTGTGCAAAATATTAGACTCAGATATGCATTTGTGCCTGAGTTAGAGCATCCGATGCGAGGGCTGCTCTTGTCAGTCTGGTAGAAAGCTCAAATTTGGCTTATCTGTACAGTTTTTTTAATGCTGAATTCAGATATTTAATGGAATTACCCAAATTAGATTATTTTTTTCAATATTGCCCAGCAAAATGGACCAAAAAATTCATTGCACAAAACTTTGGTCATCAATAACTTTGAAGATATTTTATCAAATGCTTCATAACTTTACAAGTATATTAGCAATGCTGGCTTCTGTGCATATATAAATTAAGAGCTCTCCAGCACGAGTCCCTGCAAAAATATGGCATGATAAAATGCCATTGTGAACTTGTGTTTAATTTTGCCTTGTTTTCAGGATAAAATATCTCCATGGAGGCCATCTTAGATTTTTTTTTTTTTTCTTTTTATTTCTTTTATTATTTATATACCACTTATAACCTAAGTTTACATTCAGGTACTCAAGCATTTTTCCCTATCTGCCCTGGTGGTCTCACACTCTATCTCAGTGGTTCCCAACCCTGTCCTGGAGGAACACCAGGCCAATTGGGTTTTCAGGCTAGCCCTAATGAATATGCATGAAGCAAATTTGCATGCCTATCACTTCCATCATATGCAAATCTCTCTCATGCATATTCATTAGGGCTAGCCTGAAAACCCGATTGGCCTGGTGTTCCTCCAGGACAGGGTTGGGAATCACTGCTCTATCTAATGCAGGGTTCTAAAAGTCCCTCCTTGAGGGCCGCAATCCAGTCGGGTTTTCAGGATTTCCCCAATGAATATGCATGAGATCTATGTGCATGCACTGCTTTCAATGCATATTCATTGGGGAAATCAACTTCTAATATCAGATCCTATTGTCTGACTGGAATTTACTTTAATTTTTTTTTTTTTAATAATTGTTTTCTCAGGTACTTTAGTTAGATTGTGAGCCTATGGGACAGTTAGAGAACTTCCAGGTACCTATCTTTATTTATATTTATTTTATTGTATCTTTAATGCATCTTTATTGTAAACCGCTTTGAACCTCACGGTATAGCGGTATATAAGAAATAAATTAAATTTTAAAAATTTAAATCCTGAAAACCCGACTGGATTGCGGCCCTCAAGGAGGAACTTTGAGATCCCTGATCTAATGTACCTGGGACAATGGGGGATTGACTTGCCCAGGGTCACAAGGAGCAGCATGGGATTTGAACCTACAACCTCAGGGTGCTGAGGCTGTAGTGCTTGCTAACCACTGTATCACACACTCCCCATTTCTGTTATACCACAAGAAAGAGTATCTTTTTTTCTATAAAAGACAATGGTCGTCATCTTGCTCCCAAATTTATTCTAAAGATTTATTAATACACTTCTCCCTCCATATTCGCAGTTTCGATTATTAGCAGTTTTTTTAGCTAGCTGGCTCCTCCCCCCCCCAAATTACATCAGCTTGCATAGAGAAATCGCTAATTCCAAGCGTTTACAGAGAAAATCGCTGATTCCCAGCACTTTATTCACCATATTTTGCCTCTCTTTCAGGAACAGGCCAGGTCTCCCACCATGTTATTTGTGGTTTCACCATATTCACGATAGTTTTTAATAGAAAACAGCAAATAACATATGAAAAAGTTATTTGCAGTTTTTCTGTATTCGCGGGTCTGTTAATCCACCTATCACAGTGAATAGGAGGGCAAATTGTAAATGATGGTCAAAAAAAGGAACCACCTGTCTACCTAATTGCTTAATTAAGGACAGTGAGCAGGGGTCTAGCATTGATCCAGTAGGCTGTAAAGAGTCCAACATGGGCAACAATTGATCTTCCCTCATTTTACAGATACTGCTTTAATCTCTTCAGTCTCAAAATGACCTAGACCTTGATTTCATATTAATTAAGAATTATTTCTGTTATAGAAGCTTTTTCTTAACATTTATTTTTTTGCTCACCCTCTGCACCATGTTTCTCCTCACTCTCATCTGTCTCACATCAGGGAGGCCTCTCTCTTCCTCATTTAGGGCTCCATTTACAAAGCCACAGTAGGTGATTCACCCGCGGCAAATGCACCAAAGCCTATTCAATTCCGATGGTCTTCGTGCATTTGCCGAGGGAGAACTGCTACTGCGGCTTTGTAAAAGGGGTCCTTATTTTATTACCCCGCTTGTGTGTGGCTTTTACAATCTTCTTCCTCCACTACTTTTGTAAATTTAATTATACCATTTGCTTCATCCTGTAATAGAAGCTATCCACAGCAGTCTACCATGTAAAATTAATAACAACACATATCAGATTGTGTTTTTGTCAACTATTTTGCTTTAATCACTTTTGTTATTTCATTTTGTCATTGTGTTGCATGTATTGTGGTGCTATTTTCTGAAATGTAGACTGAGCGTATGTATTTGATGGTCTGCACCACATGGGTTGTTTTGTTTGTAGTTTGGAAAAAATTTAATAAAACATTTCTGAACTTAAAAAAAAATAAAATAAATAACAACGCTGATCACTCCCTTCTATAACTCCTCTAAAATACAGACATACCCTGACCTGGATAACTCACCACTTCCAGCATTGCTCATCTTAGGGTGCGTAACTCTGGCCTTTAAGGGCCTCAAACAGATTTAGTTTCAGATTACCCATAACGTATATTCAGAAAACAAGCAATGTCTCACTTCCGGTACACCACACAATTGTTTCCCACGTATTCACCTTTATAGGACCCCCCAGGGACCCCTGAAGAAGACTTTTTGTCGAAACGCGGACCGTGTTGGGTCCTGTATCCCTAGCGAACTAGGTCCTTTAAGGCTTTTATGTGGATAACCTAATTTTATGTGGATGAATTTATTTTTATGTGGATGAAATTATTTTATATGGATGATTTTGATGTACCTTTGGAACTTTGACTCTTTCAAATAAAGTCCATTTAGGAACATTGTCACTCCACAGAGTTTTTTTGTTTTGTTTTCTCATAGACCTAGATCTCATTTGTATGTTTTTATCACCCACAAAGATAGACCAGACTTATGCGCCCTTGTGCTGAGTGATGTTATGGAGCACTATGAAAGTCGCTCTGCCAAGTCGATGCCTGTCTAACGTGAGATAACCCACATCGTCTGCTTTCTACTAAGCTCATGGCTCAGATTCTCAGTTTATACAGGTGTGAATAATTCATTTTTGTGACATGGAAGCTAGATTATTTGCACCAATGCATGGGTTCTGCAGGACTTCATCACAGGAGCACTGTATAGTATCCAAGTCCTTTCATATAACCTAAATCACTTCACTGAAGACCTATGTATCGTCCGCTTATGTTACCCACTATAAACCTATTAAACTTTTATCAGGAGGAAAAAGCCTTATGGAGCTTATCAAATCAAGTCAAAAGTCTCACAACTTGTCAATTGCTCAAGCTTATACTATATAATCGCAGGCAAAAAAAAACCTTCCAGTTTAACAAAACCTATGTTCAGTAAAGACATTTTAGATCTGGGCTCTTTGAAGCAGCGGTTCTCCCACAAAATGCTGGCCACCGTTGGAGACTGATCGTTGAATCAGTAAATTAACCCCCCATCCCTTTTTACAAAACCATAGCGTGTATTTTTGTGCCAGCCATGGCGGTAACAGCTCCGATGCTCATATGAGCGTCAGAGCTGTTGCCGCCACGGTCAGCGCTAAACACCGCGCTACAGTTTTGTAAAAAAAGGGGGGGGTAAGTGTTTTATAACGAGGGGGACACATTTCGTGCCCATAAATTTTGGTTTTCTGACCACATATTAAGGTTTAAACTGAAAGGTGTTTTGCCTAAGATTAGGTAAGCTTGAACAACCGACAAGTCATGAGACCTTTGACTTGACTTAGAAGGCTTTTTTCCTTCTGATGAAAATCTGATATGTTTATTGGGGTGAATTCTATATGTGTCACCCAAAAAAATCTGCGCCGAAAAGGTCGGTACTTGGCACAATTCTCTAAACGGCCTCCAGAATTAGGCACAGTTTATAGAATCACACGTAGCACCCACCCCCATGTGACTAACATTTAGGCGCAGGTATTAATGCCAATTTAATCCAGACCTAAATGCCTGCACCTAAGTTGTGCGCGGATTGGGGGTGTTCTGTAACACCGCGCACTGGAATTTACAAGCTCTACTTTATAGAATATGCTTAGGAACAATTAAGTCTGTGCACAGATTTGCATACGCAACTCTGGTCGTCGCATACAGCATCCATCCCATAGTGGGGAGTGTGTGGCCCAGTGGCGAGAGCTCCAGCCTCAACACCCTGAGGCTGCAAGTTCAAATCCCACACTGTTCCTTGTGACCCTGAGCAAGTCACTTAATCCCCCATTGCCCCCCCCCTGCTATGTTGGCACCCTCCCTCCCCCACCTCCACTTCTTTAAATCTTCACTGGCAGGAGCAACTTTTCCAGCCTGCTACTCACGCCGGCCTGGATCACTTCCGGGTCACGGGGCCAGGAAGTAACATCGAAGGGAAAGCCAACGCCGGTGCGAACAGCAAGCCGGAGAAGCTGCTCGGGCTGGCAAAGATTTAAAGAGGTACGGAGGATGTGAGTGTGGTATGGGGGATGGGGAGTACAGAAGGAGTTGGGGGGGGGGGGCAGCGAGGAGGGCACCACCTCTCTGGGCACATAGGTGGATGACAAGTCTTTGGTGAATTCGATTCTACCGTACTTGATATCCATGGCCTACCATTCTCACAGCACAGAAGCCCCTGAACACTGAGCGGTCAGTGCCTCGGCGCTACTGTGGAACTGCGAGTTTCACACACCTGCCTCGGAATGCTCCTTTCTGTAGGAGGAGCCCATGCCACGGTGTAGAACTTTGACCCCGGTTCTGACCCAGAATACTCACTCTGCTGCAGAGAATGCCAGCTCAAAGTTCTGTCTGCGGTTCTTTGGATCCAGCGACTCATAGTCAAGAGCGTCTGGGAAGAATTTGTGGATCAGGGCGCAGAAGGCCATCCCACTGCTCCAACTCGAAGAGAAATTCTGGATATCCACATGCTGCACGGGGAGGGGGAGAGGGGCAAATATAGCTTAAAAAAAGACATTTGCAAGTTAAAGCAAAGCAATGAGGGCTAGAGCATTATTGGATATTCAAAAGTATAAAAAAAATTCTCAAAACGACATTATTTTTAGAAGCATTTCAATAAAGCTGAAATGTTGAATGCTGGTTTTAAGATGAACTGAACTGTGAAGATCTATTTAAGATGCGATTATTCATCTGTAACCCATGATGTTTGTAAAAGTCTTGTTTGTTATATTCTGTGCATGTTATTATTGTAATGCCGCCTAGATATAGGCGGTTGATAAATTTTTAAAATAAATAAATAGATGCACTAAACAGTGATGTACCTGGGGTATGTGATACCCGGGGCCCATCATTTTGTACACATACACACCCCAGTCCATCATTTTTTTGACACCCCCCCCCACCCTTGGTACGCTACTGCTACGGTTCGAAAAAGGCCAAGAAGCCAAAAATTGGACCGACCCTGTTTAGTGCAAGTGGCGTACCAAGGGCGGGGCAGGGGGGGCGGACCGCCCTGGGTGCATGCCCTAAAGGGGTGCACAGCCAGCCGGGTCCAGAACCTCCTGGGACCTGCACTTCAGCGCGGCTGCCGGTCCACCTCCGTGGCCAAGAAAAAGGCTAAGAAGCCAGCGGAAGTGGCAAAAGTGCCCTGTAAGGAAGACCCTCCTGATCTGGCTCTATCCCGCCCCCTTCGTGACGCCACCAAACAGCATTCTCAGCCATTGGTCGACCTTGCCTGGGTGCGGCGACCCAGGCAAGGTCGACCAATGGCTGAGAACGCTGTCCGGTGGCATCACGAAGGGGGCGGGATAGAGCCAGATCGGGAGTGTGCACTTTAAAGGGCGCTTTTGCCATTCCTGCCGGCTTAGAAACATAGAAGATGACGGCAGATAAGGGCCATAGCCCATCAGGTCTGCCCACTCTACTGACCCACCCCCAAGTCTACTATCCTAGGGATCCCACTCATGGTGACAGGTTCCCTTGGCTTAACCCTCCAAGGGGTGCCCATGTGGGCATGCACCCAGGGCGGTCCACCCCCCCCCCCCCGCCCCGCCCTAGGTACGCCACTGGCACTAAACAGGGTCGGTCCGATTTTTGGCTGATTCCAAAAGAGTGATTGATGCACAAACAAGTTTGCATGCGAATGATATGAGCGGAGGTTTGTCATAATCCTCGTTCAATCTCGCTGATGAATCACTGTGAGAGCGACTCTCACACATGCACAGAGCCGGCAAGAGAAGCTCCGAAGCAGCCTCCTGCCAATCAGCTGTTCAGGGCAAGAAACCTTTCTTTTTTTATGAACACATGTTGTGCGTGTTACCCACACACAATATCTGTCCCCATTTAAAAAAAAAAAGTAAAAAAGTTGTGCAAAATCCACCATCCCCAATGACAACCTTGGGTCCCCAAACCCGCCCCCTCCCCCCCCGATAATGACAGCCACCCCCACGAAAGACAGGAGGGATGTTCACTCCTTCCTGCTAACGGAATGCTCCCTGCGCCAGGCACCCCCCCAAAACCATCCTCTACCCTAGGGGTATGCAATTCCGGTCCTAGAGAGCCAGAGCCAGGTCAGGTTTTCAGGATATCCACAATAAATATGCATGAGATAGATTTGCATCTGAAGGAGGCAGTGCATGCAAATCCATCTCATATATATTTATTGTGGATATCCTGAAATTTACCCTCATCCCTTCCCTCCCCTCCAAAAAGGCAGGGGAGGGCTAATGTTAGATTTGCTGCAGTCTAGGGCAGAAATTAAGGAATCTCCCCCCCACCTGGATCTCCTAACCTGCTATTACTGCCACAACTTTAAACAGCAATTACAGAATAAGGGATCCCAATTTAGAAATAGAAATATGAAGACAAAATTGAACAGGGGATCCCCAAGAAGTCAAATAGCAAAGTGGCATACATAGCAAATCATTTTTTGATACTGCCCTCGTGTCAGCTCCCCTTAGAATGCACTCTATGACCCTGCAGACCTCATAACTGTGAGTCTCTTTCCTCTGTCCCCTTTCAGGCACTCTGTGACCCTGTGCACCTCAAAACTATGAGCCTCTACTCTCAGGCACTCCGTGACCTGGCTCACCTCATAGCCTCGAGTTTTGGCACGACACCACTCCAGCAGCATGTTCTTCACACCAGCAGCGCCACTGGTGGACCTCTGCAGCTTAACGCCTGGAGCTGCTCCAGTGACAGGTCTGTGAGGGGAAGGAAGAGGAAGAGAAAGTGAAAGAAGAGCTTCTTTTATTAACTTCACGTGGATGATTTTACATTTGGGAACAATGCGGGTTGGTAATTAGCTCTATGCTGCCCTGCCAGGACACAGACTAGCTCAGGGGTCCCCAAAGTCCCTCCTTGAGGGCCGAATCCAGTCGGGTTTTCAGGATTTCCCCAATGAATATGCATTGAAAGCAGTGCATGCACATAGATCTCATGCATATTCATTGGGGAAATCCTGAAAACCCGACTGGATTGAGGGACTTTGGGGACCCCTGGACTAGCTGATATTCAGCTGATGGCAAACAGTGTTTTTTTTTGTTTGCAGCCAACACTAAAACTGGATATTCAATGTTGGGCCCTGTCTCTCTCAGTACCAGCCCTGAATATCATTGGTACCTGATAACTTCCAGAAACCATCGGGTGCACAAATATTAAGTGCTGGTACCTAGAAAGGGGCCAGAACTGAATATCCAGTTACAAATCAGCTCATGGTGGTCAGAGTTTATAAACACACTGAACCTTGCAAGCTGAATGTCGCCCTGCAAGATGAATGGCCAGAGAGTGGAGAATATCACTCCCCCGTTCCACTGGCTGAATGAAAACGGATGGCATGGCAAAGGATGCCGGGAGCACTTACCCTCCAAACTTTTCCATGATGGCTTTGCGAGACTGGGCTCCGGACGATTTTGGTACCGTGCGAGGGCGCATGAGATCTCTTCTCCTCTCCAGAGGTTTCTTCTGTTCCGTTGAGGTTGCTTTCTCTGTTGCTGCACTCGGGCCACTGTGTTCTTTGGTGTCTGTCCCGCTGATGGAAAATAGAGAGGCACCTAAGTAGCGTGTCTGTGCTCCTGGAGGCACGACCCGTCATAAATAGGACATGCTACGACCACTGCTACTATTACGTATCATTTCTGTAGCACTACCAGACGCACACGGCACTTACATTAACATGGAAGAGTCAGTCCCTGCTCAAAAGAGCTTACAATCTAATTGTGACAAAGAGGACATGCTTTCCTTTGGGAGCACTATATTGCTGAAGACACTTTCAGAATAAGGACATGGCCTGTTTCCTAGTGCTACATTTGGTACAAAATGCTGCAGCCAGACTAGTACTGAAAGTTGACAGGAGGGAAAAATGCAAATTCATGCAAATCTTTCTGAGCTCCCCTGGGAGAATGGTATAGAAAACTGAATTTAAACAAAACATATTACCCTAATTTTGAAGAAATTACACTGGTTACCAGTTTTATTTATTATAAGGTCATTTCTGTGGTCCATCAAACTATATATCATCAAACATCATGATATTTTCAGCAAGTTGTGGAGCTTTATAAGCCTAGTAGAAGGGACATGATTGAAACATTCAAGGTACTGAAGGGGATAGACTTAGTAGATAAGGACAGGTTGTTCACTCTCTCCAAGGTAGGGAGAACGAGAGGGCACTCTCTAAAGTTGAAAGGGGACAGATTCCGTACAAACGTAAGGAAGTTCTTCTTCACCCAGAGAGTGGTAGAAAACTGGAACGCTCTTCCGGAGGCTGTCATAGGGGAAAACACCCTCCAGGGATTCAAGACAAAGTTAGACAAGTTCCTGCTGGACAAGGACGTATGCTGGTAGGGCTAGTCTCAGTTAGGGCACTGGTCTTTGACCAGAGGGCCGCCGCGTGAGCGGACTGCTGGGCACGATGGACCACGGCAATTCTTATGTTCTTATACGATCTGAAAATCAAAGGCTCCTGAATTCAATAGCGCAGGGGAATTATGCAGCTACTAGAGCGATGACTTTCTGCATTGCTGGGGTTAATGTGGAATGCTTTGGTGGGTCAATTATGACTATGCGTAAACCGGTTCCAATTTAAGAAACAATTAAAAACTCAGTTTGTTATTGCATTTCTGTGACGTATTGACTCTCATTTGAAGAGAAGAAACTATCAACTGTGGAGTTTTTAAGATTTTAGTTTGTCTTTTTTGCATGTTCTTATTGATATAAACTGTGTAGTATTTTAAACGGTATAAAAAAAAAAGTTTTAAACAAATAAAGACCAGGAGGACATGTTCCACTTCCTAGCTCTCCAGAAGGAACACTACATGGCTAGAGGCTCTGCCCTTCCCCAGAAGGGCCTGGAGATGGTTTGTGGTCCCTGGTCAAGGAATTTCATTGAATTAATGGGCTAATAATGTGTACTTCTATTCCATATTTTATTTATTAAATTCTCTATATCATTCTCCCAGGAGAGCTCAGAATGGTTTACATGAATTTATTCAGGTAAGCATTTTTTCCTGTATGTCCCAGTGGCTCACAATCTATCTAATGCACCTGGGGCAATGGGGGGATTAAGTGACTTGCCCAGGGTCACAGGGTGCAGTGTGGGTTTGAACCCACAACCTCAGGGTGCTGAGGCTGTAGCTTTAACCATTGCGCCACTCTAGAAATCAAAATATAATAGAAGTGATTCAATTATAGGACAATGAAGCCATTGGCTCTTAGGCGGAATGAGACATTACGATATCACAATATCATCTCTGGTTATCGGAGGCTAAAACTTTTCACACTATTTATTTATTTTTCTATACTGTTCTCCCAAGGGAGCTCAAAATGGTTTACATGAATTTATTCAGATACTCAAGCATTTTTCCCTGTCTGTCCCTGTGGGCTCACAATCTATCTAATGTACCTGGGGCAATGGGGGGGTTTAAGGGACTTTCCCAGGGTCACAAGGAATAGTGCAGTGTGTATGAGATTGTATTTATTAATTGAAATGTTTTTAACTTTCTCTGTTGTGAACCGCCTAGAACCACTGGCAGGGCGGTATATAAGAAAATAAATTATTAAAATTATTAGTATTCACAAACATGTAAGATGCAGTCCCTGTTTAACAGAGCTTACAGTCGATTCTAGGCAGACAAAAGGGACAATAAGGGATTAGAGAGTTAAATTTATTACGGGAATAACTAAAACAGGGGTATTGAGCAGGTGAACGAATGGTCAACTGTGCTGCTCCCTCTGTGGACATTACCTGGGAGCTGGTTGTCCATTAGCATCAGCATCTGCAAAACATGAAAAATGATTAAAAGACAGAAAAACGTTATATAGTATTCGGAAGATGAGAGGGCAGGGAATGCTGTATTCCACAGCACAGATGACGAGAGAGTGGTGCTACCACAACAAGATGTCTATATAACCCAATTGCCCCCAGTTAGAATGGGAAAGACTGAATATGGGAAAGAGTTGTCTGCTCCCTTTATCAGTCTAGACCAGGGGTGGGCGACTCTGGTCCTCGAGGGCCAGAATCCATTCGGGTTTTCAGGATTTCCCCAATGAATATGCATTGAAAGCAGTGCATGCACATAGATCTCATGCATATTCATTGGGGAAATCCTGAAAACCCGACTGGATTGCGGCCCTCGAGGAGGGACTTTGAGATCCCTGCTTTAGGCTGAGTGGGGGGGGGGCCCTCAATATTGTGTTTTCAATTGCTAGGAAAAGGCAGATTCTCTGGAGTCCTGCAGAGCTTGCCTGTCCTTCACTATTGAAAATGTGAGAGCGTCTGGTAAGATTTGCGTCTTTGTGGATGATCCCAAATTCTGCCTTAGAGTAGACACCCCTAATGGTATGGATAAAATGAGGAAGGATCTAGCGAAGCTTGAAGACTGGCCCGGAATTTGGCAGCTACGATTTAATGCCAAGAAAATCAAGGTCATGCATTCGGGCTGCAAAAACCCAAGGGAACAGTACAGTTTGGGGGATGAAGAACTTTTGTGCACAAAAGATAAATGAGACTTGGGTGTGATAGTGTGTGATGATCTTAAAGTGGCCAAACAGGTTGAGAAAGAGACGATGAAAGCTCGAAGGATGCTTGGGTGCACAGGGAGAGAAATGGCCCATAGGGAAATCAGGAGATATCGATGGCCCTATTTAAAACTCTGGTGAGACCTCATTTAGAATACTGTATTGTGTACAATTCTGGAGACCACACCTTCAAAAAGATATAAACAGGATGGAGTCGGACCAGAGGAAGGCTATTAAAATGGTCAGTGGTCTATGTCATACAGCGTACGCCATACGGGAACCGACTCATAGATCTCTACATGTATACTTTGGAGGAAAGGTGAGAGAGGGGAGATATGATAGAGACATTTAAATGCATACATGGCATAAAATGCACATGAGACGAGTCTCTTTCAATTGAAAAGAAACTCTGGAATGAGGGAGCATATGATGAAGGTGAAAGGGAACAGATTCAGAAGTAACATCAGAAAATATCTGTCCACGGAAAGGGTGGTGAATGCTTGGAACGGCCTCCTGGTGGAGGTGGTGGAGATAAAAAGTGTACGTTGATTCTCTAAGGGAGAGGAAGGGGGTAGTAGATGGCACGGTTAGTGGTTTTACATTCAGGCACTTTTATCATAGTTCCCTATCTGTCCCGGTGGGCTCAAACTCTATCTAGTGTACCTGGGGCAATGAGGGGATTAAGTGACACATGGAGCAGAGAGGGATTTGAACCCACAACCTCGGAGTGCTGAGGCCGTAGCTCTAACCACTGCGGTAGTGGACTTAGACACCTCTTGGCTATTTACTTATCCTTCTATAAAATCTTGCCGGTACAAGAGGTTCCTGGAGAAAACGTTCTCCTTTCAGGCCGTGAAAATGAATACATGGCTCGGAAAAATGATGTTAGAAGCTTCTTCTTATTTAGATTTTAGGAAACTATTAAAGACTTAATTATTTAATAGGCTGACATCGTAATGTTTTTACATTTGCTCTCACTTTAACCCCGTTCATTTATTCTTTATGTTTCTTATCCACATGGTTTACATTTTCATCTTGATCATTTTTATTGAAACGTTTGTACCTTTTATTCTGATCGATTTTATTGAAATGTATGCACTGCCTTTTATTGCATTGCACTGAGATTTTTACTGGAAATGTATGTATGCCTTGTTTTTCTTATGCTGCGAGCTGCTTAGAACCTCCCCGGTATGACGGCATAGAAATAAATAATAATAATAATCTATGCCAGGATTTTCTTGGCTTAAACACCGACACCAAAGTCCAGTTTAGGCACTTAGGGGCTGACTCTATAAACGGCGTGGAAGTGGTATATAAATTAAATACAAAAAAAATAAAAATTCTATAAACAGCACCTAACTGAAGATTGACAGGCACTATGCACCACATTCTTCAGCGCCCTTTATAGAATCGGGGCCTAGGTGCGTAGTTCTGGAATCGAGGCATCGGCATTTCCATCAGTCTATGACTGGCGCACGCAGTCCTGCCTAACCGCTTGCAAATGTACGCACCCAGTTTCCCCGGTATTCTGTACGGAAAGAATGCGCCTCATCTTACCCGACGGTGCGCCTCCCGTCTCTTTGGCGCCCTCGTTTGCCTCTGCCGCACTGCTGGCTGCATCTTCGCGGGAGTCCTGGGATGACGATGCTGGTTCGTTATCCTGCGCGATCTCCTCTGCCTCTCCTTTGGTCTCTTTTTCAGTAGCTGAACACGTGCCCGAAGCAACGCCTGCCTCTTCCTGGGAGGGAGGAGGATAGAACTGACTGTGAGCCCTGAGGAGGGTTACAGGTTAAATATATGTAGTGTGCAGTTAACAGGTTACGATTGGTATAGCGCTGAAAAGCGTACAAAGCACTGTACATTTTGAGATTTAATAGACGGCCCTTGCTTGGAAGAGCTTACAATCTAACTTCTCATGCTTTCCTACTGCCTGTCTCCCCCAATCTTTATTTTTCTCTTTCTATCTGCCTCCTTTGTACCACTATCCTATAAATTCACATAGAATTTTTCTTTTTTCAACCATCTTTATTTTCTCTTCTTTATTAATTTCCAGGTACTTTAGTTAGATTGTGAGCCTTCGGGACAGCAAGGGAATTTTTTAAGTACCTTCTTACTTCTCATTTATAATCTTAATGTATATTTTCTTCAAACCGCTTAGAACCTAACGGATGTAGCGGTATATAAGAAATAAATTACATTACATTACATTACATTACTATCCCTTTCTCTTTCTATCATTCTATCCCCTGCCCCACCATTCTGCTCTACCTCTTTCTCCCTCTCCGTGTCTTCTCTATATCTTTTACCCACGGTGCTGTTCTTCCATAAACATTGTCTTGTCTTTTCCCACACTGTATGACAGACTAGATTGCAAGTTCAGTACCTCCATCTTCTTATTTTAGATTGACATTACATACAAGTCTAGAGTGTTGGTAAAGCCTCTCACCTGTGTGCCTGGAGCATCGCTCTTGTCCTCTGCGACCTCTTCTGGCTCAACTGTTTGGCTCTCTTCTTCCTTTTTTTCTGTGGCCGCACTGGCTGTCGGCTCCTTTCCCTCTTCATTCGCCTTCTCTGCCTCCTCTTGTCTTTCTGCCTCCTCGGCCACCTCTGTCTGGGCGACCTCCTCTGCTGTTTTGGCCTCTTCTTGTGTTTCCTTCCCGGAAACCCCCTCCTCTTTCTCGCCCAAGCCACTCTGAGTTCTCTCTTGGGATGTCTCCTCTGAGGCCCCAGCAGTCTCTGCTTCCTGTGTCAGAGACTGGCTCCTAACCTCTCCTTGCTTCTCCTCTGCCATCCCATCCATCCCTGCAATTAAAACAAGAGATGCTGTATCAAAAGCAAAACCTCCCTTGAAAATTTATTCATGCAGATAGTTTGGTTTGGTCTGTACATCAACACATTCATAAAAATACAAAAATGGTGTTACAATCATTTTACAAAAAATTAAAACACCACCAAATTACGTGACAAACTGTCCAAATCTCTCCAGACAATCTTCCTATCCCAAACAGATCAGTTCAATGAAGATGCCCTAAAACAATCACAGCAGCGCCAATAAAGTCATATTGTATATACAGTATATAGTATTGTATATATATATATATTGTGTATATATATATATATATAGTGAGTCGTGGAAGTCAGTGTTTTTCTTTAAACAGCAGCTGCTGCAGCTAAACAAATTCCATATATTCAGAACCAACGTCCAGTTAGTGGCCATCATTATCTAGATATGGGTAGCAAAGCAGATAAACTTAGGACAGCTTTTTGTTCTAGCGTGCCGAGGGTAAGGCAGTGGGGGTGGTCCACCCAGGTGCAGAGAGTTGGGGATACTTGGGGCTGCAGCTGTTGACTTTATTGGCGCCTGTCCTTTCTGATGTCAACTTTCTGTTTCAGGGCAATGGCTGGCAGAGCCAACGGCTTCGTACCTATGGACCACGGCTCCACAACCACTCAGTGCGCCCCCGGCTGCTTGGAGAAGGAGGGTGCTCCGGCTGGAGTAGAGGGTGCCTCGCCCCAGGTGGCTGCCGAACAAAAATCCATTTTTTGGTTTCTCGATAGTTATCTGGTTCGTAGACTGACTATTTCTAACCAGATAACTCCAGGGCCTGCCCTCGCTCTGCCCACAGACTGCCTTGGCACTGTGCAGATAGTGCCGAAGCAGTGTGTAAGGATTTCAGTGGCATTTTATCCATATAAAGGGCATTTCTAGACAGTTATATACCATGAGCAGGGCAGTGGGGGTGGTCTGCCCTGGGTGCAGGCAGTACAGGGGTGCAAGGAGAAGCCATGGGGCTGCAGTATGCACATTCACGGATGTCAGCTCTGCCATCCTCCCCACCCCCTCTGACATCAACTTACCGTTCCGGGGCAGGGGACCAACAGAGCCAACATGTGCCATGTGCATGCAATCCACAGCCCCGTGACCACTCCAAGCACCGCCCATACTGCCTAGAGGAGGGTGGGTTGATGCATATGGAAGGGTGCTTTGACCTGGGTGTCAACCAAGGCAGGTTTGCCACTGTTTCTATAACATAGTGTTTGTAGTTACCCGAAATGTGGTGCAGAAAACGGAAAAGAACCCCAATAAAAAAACCTAAAGATCGCAAGTGGGGCTGGAATTGTACACATCAACCAGGGTTATGTCAAACATGTAAATCTTTATTGAGATATTAAACGAACAGTTTCTGACAAGTATTCACTGCATGTCATGGACCTGACACGGTTCGTGTTTCGGCTAGAAAGCCTACTTAAGGGATATAATCGACATCCAGCAGATGGCGCTCTCATAACATCAAAAGCCAGCTTAAGTAAAGAGACCAGTACAAGCCAGAAATAAGCTCTGTCAGGAGATGCTGAAAAAGTTCATAGTTATAGTTATCCACCACATGTACGTGTGACAGCAAAGCAACTGAGCACCGTTCTGTACAGCACATGTTAATGGCATAGCACATAAATGCCAGGGGGCATTCACATGGAAAGGGCGTGGGTGGTGGGGCCTCCCTTATACACATGTAACTTACAGAATACAGTAAATTCCATGCTGCATTTAGGACCCTAGAGTAATGCTAGGTCTTGGCTACAATTATGCCCATGTATTCATCCCTTCCACTTAGACGCTTACCCTTAAAATTCAACCTCTTACAAAATACTGTGTAATTGGTTAAACATTTAAATTGACCTTTGAAAATACATTAGTATAATGGGGAGTGGGGACGGCGTTCTTAGTTACGGCATGCATTGCTCTCTCTCCAGGAAACTTTCGGTAAGTTATGCAATGTTTTGGGTTACCTCATTTGGATTATTGTAATGCTTTATTTTGTGCACTGTCCGTGAAGGCATTGAAGGCACTGCAGGTTGCACAGAATGAGGCTGCGAGAGTGATTGGAGGAATCTCTCGTAGGGAACATGTGACTCCATTGTTGGCCAAATTACACTGGCTTCCGGCTTCTTGCCGGATTCAGTTCAAGATCTTGATATTGGCGTTCCAGGCCATTCAGCAGTTGTTGCCGAAGGCATTTTCAGATTTAACAATACCGCGTACACCTGCTCGTACATTGCGTCCCGAATCACTGTCTGTTGGAAGTTCCCTCTTTGAGGGTTATTGCCAAATCCACAATTCGTCAGATTGGGACAGGCTGAAATAGATTTTAATGGCACTTTGGTAGCTGGGAAATAGGGCCAGTGCAGGGCAGATTTTTTTATAGTCTGAGCTCTGAAAAGTATGCATATTTTATACCATATCCCGTAAACTCAGTGTCTTCCTCACAAGCCATGTACTCCTAATGAATTAGTATATAGGCTTATAGATGAAAAATATTTGTAGAAGAATGCATACTGTTGCAACCTAAGGGGTGGGATACACTATAGCCCTCCCCACAATATCTTCTATATTACAACTGTTTATTAACAAAAGTCTTCAGGCCCTCAGAGGTGCCACCAGATGCTCAATTATGTCTCATAGCAACTGGCTTTATGCCCCCTATCGTCATCGGGTCTCTTTAGGGGGCATAAAGCCAGTTGCTATGAGACATAATTGAGCATCTGGTGGCACCTCTGAGGGCCTGAAGACTTTTGTTAATAAACAGTTGTAATATAGAAGATATTGTGGGGAGGGCTATATAGTGTATCCCACCCCTTAGGTTGCAACAGTATGCATTCTTCTACAAATATTTTTTCATCTATAAGCCTATATACTAATTTATTTTATACCATATAACATGCAATTATTTCAGTCTTTATCCCTTATTTACACCTTTCTAAGGTTTTCGGACGGGTGCAGTAAAGCTTCATTAATATGCTTTATGAAGTAGTGCTAAAAAAGTAAAATAAAAATATTAACTTAATATCATAAATACTTTTAAGGATGAATGACGATTCAACAGTACTTCATAGAACATATTAATGAAGCTTTACAGCACCCATCCGAAATCCTTTAAAAGGTATAAATAAGGGATAAAGACTGAAATAATCGCAAGTTATGTGAATGTTAGTTGGATCTATTGCGATTATAAGAACGTCTGCCAAAATTGTGACTTATTTTATACCATATTCACATTGTCTGAGTACAGGCCTTGCAAATCTTTGGGGGAGGGAAGGCATCTTATAGGGAACTTATCCCGTAAAATGTACTGGTATACTGGATTGTTGGTTGAACATTGCCTTGATAAAGAACGTGACTGTTGGGCAGACTGGATGGCCCACGCAGGTCTTTATCTGCCATCATTTGCTATGAGAAACGGGCTGGGGATCCAGGGGCAAGCCGGGCTGACACGCCAGCCCATCTCAAGCTCAGCCTAGCAAATTACTGGTACTCCCAACCTGTAGCACTTCAGGCTCAGCTTAGCAAGTTACTGACAGTCCCATCCTACAGCACCTTAGACACAGCCTAGCAAATGAACTGAGGCAGGGGCTCTGAACTCAGGCCTTGGGACACATCCAGCCAGTCAAGTGTTCAGGATACTCATAATGACTATGCATAAGATAAATTTGCATGCATTGTATGCAAATTTTTCTCATGCATATTCCTCGTAGGTATCCTGAAAGCCTGACTGGCTGGATGTGTCCACAGGACTGGATTGAGAATCTTGGGCCATCGATCGGATGTCTCATTTGAATTTTAGTGACCTCATTTTATGTTTAAATCTATTTTATTGAATTTCCAATGAGCCAGCAAAATATACAATCACACAAAAACGCAAACACAAGATGAGAAGCAATACCCCCGCCCATCTTCCCCCCCTTCTCTCCCCCACCCCCTTGGGAACAGCTACTCCAAAAACCAAACAAGTTAAGCAAGTCAGTTCAATACTATACTTCTTGCAGTAGGTGTTAAAGTAGAACAGAAAGGCAACCAACATCGAAGAAATAAGGTGCCCTGTTTAGAATTCATGTCAAAAATGGCCTGACACTCATACCCCGCCAAGTGGATCATTTGAGTCCGCCGATATGACACTGTGGGAGTGTGCGGAGTCAGCCAGCATTGGAGAATGGTTTTAAGTCCCATAAAAATAGCTTTCTGAACGAAGGCAGCAGCACCTGGTCGAGCAGGAGCCAAGGAAAGTTTCAAAGTAAAGAGAAAAGTGTCTGTAGGTACCCAAGTGCAATTCCACAGTGACCTCATTTTAATAGCAATGAATTCATTTGCATGCCAGAGTCGGAGAATGTACAAATGCACATAAAACCACACGGTAAGCTGTTTTGAACATCGGGTGGGCAAATTCGGTCAGTTGCTAAACCGGTCAAACTGTTTTAGCGACCATTGGTACACGATCGGAGGAGTGTTTAGTGCATCTAGGCCAGAGTCTCTACAGCTGCTGATCCCTTGTGTGATTCCTCTGAGTTATTGCATCTAGTCTCTGCCCCTTTGACACGTACTGTGCTGGGGCTATAAAAATACAGTATCCATTGAAATTTGTAAAAAAATAAAACAGAACTATAATAACGGTGGGAGTCCAACCACTGGATTCCAGTGTGAAATATTTCCAGTGTCTTGGCAACTAAACCTCTTGCAACTTGGAAATACACGCAGAACCGCTGTACCAAAAGTGCAGAATAAACCCTGCTTATGAAAGGGTAAGTGCCAGGCTCTGTTGTCCCCCTGACACACACCCTGAAACCTTACTCCAGTCCTTCCCCCCCCCCCCCTGCCTGTCTTAGCTTTACACCATGCACACTGTCCCATTCATTCTATAAATACACTCTGACATTTTCATGGCATGTGAGAGCGGGTTGCTCA
The DNA here is from genome assembly GCF_902459505.1 of Geotrypetes seraphini. Lineage (NCBI taxonomy): Eukaryota > Metazoa > Chordata > Amphibia > Gymnophiona > Dermophiidae > Geotrypetes > Geotrypetes seraphini. The sequence continues at coordinate 58,717,127 of NC_047097.1, read as the reverse complement.
GACAATATCTATTCAAAGATTGCAAAACAGACATGTGAAGCCTAAGGCTGAACTCCCTGCCCTGTCCTCAATAACTGCTTTCCTGTATCCCCATGGATCATCCATGGTTCCCCAACTATCAGCAACAAAAAAAGAAATCCAACCGAATCTGCAGAAAAACCACCAAAACAGGAAAACTAAACAAAAACTGCAGACAATGTACACGATGCAGGCAAGAATTTATTGTACCAAAGTTAAAATGCAGTAATAAGATACCTTTTTACCAACCAAGAGACCCAACACGATCCGTGTTTCGGACAACACGCCTTCGTCAGGGGTCCATGGTAAATAAGGTATACGATGTACCGCAAAAAATGAAGGTAACAACAAATGCCTGTGTATTACACCAAGAGCCGCTGCCAAAAACCAAATCACTCAAAAGCAGCACTGCACACAAGACCTGCCATTCTTCCTCCCTAAAGATGGAACCAGGGTTCCAGTAACTCCTCCTGCTATCTGTTCTAGACCCTCTGCTACTCCATGGTCGGGTTGCCAGACATCTGGGAAAACCTGGACGTGCCCTCTTTTTAGAGGACTGTCTGGATGCCCGGATGGACTTTCCAAAACCCGGCAGTTTGTCCGGGTTTTGGAAAGCTCTGGCCATGTCTGGAGGACCTCTGAGCATGGGCGGATGATGTCACACGCATCTGCACATGCTCGGAGGTCCTCAGACGTAGCCCTGAGGTCAGGAATTAAAAGCAGCAGCTTTCTGGGGGCAGGGCTGGAGACAAAAGAGGGTAGGGCTGGGGCGGAACACGGCGGGGCTGGGGGGTGAAACGGGACGTGGCCATGCATATGGGATTTTTGAATGCAAAATATGGTAACCCTACTTCATGGGTAGTGCAGTTGTGTCTCAGTGCTAGGGTCACATAGGTGATATGATACATGAGAGGTGATGTTATTGTGTCTCAGCCCTGGGGCCTCTGGGTAATGTGATACTTGAGAGCTGATATGGTTTGTGTCTCAGATGTGATATAGTTGTTTCTCAGAGGTGGTGTCTCCTGGGTTTTGTGATATATAAGTGGCGAGGGCAGTTGTGTCTCAGCATTGCTCGTACATGTTATATCAATGCTTTTCCTAGAGACTGAGGCACTGATGCTCAAAAGCTTTCTGTGCTGGTAAGAGTCATTAAAGCAGCCTTACTGGCACAGAAACTCTCTTCTCTGGGCTCAAAAGGGCTCTTGGAAGCTGATACCAATCCTTGTAGCAGCCACCGAGCACCCTATGCAAATGTATTATAAGGAGCCCCCCCACCACACTTTTATGGGAGAAATGTTCCAGCAGCTCTGGAGTTATCAGCGCAGCTTCTCCTGCTAGCTCTGGAGCCGTGATCAGCTGATCAGGGCTTCCCCTGCTGGCTCCAGAGCAGAAGCCAGCAGGGGAAGACCCGATCAGCAGATCGTGGCTCCAGAACCAGCAGAGTGGCCTTTTTTTTTGCTTACAAATTTCGGATTATATATTTGAGTGTGGTCTTCGTGGTATGTACTTAGATGTAAACACTTTACACCAGCCAGTATTCTATAAGTTACATGTATAACTTAAGCCCTGCCCAGACTCTACTCATTAAACTATATGCTATTGGAGATATATGTATCTATAGTATAGCACATAGGCACATATCAGCATGCGCTGTATATACTAGAATTCTAATATTTTTGTATGTAACAGGCACTTAAAATGTTAGCACCTGTTTTAAATGGTTACCCCTAAGCATTCTCCTGACAGTCTCAGTGATCACATAGCAATGCTGTAATTCTCTGTCCCCCACCTGTAGAAGGGTCTAGTGTTCTGCCGCCAGTGGCTGTGCAGTCACAACTGTCCTTTCTGATGCACCTTTCCAGCATTCCTCCCTACAAACACTGATGTGAAGCACACATGGCTTTTCATTTATACTTCTGTACACTAGCCCCTGACCCAGTGGACCTCAAGGACCCTAACCAATGCTGCATCACACCATATGTGAATGTACTAACTATTGTACAACACATGCGCACCCCATGACATAGAAACATGACGGCAGATAAAGGCCAAATGGCCCATCCAGTCTGCCCATCCGCAGTAACCGTTATCTCTTTCTCTCTCCGAGAGATCCCACGTGCCTATCCCAGGCCCTCTTGAATTCAGACACAGTCTCCGTTTCCACCACCTCTTCCGGGAGACTGTTCCACGCATCTACCACCCTTTCCGTAATAAATTATTTCCTCATATTACACTAGAGTCTATCACCTCTTAACCATCCGACGCCATCTCATTCCAGAGCTTCCTTTCAAATGAGACTCGACTCATGCGCATTTACGCCGTGTAGTTATTTGAACGTCTCTATCATATCTCCCCTCTCCCGCCTTTCCTCCAAAGTATACATATGAACATAAGAATTGCTGCTGCTGGGCCAGACCAGTGGTCCATTGCACCCAGCAGTCCACTCCCGCGGTGGCCCTTAGGTCAAAGACCAGTGCCCTGAGTCTAGTCTTACCTGCGTACGTTCTGGTTCAGCAGGAACTTGTCTAACTTTGTCTTGAATCCCTGGAGGGTGTTTTCCCCTATAACAGCCTACGGAAGAGCGTTCCAGTTTTCCACCACTCTCTGGGTGAAGAAGAACTTCCTTATGTTTGTATGGAATCTATCCCCTTTTAACTTTAGAGAGTGCCCTCTCGTTCTCTCTACCTTGGAGAGGGTGAACAACCTGTATTTATCTACTAAGTCTATCCTCTTCAGTACCTTGAATGTTTTGATCATGTCCCCTCTCAATCTCCTCTTTTCAAGGGAGAAGAGGCCCAGTTTCTCTAATCTCTCACTGTACGGCAACAGATTGAGATCTTTAAGTCTGTCCCCAAACGCCTTATCACGAAGACCACACACTATTGTAGTAGCCTTTCTCTGGACCGACTCCATCCTTTTTATATCTTTTTGAAGGTGCGGCCTCCAGAATTGTACACAATATTCTAAATATATATATATATATTCTAATATAACCATGATCCTCAGTGGCATCATATCCCTATTCAGTGACCATATCCCTATTGAAAGACCACAAAAGCTATGAACTCTTTAAACGTATACAAATACACAATTTATAAAACTATTGACTAAGGGAGCTTATGCCTAATAAATAGAAGATCCAGTGACGACATGACACGTGACTCTTTCGGCAATGAGAATTTTTGAGCCTAAAGTGATGCTGCTGAGGATCGTGCTTATATATATACAGTGGTGCCTCACACAACGAACTTAATTGGTTCCAGGAGCAAGTTTGTTATGCGAAAAGTTCGTTATGTGAAACGCGTTTTCCCATAACAATACATGTTAAAAAAAATAATTCGTTCTGTAGCATAAAATATGCTAAGATGACATAAAAAAAGATAAATTTATTCCTGCTATGTGTGACTGTGGTATTCTGTTAGCATGATATTTCTGTGTAGCATTCTATAATAATTTGGCTTATTCAATTTTCTTGATAGTAGAGGGGATATATGTGAAGGGGAGGGGAGACAGGGGTTTTGTTGATCCTTGCTGTGTATTATAATCACCCCCCACATACTCCCCAGTACCTTTTTAATCATCCCCCCTCGGTACCTTTTTTAATTCCTCCCATCTTTCCCAGCCAGTGGCGTACAGGCCAGAAGCGCAGAGATCAGGAGCAATTCCTCTGCACGCCTGTGTGGGCCCATGCCGATCTCCGAATGGCTGCAGTTAGTTCTTGTGAGTCCCGCGAGAGCTGACTGCAGCCATTAAGAGATCAGCGCAGGCCCAGGCAGTAGCACAGAAGGCTTGCTCTTGATCTCTGCGCTTCTGGCTGGGAAATTTGCTAGACCACCAGTTACGAGTGAGCGGGTGAGATTAAAGTTGCAGCAGTGGTGGCTTTTTTAAAAAAATATGTGGCGGCGGGGGGAGGTTTAAAAATATGCGGTGGCGGCAGAGGCTTAAAAATATGCAGCAGCGGCGGCAGGGGGGTTTAAAATATGGGAGCCAGGCGGAGAGAGGGCAGTTAAGCGCAGTGCCTGCGCGGAAGGATGCAGCTCGGGCGACTTCGTTGTGTGAAACGAAGTTCGTTGTGGGAAGCAAGACCTGAAGTTCGTTGTGCGCAGCGTTCGCTGTGCGAGGCGTCCGTTATGCGAGGCACCACTGTATATTATTATTTTTTTTTTTTGTATAAATCTTTATTAATTTTCAAATATTAACAGTGTAATACAATGAACTTAAACATAAACATTTCACAAAACGCACTTTAAATACACAAATAATTCTAAAACAATCATTTTCTTCCCCCCCCCTCCTCCCCACAACTAATAAAGTAGAAGCACATATTTAATTTCAGTAATATAGATAAATTAAGGGCTCCTTTTACAAAGCCGCGCTGGCGGTTTAACGCGCTTAATGGCGCGCGCCAAACTGCCGGCCGCGCTAGCCGCTACCGCCTCCTCTTGAGCGGGTGGTAGTTTTTCGGCCAGCGCGGGGGTTAGCGCGTGATGAAGAGGCGCGCGCGTTAAACCCGCTAGCCCTAAGTATAGCAAACAATAATACATTCCCCTCCCCCCACCCACCCAGTGCTTATATTAATCTGCGATGGGGTGTGCACATGTAACATAACTTTATTCTTCTATACCGCCACAATCAGACGATTTCTAGGCGGTTCACACAGAAGAGAAACAGAGGAAAGATGCTGGGCATGGAGGGACAAGGTCACAGAAGAGAGATGCTGGATATAATAGATAAGGGATTCATAGGGAGGATGGATGGTGGACAGGGGAAGTTGGGGAGAACATGCAGGTCTTGGGGGGGGCAGGAGGCCCTGATGTAGAAGAACATGGAGGGAGGGAAGGGGGGTTAAAAGGAATGTGCATATACTTGCCTGGTGGGGGGAGGGGGAAGAAATAATGGGCCTAAAAACAGGAGAGGGAGAGAGATGGACAATGGGATTTAGGGAGGGAATGAATAGAATGGGAGAAAAGTTGGAAACAAGGGATGGTGTGGAGGGGGGGTGGGGTGGAGATAGAAATACTGGATAGGAGGGTAGTTGGGAAGAGAAAGGGAGAGCTGGTGGACCCTGGGGTGGTGGGGAAGGAGGGAGAGATAATGGATGAAAGTGTAGTTGAGAAAAGGAGAGATGGTGGATCTTGGGATGGTAGAGTCCATCGTTGCAGTTGCGGGGTGACGGAGATGAAAAAAAAGGAAAGATGCCAGACCTCCGGGGGAGGTCTGGGAAACAGAACGGGAGGACAGAGATGGAAGATGGATGGTTAGTACCGAGAAAGAAGGAGACCCTGCAAGCGAGTTAACAGAAGACATCCAGAGCCTATACTTTAGGTTTTTGCCTCATTTAAATAAGAGCGGTACTGTTACCGAATTGCATCCAGTTTCAAGTTTATAAATAAGTTTGCTATCCCGCCCTTGCAGGCTTCAAGGCGGTTTACATAATTAAAACAAAGGGGAATACATGAAGTATGCAAATCACAGTTAATCGTGAAATACTAATCAAAACAAAGACAGAAACAGAGACATAAGGGAAATAGGAGAACTACATTATTTGGATAGAAAAGTTGAAAAGAGAAGACATAGTCCACCCAGCAATACATGCACTGCATAAGATAATGTGCACCGCACAAGACAGGCGATCACCACATGGGAAGAGACAGAACTGCACAGGGAACCCCTGCACAGGAAAATTCTGCACCGAACCAGACGGGACTACACTGCACAACTGAGCCTATCGCTTCAAAGACACAGAACGGCTATGCCCCGTTCCAGACTTTCCTAACCCAGCAAAGCACAACTGGACAAGCCCAGCTCCTGCAGGCAAAACTGGACAGTGGCGCTCGGCAGCGCACAGGACAGTTGCAGGGCAATCGGTTCCATACCCTGGCCTGGTTCTTGCTGCTCTGGATGCTGCTGAAATATCACTGAGCCTCTGGGAAGAAATATTTCGTTGGAGATGGTCTTTATGTAAGAGTCCTTGAACCTCAAACATTTTAGAGGTTGTCTCTGCCGTAATCCCTGCCCCCTCCCCTCAAGTAAAGGTATTCCTGGTGTGCTATACGAGACCATGGCAGTACAAGGTGCAATTTGGTGCTCTTACCTGCTTTAAAACCTCAGCGCTGCTTTCTCAGCCTCCTCTCACTTTGTTTAAAGTGTGTTTCCTCAAAATTTCTTTAAGCTTTTCCTTTATGTTCCTTTTTCCTCTTTTTTTTTTGTCTTTCTCTCTATTCTTCTCCTGCTTCCTTCCTCTCTCTTCTCTTTTTCCTTCTTCCCCTCTGTCTGCTAAACAAACAGCCTGTAGGGTCTCAACTTATCTGGGACAGGAGAGAAGGAAAAGGTCCTATTTTTAGCCCATATTAACAGGTGTTATCCCTGAATCCCGCCTCCCTCCTCTCACCCCACCTCCTCCAGCAAGGGTCCCCTCTGACCTCCAGCTGTCACCTTTATCTGTAGAGACTCCATTCCATGTTTATTCTGAGTGGATGAAACAGCAGCCGCAGAGATTAAAAAGGGACATTTTTAAAAGAGGCTGATTGACAATGCTCTCTCTTTCCATTTTACTCTCTTCACTTCTGGAGGATGTAAAAAAAAACAACAAAAAACCACCAACCACCAACATTTATCTGGATATTAGCAGCAGCTGCTATCTAGATGAAAACCCCGGGTGGTTCTATCTGTGGATTTCCAGCAACACAATCTGGATACCGCTGGAGTGATGTGAGAGTGTTTATGTTAATTGGGATTTGATATACCACTGAATCTTACCCAGAGTTCTCAGCGGTTGGATACATGCATGGAATATGGGAGTTCTGCCCAACAATACGGAGAGTGGCAATATTCAGTCTACTATCGGCCATAGTTATTTGTGGCGCAGCCTCAGCACCCTGAGATTGTGGGTTCAAATCCCACACTGCACCTTGTGACCCTGGGCAAGTCACTTAGGCCCAAATTCTGTAACCGGCACCTATTTTGGAGGCGCCCAACTAGATCGGCGCCTATCTAAATTGAATAACAAGCTCAATTAAGCTTTTTTTTAAATCAGCAATCAATGAAACGTAGGCGCCTATCAAGAAAAGTGTGATTCTGTAACTAGGCGCCTCTAAAAATTTAGTCAGCCGGCTGTCCCGAGATCCACCTTCCTACGCTCAATGAAGAGCGTTGATGATTGTTCATGCGACGCTGGAGCGGAGACTAGTGGGAGAGTTAGATCGTGGACCGGGCCGCAAATTCTGTCAGACCTGGGAATGCTTCTGGCAGGACCTCACACCGTATGCTCGCAGTAGACTCTTGAATCGTTAGGACTATCTCACACTCTCAGTCTTGGTAGTGGCATTAGAAACATAGAAAGATGACGGCAGAAAAGGGCTATAGCCCATCAAGTCTGCCCACTCTACTGTCCCACCCCATTAAGTCAGAGTGCTGCTCGACCCACGTAGAGATCCCAAGTGGATGTCCCATTTATTCTTAAAGTCAAGCACGCTAGTGGCCTTGATCACCTGCACCGGTAGTTTGTTCCAGTGATCCACCACCCTTTCTGTAAAGAAATACTTCCTGGTGTCACCACCAAATCTCCCTCCTCTGAGTTTGAGCGGGTGCCCCCTTGTGACTGAAGGTCCCTTAGGAAAGAATATGTCGTTTTCCACCTCGACACGACCTGTGACGTACTTAAATGTCTCAATCATGTCACTCCTCTCCCTGCGCTTTTCTAGAGAGTAGAGCTGCAACTTGCCCATTAGACTTTTGGGGTGGGGAGGGAAGGGGGTGAGCTTGCACTGTTATTCTTTGGATATGTATGCAACTTCTATTTGTATGTTCTGGTAGAAATAATAAAAATCATTTGAACATAAAAATTTAGTCAGCCTTCAAAAAAATAGGCGCCATGCACGTTCGGCATGGGCGTGGCTTCGTGCTAGGCGCCTTGTTACAGAATCGCTGCGCTTAAGCGTGCTTAAGCGCTCGCTTGGCCGCCTAACTTTTAGTTGTGCCTAGAGCTGGCCTATTTATTGGGCGTCTCCAAAATAGGTGCCACTCAGCGTGATTCACTCAACAGCACCCGATGTTACTTGAATTGTGCTATTTCGGCACCTAACTTGGGCACTTATAAAATTTTCCCTTTAATCTAGGTACATAAGAACATAAGAAGTTGCCTCCGCTGAGGCAGACCAGAGGTCCATCTCGCCCAGCGGTCCGCTCCCGCGGCGGCCCATCAGGCCCATTGCCTGAGCAGTGGTCCCAGACTATCCCTATAACCTACCTCCACTCCTATCTGTACCCCTCAATTCCTTTATCCTCTAGGAACCTATCCAAACCTTCTTTGAAGCCTTGTAACGTGCTCCGGCCTATCACAGCCTCCGGAAGCGCGTTCCATTAGATACATTAGATAGATTGTGAGCCCACCAGGACAGAGAGGGAAAATGGCTGAAGTACCTGGATATGAACCACTTTGGGTGTGATTGTAAAACTACAAAAAGGCCAAATGGGATCGACACGTGGGATCTATTCACAAGGTAAAGGTAGGGGAGGGTCATTAGGGTGGGCAGACTGGATGGGCCGTGGCCCTTATCTGCCGCCTATTTCTATGTTTCTATGTATACAAGACCCAATCCATTTTTTTTTGTTTTAATTATCTTGAGCTGGCTTTTACAAAGCTGCAGTAAAGGTTTATACCACGGGCCAGCAAGGTAAATGTCCTGATGCTCATAGAATTCCTGAGTGTCGGATCACTCGCGTCGCCGGCCTGTGGCATAAACCTCTACCATGGCTTTGTAAAAGGAGCCTTTAATAGCTCTACAAACAACAGCCTGAATATTGCCGCTCCCCATATAACGGCTTCAAAAACAGAAAATAAATTCTGCGTAATCATTAATATTTCCAAACTTTAAAAAAGTTATAAGGTCCCCCATCAGATTACTTCATTTGAATTATCTAAGGCAGTGTTTTTCAGCCTTTTTACACCCGTGGACCGGCAGAAATAAAAGAATTGTTTTGTGAACCGGCAAACTACTAGGACGAAAATTAAAAACCCCGTTTCCGCCCCATCTCTGCGAGCTCGGTCACCTCAGTAATTATAGAAAAATAGACAAATATAGTGCAAAAGATAGACAGCAGATATAAATTCTCAAAACTGACACATTTTGATCACTAAATTGAAAATAAAATCATTTTCCCTACCTTTGCTGTCTGGTGATTTCATGAATCTCTGGTTGCATTTCCTTCTGACTGTGTATCCTTTCTTTCTTTCTGCACTCAGGCCCAAGAATTGTCCCTTTCTATTCCCTCCCTCTTTCCTTCCTATGTCCTTAGTGCCCCCAGTGCCTCCTTCCCATGTGCTTAGTGCCCCTTCCGTCTTTAGTGCCCCCAGTGCATCCTTCCCATGTCTTTAGTGCCCCCAGTGCCTCCTTCCTATGTCCCTCTCACTGCCTTCCACACTTTGTCCCACCCCCACCCCCGAAGCCAGCCTGCCTGCCTGTCTACCTCTCTCCCTCCCTCCCTGGCCAAAGCCAGCCTGCTTGCCTGCCTACATCCTTCCCTCCCTGCCACACAGAAAAAAAAAAAAAAAAAGCCTCCCTCCTTCCTTTCCCCGGTCCGCTGCTATCTTACTGCCCTGCTGCTGCTACTGCTAAAGCCAAGAAGTCTTCTTTCCAACGTCAGTTCTGACGGAGAGGACGTTCTGGGCCAGCCAGGCAGCAATTGGCTGGCCCAGAACGTCCTCTCCGACATCAGAATTGACGTCGGAAAGAAGACTTCCTGTTGGCTTTAGCAGCAGGGCGGTAAGATAGCAGCTGACCCGGGGAAAGGAAGGAGGGAGGCTTTTTTTTTTTTTTGCACGACAGGTAGGGACAGGAAATGATCGCCTGTCCCGTTGTCCCCGAGTAAATACATCGTTTCCCCTAGTCTGTAATTTTTGATGGAGTGAAAAATCAATTCACTTGTATATGTGCTACACCACTCAGGATTTTGTAGACTTCAACCATATCTCCTCTCAGATGTCTCTTTTCCAAGGTGAAGAGCCTGAACCTCTTTAGTCTTTCCTCATACAAGAGGAATTCCATCCCCTTTATCATTTTGGCCACTTTTCTTTGAACCTTTTCTAATTCCACTATATCTTTTTTGAGATATTGTGACCAAAGCTGAACGCACTACTCAAGGTGAGGTTGCACCATGGAGCAATACAGAGGCATAATTCTTGATCTTAATTACCATCCCTTTCCTAAGAATTCCTAGTGTCTTGTTTGCTTTTATGGCCGCCGTTACACATTGGGTGGAAGGTTTCAGCGTATAGTGCACGATGACACCTAGATCTTTTTCTTGGGCGCCGACTCCTAAGGTAGACTCCAGCATCTGGTAACTATGATTTGGATTATTCTTTCCAATATGCATCACTTTGCATTTGTTCACATTAAGGGCTCCTTTTACGAACCCGCATTAGCGGTTTAACGCGCGTAATAGCGCAAGTTAAACTGCCGGCCGCACTAGACGCTGATACCAGCATTGAGCTGGCATTAGTTCTAGCCACTTAGCGCAGGTTTAACGTGCGCTAAAAAGCTGCGTGCGCTAAAACTGCTAACGCAGCTTCGTAAAAGGAGCCCTAAGTTTCATCTGCCATTTGGATGCCCAATTTTTCACAGTCCGCATGTGTTTTAACAACTGAATATACTTTTAAAACCATATTAAAGTAGGAAAGACATTTGCTTCTACTTCCCTCTTCTTTCCTGTCCACTCCCCATGCCTTTTCCTTTTCTTCATTTCCTGCCTCTTTTTTATTTTTTTTTATTTATGCTTTTGAATACATTTACAATATTCAAAAATTCAAGGAAAAAAAGAAACATTTCTCAAAACAATTCATAATCATTCATTCTTACAAAATTCTTTTTAAGCCCACATTATGGGGAAACATGTTACAATTTCTAAACAAACAAGTTTAAAGGAAAAGATTAAGGACACAAATTCTCAGTTCGTCCCATCAAACCTTGAATCATTCCTTACTAATAGGGATTCTAATTTCTCCTCTTATTCTCTATAGATGAAACAAAATCATTTCTGTTCTCTTGCTACTAAAAATTGTAATTGTACGGGGATCCCAAAAAACATACTCAATATCTTGCAACTTAACTAAACATTTACAAGGAAATTTCAGGTAGAAAGACTAGAGCCAAAACTCTAGCTTTTAACTTCAAAAATTTTTTCTTCTCAATTGAGTTGTTCTAGAGACATCCGGAAAAATCTTAACCAAATCTCCACAAAATTTTGTTAACCTATTTTTAAAGTAAAGTTTCATTAATAACATCTTATCTATTTCACTCATGCATGTTATCACCAGGGTGGACCGACTCTGAATCACATCCTGAGTATCTTCCAAAAACTCAGTCAAATTTACTTCAGTAGTGACCAAATGGTCCACCTCCTGGGCAGATTCTATTTTTTTTAGGAGGAATATAATAGTAATTATTTATTGGAAAATTCTCAGCATTAGCCAATCCCAATACTTCTTTAAAAAACTTCCTTAATAGAATTTCAGGTGACAATAAATGAGTTATTGGGAAATTGATTAAATGTAGATTTTTCCCTCTATTCATATTTTCCATAGATTCTATTTTAGCATGTATCACCGTAGAATCTTTAACAGCAGATACCGAAACAACCTGAAGTGTATTACATTGACTCTCCATAACCTGCCTCTTATCCCTTCTTCCTGCATTCCTCATCATGGTGTTTCCATCAGAGCCCATTACACATGTGCATCCTTCTCCACAGGTTCCTCCCTCCAGCAAGGCATGCTTCTGGCTACCAGCTGAACAGAACCAATCCTAGATCCAAAATTGGGGGAATTTTCTCTTCACACGGTGAAGGTGAGAAATAAGCATGGAGTTTTATTACCACTTGAAACCTTATTTGCTTAACTCCCATCATGTTTCTTCCGGAATTGGCAAAGTATCTGCATAATTCCTTACAAAGCACATCCTTGTGGGAGAGGTTGCAACTGTAGACCATGTCTTCTCACAGCCAGTGGTCCTACTCTGTCCTCTACAATGCCTCCTGCTGGGAGAGGCTGAGACTGCAGAAGCTAAGAAATCACAGTGAAAATTTGCACAATCTTGAAAATGAATACTTAAAAAACATAAAAACAGAGCTTGCAGTGAACATCATTATAAAAATGTCATACAAGCATCCTCCTGAATCGTGAGGATAGCCCTGGATCTTCTGAGAAACCCGGGGTAAAGGGGGGGGGGGGAATCAAAGACAATAGTGGCTGATTCTCCAGATCCATGTGACATGCTTTTCTACCTACCTGCTAGTAGCCTTAGCCTCCTCCTTCTTTTGTGCGATTCTCTCTCTCCCTCTATATTTGTCTCTCGTTTGCTGTGTTTTCTTTCTCGCCGGTCTTGCAGCCAGTGAGGCTCTGAAGGATCAGTGGCTTCCTGCCAGGGCTGTGTGTGAGCAAGATGAATTGCACCAGGAGGTGCAGGGTAGAGACGCCAAACAAGATAAAGAGCTACAAATCAAGAGAAAAGAACACCCCCGCCCCCCCCCCCCCGTCCCGATCCCATACAAAATTGTCTTTTCTCTGCTGTCACTTGATTCTATTGATGTGCATTTTTTTTCTCTTCATATTGCAAGCACTGTGAGGATAATTTTATAACAGGGGTGACTAGGTTAAGTAGCTTGGAGTCATTTATTTGTCTTTACTAATGTAAATTCTACACAGATCACACCCACAGTGGACATCATGCTTGCTCAAGAGCAGGTGTAAATATCTGCACATTAATTACTGAAGTATGCACATCAATTAAGGTATTTTATAAACCATGTAGTAAGGAAGGGGGGGAGGTACACCCTGGGCGCTATCTTGGTGAGAGCACAGGGACCAGTTCTCCTCTCTGCTTCCTCCGCTCGTTCCACGCTCCCCCTCCCCCCACACTGCCGCACATGCGTGCTGCTTCCTTTCCCCCATACCTTCCCTGGACCCGCACCTAGGAAGTGATGTCAAAGGAAGAGCTGACATTGGCGCGACAGCAAGTGTGTGTGTGTGTGTGGGGGGGTGCTGCTCATGATAGGAACGTTACAGAGGTACAGGGGAGGGGAAGTGGTGTGCACACGGCAGGAGAGGGCAGGGAAGGAGTACACACTAGTACCTCCTGGTTCTCAGAATAACCACGATGAATAGGCATGAGATGAATTTGCATCTCTGCCTCCGCTGTATGCAGATCTATCTCAGGCTTAGAAGAGAAGAAGCATAGTAGTACCTTAGTACAGGGCTGACAACTGCTGCTCCTTGTGACTTAGTCCCCCATTGCCTCAGGTACAGCTTTAGGGGGCAATTCTATAACTGCAGGAAAACATACCACTGATGATACATTGAAATGACAACTAAAAGGTTTAGTATGTATATTTATAGAGCGTAATGATATATATAATGATTGGATATAGGGTTATTGTATTCTTAATTGTTGCGTCAATCAAAGGATAGACTAAGGCAGTGGTCTCAAACCCTTGGCCCAGGGGCCACATGCGGCCCGCCAGGTACTATTTTGAGACCCTCGGCCTGTTTATCATAATCATAAAAGTAAAATAAAACCGTTTCTTGATCATATGTCTCTATAGCTATAAATAACAATATTATTATTAAGACTTAGCCAAAAGGAAAGATTTATAAACTATAAAGAGTTTTACCTCATGGAAAATTGTCATTTCTTTAATAAGGCATTAACTATTTTTTTTTCTGAGGCCCTCCAAGTACCTACAAATCCAAAATGTGGCCCTGCAAAGGGTTTGAGTTGGAGACCACTGGACTAAGGCAAATGATTTGTATGTGTCTATGTAAAATGGACATCTCAGAAACAATCTGTGTATGTGATAACACCATTACTAAGGTCTTTTGTCATAACTCCAGCAGTGCCAGGTTATTCCTTGTCTATAGTTCATATATTGTAACTCATGTACTATACTATCATTACTAGGGTTACCAGACATCTGGATTTGCCCAGACATGTCCTCTTTTTAGAGGACATATCCGGGTGTCTGGATGGCTTTTCAAAACCCAGCATCGGGAGGGCATCTGTACATGCAATGCGGTGACATCACGCGCCCATGTGTGTGACATAATTTTGTTGCATCTGTGCATGTGCAGATGCCCTCTTGTAACGGTCCGGAGAATGAGAACAGGTTGAGGGGTGGGGCTGGGTAGAACGGGGGAGGGGGGGACTGGATAAAACTGGGCAGGCCTGGGGTAGGAGGTTATGGATCCGGAATTTACGGGAGTAAAATCTGGTAACCCTAATCATTACTGAAGTTAATGTTCATATGTCCATCGAAGCTGCTCATGAAAACCGCTCTGAATTGACTTCATAGTCATTAGTTAGCAGTATAAAAGCTTTAAATAAATAATAAACAATAAACTTATGTGCACAAGTGCCTGGAGCACTATTCTCTAAAACAGTGGTTCCCAACCCTGTCCTGGAGGAACACCAGGCCAATTGGGTTTTCAGGCTAGCCCTAATGAATATGCATGAAGCAAATTTGCATGCCTATCACTTCCATCATATGCAAATCTCTCTCATGCATATTCATTAGGGCTAGCCTGAAAACCCGATTGGCCTGGTGTTCCTCCAGGACAGGGTTGGGAATCACTGCTCTAAGAGCATGCATAAGTAACTTTGCAAGGGGGTGGGTTATCTCCTACTTAGATGCAAAACTTATAGAATACTTGCACAGCAAATTGTACTTAAGTTCTATAAGTTGGCATGCCCACTTAAGTTTGTCATTGACCTGGAGTAAGTGAGTGCACCAATAGGGGGTTATCCATATTTTTTCTAATGGAATCTGGGCATCATGAGAACATAAGAATTGCCATCCTAGCACAGACCGAAGGTCCATCAAGCACAGTATCCTGTTCCAACAGTGGCCAACCCAGGTCCCAAGTACCTGACAGAAGCCCAAACAGGAGCAACATTCCAGAGCTGAGATTGTGATGTCATAAAGCCTCATTCTACCAATACCTAAGAGCCAACTTCATCAGTGATGTCACAATGGCTTGTTTGTGCTATACTTGGCTCACATAAGAACTGCCATCTTAGCACAGACCGAAGGTCCATCAAGCCTAGTATCCTGTTTCCAACAGTGGCCAACCCAGGTCCCAAGTACCTGGTAGAAACCCAAAGAGGAGCAACATTCCAGAGCTGAGATTGTGATGTCATAAAGCCTCATTCTACCAATGCCTAAGAGCCAACCTCAGCAGTGATGTCACAATGGCTTGTTTGTCCTATACTTGGCTCACATAAGAGCATAAGAGCTGCCATCCTAGGACAGACCGAAGGTCCATCAAGCCTAGTATCTTGTTTCCAACAGTGGCCAACCCAGGTCCCAAGTACCTAGCTAAATCCCAAGTAATAAAACAAATTTTATGCTGCTTATGCTAGGAATAAGCAGTGGATTTCCCCAAGTTCATCATATTTATGGTATTGTATCTTGAATATTGTTTACTGAACCAAATATAGCAAGATTATTAATAACAATTGAACAATAATTACAATATCTTCATTGAGAGAACACTTACATATCAAATGTACTTGGTTAATTTCATAAACAATACCGCCAACATCCCCCCCTGTCCAAATAATGATGGCTTATGGCTTTTTCTTTTAGGAAATTATCTAAACCTTTTTTTTAACCCTGTTAAGCTAACTGCTTTCACCACATTCTCCGGCAATGATTTCCAGAGTTTATTACACGTTGAATGAAGAAATATTTTTCCCTGGTTTGTCTTAAATTTACTACTACAGTACTTAGTAGCTTCATCACATGCCCCTTAGTCCTGGTATTTTTGGAAAGAGTAAACAAGCGATTTACATCTACCCATTCCATTCCACTCAGTATTATAGACCTCAATCACATCTCCCCTGAGCTGTCTCTTCTCCAGATACTGTTATAGTTACAGGTGTTCCCCATGTTACATTAGGGTACTCAAACAGAGGTGCTCAGCTATAGAACTGTCCCCTTAGACTGTAAACCTTCTGGGGAGATGACACCCTCCCCCCCCCCGCCACTGTACCTGACTGCAAAAGGCATGAACTAAATCCAAAATCCCTCCCACTTCCCTAAATCTAACATACTGTGCAGCAAATTAGCTGGAAAATCCGAATATCATAAATTCTTTCCGTTTTACATAGATACAGAGACAAATGAAGGCAGATAAAAGACCATACAGCTTATTTTGCTCTGCCTTAGATCTTCCTGCAACTCTTGATCATAGATGAGCCCTAAATTCCTAATATTCTGATTAATCTAGCGAGTTACTCTTTAAGATAGTGGGAGAATTCTGTGTGTCAGAAAAACACATGTTTTGGAAGATTAAAGAGACACTGTTGAGTTTATCACAATGGGAATGCAACATTCTCTACAATATAAAATTTGCTCTGAGCATCTATTCAGTCCTTTCTTTACAGGGTTCCTTTGTCTTTTTTAAATGGGGGCCACAATGGCCAGGACTTGTTTACAGCTGTGGCACAGCACAAGGGAGAAGCACAGATGAATACAGTGGGAGATGGTCCACGGATATGACATATGTATATTTTACAGGAGAAGCGTCAGATGTCCTTTTGAATCTATTGCTAAATTTTCAGAAGGAAGCCAGCCAATAGCTCAGTGTTTATGTTTATTAAAAACAGGAAGGAAGGGTGAGTAAGTGGGCATCAATTCTGTCCTTCACACACGCATTCTTTCTTTATCTTCCCTTCCAATGATCCCAGTGCTGTCTCCCGTCTCTGACCTCAGTACATACCGCTTTCTCTCTTGCCTGACTGTAGCACTCTCCCCCACACTAGGCATGGGCACAAATAATTTCATTCCAGAAGGAAGCTCTCTTTGGCATGAAGTAAATACCACAGCCAGCATTAGCAGTAAATTTGAGAGTTTACGATCATACTGCCTATACTCTGGCAGAGGAATGAAGTTCATTACTGTTAAGTAGGAGCCCAGATTGGAGCCTATGTAAGATGTGTACTTATAAGTACATACTTACACACTCACACACTTGTAAGTACGTACTTGTAATGCAAAATTGGTGGTTCTTTCTCTGACGTTGCAGGAGAGTAGTGACTGTTCTAAATGAGCGAGGTCTTGCAATACGAGTACGCAGTTGTAACTGTGCACTTATAAGTGCGCATTTATAAGTATGTACTTATAAGTGCGCATTTATAAGTGCGTACTTATAAGTACGTACTTACAAGTGCGCACTTTACAACTGCGTACTCGTATTGCATGACCTCGCTCATTTGTAAGTATGTACTTACAAGTGCGCACTTACAAGTACACAGTTACAACTGCGTACTCGTATTGCAAGACCTCGCTCATTTGTAAGTACGCACTTATAAGTACGTACTTACAAGTGTGTACTTACAATTACACAGTTACAACTGCGTACTCATATTGCAAGACCTCGCTCATTTAGAACAGTCACTACACTCCTGCAGCGTCAGAGAGAGAACCACCAATTTTGCATTTAGCAGCAGACAATCCCATTCTCCGTCTTCCCTGTTATTAGGATTGCAAGATTTTCCAATTGGAAAATCTGGACCCCCTAGACCCGCCCCCAGGCCCACCCATCCCCGCCCTAGCCCTGCCCCTGCTGACTGCTCTTTTCGGGCAGGGAGGAAGTCTGCACAATGCGATTTGAGGAGGCTTTCCAAAGCCCGGACAAAGTGCCAGGTTTTGAAAAGCCGTCCGGATCCCCAGACTTGTCCTCAAAAGGACCTGTTATCGAACTCAGTAAACATATTTTGGGATACAAATCCACCTGTATTCCCTCTTTGTGGATAGGGGATGGGATTTGATAGACCATCTTTCTGTAGTACAACCAAAGCGGTTTACATATTATATACAGGTATTTTGTACCTGGGGCAATGAAGAGTTAGTTGATTTCCCTAGAGTTCCACAGAGCTGCAGTGGGAACTGAACTAGGCTCCCCTATTTCTCAAACTGCTACGGTGCTAAACTAATCATTAGACTCCTCCTCCACTTTAGTTCTCTCAATATACAGTACCTTGAGTGAATTAATTCAGAAAGGTGGTAAATAAATCCTAATCACTCAAAACTCCTGGTTACAGCCACAGCCTCAGCACCCTGGGGTTGTGCATTCAAACCCATGCTGCTCCTTGTGACCCTGGGCAAGTGGCTTAAGGGCAAATTCTATAAGAAGTGCCCAAATGTTAGGCACCAATATAAGCACTGTTCAGCGTGATTCAAGTAAAATTGGGTGCTGTTTAGTGAATCATGCTGAGCGGCACCTATTTGGGCACCTATTTTGGAGGCGCCCATTAAATAGGCCAGCTCTAGGCACACTTAAAAGTTAGGCACCTAGCGGAGCGCTTAAGAGCAGTGATTCTGTAAGAAGGCGCCTAACACATAGCCACGCCCATAGCTAACATGCATAGCGCCTATTTTTTTAAAGGCCACCTAAATTTTTAGAGGCGCCTTGTTACAGAATCACCTTTTTCTTGATAGGCGCCTATGTTTCAATCAGTGCTGATTAAAAAGCTTCATTGGGCTTGGTAGTCAATTTAGGTAGGCGCCTATCGAGATGGCCGTCTCTGAAATAGGTGCCTAACTTTAGGCGCTGGTTATAGAATTTAGGCCTTAATCCCCCAATTGCCCCAGGTACATTAAGTAGATTCTGAGCTCCCTTGGGAGAACGGTATAGAAAATTGAATAAATAAATAAAAATAAAATAAGAATAAATATATGCCAGTATGTTTCAGACTCTCCACATTGCCTTCAACGCTTGTCTAAGGCATCCTTCTTTTTTCTTGGCCTAGAAGACCAAGACCAAGTTCCTCCCTGGGCATGGAGCCCATTTTCAATCTTCTACATCTTGTACAAAGGTCCTTAGCTTCTCCCCACAGTCAGTTATTATGTCTCCAGCTTTAAAGAAGTTGATCTCCCAACTAGTGTATCCCCCTTCTTTACCTTTGAGTGGCAGGAGAGAGTGTGACCCAGTGGTTAACAACTACAGCCTCAAACCCACACTGCTCCTTGTGACCCTGGGCAAGTCACTTAATCCCTCCATTGTGGTTCCCAACCCTGTCCTGGAGGAACACCAGGCCAATTGGGTTTTCAGGCTAGCCCTAATGAATATGCATGAAGCAAATTTGCATGCCTATCACTTCCATCATATGCAAATCTCTCTCATGCATATTCATTAGGGCTAGCCTGAAAACCCGATTGGCCTGGTGTTCCTCCAGGACAGGGTTGGGAATCACTGGCCCTAAGGTACATTACAGATTGGGAGCCCGCCAGGACAGTCAGGGAAAAATGCTTGAGTATCTGAATAAATTCATGCAAACCATTCTGAGCTCCCTTGGGAGAACGGTATAGAAAATTGAATAAATAATTAAAATAAACCTGGAATAAGGACCCAGAATGTTCTTCCTATTACTACAAGGAAAACACATTTTGGCCTCCTCTACATATGCTATATCTATACAGCACTACCTAGTACATCCTGAACTACAGGAGTGACGTTTCCCACACGTGGTTAATCAATAGTTTTCATCACCTATGAATGAACTTCAACCTGCGTAGTGCGTAGCTAATATAACTCCGCCCCCTCCTGGCCAGTCACCAAGGGGCCCAGCACGCGATCATTACCCAAACTGCACCCGGGCAAGAACGGCGCTGTCTATGGTTTCAGGCGACTCTCTAGCCCGTTCTCACGTACCACTTAGCCAAGTTGCTGCAGCTTCTCTCTGGTTCCGGGTCGCCGTCCTTGTCTCTTCGTTTGCGGTCCCGGAAATAGCCCACACGTGTTTCCGGAATGTGCTGTGTGTGCTGAAGTTGAAGGTGTTTCCGAGGTAGGCGCTCCGGTGTAGAGTTTTGGTAATGTTTGGTGCCATGACTTCTATCCTCTTGCGGCTGTAAGAGACTTTTCTCTCTCCTTGCTTCTCTCGCACAGCGCTAAGGAACGGGTGACAAGCAGCATCCCATTTATTCTTGTGAACTGCCGGAGGAAAGTCTGCGTTTTATCATCTACCCGGCAGCAAGTTCAGTAGGAGGCTATGCTGGGCCTTTCAGTGGTTCACACAACGGAGCTGCGGGTTGGACGTTAATGCTGTTTTTGTTGAGCAGAACAGTCCACCTCTCTTTCTATATCTCCTGGTCGTCCCGTGGTTCTCCCTGGGCTTCTCCTGTGTCCCTCCTCACCCTTCATTAGCCCTCCAAGTCTTCGGCAGCATCTGGTGCCATTACTGGTACCTCCACTGGTCGCCACCGTCCCGGCCTGTCCCTCCGCCCAGACTGCGGAGGTCCTTGGACTCTCCCAGCTATCCGTCCATCGGTCATCTTATCCGGCACACGTGCATTGATGGCTCTCCCAGCCCCTCAGTTGGCTTTTCGCCAACACATGCACCGAAAACTCCTAACTGCTCCGTCACCCAGTTGTCTTATCCGGCACACATGCACTGAGGGCTCTCCCAGTCCCTCAATTTTCTCACCGACACATGGCTGAAGACTCCAAGCTGCTCCGTCACCCAGTCTTATCCGACACATGCACTGAGGGCTCTCCCAGCCCCTCAGTTGTCTTTTCGCCAACACATGCACCGAAGACTCCTAACTGCTCCGTCACCCAGTTGTCTTATCCGGCACACATGCACTGAGGGCTCTCCCAGCCCCTCAATTTTCTCACCGACACATGCGCTTTAGACTCCAAGCTGCTCCGTCACCCAGTCTTATCCGACACATGCACTGAGGGCTCTCCCAGCCCCTCAGTTGTCTTCTCGCCAACACATGCACCGAAGACTCCTAACTGCTCCGTCACCCAGTTGTCTTATCCAGCGCACACACACACTAAGGGCTCTCCCAGCTCCTCAATTTTCTCACCGACACATGCGCTTTAGACTCCAAGCTGCTCTGTCACCCAATCTTATCCGACACATGCATTGAGGGCTCTCCCAGCCCCTCAGTTGTCTTCTCGCCAACACATACACCAAAGACTCCTAACTGCTCTGTCACCCAGTTGTCTTATCAGGCACACAAGCACTGAGGGCTCTCCCAGCCCCTCAGTCGTCTTCTCACCAATGCATGCACTGAGGACTCTCCTGGATTCTCCTTCACTGGTCTTGCCCCTCTAAGCCTAAGCCCCTCTACTCCAGGCTGTATCAGGTCCCCAGTTACTTCTTGCTCTTTCACCACCTGTGAACGGGTCCCCATGGACCCCACCACTGGGTTTTCTCTGCTGCACCAGTCCCCCCTGTCAGCCACACAGGGCCAGATCTCTCTCTCTCTCTCCACCCTGTCATAATAGAATTAAATGGTCCTCGATGGAGACTGCCCCAACTTTGTTGGCTGAGCTGAGAATTTTCAGCGGCTCCTCATAGGGCGAGATTAGTGTATATGGAGGTGAGCCTTTAAAAGCAAAATGGTACAAAGGCAGTGCACAAGTGTGACATTAGCAAGATGAGTTATTGTTTTGTGATAATTTGTAAAAGTAGATGCATTGATGTTAGTTTTGTGCTTTAGCCTTTCTTGATGGTAGCCTTTGGTTGACTTTCCCTGGCTTTCCTGAACTTTACCTCTTTGGATAGGAAGGTAAGTCCAGGAGAAGACTGAGTAAAGAACTGGTGCAGCCCTGCAATCCCCAAGTAGGGGGAATTTCTCTTCTGATGTGGGTTTCACTGCGGTAGCTGTTGCCTTGAACTGAGGAAAACTTCAAAATTGGAATTCTTTGCAGCTTGGCCCATGGGCAAAACACTCTGTGATGTTGACCAAGTTGACTATGGTAGCCACTTCTTTCAAAGAGGCACGTGTTTTCTTTGGCATTTGCTGTGAATATAGACAAAAGGATCTAACCAGCTAGAAACACAAGCATTCTAGAGTTGAGACAGCATGTCTGATTAGGGTGCTCACAAATGTTAAATATAATCAAAAATAAAATCAAAATAACAAACTGATAAACTTCCAGTGAATGTAAATAATCCCGATATGGGGTGTCAGATATGACCAATTAAAGCAAGACACTTCAACGGTCTGTCAATTCTTCATTCATCCCCAATGGTTATAGCATCGTGATATATTTGTATATTTTTTTTGAAACTTTTCTTTATACTTTTTATACTCTTTATACGTTTTTCAATGCATCTATCTTGGAAATAAATTAAGTATTAAGAACTTATCTTCGTTCAATTGTGGGTGATGATTATAGTCGCTGGAACACAATATGACTATAATCATCACCCACAATTGAACGAAGATAAGTTCTTAATACTTAATTTATTTCCAAGATAGATGCATACGTATAAAAAGTATAAAGAAAAGTTTTAAAAAAATATACAAATATATCACGATGCTATAACCATTGGGGATGAATGAAGAATTGACAGACCGTTGAAGTGTCTTGCTTTAATTGGTCATATCTGACACCCCATATCGGGATTATTTACATTCACTGGAAGTTTATCAGTTTGATTAGGGTGCTGCCATTTTGTACCCCTGCCTTTCTTCCTCCCCCAACAGTGGAAACTGATGAGTTGCTCAAACCTTAATAGTAATAGTCTGTCTCTTGTATTTTCCTCAGGGGCCTGGAAAGGTGGCTGGAGCTCTGAAAAGAGCTTTCTGTTGTAGGTATGATGGATCTCCAGAGGGCACAGCAGCTGGCAGCTGAGCTGGAGGTGGAGATGATGGCTGACATGTACAACAGGTAAACAGTGCTGAAACACTAGTGAAAAGACAGATCAGTGGTGGAAAGAGAGAAGGAGCACTTAACGGAGACACCGGTGATGCTGCAGTGCAGGGGAAAAATGTTGCTACACATCTGTGGTGCAGCAGCACAGATGCATGAACTAAAGTGACAGAGGAGGATTGTGGAAGATGAACAGGTCTAGTGGTTGTTTCAGTTCTATTGATTGCGCCTGCACATTTTAAAAAAAAAGTGAAAAGAGGGGGTTGAAGTTGAACCTCAAATTCATGTTCTGCTTAAAAGAAATGTAACGTCAATTGCTGCAGGGACAGGATCATTTTGTAAGTGCCCCTTAGCTTCTAGTATAGTGCAGCATTGCACACACATACTGAAATCACTAGATGGGTTTTGTTAATACACTAAAACCATAAATGAGTGGCAACCTTTAATGTGGGGCATGAAGGCTGGAGCGCCTTCAAATTTATTTCAGTAGCAACAAAAATCCAAAATCCTGAAAAGCTCTTTAAGCTGAAACAGATTACTGTAACATTATGATGTAAAGATCCTTTTAAGAATCTTTCCTGATTTTATCCTTATGGTGTCTTTTTGAATTGTCTCTTATGTGTATTATTTCAGGGTTGGTCCATGACGTCTTGTGTTTTGCCTTGCCTTGTAAATGATCAGCTAGTAAGTTTTTCATCAATTCTGTCCCACCATCTCTGGACAATCATGGTTTCCTATTTTTTTGTGTTGTTGGGATACTTATTTAAAACATTTTTTTATTGATGACAATACAAACATCAAAACAATAAACCATTGTCAAAAAATACAACCGTAGTCAACTATTTTTGAGTGATTCCACCACCCTCCCTCCCCCTTCTCACTTATGTAACATAAAATTATTGCGTCAGCAATACAACTCTCAAGTTGTTTCCCTAATTGTAACAAACAGATATATCCCCCCCCCCCCCCATCATACAACACCAAAAGGTTCCCAAGGTGGAATAAAAAGTATATTGAAAAGCCTAAGATATATTACCACAACATCAAATCTTCCTGCTATAAAATGGACACATAACACACTCCACAGTCCCAGATTCATTAAATTAGGAACTAATCCAATTCCCTGAAAGAAAAATGGAAGCTACTGGCACAAGAAGAATTCAGTGGTTTTGGGTCTATAACTACTGGTATATTGTAGTATATGGATGCTAATACCAATTATATTTCCCTCCCCTCAACCCTTTCTGTAATTCCAACTGAACTCCCATACAATATCAATTATGCTAAGGTGTTCAAGATAAGACTGTCTATGAAGTGTCAGCTGTTGTATAAATCTCTCATTTTCAGAAATAATTGTTTATGTTGGGATGATATTTAGCTTCCTGTGCCTCCCATTACGTTACGTTGACATTACATTTATTGACTTCTACAAGGTCTGTTCAAAAAGTTCCAGGACAGTTTGAATTGTGCTCCAACAGGAAGTTCTTTTGAGATGCACTAGGTGGCGTTGAATAGCTTAAAACCTCACGTGTAACCTTTTTTCCCCCGTTTGTTGATATCTGGTTTTGTCTCCGAGCTAAAGCAGTTTTTGTGCAAGTGTGTTTTCTTGATGGGCTATTTTTCATCATGTGACCTCCAATGAGCAGCGTTGCAGCATAAAGCTCAGTTTTAAATTGGGTAAGACAGCTATAGAAACTTATGAAATGTTGAAAGTGGCATATGGGGAAGATGTCATGAGTCGTGGAAGGTGCTTTGAATGCATCAAAACTCACAAATTTTGCGCAAAAAACACAAAAACAATTCTTCCCCAGCCACCTTACTCTCCTGACTTGGCCTCTGCTAACTTCTTTTTGTTTTCTAAACTTAAATCCACGCTGAAAGGAAAGTGATTCAACACCATTGAAGACATAAAGCAAAATTCAACGCAGCAACTTTTAATGATTCCTGAAGATGCATTTAAGGCCCGTTTCCAGAAGTGGAAATGACGTTCAGAAAAAGTGTATACGTAGGGGAGTACTTTGAAGAGAGCCTAATGGAATAAGTTGTAAGATTGTTTAATAAATTTTTATAAAATCAGTCCTGGAACTTTTTAAACAGACCTTAAATTCAGCCTTAATCTTTCAGTTCTAGGCAGATAACCTCTTATTGTAATCTGGACATTTCCAGGGAATTACATGTCAAAGCTTATTGTTAGACACACCTTGGATTAGCATTGCAGGGAATATTCCTAAATAACATTGTTTTGATTTATTTCCAGAAGATTCTATAATCTGATATGGTACCTAAAATTCTGACTACATCTTTATTACATTAGAGACTTTTATTCCACCTTAACTTCGCAGTTCTAGGCAGATTACAAAAGAAGTAAGCTGGACATTTCCAAGAGAATTACAGGATCAGGTGCTAATACAAGATTGTGATTTAGTTCGAAATAAGGGATGCTTAGTTACGACATTAGCTTGTCTTGACAAAGTTCCTTCGGGTTTTGTAATCAGGTTTTATCTGGTTTTGCTGCTTGGAATGACAGTAGGCCTTCTAACATTTTTAGCTTTTTTGTTTTTTTTTTTTTGATTGAGGGGTACATGTTTCTCTGAGGCCTTTTTGCTTCTTTCAGTGCAAGTCTATTGTTCAGGTAAATTGGGGCATAGCCCTGTAGTGCATTAATAGCCAACAGAATTTGAATAAGATTCGACCTTTCACTGAGAGCCAGTGTGTTTTTAAGTAGGCTGGTGTTATGTAGTCATATTTGTTCATGGAAAAGATTAATTTTCTGTATTTTGTATAGTTTGCAACTGTTTTATCTTTGCTGGACATGGTAGATACAAGATGTTGCAATAATCTAACATTTCCAAGATTAAGGATTGTACTAGGAGGCAAAATTGTGACTTTAAAAAAAAATTGCATAATATGTGCAGTTCCAATTCACCTCATCATGAATAAGGGCACTGGGGAGGGAATTTATATTCTCTTGGGGGTGTACCAATCCTCGAATTATTATGGAGAGACTAGCTCTAAACTTTAATAACAGCTTTTTTTTTTTTCTTTTTTGTAAGGAAGTTGAGTACTTTCCTTGTGGTGGAGGGCAGCTCGAGTCATATTGGGCTGTCAGACAGTACACAAGGAAAGAATGCTTTTTGGGGCTCTGAAGAGAATGGTGGTTGCTGTATCCAAATGTCCTTCTTCCTCCTTGACCTAGACAGTCGCTGCTGCTCCCCCAAAGTCTATCACTGAGTTAACGTGGTGCATTTGCTTATGAGTAAATTTTAGATCATAAAAACATAAGAATAGCCTTACTGGGTCAGACCAATGGTCCGTCCAAGCCCAGTAGCCCATTCTCACAGTGGCCAATCCAGGTCATTAGTACCTGGCCAATATTTATCTCTTAGATATGTCAGTAAATAAGTTGTAGGTACTAACTGAAAAGCTGTGGGTGTTTTCTGTACTAACTTTTAACACGTGTGCTTGAGTGCTACTTCCTTTTTTAGACAAGTACAGAATGAGCCTTAGGTGGTGGTTTGCGAAAGCGTAAGTGAATTGCATTGCTGAGATGCTGTATGTTTGGAAACTTTAAACAGCTGCAGGTAAAGAGTGGGCAGATGGCTGATGTAACCAGGTGTTCTTACAGCCAATACACACTTAATATTTGATTAAGTGTATAATAACTAGGAAAAACATCCGTGCATTCCACCCTTCCCCCCCTTGCCCTCTTATTCCTTTTACTTTGGACATCTTTTGTAGCCATGCAAATAGTCCTTCGTGCTGTTATCCCACCCATAATTTACTTCTTTATTCAAACATTTAATTCAGTTGCTCGGCATTGCCATAAAGAGGATTAGGGTTCAATTCCCAGCTTAGATCTCTCATCCCTGAAGCTGACTGGGGATTCTGCAGAGATGGCACTTACACATCCTGGAAAAAGAGTGTCTGAACCATCGCTCGAGGACTATACCAGGGCAGGTGACTGGGCGAAGTCATTGGGGTTGGGCGGTTGTAATAAGGAATCCTTGTGAATGAATATCTGTGATGCTATAGTAGATTAAGGCAGAGGGCTCAGTACATAAAAGATAATTTGATTATGTTAGGGCTTTTGACTTTAAGTTTTAGCTGACACATGCCAATGTAAAATAGGGATTTATTGGATAAACGTCAAAAAACACCACCTCCCCTAGTACTCTCACCTTTCTCCTGGCTTGTCTTGTATCTTGCATTTGGTTTTCATGTCTTTTCAGTGCCAGTGACTCCTGAGAGATACAAATGTACATGTTCGATTCCATTGGAAAAGGGACTCGACAATAGAATATGCCAGTAAACTCCAGTTTTTTTTAGTATGCCAGTTCACTCCAGAGTCCTCTTTAAATGTGCCTGTTTAGCGTTCAAGATCCTACATGGCATCCTCCCTCCTGTTATCCCACTCTTCTGGAATTCCTCTAACCCTAATTCCACTAGATCCTCCCAAAAACTGAAACTATCATTCCCCTCTACAAAAGGTATATCCCACGTAGGAAAACTAGGAACATCCCTCCCCTTTAGAACCACAGAACTCTGGAATAACCTCACATCCCCGCTCAGTTTCAAGTTCCCTCCAATCCTTCCGCAAACACCTGAAAACTTGGCTCTTTTCAAAAACCTAACACCTCCCACTCTTTGGTTCTTTATCTTCCTAGCTCCTTTCGTATAACCCTTCATTGTAGCTCCTTTTCAACCTAACCCTGTAAACCGTGCCGAGCTCTACGCTTGTGGAGATGACGCGGTATACAAACCTAAGGTTTAGTTTAGTATGCTTAGTATACCTCTAATTTTAGCTGGAAAATAAACACATTTTACAAATACCTAGGAAAAGAAACCCTGATTATAGTTCATTCTTGAGGAGTAACGGTGGAGTAATGGTTTTGGAAGGGCCACTAGTATAGAATCTTTGGGGAGGAATCTATATTCCCATTCAGTCAAAAATCCCAGTCACATTTTTCTTCATGCAAAGTGACTTAACACGTCGTAGAAATGTATTAACAACTGCCAGGGTTTTTATTTTGTATTTTTTGGGGGAAGGGGTGTGTGGAGGGGGGTCTGTGCTTCCTTGCGAGATTGTAGGTGAGCAACAGATGAGAGAGCTACTCGGGGTCCAGTTAGCTCAAGAATTTGGAGATAAAGCGTGGTTTTTAGAATTTTTCCCTACTCACAAATGGTGGAAGGGGTTGTATATTTGGAGCTGGCTTTGTTTGCTACATACTCGTAAAGGATATTGTTTGCTACATGCAAAGGAATATGCTGATATTGTCTCCTGTTACTGTAGTTTCTTGGCAAGAAAGCTAGAACGGGATAAACCCAAGAGCAGCAAGTGCACTTGCTTTAAGGGTGACTATTTAGCTCACACCTTTTTCAATAGTAGCTCAAAGGGAATTACATTGACCTTTAAAATCAGACTCGCACACTCGCCAGCTTTTATCGATAAAATCCTTACCCCATACAATTCATCACGAACACTTCGATCAAACTCGCAGAATTTTTTGGTAATCCCTTCCATTTGTAAAATTGTTGGACACAACTCGCAAATCGATCTTTTCGGTCATGGGTCCCTCACGTTGGAATGCATTGCCCCGAGACCTTAGACGAAAGAATCTTCTTTGATGAAATTCAAATCTAAGCTTAAAACGTTTCTATTCAAAGATGCTTTTAGTACATGTTAATGAACATCTCACCCGAGGATGACAAATCATTTCCTCTCCTGCTGTGTTTTCCCCTTTCCCTCTCCCCCTTTATTTTTATTTTGATTGAATTAAGTATTCCTTTCCCCTTTTTCCTCTTGGTTTCATGTCAGTTTAGTTCAGTCTATGAACTCCCCTTAATGATTTTAATAGAATTGTAAACCATTAAGGCATGTATGATTGACAGTATATCAAGAAACTATTAAATTTGAAACTTGTACAGTAAGTATTTTCCTGTATCTGAGATCTCACAACCTGAATTTTTACCCGAGGCAACAAAGAGCTAAGGCCCAGATTCTCAAAACTTTAACGCGGTCACTAAACTGGTTTCCGATGGTTTAGCCTGCATGCATTTCAGCAGAAATTATCAAAATGGCTTTGTCTTTAATGAGCTTTCTAGCAGTCTCCGACACTGCCTTGTATATGGACTCTTTAACATTAAAATGAGCACTCTGGATTCTTTAAAATCGCTGAGCCATTTTCTAAGAGTGGCATCTGCTTTTAGTGACAAAAATCAGCGACTGGTCCAGGGGTGCCGGTACAGTGACAGCACTGTTTAAAATCTTGGCAGCACTGTTTCAAACCCCAGCAGTGGGAGAGATGCCCATTCTCTCACGTTGCCACACAATTCCCCTCGCTCCCTGTCTCCGACCCCTCTCACCCCCCATACCTTGAATTAGATGACTGACTGGAGGAATGCGTACTCCCTCCGGCCAGCTGTCCCACCTCTTCAAAATGGGCCTTCCCCTCCTCGGTGCATCCTGGGATGCATCGGGGAGGAGCCCGAGGCTCTGATTGGCCCAGGTTGTTTAAGGCCCCTCCCATAGTGCAATTTGGCAAACTGAAGAATAGCAAATCGCTTGTACCAGATGCACAGATAAAATTGAAAAATAAACTTGCAGAACTGTTTTTAGTAATATAGCGGGTGGCCAATTTTTAAAAAGGGTTCCAGAGGTGATCTGGGAAATTATAGGCTGGTGAGTCTGATGTCTGTGCCGGGCAAAATGGTAGAGACTGTTGTAAAGAACAAAATTACAGATCATATAGGTAACATATCCCTAAAAAAATGCTTTTGTGGTTTTGTAAAGGTGGGGATAGTGACATAATAGATGACTGAAAAAAAATATGATGTAATATTTCATATACATACTGATCTTGATTGTCCTTGTTTTCAGGGCACAGACTGTAGAAGTCTTCCTTGCAGTGGCCTTGTTCTCCCACTATTGAAGCCCATCCAAATCTGTCCAGTCATTTGGGCATAGAAGTCTGCCTGGCATTTGCTTAGTAACTCCAGCAGTGGGGAAACAATCGAGACACCGCTACTTTATGTTTATCCCATGCGTTTTTAAATTCCGTTACTGTTTTCATCTCCACCACCTTCTGCGGGAGAGCATTCCAGATATCTACCACCCTTTCCATTAAAAAATCCCTACTTTTCAAGTTATTCCTAACGTTGTAGATGTTCAAGCCGGTTCCCTCTCTGATCCACCCAAACATATTTATAAATAATGTAAAGATGGAAATAACTAGTGAGGTAATTAAACTTGCTGATGACACAGTTATTCACAATTGTTAAATCGCAAAAGGATTCTGAGAAATTGCAAGAGAACCTTACGAGGGCATCCAGATGACAAATAGTGTAACATGTGAGCAAGTGCCAAGTGACGCATGTGGGGGAAAAAGAACCCAAACTATATCTATGTGATGCAGGGTTCCGCATTAGGAGTCACAGTTGAGGAAAAGGATCTAGGCGGCCTTGTTAATATGTTGAAACCCTCTGCTCAGTATGCCGTAGCGGTGAAGAGAGCAAATAGAATGTTAGGGATTATTAGAAAAGGTGGTGGATACATGAAACGCGCTACCGGAGGATGTGATAAGCAGAAGCACGCTACAGGACTTCAAAGAAGGTCTGGACAGGTACCTGGAGGACAAAGGGATTGAGGGGTACAGGTAGGAGTAGAGGTAAGGTTATAGGGTCAGGATTAGAGGTAAATTATAAAATTAGTCAGAGACCACTGTTCAGGCAGTGGGCCTGATGGGCCGCCGCGGGAGTGGACCGCTGGGCGAGATGGACCTCTGGTCTGCCTCAGCGGAGGCAACTTCTTATGTTCTCTTGTAATTATTGCTCCATGGTGCGACAGCATCTCGAATATTGTGTGCAATTCTGTTCAGTTGATTTGATATACCGCAAATATTAACAAGTAAATCTATGCAGCTTACAAAGTGTAAAAACTGGGAGGGTTGAACATGAACACAGAAGACACAACAGTGGACAATACAAGACCCATTGAAATGAGAGGATAAAGGGGCAGGAGAGATTTCAATATTAACAGAGGTATGTGAGGAAGGGAAGCAGAGGAAATTACCTCCGATAGGAGGTTATGCCTCCAAGAAGGTTGAGTGAAATTGGACTTCAAAAGCTAATGTATATAGTATGCTTTTAATTGGGATTTTGAATTTTGCATAAGAGGGCTTCGATCCTGAGGTAAAGAAGTGAGTGAGTGCCACAGAGTGGGTGCAGCAGCTGAGAGAAACCTAAAAGAAGGGTTTTGCCAAGAACTAAGTGCCCTCTTTGGGGTGTATTGAACCTCTCAAAAAAGATATAGCGGCATTAGAAAAGTTACAGAGAAGGGTGGCAAAAATGATAAAGATTTAAAGTGACAATGCACCTGGCAGCGTCCATACTGGGTTCAGTGGATGTCACCCACATGTGAGAATCTATGCCTGCTGACGTAGGAGAACACCTGCTACAGGTAAGTATCTTTTCCTTTTCCAAGTGTTTTTAGGACTTTACTGCTACCTGATTCAGTATGGAAGTGGAATATAAACTGTGTGCCAGGTTTAATTCAGCATGTGCTCTTCTATCTGTTTAAGTCTTATTTTGTTCACTGTGTCAAACATCTACCTAAAATGTAAACCCTCACTTTGCTTCCCATGCAATCTGAGTGAATAGAGTAGCTCATACCGTAGGTCTCATCGAATCATTGCTCGCATGTGGTGCTGTACTAACCAGTGAAACCAGTCCTTGCCAGAGGGAGAGGGAAGGCTGTGTCCCCCTCCCAGTTACGCTTTTAGAAGAATCAGCAAGTTTCATTTATTAGGAAGATTCTAGCCTGCATCTTGCACATGGGGTAGGAGTTGATCCTGGGTTCCTGGAAGTGAAAGTTTAATAGGATTCTTTCTCACCCCACCCCTTTAGGGTAGTCAGCAGGTTGGGAAAGTTTTGTGGCCCTGGAATTAACTCATGTTCGTGTTTTCTTTACCCCCCCCCCCCCCCTTTTTCTCTGCTATTTCCCAGGATGACAAATGCCTGCCACCGGAAGTGTGTTCCCCCTCATTATAAGGAGGCTGAGCTGTCAAAGGGGGAGTCTGTGTGCTTGGATCGTTGTGTTGCCAAGTACCTGGACATCCATGAGCGCATGGGCAAGAAACTGACGGAGCTGTCGATGCAGGACGAGGAGCTGATGAAGAGAATGCAGCAGGGGACAGGGCCAGTGCAGTGATCACTCTGTACACAGGGACACTAACTTATAACAGACTCTGTATTAAAGGGCACATATGTGCCAATCAGGAAAGCATCGTGTCCAATTACTGGCTTCTGGCTCATGTCATGGTAACTCTGTATTGTGCGTTTGCAGTGCTGGTAGTGCTTGGTCTTTCCATAGCACGAACTCTGTTCTACAGTGTCTCATTCCTTATTCCGTGGGGGTGTTTATGGTTCAGTTATGCCAGTGTCTCTCAAACTATGTGCTGCGGCACAATGGTGTGTCCTGAAGAGATTCCAGAGTCTGTCATTGTTATGGGTGTCTGTGTGCATAAGGATACAACCACCCAGGCAAGCATCATTCTTTGACGTGATAATTTTCAAGGCCCAAATGTCAAAACTTTATTTTTATTTGTTATGTAGTAGTTATCCTAACTTGAGCAACAAAGCAATCGAGGCTTTGTCACTGTTTGGGTCTTCTTATCTTTGCGAACTTGAATTTTCAGTTCTGACAGAAATTAAATTGAAAAAAAGACTGCAGATGGCGGATGATGAAATGTGTGTTTGTTTGTCAACTATCGAGCCGTGTTGAGTTAATTTACATTAAAAAACAAGCAGATCCATCGCATAGATTAACATTTCTTTCTACTTTAGTTTTCACCGTTGTTACAATTACCCATACATAGCTTAAAGAACTTTTCAAATTTAATTTTATATTGGTTTTGTAATTTTAAAATTTAAATTGTAATGTGCCGTGAAAAACATTTGCTCCATTTAGTGTGCAAGAGTTAAAAAAGTTTGAGAGACACTGAGTTATGCTGATAGCCCTGGCAGCGCTTTGGGAGTTACTGGTTTAGATTGATTCCCTTGTAGCAGGGGTTCTAAACCTTGACCTTGGGACGTACTTAGCTGGTCAGGTTTTCAGGATATTCACCATGACTATGCATGAGATATATTTGCATTCACAACCTCCATGCTATGCAAATCTATCTCATGTATATTCATGATTGGCATCCTGAAAGCTAACTGGCTAGGTGTGTCCCAAAGACTGGGTTGAGAAACGGTGCCTTGTAGGGCTGGCTCTTTCTGTCCCAGTGACTCTTTCACCGTGCTGCAGTGAATGCTCTTCTACCCATGTGGAGTCCCTCTCTCTCCTTTCTGCCATTCTTTGATGATTTTTGTCTGCCCTCTCCTGGGTGCAGTTCTCAAGAGAAGCTTTAACACTCAGCCCAGGAGGGCTGTGGTGATAGTGTGAAGTGAGTCTGGATCTTGCTGCACTCTGCCAGTGGGAAGAAATACATATTTTGATACAGATCAGGGCAAGGAGATATCCAGGATCAAGATTTAAGTGATCTGTTTTTCTATTGTGTTAGCGACTTGCTTTTGAACTGACATTTGCGCTCTCAGCTTTAAGTGACTTGTAGGTTGGATTGGAAGGACACAAGGAAATGTGATTTTATAAACATACAGGTATGTTCTAGTCCCTAGGGTACTCGCTTATTCAGGTATTTTCAGCCTCAGCCAGTTTTAGCCTACCCTTGTAAATGAGTATAACTGTCAAAAGCTAGTCACAAATGTTAGCCTAATAACAAAGTCTTGCCTACAGCTTGCTTGTTAAACTTTGCAAGTTTTTGAGAGAGAGATTCAATTTCCTTGTTCAGCATTCAGTGAATGTCCAGAACTTCTTGGTGTGTGGTACAATTTTGGGTAGAGCTCTATAGGGGCAGTGTCCCACTTTCTCAAGCACAGGCAACCCAAATTCTCTTAATTTGCAAAAGCTATCCTTGCAACTCTGGGTGACCGCCCCTAGATTCTTGCTGTGATTACAGAGCCATGTTGGTGCACGTGTAAAAGGCCAGCACTGCCGAGGCCTTAAGTAACTCAAGAGTCTTGTAAGCTTTTCAGTACTGCCAACAAAGGTACTTAAAGGGAACATGGAGGCAGAGTTGCATTTCTGGAATAGTTTGCCTCCAGTATGCTTGACATGCTAAAGGGAAATACATTTCATCCTCTAATCGGGGAGAGTGTAAGTAAGGAGTATTATGTGCCTGGTTTTTTGGGGCTTTTTTTAGTGAAGATAAATCCACATTGGCAGTAAAGGGGAGTTTGATTTTCTCTGGCAGAAACATGGGAAGAAAAAGAGGGTCAGCAGTTAAAGAACAAACCTAAGATATGCTGCTCAGAGATTCTCATGGCCATGGTGTTGCAGGAAATTTAGTATTTTTTTTCACAGAACAATTCCAAGTGTGTTGTATATACTTGCTAAACAGTCACCTAATTTGTTGTTGATCTTGGGCATTCCCATGCAATGGGCTAAGCTTCCCCCCCCCCATACCAGAACTTAGGGGCAGATGCACAAAACTCCATTGCTGTAGAGGAACAGTATCGGCAAAACACTGGTCTGCTTTTAGCAACCAATACACAACACTAACAGAGTGCAAATTATTTGCACGCTGTTACTGTTGAGCATTGGTCATTAAAGGGGTTGGAACTTCTTTGGACAAGCCTACAAGAACTGTGGAGTAAGCACAACTGTTATGTGCATATCAAAGGAACCTTTGCTCTTACCTTACCCTTTAAAAAAGAAAAAAAAAGTCATCCACTGGACTTCTCCTCCCTCCCTCCCAGACTAGAGACCCCTTCCCCCCAAATATCCATAGTGGTCCAGGACTGAGCTGGGGCAGGCACCCCAGCTCAATGACTCCCATATCCCCAAGTGTTTCAGGTCTGGGCCAGTTGGACAATTCTCCCTCCCCCAGACCCTTGATCAGCCTGATCCCCCATCTTACCTTAGTATGGCTACTCCCTCCTACCTCTGCTTGGTGCATCATGGGAGAGGCCTAAAAACCTACTTTCTAGGACTCGGGGCTGGGAGGGGGAATGATTCAGCTGGGGGTCTCGGGAGGTAGAGGGGGTAGGAGAGCTGTCCAACTGGCCCAGACCTATGGACCCCACCCCATCATGGATATTTGTTTGGATAGGGTTCGGGGGCAGGAGAGGTGGGATGTGGGTCTCCTGGACCACCAAGGATATTTTTAGTTTGTTTGACTTTGAGGAGGGGGGAGGTCAGGTTGGGTTATTTTAGTTTTGTGGTATGCTTCACTTTCCTGTCGGTGCTGACAGGAAAGTAAAGGCTGGGAGCTGTCTGTAGTTTGACAGGGGTTTAAAAGAGCTCATTAGCACAGAATCTGCTAATGAGATCTTTTTAATACAAACAAGCTTGTTAGCATAAGACTTTTGGTTACTGTTTCCATGCACAGAAAAGCAGTGACCAAAAGCCTCGGTGTTTTTGGCCTTAGAATAGTGTTTCATTTAGACTAGATAAAGCAGTCTAAATGAAACCTTGCCTGCAAAGTGGGCTTTATGCATTTGCCCCTTAGTCTTGCTTTCTTATGTACTGCCTGAAACTATCCGAGTGGTGCATATTCAGGGATTGTCTCTTGCATAGTTAATGTAAAGTACTGAGTACCTCTGGCAGCTAGAAATGATTAGTAATAGGTACAATAGGTATTTTTCTAGCCTCGGATGGCTTCTAATCGAAGGGACCCCACTATTAAAAATGCATTATGACCCAGAAATATCAAAGAAGAGACAAATTAATTTAATCATGTATTTTTAATGAGAATAACATGGGCAGACTTGATGGACCGTTCAGGTCTTGATCGGTTATCAGTTACTATGTTTTGGGCTTAATGCACTATAATGCAGAATTGATAACGCATAGCAAGCCAAAACTAATGTTGCGACAAGAAGCATTTGGATTAACACACAGTACCTGCTTCCGGTTTACACGGAAGCACTTAATGCCTCCTAGTTAGGAGGTTCTAAGTGCACCCTCTTCCCTTCCCCCACCCAACGTACATTACTTGCCTAACACATGAGCTGGTTAATGCTTTCATGCCCACGCCAAACTACTTGACTGAAATTTTTTTAAAAAAGTTCAGTAAAGCATGGTTTAGGGAGGGGTGCTGATAATACTTTCCAATGCACTAGGGTTGGTATGCTGAACCGTAGGGTTGTCCATGTGTGCTCATGAGCATACTGCGGATGCCAATCACAGTTTTCAGCTTCTTCCATGTCTCTGCTGCCCCCTTCGGTTCTGCAGGCAAGCATGAAAGTGGTGGTGTTCTGATATGCTCCCTTTATTTATTATTTGTGGTGTTTTACTTTGGTTTGCAGTTTTTTTACATGCCTGCTTGGAGATTAGAAAGCTGCGTGCGAAAGGGGGCAATGGGAATCCGCAGACCCCGCCGTGTAGTACCTTCCTCCAGCGTCGGGGTGTATCCAGCCACACTCATTTGTTTTTTACAGGCTGCTGGCAAAATGCATCAGAGGGGAGGCTTCCGGTTCAACTACCAGTAGCATGGAGAAAGGCCAGTAAGTCATCGTGTGGGCTGGCAACGTCCCTAAGCCGCAGATGCTGGTACCTCAATGGTTCAAGGATGGAGAAATGTGTGGTTCACTGGTAGCACTGCTGCGTCTGCACCCAGAGGTTGAAAGATCAAAGCCCAGTGCTGCTCCTTGTGACCCTGCGCCAGTGCCCACCACTTTGAATGTCAAAGCCACAAAAAGGCAGTATACAAGTCCCCATTCCCTTTCCCTACCCTTGGTATAAGGGAATTCTGGTCACATTTGTAGGTGGTCTTACAGCTGACGGTGCTTGGAGGTCCCTACTAGCTATAGCCAATACTTCAATACTGGAGAAATAAAAACAGGGAAAGGACACAAGGTTTGCTTTCAGTCAGAATCATAATTTGAAAGAAATTTTGTCCAGCAGCTACCAGTGTGAAGGCACCGTTGACATTTAATGGGTCATGTAAAATGTGATTTTATTATAGAATGTGGCCATCATCTTCAACATCCAGTTAGAGGCAAATTCTTTTTCCTTAAGCACCACACTTGTGAAATGAGTTTTGTGGTTTACGTGATTATTTGTCCCTGCTCCAAGATTTACGTGGGACAAACAACTAGTTTCAGGACCAGGTTTGTAGAGCACGGGAGCAGTTTGAATTGTAAGAGAGAGAACATCCTTTGTCAACCTTGAGATGATGCATTGTTGATCACCTACCTGGTGGAAACTGATATGGAAAGACAAAAAAAAATGTTATTGAAGCTTGAACAACTAGCTGTGTCGTTTGAGGTCCGAAGAACCATTTGCTTTGAATTCTCTTATCGAATGGTCTTTTTTTTTTTTTTTGACCAATCATTAAGAGAAAAAGTGAATGTCGTAATGCTCTGTCTGCTTAAAAGTGAATGCAGCAGGTTGGAGCTTGAGGTGTTTCCTCTAGAAAATTCTTCTGCTAACGAGTAGAGACCTGAAATCTGAAAATAGTAATTGAATGGGCATTCCTCAAGAGCAGGGCTTACATAGATTAATTATATCTGTTGATATTGGGGGGTTTTTATGGGATTTAGTAATTAGTGGGGTTCCCCAGGGGTCTGTGCTGGGACCGCTGCTTTTTAACATACTTATCAATGATCTTGAGATGGGAATAATGAGATAATTAAATTTGCTGATGACACAAAGTTAAATCGCAAGAGGATTGTGAAAAATTGCAAGAGAACCATGTGAGACTGGGTGTCAAAATGGCAGATGATGTTTAATGTGAGCAAGTGCAATGTGATGCATGTGGGAAAGTGGAACCTGAACTATAGCTACATGATACTGGGTTCTATGTTAGGAGTCACTGCCTAGGAAAAGGATCTAGGTGTCATGGTTGAGGATACGTTGACACCCTCGTCTCAATGTGCGACGGTGGCTAAGAAAGCAAATAGAATGTTAGGAATTTGTACACAGAAAGGAAGTGGAACTATGGAGAGGTGAGGGGCAGTCAGGCCAAGGACAGAAGAGGGGAGTAGAGTGACACTTGCTTTGCCCCAGGCTCATCCCTTCCCCTCCTCTTAGCTGAGGAAAGGAACTAGAACAGAACCCTTGTGCTGCTCTGGAATCTGAAAAGAAGTGATGGAACTGTTCTAGCCCTACATGGAATCTATCCATTTGGATCCGTTTGCTGTTTTTTCGTTTGAAGGCCTGCAGTGCAGTAGCAGCACACGATTTGCCTGAAAGGGCAGGGTTTTGTTTCCCCTCTTTGGTGCAAACTGTATTCTGAACTAAAGAGCTCAATTCCAAAACCCATCAAGTACATGAGTTTCAAAAATGAGTGTGTAGCGTTAAGTTATGTGAAATTTTGCAGAAAGAGATGGAAGGGGCAGTGATGGAAGATGGAGAAAGGAAGGCTATATTTGCACTAAAAATTTTAATTTCTCCGGAAAATGTTTTATAGTAGCAGATTTTGGAACTAGTTGTACTCTTAAAAAGTATAATACCATTTTCCTCAAGTACGCCCTCGCATACAGCTTAACTAAGAAGATTAAACAAGTAATTATATAACAATAAAACCATCAAACAGAAACAAAATGGAATCAATTTCCAGCTAGCAAAAGGATTTGAATCCATGTGCTAATCCTGTTACTCATCCAGTTGTAGACTTGACAGAGCCTTCCAATCCTAAATGTAAACAGGTTCTGCATCCCCATGCTAATCCCTAAACCTTTCAGTAGTCCTAGAGGTGACAGGCTCTCTATCCCTAACCTAACACCGGTGCT
Organism: Geotrypetes seraphini; assembly: GCF_902459505.1. NCBI lineage: Eukaryota > Metazoa > Chordata > Amphibia > Gymnophiona > Dermophiidae > Geotrypetes > Geotrypetes seraphini. The sequence goes on along the minus strand of NC_047097.1, from coordinate 58,678,657 downwards.
ATATAGGCCCAGATTCTCTATAGGGCATCAATATTGGTGGCTGTGGATCGTGTCAATCACACACTGGCGCTCTATAGAGAACTGTGCCTCTATGAAAGGCGCCAGAAATGTAGGCCCAAATCGTGCCTGTGTGGGTGCTTTATAGCGCCTAATGCCACTTCTGGTGTTAGCCACGCTCATAGGAGTCAGTTGGCACTTTATTTTTACTGTTTTAAATGGTGTTTTTCAATTAACAGGCGCCGTTTATTGCATACCCCTTTTTTAGTGCTAGATTAGTGCTGGCATTAGGCTGCGCACATGCTCAGAGGACAATCAAACGGCATGGGTGCTGAAGATCGGAAATAGCATGTAAATGCAGTCAAACAGGCTACTCTGACCTTTCCCAGTGCTCAGAAACGGCACCCTTACAGAAACACTGCCCTAATGCCAGCTTGGCGTTAGGCTTTTGGCATTTGTCTGACCTTGAGCAAGCCACTGGAATGGGACCACCTGGGACCATGCGTGCTGCTGTTTCCTCTCCTTGCCGGGCTTGGCTCCCAGGGGTACTGGTGCTCTCCTTCCAGGAGAATATCCTGGTTTGGGCTGTGCAGGACTGGCAGCGGGGCTGGATAAAGCTGCTGGGTCCATCCTATGGGACCTGCAGACATAAGGACTATTGTGGTGGTGTACAGTTGGGTCCAGTAGGTTTTGGAGGGCTCACCACTCAATATAAAGGTGGGACCTCTTATGTGAAGTTCACTGCAGTGCCCCACTGCTCTGCTGGGATGTCTGTGTGGCCAGTCTGCTAAAAATGCTGGCCTCTCTCCTATATTCCAATGGCTCGTTTGTGTATTTTTCTTTTAGACTTTTTTTTTAGGCCCATTTTTCAGATGTGCATCTTTTTGAACCATTTTCAAAAAAACAAGATAGACATTTTGCTGTTTTGAAAATGGTCATGTTTGCTATTGGATTTCTGTGTAGCTGTATTTGCCACAAAATGTCCAAGCCTGGATTTGTATGTCATTGAAAATGCCCTGCATAGTCTGCCAGACAAATCTGACTACTGTATTTGCATTTCTATTAGACCCTCTAGGGGTCAGTACTGGGCTGGCGTAATCTGTATATTTTGTGCTGCTTTCCATATAGATTCTTATACTGGCACTACAAGAATAATAAAAATAAAAAAAATCAAGGTCTTTTACATGTAAACACGCCAGTACATGTCCCTAAAAGGCTTCGTATAAAATTATCCCAAGCATAAAAATACACAGTGATGGATATTCTTCAATGAGGTGGAAACGTAATCAAGTGTCCAAGATATAAATCCTAAGATCAACAAATAATATGGAACACTGAATGTTACATATAATGTGGACTTATAACAGAGGAGAAAAGACCTAAAAAAAACCCTGGACCATAATCAAACAGATCATAACCTATTGGGGTTGGTTTTCATCACTGGTCAAAAACCCCTGTGTATAAATTATTTTAATTTTTATGTGAATAAATTTTTTCATAATTCAATATGTGTAATTATAAATTATGTGAATAAATTTTTCATAATTCAATATGTGTAATTATAAATTAAGATAATAATTTATTTTCAAAATCTCATTTGCAATTGAGCATCAAAAAACCAGCTTCTTTGTGCTAAAACTCTCAAATGGTGTTATATATGGCTTTATAATATCAGGCACTTATCTTAATGATCCTCGGGGGTATTGATAAGGCTTATTATAATGCTGGACAATTTAATTGTGCTCAAAAATTCTGAAATTGCAGAATTTTTCAGAATTTTTGAGCACAATTAGATTGAGAGTTTCAGCACAAAGAAGCTGGTTAAAATAATTTATACACAGGGGTTTTTGACCAGTGATGAAAACCAACCCCAATAGGTTATGATCTGTTTGATTATGGTCCAGGGGTTTTTTGAGGTCTTTTCTCCTCTGTTTTAAGTCCACATTATATGTAACATTCAGTGTTCCACATTATTTGTTATTCTTCAATGAGACCTGAGTTGACTGTTAAGGAGAACAGCAAGGGCAGGTTTGTGTTGTACATGTGTATTTTTTAAGTTGAATATTTACAATGACATAAATGTCTATGGCTTAATTTTAGCTGTGATTGCTGTAGAATTTGCACTAGTAATTTATAAAGGGGCACCTTTTTACAAAAGCGTAGCGCATGCAGATTAAATTAGTGCACATCCTGTTTTATATGTACGAGAACCTATGAACTGCATGGCATTTAGCGAATGCTAAACTTTAGAAAAAGGGCCCCAAATACATCTATTTATTTATTTTAAGCACTTATATCCCGTATATCCGAAATTGATATGGGTAACATCACTCATAAGTAAAACAATACAGATACATGATACCATATTATTAACACGCAGCCTCAAAACTTAAAACATAATATCAAACTATGTTTAAATTCAAAATGGCAAGGCCTTTGCAAAAAAGTAAGCCTTAATTAACATACAAGCTCCATCCTATTACTTAAAACATAAAATCAAAATATATCTAAACTAAAAATGAGGTGCATAGAAGCCAGCTCTGTGGAGACTGAGCACCCCTACTCTAGAGCAACCTCTTTCATTAGGTCCAGAGTGGGTTAATTTATATTGGGTTTGGCATCCCCACTCCTTTTGAAATGTTGGTGTTTTATGTGTAAGGTTTGATATAAGTGCTCTGTTATAAAATAATTCTACAATGGCAGATAAAGACCCTCATAGTCATCCAGTCTGTCCAACAAGATAAAACGCAAAACAATATATGATATGATTCTTGCTGAGTGTTATGGTTTGTTGGAATGGTGCGTTATTTAGGAGGGAGCGATAGCCTTGAAGAAACCGTTGGAAACACATGGGTGAAACATGTCGGTATATCTCCCCCGTCTGATTTAAGACCATACAGTTAAGTACTTATAGTACAAGTATTTGAATCAAATAGAATGTACAAATTAATAATAATAATAGTTTATTTATTTTTATCTTCAGCCATCAATCAATCATTATACGTACATCACAAATTTTTATTTAAAATCGAAATCATCTAAAATTTCGGCAAAGTTAAAAGCTTACAGTGGGAAGATACAAACAATTTAAAATGAGATAAAAATTATAAGTAAGTAATAAGATACATTAAGTTGCCAGTCTCTTGAATAGTTGAGTTTTTATCTGTTTTCTAAAATCAAGATAAAGAGGAAGCTTCTAGCACAATTTTGGCAAGCTGTGATTCAGTGTGGCCACCTGAAAAGAAAAGGTTCTGTCGAGGAACCTTTTGTAATGACAGGATTTTATTGGGGGATATGCAAACAAGTGTACTCTTCGAGAGCTCTTATTAATGTAACTCGGGGTAAAATGAGGGGTAAGATAGCCTGGCAGCATGCCAAATACTGCTTTGTAGCAGATACACGAGAACTTCAATAAGACTCTGGATTCCAATGGCAGCCAATGAAGCTTTTGATAGAATGGAGTAATATGCTCCCATTTTTTTTAAACCAAAAATAAGACGAACAGCCGTATTCTGAACTACTCCCAGTGGAAATTATAAAAGTAAAAACAGCCAAACAAGTGAGTGAATGCTGAGTGGGAGAAGACAGCTTCTGAAACTTTTGTAAGAATAAGGTGTTAATGTATGTGGTTTACTTTCCAGCATACATAAGGTGCTTGGTGATATATAACATATGCATACGTAATCTTGAACTGTCCATGCCCTTTTAGGCCACAGACCATCGAGGTCCGCCTGGCAGTGGTCTTATTCCTCAAGTACTAGAGTTGTCATCAGAGCCTACTCCAGCCATCCAAATCTGTCTTAGCCATAATTGGGGCACAAGCCTTAGGAGTGTGGCTTCGTATGGAGTTGCTGTTTAAAACCCTTTCAGGACCAAGGGACATATTTGTCCCATAACTTTAAAATCCTATAAATTTTGATTGGGATAGTCTACAGTTCTAAATTTGATATGTACGGATTCCATAGGATACTGCCTTTATGTAAACAAACTGGTTCCGACATTCATTCATTAGCGTCGTTGCTAGATTGACGAGAAGATTCACTTGCCACACTGTCCATAAGCCAGAAGTGTGATTTTTAAAAATAATGATATTTCACAAAAAAAAATCAATTTTTTGGCATCTGCAAGCCCTTTTTACCATAAAAATGTTGTCAAAACCACAAAAATTGGCCTACGATCCTTATGGTCCTGAAAGGACCATTAACATAAGAATAGCTACATAGGGTCAGACTAATAGTTCATCTAGCCCAGTATCCTGCTACCTGCAGTGGTCAATCCAGGTCACAAGTACCTGGCACAACCCAAATAGCAAGATTCCATGCTTACTGATCTCAGGGCAAGCAGCATTTGCTCCCATGTACATCTCAATAGCAGCCCATGGACATTTTCTCCAGGAACATGTCCAAACCTTTTTTAAACCCAGATATGCTAACTGCTGTTACCACATCTTCTCCAGAGCTTAACTTTTTTTTTTTTAGTAAAAAAAAGTTCTCTTTGTTTTAAAAGTATTTCCATGTGATTTCATTGAGTACTCCCTCATCTTTCTACTTTTTGAAAGAAAAAAAAGATCACTTTTACCCGTTCTCAATCATAAACCCCCTTTTTTTTCCAAGCCGAAGAGTCCTAGGCTCTCCTCATATGAGAAGTTCCCACCCCTTTATCATTTTGGTGACTCTGCACTTTTTCTAATTCTGCTACATCTTTTTCCACAGAGGCATTCCTTTCCCTGTTCTCCCACAGTTCTGAATTCTGTAACAGTTTCTTGTCTCCACCACCTCCCGTGGGAGAGCATTCCAGGCATCTAGCACTCTTTCTTTGGAAAGGTACTTCCTGACTTTACTCCTATAGCTCACCCACTTCCCCTAAAGGGTTTGTTTATGAATATCATTCAGATATTTAGAGTAAAGGGAATGGGAGTATGGGACTTGATCTACTGTTTTTTTTTTTTTGTTTTCTGTATTCTTGGTTTAGCATTTTAATGAATTGAATATCAGTAATTGATTATATTTACCCTACTTTGTATAGTTCAGTATGGTTACAATCAAAGCAGTTTACATATTTAGACGTATTTTTCTGATCTGAAGAAGGGTTATCTCATTATAAAATGCATTTAATACAGTAAAAAATGTATTACAGTACCTTGTTTTCTTTGTTTTATGTTTGTTTTCTTTCTATATATTGCCTTGAAAAATTAATTAACACAGCCACTCCTATTTAGACAGAAATTTTATTTTGTACCTGGGGCAATAAGCAGTGGAGTGTTTACCTTGCCGCCAGCAGTAGAAACCTCTACCGTAGCCTTGTAAAAGGAGCCCTTGGTTCTGGCTTGACCATCTGTAGGTGCTTGCCTGTACATTTCAGATTTTTAATCCATCTTTCTGATTAATGCTCCACCATTATTAGTAATTCAGGTACAAAAAGTTCTTCCCCAAAGAGTTTGCTGTCTAGTTGGGTAGATGGAGATAATATATGGATGGGGCCAGTCCACCCACCAGCCAATCTAGGCCAAGGATGTCAAAGTCCCTCCTGGAGGGCCGCAATCCAGTCGGGCTTTCAGGATTTCCCCAATGAATATGCAGGAGATCTATGTGCATGCACTGCTTTCATTGTATGCTAATAGATCTCATGCATATTCATTGGGGAAATCCTGAAAACCCGACTGGATTGCAGTAGAGAATGACATGGTGACAAAATTCATCACCGTTCTTGTCCCCGTGGATAACCGTGGGAAACCATCTTCATGTCATTCTTTAAGGAGAGAGGGAAGAATCAGAGTATGAATGGCCACAACCACTGCCCCGCAAGCTTTGCTTTGAAGAATGCTGAGATTGAGCAGCAACATTCCAGAGCAGATATTGTGATGTCATAATGCCTCATTCCACCAGTGCCTAAGAGCCAATCACATCAGTGATGTCACAATGGCTTCATTATCCTTGGCTCACATAAGAATCAGAGTATGAATGGCCACAACCACTGACCCATAAGCTTTGCTTTGAAGAATGCTGGTGTAGAAGGACTGAGGCTGAAACAGACACTAGAAAATGACATGGGATTATTTCCCGCGGTTATCCACGGGGACGGGGACGGTGATGAATTTTGTCACCGTGTCATTCTCTAGATTGCGGCCCTCCAGGAGGGACTTTGACACCCCTGGTCTAGGCAGTAGCCTAGGATGGCAACTCCTAGCAGGATAGCAAAGAGCAGCTGCCGTCAAATGCAAAAACAGGAGTCTAATGAACGATCTGCACATACCTGCAAACACGTTTAATGTTTTTAAAGGTATGATGTCCACGTGTGAGTTTTTATAGAATCAAGTTTCTTTATTTTTGATATACCGTCTATCAAAATACATGTCTAGACCAGTGGTTCCCAACCCTGTCCTGGAGGAACACCAGGCCAATTGGGTTTTCAGGCTAGCCCTAATGAATATGCATGAAGCAAATTTGCATGCCTATCACTTCCATCATATGCAAATCTCTCTCATGCATATTCATTAGGGCTAGCCTGAAAACCCAATTGGCCTGGTGTTCCTCCAGGACAGGGTTGGGAATCACTGCTCTAATCGAATGTGTTCTAATGATCAAAATTTTGGAGTTGGAAAACTAGGGGCTAGGACAGTGTTTCTCAACCCCAATCGGGTTTTCAGGATAGCTCTAATGAATATGCATGAGGGAGATTTGCATATAAGGGAGGTGACAGGCATGCAAATCCGCTCCATGCATATTCATTAGGGCTATCCTGAAAACCCCATTGGCCTGGTGGTCCTCCAGGACAGGGTTGGGAACCACTGGGCTAGGAGACAAGGCTGACGAGTCACCTAAGGAACTGATATGACGTCTAGTCCTGAGGGGGTGGGGGGAGAATCTAGATTTGACTCGAGCTCTCCCAGTCCTTGGCTGTACTGACTAAGCCACGCCCCCTCCTCCCCTCCTCTCTTGCCAGGGCGAAACCTCCCGCGATGGCCTTATAAGTCGGGACTCCCGGGCGCTTCCTCACACGTGCTTCAATCTTTCGTCCCCCGACCATATGGTCGATCACCCTCCGGAGTCGGCAGCAGCAACGCGTTGCAACTAGCCTCAACCGGCCCTTCGGGAGCTCGGAGGCTGAGATCGGGGGAGGGCAGGCACACCCCCCCCCCCCCGCGCTGGCCTGATCCAGTTGGGAATGTCCGAACTTCTTGCTGGATGCCCTGTCGTTCCTGCTCCGGTTCGGAGGAGTGAAGTGCGTCCTCGCCTGTGCCCGAGGCTCGAGCGGAAGCCCAGTAAGTTTTGCTGTGGAATTTGCAAAGTTTGGCAGGGGGGATCCGGCACACACCGCCGCTTTGTTGCGGCTCTGCTGTGCTGAAGCCTTCCGTTCCAATACACGTGGCAGTAGCTTAGCGCTAGAAACCGCAGAGAGGACGGGGGCTGTGTAGGGCAGGGGTGTCCAATGTCGGTCCTCGAGGGCCGCGATCCAGTCGGGTTTTCAGGATTTCCCCAATGAATATGCATGAGATCTATTAGCATACAATGAAAGCAGTGCATGCAAATAGATCTCGTGCATATTCATTGGGGAAATCCTGAAAACCCGACTGGATTGCGGCCCTCGAGGACTGACATTGGACACCCCTGGTGTAGGGGGTGAGAGGAGCTTTAGTCAAATAAGGTTAAGCTCTGTGCCACAAATCCTAACATTTTAGGAAGAAGGAACTCCCAAAAATGTTGCGCACTAGTCCTCTGATTGGAACTAGTGCTATTTAGCATATTCGTGATATGATCTGGAAAAGGGGGCAAGCAGTGAACTGATCAAATTTACGAATGACAAAAACCCACACCATGAGAAGCTTTAAGACCTTGCCAGATGGGAGCTGTGAATGTCAAAAGGGCAGATGAAATCTAATATGAACAAGCGCAAAGTGATGCACATAGAGGAAAAACAATTTTAACTGTACCTGGGGGCTGCTGAAAAGTTCTGGGCCCAACCAAGAAGAGGGAATGAGGTGGAGCCATGAAAGTTCCAAGTTATGCCACCTATTCAACCCTAAGTTTAGCAGACTTGGCACATCCTGTCTGAAATTTCTGTAACCCTTCCAAAAAAATATTCTGATATGCGGTCGCTGAAATACTTCTCTGCTGCTGCAATCGCCTCGGAAGCGCCTGAAAATTGTCTCCCTTTCAAACGCTTTTTAAGGTTTTGGAAACAGAAAATAGATGGAGCGAGATCTGGGGGCTATGGCTAGAGGGCGTCGATGCAGTGACATCGTGCGCATGTGTGATGATATCACGTTGGCTGAGCCTCCTATTACTGCTGGTGGGGGAGGGGTGCTGCAAAAGGAGAGGTAAGGAGCAGCGGTGCAGGTGCCAGTTGACTGCTTACAGGACGAGGCACGACCTCTAAGCAGTCAGCCGGCATCTCCTCCTCGCCGGCATCTCGCAGCACACCTGGAATCTGCATGGCACATAGTTTGTGATACACATGTCTGTGCACTGCGACGCCGGAGAGAAGGCTTCCGGTTCAGGCGCAGGATGCGCTGCCCGCGGCTTTGTGCACTGCGGCTGTGAGGAAGAGGGAGCCGGCCCGAAGATAATGCCGCATCGATCGCACCGCGGACCGGCGGTTGAAGAGCACTGTCTCGGGCCCGCTGGACCGGCAGGAAATTTCTGCGGACCGGCACCAGTCCATGGACCGGTGGTTGAAGAACATTGCTTTAGAACAGTGGTTCCCAACCCTATCCTGGAGGACCTCCAGGCCAATCAGGTTTTCAAGCTAGCCTTAATAAATATGCATGAGAGAGATTTGCATATAGTGGAAGTGACAGGCATGCAAATCTGCTCCATGCATATTCATTAGGGTTATCCTGAAAACCCGATTGGCCTGGTGGTCCACCAGGATAGGGTTGGGAACCATTGCTTTTAGAAGACTCGCTGGTGGATATCATATTGTGTAATTCTTCTGATGTAGGTATATAGAGAGCTAAGTTAAGAACTCTGGACCATTTTGTCTGAGGACCTCGAAAATAGAGAATGACACGGTGACAAAATTCATCACCGTTCCCGTCCCCGCGGATAACCGCGGGAAACCATCTTCATGTCATTCTTAAGGAGAGAGGGAAGAATCAGAGTATGAATGGCCACAACCACTGACCCGCAAGCTTTGCTTTGAAGAATGCTGGTGTAGAAGGACTGAGGCTGAAACAGATACTACAGAATGACAGTCTCTGGTATCCAGAGCAGATACTGTGATGTCATAATGCCTCATTCCACCAGTGCCTAAGAGCCAATCACATCAGTGATGTCACAATGGCTTCATTATCCTTGGCTCCCATAAGAATCAGAGTATGAATGGCCACAACCACTGACCCGCAAGCTTTGCTTTGAAGAATGCTGAGATTGAGCAGCAACATTCCAGAACAGATATTGTGATGTCATAATGTCTCATTCCACCAGTGCCTAAGAGCCAATCACATCAGTGATGTCACAATGGCTTCATTATCCTTGGCTCACATAAGAATCAGAGTATGAATGGCCACAACCACTGACCCGCAAGCTTTGCTTTGAAGAATGCTGGTGTAGAAGGACCAAGGTTGAAATAGACACTAAAAAATGACATGGGATTATTTCCCGTGTTTATTCGCGGGGACGGGAACGGTGATGAATTTTGTCACCATGTCATTCTCTACTCGAAAATCAAACATGACGTTTTAAATTTAGCCCTGTAAGGTACTGGTAGCCAGTGTAGCTTTTGCGGAAAGGGTCTAATGTGGGCGCACTGTTTGCAGCCTTTTGAGTTAGCTGGTGCCAACTCTTTTTTTCAGTTTGACCAGGGTACAGGATATAGTTCATTTTTGATGCTATCGTGGCAAGGACCCCTGTGGTCAGATTCATCTTTTCAGTATATGGAAGGAGATTTTGTAGTTGCCACAGGTGATAAGTTCCTAAAGGTAGTTTGAATTTGTGGGAATCAAAATAGGTGATGAATCGAGCCTTAGCGCGCATGCGCAATTCAATCTCCGTGGCTCCGTGCGTCCGTAGCTCCATGGCCGGCAGAGAAATGTTGGAGCGTTCGGCGCGTGCGCACGTTGGGAGCTACGAGGCGGTTTACTTTCCTGTGTGCCGGTTGCCCTTTCCAACACAATGCGTGATAAAAAAAAAAAAAGGTAGGTGGGAAAGTGGCCAGGGACATTGACAGACTGACAGAAATAGAGACACACACACTGAAAAACAGGTAGGTGGGAGTGAAGGACACAGGGGGCCAGGGAGAGAGATTGAAAGGAAAAAAAACAGCGAACAAGGAGAAAGAAACACACAGAAAAAAAAGACAGACAGACAGACAGCGGCCAAGGAGAGAGAGAGAGAAAGAAAGACATACAGACAGAAAGCGGCCAAGGAGAAAGAGAGAAAGACAGACAGAAAGCGGCCAAGGAGAGAGAGAGAAAGACAGACACACATCTATTCTAGCACCCATTAATGTAACGGACTTAAAGACTAGTTTTGAAATAAAGCACTTATTAACTTTTGTTAGAAACTCACAGAATCTTTGCTTTACTTGGGTTGAGGCAGAATTTGTTGGCTTTTTAGCTGTTCATGAGTTCCTCCTATTTGATTGGCAGTTTGTTTACTCGAAGCTGTGGGTAGATCTGGTACAGTGGGTGCGAGTAGTTCACACTGGGCATAAATATTGAATTTCGTACTTATTAAACAAGGTGACTCAGACAATGCCTTGAGGTAAATATTAAATAAAACACAGTTCAGATCACACATCGGTATTCCTCCCTTCCCCCTGTCCTTTCCCCTTCAGGCTTTACACTGGCATTCTTGTTCTGATTTCTGTTTCTAATATTGCCAACTTTTGCTCCTTCTAATCTGAGGAAGGGGATGTTATATGTTGAGAGCAATTCAAAAAAAATGTATCAGGGTAATCTAATAAGTGTCATCTTACACTTTTTTTTTATTTATTCTTATTTATTCATCTGTGTATAACACATTACAGAGAATAAAAACCATCCCTAGACGCTCCCTTCTGTCTTACTGTATCACATGGTACAATGAGCAAAGATCATCCCTTTGATTTACTCTGATCTAAGCCTTAAGGGCATGATTGCTAGGGGGTGGGGGAAACTCCGTGGCTCCCCCCTTCCCTTGGTGCCCTAAGCATGTGCTTATTTTGCTTAATGGTTAATACAGGGTTAACATAAGAATTGCCGCTGCTGGGTCAGACCAGTGGTCCATCGTGCCCATCAGTCCGCTCCCGCGGCGGCCCCCACGAACCATGACTTTAGCTAAGACTAGAGAGGCCTGCAATTCTTTGGAAGTTCTTCTGGGATGTTTTGTGACCTCCCAGATACGTTGCCGCTGTGCTCTTGGAGTAATTTTTTCACGCTGGCATTGTCAGGCAGAATTCACTCCCTTCTGTCTCGCAGGGGAACAGAGAACTTCTCCTGGTGTGTAAAATATTATTTTTTTTAACAGTATCGTGCTGTATGTTTAAATCCCTAAGCCATCCAAGAAAAGGTTCAACAACCATAACATTTTTGGTTTTCTTCCCCTCCCCCCCCAGGTACAGAAATGGTTGTTATTGATGGCAGTCAGCTTGTACATATCCAACACACATAATTACAAAAGCCTCAGCACCCTGAGGTGGTGGGTTTGAACCCATACTGCTCCTTGTAACCCTGGGCAAGTCACTTGGACCCCATTGCCCCAGGTATATTAGATTGTGAGCCTGCTGGGACAGACAGGGAAAAATGCTTGAGAACCTGAATAAATTAATGTAAACCATTCTAAGCTCCCCTGGGAGAACAGCATAGAAAATTGAATAAATAAATAGTGTTGAAAAGTTTCAGCCTCTGATAACCAGAGCTGTTATTGTGACATCATAATGCCTCATTCCATCAATGCCTAAGAGTTGACCTCATCAGTGATGTCACAATGGCTTGATTGTCCTATACTTGGCTCACTTTTGCTACATTTTGATTTATAGAATGGTGCAGTCCACAGGTCCGGCACGTCCATCGGGCAGTGTTCTTCAGCCGCCGGTCCATGATGCGATCAATGTGGCGTCTTTGGGCCGGCTCCGAGTGCTGCAGTGCACAAAGCCGTGGAAAAATGCTCCTACATGCATCCTGTGCCTGAACCAGAAGCCTTCTCTCTTGACATTGCAACGTCAGAGGGAAGGCTTCCAGATGAGGCGCGCGAGGAGCCGCTGCCCACAGCTTTGTGCAGTGCAGCACTCAGGGAGCCGGTCCGAAGACGCCGCGTTGATCGCACCGTGGACCGGCCTGAAGATAACACCGGGGGGCAGGGCCGGATTTAGATGAAGAGGCCCTAGGCTATTCCACTTATGAGGCCCTTTCACCTCCCATTTTTAAGTTTGTAAATTACATGAGAGATAATAAAATACATCATTACTGTGATATATATCAATATGTTAAATGAAACATGTTATTATTGGTACTAACCTTTATAAAAAATGTGACATGGATAATAAATAAAAAAAAGTCGAGAACACTTATTTGGACATTTATTCTCAGCACCATATATAGGACTTGTAACAATAACTAATCAAACATAACACACAACATTTACAAAGAAACAAAATTCAAATAATGAAAATCTTTGACTACGAAAATAAAATACGCAATAAAATTATCATATTTTCTGTCAAATTAGATTAAATATATTCAATACATTGAAGATTAAACCAAATTCAATTCAGATAAATTTATTTCATAATAATTCACATTTAAAGTTTAAGTATGAATTATTATGAATTTTAAGTCTTAAACTAAACCAAAAATGGAACTTTATTCAAACAAAATCCAGATCACAAAAAAGAAAATATCAAATTGTATATTGTATTAAATTTTATGTTAATAGTTAATAGTTATTTTATTTAAGAACTGATTCAATCCAAGTATACATTTAAAACAAAATAGTAGATTAGAAGAATTTCTTTCTAAACTTTTTCACACAGAATTCTTCTATAAGTTCATAAAAATCTATTTTACTGAAGGTCTCATTTTCGATGCACAAAATACTCAATGAAGACAACCTCGTCTGGGCCATTGTGCTTCTTAATTGATTTTTGATATTTTTAAGTCTTGAAAATGACCTTTCTCCAGCACAATTAGTGACTATTAAACTGAGAAACAGCCGTAAGATTGATTCCACATTGAGGAAGGCCACTTGAATATTTTCTTTGAATATTATTTGATACAAGTCTGTATGCGACAATGTGGAATTTTTTGAAGGTTTATGTGTTTGTCTCATCTTTTCTAATAACATTAACATGTGTTTCATATTATCGAAGTAACACGAATCTAACCGAACGTCGGGATATCAATAGGTCTGTTCGTTTGTCTGTTCCAATCTACACCAATCTGCACTTTATTTATGCAAGAACAAACCAGAGCTTAGTAGCAAAAGGCACGTCAATATTTGCCATAGCAATCAGTGAACGTATGAACTATACTTTGGTGCAATCTAGTATATACAAAGGAACAGACCCAATGAGCCGAATGCGTTGATCTTAACCAGTACATTTTTATGTTTGTTTATTAGTCATATGCGTAGAATTTCTCCTTATTTTCGGTTCAGTGTTTTAGTGTTCACTGTTTTTAGAATAGTGTAATTTTAATTTTGCTAACAATTTGAATGTAGGCCCCTCTTGATCTTGAGGCCCTAGGCTGAAGCCTAGTTAGCCTATAGGAAAAATCCGGCCCTGCCGGGGGGGGGGGGGGGATATCTGTTTCTGGTAGGAATGAATGTTGTAAAGCATACAGTGTGCTTTGTGTAGTTTAATTGTATGGTTAACCATTATGTGTTGTTAATACGATTATATTGTGTATATATATTTATATATATATATATATATATATATATATATATAAAAAAAATGGTGTTACAATTAGTAATAATAATAAAAAGTTTATATACCGCAGGACCGTAAAGTTCTATGCGGTTTACAATAATTAAAAATACTACAGATTGAATAAAACTTACAAAGCTAAAAGCTCGTAACTAAAACCTTAAAGATCAATCATTGTATAACATTTTGAAATCAGCTACCTAAGTGCTAAGTTCCTAAGTGCTTCAGGAACAAATATGTTTTTAGGTGTCTCCTAAATTCCTCATAAGTATTAGTAAGCAAAAGCAGTTTGTAAAGAAGTTGTAAAGAGAGAAAAGAGGAACAGTTACAAAGCTGAACTATGTTTTCCAAGGGATCCTATACAAATTTTATTTTGTTTACCTACATCTAGTAACCTGATTGGTAGAGGATAACATTTTAGCATCTTCATTCATTCCTTTCTGGCCCTTTGTGAAGCAGCCCAGGCCGTTCTCCTGTAGAATTGGATGGTTGGGGGCCATTTTCAGCCTGTGTTTTTTCTCAAGTAATTGCTTGGTTATCCAAGCGGCCTTTCTGTCACTTGCTTACGGCATTTGTGTTCCGCTTTGAAACTTTTCAGAGAATGGGCGGAATACAAGCACCATCAAAATCAATATCATTTCATGAAAAGTGCCCTTTCCTATTTTCATCTGCCATTCCGAACTTTCAGGCCCTAATGCGGTAATAAGATAAAAATGTGCCTCGCACCCTCTCAGATCCACAGATTATCAGTAGAATTCCCACATATATTCCCTGTCTAGCTGTTGAACGGAAATACTTTTACTTATCAGGCTTGAAGAAGGATGCTATATAACTTTGAGATCTATTCAAGGGCTACTACTAGTTGTTTGTATTAAACCTGGAAAAAACTGGAATATTGGTTGGTAGTGTTAACTTTTGAAAGACCAACCAGATTGCGCCAGGCAAAATGGTAGAAGCTAACCTGAAAACAAAATGGCTGTGAAGACAAACATTAGATTTAACAGAGAGTGGTCTTACCTTACCAATCTGTTAGTTAGTTTGAAGGTTTTAATAAACATGTGAATAAGGCTGAGCTGGTTAATAAAATGTACCAGGATTTTCAGGAACGCCACATACTACATACTTTCGGTTTTCGTTTAAGATGTGACTAGAGCTGGAGAAGCTAGCTTTTATATCTAGAGCAGGACACACCTAGCTAGTCCTTTTTTTTCACAATTATGGGGGCGAGGTCTGGGGCGGAAATTGGGTGAAGATGGGCACGACTTAGCCCAGTGTTCTTCAACTGCTGGTCCGCGGACCAGTGCCAGTCCACAAAATAATTATTTTATTTCCGCTGGTCCGTAGGTGTCAGAAGGTTGAAGAACACTGTTCTACACCATTCTTACAGGTTCAAGCCTGAGCATCATCATGGTTCTAGTAATAATCTTCACAATCTTACCTCCTCCTTCTCCAATCCCAACTGCACTAAAGGTATTTTACACAATCCTTGACTGCCTCAAGGATTGAAAAAAGGCAGGTGTGGCACCTTTGTATATTGACTAACCCATTTGTTCAGGCATGAGCTCTTGACCAGAGTCCACTTCATCAGGTGCTTCCCTGGTCCTCAAAAACAAAAGGCCTCAAAATTGGCTAGTCAATGCATTGCTGCCTGCCTCTGAAAATTTTTATATCGGGCTAATATGGGTACTTTTAAAAGTTTTAGGCCTGAAAGATATTGCTATTCCCTAGCTGGGAAATGTCACCAAGTCAACACGCAACCCCTACTGGGAAAACATTTGCTATTTCCCCTCAATGTTTTGACCGTAACCTTTCTTGAGGAGCTTGATGCAGCCCTGTGTCCCACCCCCATTCTGCAAGTCAGTTATTCTTCTCCAAGTCGGTACTTCTTGAACTAACCAGGCAGGCAAGGTACCGACAAATGCACCACTTGAGGGCCAAGAACTGACTGAATTCTAAGCCTAGAATTCTAAGCCTAGAATTTTGAATTCTAAGCCTAGAATTTTGAATTCTTAAAGAGCACAGGGTGAGGCTCTCCAGCTGTATCTAGAAAGTACAAAGAGATATGGAAACAAGTTTCAAGTTTATTAAAAATTTCTTATACTGCTTACTCAGGCTTCTAGGCAGTGTACAATGCTAATACAGTAATACATAGAAAAGATTACATTAAAACCAAATTATAAAATTAACAGAGTTGAACAATACTAGGGAATGTTAGCACAACAAATTACTTGACTTACAGACCTACACCAGACATAAGGAGATGGGCAAGAACTACAATATTTGCAAAAAAAAAGAACATAAAAAGGGAAGAACGATAGGGAAGGAAAAAACCCAGAAGAGAATTGTTTTGCCCTTAGAAGGGCAGTTATTATCCAAAAGCATCCTGGAACAGAAATGTTTTTAGATTGGATTTAAATTGATCTAATACATTGCGACGTTGGAAAGATGGCTTCCAGTTCAGGTGCAGGCCTCACGTAGGAGCCTCTTCCCACAGCTTTGTGCACTGCAGCACTCAGGAAGAGGGAGCCGGCCCGAAGACAGTGTCGCGATGATCACACCGTGGACCGGCGGCTGAAAAGCACAGAATGGGGCCCGATGCACGTGCTGGCCCTGTGGACCGGCAGGAAATTTCTGCGGACCAGCACCGGTCCACGGACCGGCGGTTGAAGAACACTGTTCTAGACAGTACGGTTATTTCCCTTTTGTCGCATAGATGCAGAAGGAAAAAAACTAGTTTAGAATGTCTCGCCTAGCTACTGGAAAAGAGCTTACAAGCGTAAGTACATAATCTCCTTTTATGGCGCTTTAATTTCTCTTTCCATGAATGTTTTTTAAAGGAATTTACAGTACATTGTAGACCCAATGTAATATGGTTAAGGGTTGGAAATCCCTCCCCTTCCCCATTTTCCTTGTTACATATTACACTATAGAGCCAATCCAATGCAGGTTCACTTTTCATTTACAATGTGGTCGGATATCTTGGATGCATTGTTAGGTTATTTGGGGCTACAGTGTACTACAAGGATTACACTAGGCTCATGGATTCAGTTTGTGTGGGTCCAGTCGCCAGGTTGGATATTAAAAGACTGCATATTGACTATAGACACCTCGCTTACATCTGTGACCTTCATACATTGACTGTAATTATTTAGTAAATGACTTTTCTTTTTAGAACTATATTTTAATTTTAACATTACCGATCAGATACTCGCTGATGGTCGGTATATCAAATATAGAATAAACTTGGAATTTGGAAACTGACATCTTGTGCATTGTGACCTTTATATTTTGGTGCTGTGATACCACTCTTCATTATCCAAGCTTTTCTGACCTATTGTATGCTTTTTCTTTTTTTTTTTTTTCCCAGTATCGGAGGAAATTGGATGGTAGACCTTGGTCTTGTAGTAGAGACTTGGACTTTTTCTTCATTAGCTCAGAATGGCTCCGACTTTACAGCAAGCGTACCAGCGCCGCTGGTGGATGGCATGCACAGCTGTCCTGGAGAATCTATGCTTCTCAGCTGTTCTGCTGGGCTGGGCTTCTCTCCTCATCATGCTGAAGAACGAGGGTTTCTACTCCTATCTCTGCCAAGGTAAGACCATAATCAGTAAATAATGTTACCCAAGTATTCTCCTTCCCCCCCCAAAAAAAAAAAATATATTTTCTGGCTAAAGTACTGGCTTGATATGCTGCTCTGGGAAACTGTCTGTGCCATTCCATCAGGTAGGATTGATTTCAAAAAAGCCTGGGATGAACACAGCGAATCTCTAATTAGAAAATGAATTGCATTAATTGAAGAACAAGGGCCAGTACTAAGGCTTTAATCTAGAAGTGATGGGGCAGGGTGATCAAAGCCACAGGGTGAGTATAAACCCTCAGGTAAGTAAATTGCTGAGTATCCAGAGGGTCGTGGACACTTGGAATGCGCTACCGGAGGAAGTGATCAGGCAGAGTACGGTACAGGGATTCAAACAGAGACTGGATGGATTCCTGAGGGATAAAGGGATCGTGGGATACTGAGAAAGCTAACCAGAAAATAAATGTAGAAACCCAACCAGGTCGTGCAGGTGCAAGACCGGAGGGCTAGGACTTTGATAGGAAGATAGGACTCAATTAGGAAACCAAGGAGGCATGGGGGCCCCTTCTGGTGAGTTAGACAGGTCGTGACCTGTTTGGGCCGCTGCGGGAGCGGACTGCTGGGCAGGATGGACCTATGGTCTGACCCAGCGGAGGCACTGCTTATGTTCTTATGCTTATGTTCTTATGTTCTTATCTCTACAGGGATGGGGAAAAGGGGGCAATATCTGGAAAGCAGTATATGCTAATGCTCAAAGTATAGGAAACAAGATTCTGGATCTAGAAGCTGTGATGGAGGAAGAGGAGTTGGATATAGTGACGATCACAGAGATGTGGTTCACGGAGAACCGTACAACAGGAGAATCATGAGGCCAGTTTGCACTGTGCCACGTTCAAGTCAGACTCTTGAAAAAGGCACAGACGCCGAAACATTGCCGGTGTCGAGTCTATCGAGTCCATGCGGCATATTCATCAATAAAGTGATTTTTTTGAACAATACACCCTTGGATGATCTATTGACATCCTGCCTTCACGACTCTCCTGTTATATATTTTCATCTCGTCGTTGAGGCCTGTCCTTGGCTTCCGATTCAGTGTCTTCACGGAGAACCATGACTGGGATGTCATTATACCGTGCTATAATCTGTTCAGGAAAGACAGGATAGGAAGAAAAGGAGGGGGAGTAGCGTTATATGTTAAAGATCATATTAAAGCCACACAATTGCAGGATCTGCAGGGCAAGGAAGAGGCACTGTGGATCAATTTGGAAAGAGGGAATGGTGAATATATTTGCATTGGTGTGATATACAGGCCTCCTTCACAGACGGAAGAAGTAGATAGAGATTTAATAGTAGACATTCAGAATATATCTTAAAAAAGAGGAAGTTTTACTAATAGGCGATTTTAACATGCCGGATGTTGATTGGGGTATCCTTATTACAGGGCCTTCTAGAAGTAGAGAGATCCTGGATTCTCTTCAAGGAGAACTGTTCCAGCAGTTGGTAATGGAACCCATTCGGGATGGGATCATACTGAACTTAGTGCTTACAAATGGGGAAAGTGTTTCTGATGTAACAGTGGAATGGCCCAAAAAGAAATCAGAAGACTACAGATTATACAAAATACATCTATTAAATTAATTATGGGGGCCAAAAAGTTTGATCATGTCACTCCTCTACTGCAAAAGGCTCATTGGCTCCCAGTTGCGCACCGAATATTGTATAAATTAGCTTTACTCACCTTTAAATCATTGTTATATAAAACTCCATCATTTATTTATAAAGACTTAATTCCTTACTCTTCTCAAAAAACTTTACGATCTAATGAACAACTGTTATTGGTTATTCCTTCTCTAAAATTCATAAATACTCGAAGACAATATATTTTCACCGTTACTGCACCACAAACATGGAATTCTCTCCCACTATATTTAAGGGTAGAGAAAAATCTTGAAAAATTCAAAAGCCAACTTAAGAGCTTTCTTTTTAAAGACGCTTTCAATACTTAATTGAAATGCTAATTGCTCTTTATTACTTCCATTCATTCCAGTCACTTGAAGATTTCTTTTATAAATTTATTTTGTTTTTCCCCATCCTTTTGTAATTTACCCTCAATGTTCTCTCCTTTCCTATTATAAATTGTATTTCTTTTCCCTCTATCCTAGTGTTTCCTGTAGTAATTTGTCTAGTATTTTAATGATTTTTATGTTTTTATTTATATTATTGTTATGGTTTTATCCTGTATTTTTCTGTATATGTAAATCGCTTAGTAATTATGATAGGCGATCAATCAAATATTGAATAAACTTGAAACTTGAATAAACTTGAAACTTGATCATCTGGGACCCCTTGATCACTGCATGGTATAGAGAGGGCTCATTCAAAAGTATAGGTTCTAGAATTTAAAAAAAAAAAACTTGTCTGGATGGGAATGTCTGGAAGGAGTAGAAATGCAGTGGGCAAAATTGAAAGGAGTTATTTCTAAGAGCGACAAAACTTTTTTTATGAGGCAAGTAAGTAAAAGTAAGAAGAAAAGAAGGCCGCTTTGGTTCTCAAAAGTAGTAGCTGAGAAGGTAAGGAATAAGAGGTAAGCTTTCATAAACTACAAAAGATCGCAGAAAGAGGAAGGCATGCAAAAATATCTGGAAAAGTTAAGAGATGCTGGTCGAGTAGTCAGGAAAGCAAAGATACAAATGGAAGAAAAAATAGCTGACACTGTAAAATGGAGAAACAAGACATTTTTTAGATATATCGGTGATAGGAAGAAGTGCAAAAGTGGCATTGTGAAATGCAAAGGTGAAGGGGAGGAATTTGTAGAAGCTGATAAAGAAAAGACTGAATTGCTTAATAGATATTTCTGTTTGAGTGCCTTTGGGATGGGCCCCAAAGAGATGGGCTGGGTCAAGAACTGGTTGACTGGAAGATGACCTAGGGTAGTGGTTAATGGAGATTGCTCTGAGGAAAGGAATTTTACCAGTGGTATGTCTCAAAGGTCTTCTTGGGCCTGTTCTTTTTAAAAATTTTTATAAACAATATTGCTGAAGGGCTGTCGAGTATGATTTGTCTCTTTGCGGATGATACCAAAATCTGCAATAGAGTAGACACGCCAGATGGTGTGAATAACATAAAGAAAGACTCGGCAAAGCTTGAAGAATGGTCTGAAATTTGACAGCTAAATTTTAATGCTAAGAAATTAAAGGTTATACATTTGGGCTGCAAAAACCCAAGGGAACAGTACAGTTTAGAGCAGGGGTGTCAAAGTCGATCCTCGAGGGCCGCAATCCAGTCGGGTTTTCAGGATTTCCCCAATGAATGTGCATGAGATCTATGTGCATGCACTGCTTTCAATGCATATTCATTGGGGAAATTCTGAAAACCCGACTGGATTGCGGCCCTCGAGGACCGACTTCGACACCTGTGGTTTAGAGGCTGAAGAGCTAAGTGCACAACAGAAGAGCAGGACTTGAGTGTGATTGAATGTGATGCTCTTAAGGTGGCAAAACAAGTTGAAAAGGTGACGGCAAAAGCTAGAAGGATGCTAGGTTGCTTAGGGAGAGGTATGGTCAGTAGGAAAAAGGAGGTATTGATGCCCCCGTATAAGACTCTGGTGAGACCTCATTTAGAATATTGTGTACAATTCTGGAGGCCACACCTTCAAAAAGATATAAAAAGGATGGAGTCAGTCCAGAGGAAGGCTACTAAAATGGTGTGTGGTTTTTGTTATAAGGCGTATGGAGACAAGACTTAAAAATCTCAATATGTATACCAGGACTCCCCAGGCCAGTCGGGTTTTCAAGATAGCCCTAATGAATATGCATGGAGCAGATCTGCATTCCTGGCATCTCCATTATATGCAAATCACTGTCATGCATATTCATGCATTCGGTCGTGGGCCCCCAATGGTGGAATTCATTGCCCCAATATATAAAAAATGAAAAAGACATTCCCTCTTTTAAGAAATCTTTGAAAACATTTCTTTTTAAAAAGATTTTTAATACATAAAAATTTTGTTTTTTTAATAAAAATTTTTTCGTTTCAAGAATTTTACTACCTCCTCAATGTTTTACCCTTAAATGTGTTTCTTATTATAAGATATGTAACTTTAACCTCCCTTTCCTCCCAATTGTTGTTTGTCTTGTCTAATATCTAATGTTTATATATTTATTGTATGTTTTTATCTTAATTAATTGTATTTTAATGTACATCGCTTTGTATAAAGATATAGCGATTTATCAAATATTTAATAAACCTTGAAACCTTGAAACCATTAGGGCTATCTTGAAAACCCGACTGGCCTGGGGGTCCTCCAGGACAGGTTTGGGAACCACTGATGTATACTTTGGAGGAAAGGCGGGAAAGGGGAGATATGATAAGACGTTTAAATACCTACATGGTGTAAATGCGCATGAGTCGAGTCTCTTTCATTTGAAAGGAAGCTCTGGAATGAGAGGGCATAGGATGAAGTTAAGAGGTGATGGGCTCCGGAGTAATCTGAGGAAATACTTTTTTTACAGTCTCCCGAAAGAAGTGGTGGAGACCGAGACTGTGTCTGAATTCAAGAAAGGTTGGTATAGGCATGTGGGATTTCTTAGAGAGAGGTCGAGATAATGGTTACTGTGGGTGGGCAAACTGGATGGGCCATTTGGCTTTTATCTGCCATCATGTTTCTATGTTTATGTATATGACAATTTGGTTTAGGATGGGCTGGGGAGGGCTTCGATGGGAATTCCAGTAATTTAGAACGGTGTTTCTCAACTCGGTCCTGGAGTACCCCCTTGCCAGTGAGGTTTTCAAGATATCCATAATGAATCTGCATGAAAGAAATTTGCATATAATGGAGGCAGTGTATGCAAATCAAGTTTATGCAAATTCAATGTGGATATCCTGAAAACCTGACTGGCAAGGGGGGGGGTGATGGTTTGGATAGGTTGGAGTAAACTTTGATGGCGGCTCCAGTAGTTGAAACTAGAGAATGACACGGGGAAAAAATCTGTCCCCTTCACCGCCCCGTCACCGCCATCCACTTCACTGCCCCGTCTCCGTCACTGCCATCCCATTCACCGTCCCATCCCCGTCCACGCAGAATCCATACAAGCCTCAGTACTGGCTGCTGAACTAGAGAAAGAGATATTCAGCTGGCAGGGCTTTGTTTATAAATTTTTATCAACAGAACTAATATACTACTTTATCCTAAAGCAAAAAAAGAAAAGAAATAGAAATTTTTTTTTCGACATTTGTTGTCTGGTTTCTGCTTTTCTCATCTCATTCAATTCCTTACATCCACTGTGTGTCTTCTCTCTGTGCCTTCCATTTGGTCTGGCACCCATCTTCTTCCCTCCGCTCCCCCATAGTCTGGCATCTGTCTTCTTCCCTTCCAGCGTCTTCTCCCCACTCTGTCTTCCACATTTCCCTTCAGCGTCTGTTCCTCTCCACCCTCCTTCAATGTCTGTTCTATTCCTTTCCACCACCACCCTTCCTTCCCTCCTTCACCATCTGTTTCTTTCTACCACCCTTCAGCTCCCCTTTCACTGACTGATTAACTAACTAACTATCTACCTCCCTCCCTCTTACCTTCATGGTGTGTTACAATGTAATTTGTGCAAGCCGCTGGAGCCTGTGAGCTCGGTCCCCGTCCCATCCCCACAAACCATCTCGCTTCTGTGTTCCTATTGTCCCCATTTCTAATATCTCCCCTTTGTATCTGGCATTGCCACCCCCCCCCCGTGTCCATATACCATCCCCATGGTATGTATGTCCCTTTTATGTCTCTGTCCCTATGCCCCCATGTACATAATTTCCCCTGTTTCTGTTACCTTCCTGTGTCAAGATTTCCCCTCTCTTCCTCTTCCATATCAATGTGTCTCTTCTCTTCAACCCCATCTAGCTTCTTTCCCCTCCCCCGCTGCTTCCAGGATCTGGCTCACCTGCCTGCCCTCCCCTTTCTTTCCTGCTGTGGGTTTCTTTCTCTCCCTCTTCATCCCCTTGGCCCAGAATCTCTTTCACTTTCACTCCCTCCTTCCTAATGTGAGCCGGGAACACGTGCGGTCCAGCAGCCCTCTTCCACCCGATTGCAGCATTCCGCTATCTCCCTCCCTCCATCTCACCTTAGATGCCGAGTTTGCCGACTTTCTTTTTCGCCCAGCCGCATGCTTTCAAAAAGCCGTGCACGTGCCGCTGCTCCAGTTGTTCAGTCTTCTCCTCTGACGCAACCGGAAACAGGAAGTTGCAGGAGAGGAGAAGATTGATCAACTCGAGCAGTCGCACGTACGTGGCTTTTTGAAAGCGTGCGGCTGGGCGAAAAAGAAAGTCGGCAAACTCGGCATCTAAGGTGAGGTGGAGGGAGGGAGATGGCGGAACGCTGCGATCGGGCGGGTGGGGGCTGCTGGACCGCGCGATCTGCGATTGCCTCAGTGCGGAGACAAGACCATTCACCGCTCCATGGGGCGGTGAAAGGCCTTGTCCTCGTCCCCGCAGCGACTACTATTTTTTCTCTCCCCGTTTTGGAGGGTTACTCACGGCTAGCTGCGGGTAATAACCACCGTGTCATTCTCTTGTTGAAACCCCAAATATCGAGCTTTGATAGTAACTCCAGTAGTTTTGGGGGGACTTCTACGGTCTGGCACCAAGTAATATCAAAAGAAAAAAAGATGATTCAATTTAAGCATGGATTTATAATGAGTGTAAACTGTTGGGCAGACTGGATGGGCCATTCAAGTCTTTATCTGCCTTCATTTACTATGTTACCGTGTTACAGAATAAAGAAGTCTGTACAAAGGCAAGAGTTGTTTGGAAAGCCATTGAGAGGTGTGTGTGTGTTGGGATGAAATTGTCCCTGCAAAAGACAGATAGAGAGAAGACCGCCTTCTCCAATTCTACTTATCTCTAGAAGCTTAGCGTGAAAGTGGCTCCACCTCTTACTTTCTAAGCAAGGGAGTATGTTAAATTCCCATCCACACCCACAGCTGTCTGGCAGTTCCTTCCAGCTGCATGTGCCTACGTTCTGTTTACAAAGCAAATAATCCTTCTCTATGACTCGTGTCCCCAGGCATTTTCCAGCTTAGTACAAATCTGTACCCAAGCACTCAGCACTGCTAAATTGAACATGGCACACAGTGCTTTAAAATGTATACATACAGACAGTCTTGACATGTATGCACAATGTCAGAGCTAGGGGACTGCTTCCTGGAACAAATGGTGGGAGAGCCGACGAGAGGAAACGCCACCTTGGACTTGGTCCTAAATGGCATTACGGGACCGACAAAAGAAGTAGAAGTCACGGTCCTGCTGGGGACGAGCGATCACAACATGATCAACCTTAAACTTGACATCGGGAAAGGGAAACGCACCAAAACCTTAACCACGACCTTAAACTTTAAAAAGGGAAGATATGATAGCATGGTGAAACAACGGCTCAAGAAAAAGATGGACAAAGTTAAAACGGTAGATCAGGCATGGTCCCTACTGAAAAATACTATCATGGAAGCACAAAATCTCTACATTCTGCGGATTTCCAAAGAAAGGAAAACTAAAGGCAAAGGAGAACCGGCATGGCTTACTAGAGAGGTGAAGGAAGCCATAAAAGAAAAAAAGGACTCCTTTAAAAAATGGAAATGCACAAAAACAACCGAAGCTTGGAACAAACACAAAGATGATCAGAAGAAATGTCACAAAGCGGTGAGGGATGCCAAAAAGGACTATGAGGAGAAAATAGCGCAAGAGGCCAAAAATTTCAAGCCCTTTTTTTAGATACGTAAAAGGAAAAAAACCTGCAAAAGAGGCGGTGGGACCGCTGGATGTCCAGGGAAGAAAAGGGTGCATCCAGGAAGACAAACAAATTGCAGACAAACTAAATTCCTTCTTTGCGTCTGTCTTTACGAAGGAGGACGCCGCAACAATACCAGAAGCAGTGAAAGTGTTCAAAGGAATAATAGAAGACAGCCTCGCAAAAGTAGAAGTGGACTTGGACAGATATACTGCCAGATCGACAATCTTAAAAGTGACAAATCCCCTGGACCTGATGGAATTCACCCGAGAGTCTTAAAAGAACTGAAGGTTGAAATCGGAGAGCTTTTGCAAAAACTTGCCAACCTGTCAATTAGAACTGGACAGATACCGGATGATTGGAAGATAGCGAACGTCGCGCCAATTTTCAAAAAAGGATCAAAAGGAGAACCGGGCAACTACAGACCTGTGAGTCTTATGTCTGTCCCTGGAAAGATGGTTGAAGCACTGATTAAAGATAGTATAGTCCGACACTTGGATACACACGAACTGATTAGAGCTAGTCAATATGGCTTCAGGAAAGGGAAATCATGTTTGACGAATTTACTTCAATTTTTTGAGACCGTGAACAAACAAATTGATAGTGGAGAACCGGTGGACATAATATACTTGGACTTCCAGAAAGTGTTCGACAAGGTTCCACATGAAAGACTTCTCAGGAAACTACAAAGACATGGAATAGAGGGAGATATATTAAGATGGATAGGCAAATGGCCGGAGAACAGAAAGCAGAGAGTGGGCATAAATGGGAAGTTCTCAGACTGGGAGAAAGTGACTAGCGGTGTACCCCAGGGCTCGGTACTTGGGCCCATCTTATTTAATATTTTCATCAATGACCTAGAAGAAGGAACATCCAGTGAGATCATCAAGTTTGCAGACGACATAAAGCTATGCCGGGCAATCAGATCGCAGAAGGATAGCGAGGAACTCCAGAGTGACTTGTGTCAGTTAGAGAAATGGACGGAGAAATGGCAGATGAAGTTTAATGTGGAAAAGTGCAAAGTAGTGCATTTAGGCAGAAAGAACAAGGAACAGAGTATAGAATGTCAGATGCAACTCTGGGTAAGAGCGAACAAGAAAAGGACCTGGGTGTACTGATAGATAGGACCCTGAAACCGTCGGTACAATGCGCGGCAGCGGCAAAGAAAGCAAACAAAATGTTTAGGCATGATAAAGAAAGGAATCACGAGTAGATCGGAGAAAGTTATAATGCTGCTTTATAGGGCAATGGTCAGACCACACTTGGAATACTGTGTCCAACATTGGTCTCCCAACCTAAAGAAGGATATAAAACTGCTGGAGAGGGTGCAGAGACGAGCAGCGAAGCTAATAAAAGGTATGGAGAACTTGGAATACGAGGAATGACTTAAGAGACTGGGGTTGTTCTCCCTTGAGAAAAGGAGACTGCGAGGGGATATGATCGAGACTTTCAAAATACTGAAAGGAATCGACAGAATAGAGCAGGAAAAAAAATTTATTTACAATGTCCAATGTGACACGGACAAGAGGACATGGACTGAACCTAAGGGGGGACAAGTCCAGGACAAATATCAGGAAGTTCTGCTTCACACAACGAGTGGTGGACACCTGGAATGCTCTCCCAGAAGAGGTTATTGCGGAATCCACTGTTCTAGGATTTAAAAGCAAACTAGATGCACATCTCCTTACGAGAGGCATAGAGGGATATGGGTGACTAAAATTACGCCAGGTGTACACCTGGCTGGGCCTCCGTGTGTGCGGATCACCGGACTTGATGGACCGAAGGTCTGATCTGGAGATGGCAGTTCTTATGTTCTAGAAAAACATCAGTCAAACATAAGAATCGCCGCTACTAGGTCGTGCCCAGCAGTCCGCTCACACGGCGGCCCTTAGGTCAAAGACCAGTGCCCTAATTGAGTCTAACCTTGCCTGTGTACGTTCTGGTTCAGCAGGAACTTGTCTAACTTTGTCCTGGAGGGTGTTTTCCACTATAACAGCCTCCAGAAGAGCGCTCCAGTTTTCTACCTGGTAAAAAAAATCTAATCTAAAGGGGCAGCCCCAAAAGTTAACTAAAAAAATAGGTACACACTGCCCGAAACCTGCACGTACAGAGAATCCCAAGACCCAAACACTTGAAACACACTGCTGTAACCATACACACACACAGTCCCAGACACATACATGCAGTGCCAGAGAGCCTCAAGAACTAAGTACATGCAGAACTCCAAATAGATTCAAAGAAATTCAAAAACACAGTCCTACAGAGACAGTTTGTCATCAAATACTCTGAATTGACATATGGTGAAATCGGTTAGCTTAGCGGGGTTTAGAAAAGGTTTGAATAATTTCCTAAAAGAGAAGACCATGGCCATTATTGAGATGGCTTGGGGAAATCCACTGCTTATTCCTAGGATAAGTAGCATAAAATCTGTTTTACTACTTGGGATCTTGCTAGGTACTTGGGACCTGGATTGGCCACTGTTGGAAACAGGTCACTGGGCTTGATGGACTTTCAATCTGTCCCAATATGGCAACTCTTATGTTCTTATTCTTAAGTATAGGACAATTAAGCCATTGTGACATCACTGATGAGATTGGCTCTTAGGCATTGGTGGAATGAGGCTTTATGACATCACAATCTCAGCTCTGGAATGTTGCTGCTATCTGGGTTTCTGCCAGGTATTTAGGACCTGGGTTGGCCACTGTTGGAAACAAGATACTAGGCTTTATGGACCTTCAGTCTGTCCTAGGATGGCAGCTCTTATATTCTTATGTGAGCCAAGTATAGCACAAACAAGCCATTGTGACATCACTGATGAGATTGGCTCTTAGGCATTGGTAGAATGAGGCTTTATGACATCACAATCTCAGCTCTGGAATGTTGCTGCTATCTAGGTTTCTGCCAGGTACTTGGGACCTGGGTTGGCCACTGTTGGAAACAGGATGCTGGGCTTGATGGACCTTCGGTCTGTCCCAGTATGGCTATTCTTATATTCGCCAAGTATAGGACAGTCAAACCATTGTGACATCACTGCTGAGGTTGGCTCTTAGGCATTGGTGGAATGAGGCTTTATGACATCACAATCTCAGCTCTGGAATGTTGCTACTCTTTGGGTTTGCCATCTAATTAAGCCATTGTGACATCACTGATAAAGTTGGCTCTTATGCATTGGTAGAATGAGGCTTTATGACATCACAATCTCAGCTCTGGAATGTTGCTGCTATCTGGGTTTCTGCCAGGTACTTGGGACCTGGGTTGGCCACTGTTGGAAACAGGATATTGGGCTTTATGGACCTTCGGTCTGTCCCAGGATGGCAGCTCTTATGTTATGAATTACTAAACATTTAAATCCAGAGACCCCCAAACCTCGACGTGTGTTTTCTTTGGGTTTAAGTACTATTTAATCTGCCCATTTTCCCTTTGCCAGGAGGAGTTGGTTATACTGAGAAGGATGATAAAAAGAATATCAGTACCTTTTAACCTTTCTGTCTGTCTGTCTTTCCCCATAGAGGAGAATGCCACTTCAGAACCTGCTCAGAATGTCTCTGCAGCGCCACATGAGTGGCCATCCTGTGAAGACCAGGAAGAGATGCTTAATCTGGGTTTTACGATTGGCTCCTTCCTGCTTAGCGCAGCCACACTGCCCCTTGGCATCCTGATGGACAAGTACGGGCCGCGGCCCCTTCGTCTGCTAGGCAGGTGTGTATTACTAGGGTCTGTTGAAGCAGTTCAGAAGAAACCAACAAAATTGTTCAGTGTTTGCACCATAAGATATATGGGAAGAGACTTGAAGACCTGAATATATATGACCTAGAGCAGGGATCTCAAAGTCCCTCCTTGAGGGCCGCAATCCAGTCAGGTTTTCAGGATTGCCCCAATGAATACGCATTGAAAGCAGCGCATGCACATAGATCTCATGCATATTCATTGAGGAAATCCTGAAAACCCGACTGGATTGCGGCCCTCAAGGAGGGACTTTGAGACCCCTGACCTAGAGGAAAGGAGGGATGGGAAGATATGATACAGCTGTTTAAATACTTGAAAGATATTTACAAATAAATGTTTGAATTTCAGATATGGGGAAATAGTAGAACTAGAGGACATGTATTGAGGTTATAAGGTTAGGAATAACATCAGTAAATACTTTTTCACATAGAAGTTGCCTGACATATCCTCCTGGGGGAGATCATGGGGACAAAAACATGATGAAATTAAAAAAAATGTGTGGGATAAACACAGAAGATGTGTATATATAGGGTTACCATATTTTTCTTGGCGAAATCCTGGATGCTGGGTCCTGCCCAGTTCCACCTTCAGGCCCGCCCCCGAAAGCCTCGTCTCATTATTCCTGACCTCTGGGCCGTGTCCAGGGGTCTCCAAGCAAGCACGGATGGGTGTGACGTCATCCGCGCATACTCGGAAGCCCTCCACACACGGCCAGAGCTTTCCAAAACCCAGACAACTTCTGGGTTTTGGAAATTCCATCCGGGCACCCAGACCGTCCACTAATGGGAGGACATGTCTGGGTTTTCCCAGACGTCTGGTAACCCTACCTATATAGAAAGAAGAGGGAATCAAAACAAAACTTAAAATGATCTTCACACTTTAAACAGACCTAGAGGGATATGACCTGCACAAAGCAGCAGATACAATTCTGACTGCTTTGTTGGATAGACTGAATGGACCATACAGGCTTTTATTTGCGGTCATTTACTATGTTAGAATGAATGTGGCAAGCAAGATGTTAGTTGCTGTTTGGGAAGAATTCCTTGAATTGAGAAGTGGGGGACTTTTTGCTGGCTTGAACTGTGACGATGGGTTTTCCTCAGGCTGGATAACCTTAAAATTTGTTCTGACGCAGAACTGTGCTGTTCCAGATGCTAAACATTGTTTCCTGCTCCATTTTATTAGACTTGTAGATAATTGCTTTTTCCCTGAGTAGGAAGGCACCTTCATCTTTGCGCTCAGGGTGAGCACTTTCCTTTTCTCACCAGTCTCAGGTCTGTAAATTTGTAAAGTCCAGGTGTCCCGTTCTGGAGGAGCTTTCAAGTAATGGAATAGAAAACTGGTAATTTAGTGAGCGAAGGGGCTGGCCTGATAAAATTAGCACAGGAAATGATTTCTTTAGTGTATTGCAGGCATGGAATATGAACTAGCCAGGAGGGGAGGCAGAGACCGGTGGCCTATCTGGAGACCTGTGACGTAGCAGGA
Organism: Geotrypetes seraphini; assembly: GCF_902459505.1. Classification (NCBI taxonomy): domain Eukaryota; kingdom Metazoa; phylum Chordata; class Amphibia; order Gymnophiona; family Dermophiidae; genus Geotrypetes; species Geotrypetes seraphini. Next base: position 58,648,268 of record NC_047097.1, on the reverse strand, counting down.
GACTGGTGAACTGAGAAGTGCTGGTACCTCCCGTGACAAAGGCGGGAGGAAATGAAATAACATAGAATTGAGTGGCTGGCCCTGTAGAGGACAGAAGAGCAGAGGAGGAGGTGGACAGAGGTTCAATCACTGAGAAAAATTGAGAAGGGGGTTTATGTTGGACTGCTGAAAAACAGGAGAATAGCAATGCAGGGTAGTGAAAGAGGAAGCAGAGCAGCGATATATTAGCAAGAGGCAGAGGTAAGTCAACCGCAGGAATCCTGTCAATTGACTAGGATTGCTGTAAAGTGCTAACTCAGATGAGAGGGAGAGAGAAGGGATTGGGCCTTGTCTACTGCCTTTTGTAGTTACACAACCACACTCGAAGCAGTATATATATATATATACACAGGTACTTTATTTTGTACTTGGGGGGGCTATGGAGGTTTAAGTGACTTGCTCAGGGTCACAAGGAGCAGCCCTAGGATTTGATCCTACAACCTCTGGGTGAAGGGGCAGCAGCTCTACCACTCCTCTGACTGTGGTTTATTCTTTCCTCCCTGATTCTCACTGTAAGATGTCAATTTGTGACTTATGTTGAATTTATAGCTAAACTAGTTTTTTAGCCCGTTACATTAACGGGTGCTAGCAGCCCTCTCCCCCTGTCCAACAATACCTCCCCCCTTCTCTGCTCCCACTGTCTAGCAGTAGGCCTTTTCCCTTACTTTTACCTCCCCCCCTTGTAGCAGCACCCCTTCCCTGCTCCCCCTGTTCAGCAGTAGCCCATCTCCATTGGTTTTACCTCCCCCCCTGTCCAGCAGCACCTCTTCCCTGCTCTCCCTGTCCAACAGTAGCCATTATCCCTTCCTTTTACCTTCCCCCTGTCCAGCAGCACCATTTGTTCCAAATTCCAGCGGTCTCTCCCTATCATTGAGCCTTCTCTTCTTCCCGTTGCTGGCTATCTCCAACGCTCACTCGCTCCCTGTCCTCTTGCTCCGGGGTGCTCGATTTCCGGCCCTTCGCTTCCTGTTTGTCTCCTGGGCAGTGTTTGGTGGGTTTTTTTTTCCCCGTGTAGGCCGGCATTGTTTTTTTTTTCATTGAGGCCAGCTTCCAACCTGCTGAAACCGCCGCGTGCCGCAAACAGCAGCACGCGCCGCAAATAGAATATGGTCACGGAAGTACACATCAAGGTGGCAGGGATCACGGCCTCCTAAGTGCGCATGCGCGCTTTGGGTTTTATTATAAAGGATGTCATCACTGCGCTCTGAAAATTCTGCTCTGTTGACGGTAAAACGGGAACTCCCTTGTTGGGCAAATACGGAAATTGTTTGTGAATGCCTTCTTTTAAGTAATGATTTTCCTTTTTTTTTTTTTTTTTCCCCTTCTTCTGAAGATTTGCTTTGTGCTTTATTGTAAATTTATGTACGTATGTCACAATGTGTAAACCGTTTAGGTCTTAAATGATTTAGAAATTTTAAAAATAAATAAACATTTGCTCTGGCTGCATTCTAGAGGAGCTTGGCTCATACCACAACCTGGCACAAGGTTGGCTCAAGGCACACATGAGGGCATAAGGTATTTTTGAGAATTTTTTTTTAATGTAGGGGCAGAGAAGGACAATTTCCTCCAGCTCCTTTGGATCCAGAGTGGGTTCTCTGGTGCCAAGGCTCTTCATGAGCTAATACTTTGGTTATTTCCCCAATGTTGTATGTCTCTGCAAACTTTACCCCCTCTTCTATTAAACTGTGCACGGGGAACCGCGCTGTGCCAGAAACTGCTAGTGCGGTTTAATAGAAGAGGGGGTTAATCAGCTTGGCCTTAGCTGGAGACCATACAGAAGGGCTTCTTCTGGCCTTTTGCAACCATAGGCCTGAGTCTAGCTACTGAATTTCTGGGGCTTTCTCCATTTCTTCCCCCAACCCTCAAAAACCATGCACGCTGCCTCAATAGCATCCCTAGCTGTCTCGGGTAATAGAAGACCTGACCTAGACATCAGACTCATGCAGGGCAGTCCATGGAACTTGCGGTGGGCTGGTGCTACTTCTGGATCAATTTTTCACTTCGCCAAAAATTACAAAGACTAGGGGATACTCAATGAAGTTACAGGGAAATAATTACTTTTAAAAACAATAGGAGGAATTTTTTTTTTTCACTCACAGAATAGTTAAGCTCTGGAATGCATTGCCAGAGGTTGTGGTAAGAGTGGATAGAGTAGCTGGTTTTAAGAAAGGTTTGGACAATTTCCTGGAGGAAAAATCCATACTCTGTTATTGAGGAAGACATGGGGGAAGCCACTGCTTGCCCTGGATTGGTAGCATGGAATGTTGCTACACCTTGGGTTTTGGCCAGGTAATAGGGACCTGGATTGGCCACCGTGAGAACGGGCTACTGGACTTGATGGACCATTGGTCTGACCCAGTAAGGCTATTCTTACGTTCTTATGAATGACTGTCACATACCAAACCTAGTAGCCTATTAAATAAGATCTCAGAGAATTGGGAAAGGCATATTCCTAAATACACTCAGCAGTGAAAGGAAGAATAATCCAGTATAATCTCGTTATAACGGACTCTCTTATAACGGAACCTCGCCTATAGCGGACGAGGTCCGCTGGTCCCGGCCGAGCACCATTATAAACATACAGAAAATCATTGGATATAGTGGACTCGCATAAAACGGACTTTCGGATATAACGGACAACTATTTTGGTCCCGAGAGCCAGTTTTAGCTGTCATTTTCTTCGGCTATAATGGACATACAGGCTCTGCCTACAAGGCGCCGTGGCATGCCGGTGATATAGTATCAAAATGCAGAATGACAAGAGTATTTGTCTTTCCAGTACAGTACGACATAATGCTTTAGAACATCTTTTAGTGTTCCAGGTTTGCAATCATTTCGTGCCGTACCAATGTTTTGCTGAGTTTTGTTCTTGATGTTGCTGATATGCTTGTGCAGTGACTGTTGTTCATTGACTGAACGATGTTTCAAGTTGACCTAAATAAAGTTTTTAAAAAATGTAACTCTGGATATAACGGACTCTGGATATAACGGTCCGTTTCTCCAGGTCCCTTGAAGTCCGTTAAAACAAGATTATACTGTAGTGTCAACCTGCAAACACAGAACTAATTAGAATAAAGACTGGCAGAATAAGAGACTCTTGAAGAGATTACACACACCAAGAAGGATGAGAAGCCTGGTGTGTGTGTGCAGTTGGGTGGTACCTGGTATTGCTGAATAAAATAAAGTTTACTGCTATTTTTTTTTTTTTTGTAATCCCTCACAGCTTCAGTTTTGCTGCCTCTTGTGCAATGATGGCCTTAGCTGGTTACGATCCACCAGGTAAGAACAATTCCTGGTTTAGCAGCTCTCTGATTGGTCTCCAGGGCCTCTTCTGGCTTTCCACTTCCTACTCTCTCACTTTCTATCTCTCCTTCTCAATCCTGGTCTCTTTTTTTTTTCCTGCTCTTGTCTGTCTCTCCCTCCCTCAATTCTTTCATACTGGTTTTATTGTTCGCCTGACATTTTCTCTCCCTCTTGTAGTTCTTGCCCCACTGATCTTCCTCGCTCTCTCCTTGAATGGCTTTGGAGGAATCTGCCTTACCTTCACTTCCCTCACTGTGAGTACAAAATCTTGCCCTTGTATCATTGCACTTTTTTGTTTCAGGAGACCCTGAGGCATATTGTCCAGGCATTGGTGTGTGAGAGTGTGTCTCCCTGTGTTATGAGTGTGAGCATTCAGACAAGAGGATTAACTGAAGAAACAGTGCCGTGGGTGGGCATGGCACGGCACATTTCTTCTTGCTCCCTGTCTCCCCCCTGCCTCAACTTAAAAATGAAATACCTTAGCTGACAAGATGCCCGTGCCCCACAGTTGAAGACATTTGGCAGCCTGCCAGACTGTCTCAGGGCAGTCGCCGTGTTCCCAGCTGCCGATACCAGAACCCTGTGCACACATTTGGTTCTTGTGCATGAAATGAGCATGTGTGGGGTTCTGATGTCAGCAGCTGGGAACGCTACCGCTGACTGCTGCAAATGTCTTCAGTGGACAGGGCTTGGAGATCCCTGACAGCTGCGTCAATGTTGCACTGCTGCCAAAAAGTGTTTGGGCCCATGGCCATCTGTATTTACACCTGTGTTCCCTCTAAGCTGACAGCGTCGTTCGCAGATTTTACATGGTTGCTCACAAAAATACTTGCAAATCTGGAAAATTATTGGTTTATAGAAAAAAAAAAAAAAAAATTGCACGCACCTGGCCAATCTTGGCTTAATTGATGCACTAATTAGTTGCGCTGATTTAAAAAACAATTAAACCGCAATTTAAACAACGACAACAAAAAAATGGAGGTGCGATATCCCATCCAAGGAGGCGCTTTTGTGACGCCTAACGTCATTGTAAGCATGGGTAATGCTGGAAGTGGTGGTGGACACGATTCTCATGGAAGATAGGCACCAGAACGGTAGGCCAGAGTTTTAAAAGGTCTGCATTTGAAGTGCCTATTTTCCACATAACCACAATTCTGGTTAATTTCCCAGTAACTCATTTATTGTCTCCTGAAATTTTGTTAAGGAAATATTTTAAAGAAATACTGGGATTACCCAATGCGGAAAATTTCCCAATAAATAATTGTTATTATGTTCCGCAAAGGAAAATACAATCCGTCCAGGAGGTGGACCATCTGGTAACTAATGAAATAACTTTGACAAGAGTTTCCGGAAGATAGTCAGGATGTGATCCAGAGTAGGTCCACTCTGGTAATAACATGCATGAGTGAGATAGATAAAATGTTAATAATGAAAACTTACTTCAAAAATAGATTGACAAAATTTTGTGGAGATTTGGTTAGAATTTTCCCTGATGTCTCAAGAGCTACGCAACTAAGAAGGAAAGAATTTTTAAAATTAAAAACAAGAGTTTTAGCTCTTGAGGCATCACTTTATCTAAAATTTCCATGTAAATGTCTTGTAAAATTACAAGCAAAGAAAATCTCTCAAACCTCAAGGCGGAAACTGAGATGAGAGGGAGAGACCACCTATAGAGAGGAGGAAATAAATCCCACTCAAAGAAAATCGGTGTTAAAGTGAAATTTTCAAATATATTAAATATTTGAGAGAGCCCTCGGTCACACAGCCATCCTCCAGTCCCCCGGAGGTAACGGCTGTCACTGGTTTGCACCCAGAAAGGTGTCAACTGTGAAACATGCCCACTTTAGGCACCACTAACCCCCTCTTTTACAAAGACGCGCTAAGCATTTTAGCGCGGATTTAGCGCATAATGAATCGACACGTCCACTAACACGTCCGTAGGATAACATGCCCGCGTTGGCGTTTAGTGCGCGATAATATTTAGCTTGCGCTAAAAATCTTAGCGCACCTTTGTAAAAGAGAGGGTAAGTGTGATTCTGTATAGTGTGCCTCCATTTTTTAGAATGTATAGAAATTATAGAAGCGCCACCAGTGGCGTAACAAGGGTGGGAGGGTGGACCGCTCTGGGCGCTGTCTTTGTGGGAGCATCGGTGCCTCTTGAAATGTTCGCCAGTGCAAGCAGCATCTTCCTCCCTCTGCTCGTGCCAGCCTGAGCTCACTTCTGACGTCATGGGACCAGGACGTGCTGTCAGAAGGGAGCTGAGGCCGGCGCGAGCAGCAGGTGGCGATCATTTCAAGAGGTATGCAGGGGGCGATGAGGGCACACACGGCACATCCGTGCTGGGGGCCTACCTCCCTAGCTACGCCATAGAGCTCCACACTACTCGGTGTCTTAAGTTTTAGATGCTATTTATAGAATTGGGACCTAAATTCTATAAAGAGTGTTCTGTTTTGGCGCTGTGCAAATTTTTCCTGGCATCTACTTTTCGGCGTCATTTACTGAAACCAGCTCTATTGAGAGAAAATCAGAAAGCCTCACATAGAGGCCTTTTTATCTGTCATCACATTTGCCAACCACCGGTAAGTATATTTGGAGTAAAAACAAATGAACAATGAATGGCATGTCTATAAAAATAATTTTCATGCTGTGAGTTCAAGCTCTTCCAAGCTGCAGCCCTCAGGAGTCAGGAACCACGTCTTGGTGCATAAATGGGGGAATCTCGCTGCATTGAATCAGGCTGTGGGCATGGTAAAATATTTGTCTGTTCAAGAAAAAAATAATAGGACTTCAGGAAGAGTCTGAAGACTGACTTGGCAAGCTATTTCCTCTGTTTCAGGAAAGCTGATGTTTTGTTTTTTTTTTGAAGAGTGCATCTCCAGGGTAGACTCTGAGGCACGCCCAAACATTCACTCTGACACTGTATCAAAATGCAATTTTGGAGGGCTGCACACCAGTCAGGTTTTCAGGCGGTCTCTAATGAATATTTATGAGAGAGAGTTGCACGCACTGCCTCCATGCAAGTATATTCACTAGGGATATTCTAATAAGCAGACTCTTCTTCTGTGATTCAAAGTTTGCAGATTCAGTTAGAGGATCATTTGTTAATGAAGGACCCATTTAAGATGCTAGTCAAAAATAATTTTTAACTAATTATTATCTTTACCAACTTCACTTACAAGACATACAATATAATATACAGAGCATAAACTGTTCAGTGTTATCCAAATATTTTTATCATTTAAAAAGACAAACCCAAAATACCCAAAGAAATGTTAAATCCTCACTTGTCAGAGTTCTAGGCAGGTTTCAAATAGCATATCATATATACTCGAATATAAGTCATTCCGAATATAAGTCGAGACCCCACATTTCCCCCCCAAAAGGAGGAAAAATGGTTGACTCGAATATAAGACGGTGACTTAATATTCAAGTGCCCTGCCAGGCTCTGCACCTAGCCCCCCCTCACTCCCTGCCAGGCTCTGTAATCTGCTCCTTTCCTGTCTGCCAGGCTTTGCACCCAGCCCCCCTCATTCCCCACCAAGCTCTGCACCCAGCACCACTCAATCCCTGTCAGGCTCTGCACTCTGTCCTCCCTCCCTCACGACCCTATACTATCTCCCTCCCTCCCGATGCCTTGCAGGCCTCCACTGGGCCTGCTGCGGAAATCCAAAAAAACCCTGCACACATACCCCGACTCCTTGGCGGCCTTGCAATGGGTGGGACAGAAGGAATCCCTTCTGTCTCCTGTGCCTGCCGAAATTGACAACCACGTCTCCCTCCCACCTCCATCAAGGGCACTTAGTCTAGCAATTTTCCACTTTTTTTGTTCCGTATTTTTCCGACGGAACAAAAAAAGTGGAAAATCACTGTACAGCTCTCGATGGAGACTGCCCCAACTTGGTTGGGCTGAGAACTTTTCAGCAGCCCCTCATGTCAGTGGAGGTCGCTTTTCTGCTCGTTTTTATTCCATAATTAGTTGCGTATGTGCTTAAATGAGTACAATCCTGCCATTTGTGTAATCTTATGGTCTAAAACTAGGTGCCTCTTTATAGATTTACCCCCTGGTGCATAGGTTCCTGAAGTGTTTTGTTCAGTTCTTAAGGCTCTAGTCCTTAATGATTTAGCAGGACAGGTTTTCAGGATTTCCCAAATTAATATGCATGAAATCTAGTGGCATAACGATGGAAGCAGTGCATGCAAACGCATCTCATGCCAATTAATTGGGCACTGTCTTGGTGAGGGCACAGGCACCCATCTTTCTCTCATCCCGCCCCCCCTCCACTGCCATGCGTGCGCACCGCTTCCCTTTCCCCGTACCTCTGTTAAGTTCCTGGCACGAGCAGCAACCCTCAACCTGCTGTCACACCAGTGTCAGCTCTTCCTCTGATGTCACTTCCTGGACCCACGTCTAGGAAGAGCTGATGCTGGGGCAACGGCTAGGAATGTTACGGAGGTACAGGGGAAGGGAAGTGGTGCGCGCATGGCAGGAAGGTGGGGGGTGAAGGAGAGAGCAGGGGAGGTGTGCCACCACCGGGGCGCCTCTTGCCCTCGCTACTCCGCTGATAAGATTGATCTACATATGTTGGAAGCAGTGTATGCCTATTCATTGTAGGAATCCTGAAAACCCTATAGGCTGGGTGTGCCGTTGAGACTAAGTTGAAAATCACTGGCTTAAACCAGAGGTGCTCTACATCATATACATATAAGTATTACAAACCCCTGCTCCATAGGCAGATTTGCATATAGTAGAGGTGGCAGTCATGCAAATCTGCCTCATGCATATTCATTAGGGATATCTTGAAAACCCGACTGGCTGGGGATTCCCCAGGCAGGTTTAAGAACTACTGTGCAGATCAGTGTGTGTTTCATGCAGCTGAGATTAGCAGTGTGTACGTGTGTGTGTGCTTAGAGCCCCTTAGGGATGCTTGTGCTGAATGATGCGGATGTGTATGCTGGGTGTGTGCACAGTGGTGCTTGTTTGAGCTTGCATTGAAGAACGTGCTGTTCTGGTAATTATGGGGTGGATAATCGGAAGGAGCGCTAATGTTTCAGATTCCTGAGACGTTTGTGTCCCAACGGCCACACAAGTGACAACTGTCTGTGTTTATTGCTTTTTAAAAAAAAATTTGGACTTTCCTATTGGGAGGAAGAAGGCTGTGTTTCCTGTCACTCTTCCTCTGACCAGGGCAGAGAGATCACGGTGTTTGAGTACCCCGCAGAGCACAGCGGAGGGTGGAGAGTGTCACTAACGAGGCATTTCATAACCCGAGACAGCAGAGCTATTGCAAGAGTGTTAAATGCCCACGTGAACCGCCAGTCGCAGGCCCCCTGAGATTTTTTTATAATTAACTCGACAGTCATGACCTCCTCCCAAAAGCACCTCTCCCACAACAATCTTCAGCTTGGAAAAGAGACGGCTGAGGGGAGATAGGATTGAAATCTACAAAATCCTGAGTGAAGTAGAACGGGTACAAGCAGATCGATTTTTCGCTCAGTCAAAAATGACAAAGACTAGGGGGACACTCGAAGTTACAGGGAAATACTTTTAAAACCAATAGGAAATTTTTTTCACTCAGAATAGTTAAGCTCTGGAACGCATTGCCAGAGGATGTGGTAAGAGTGGATAGCGTAGCTGGTTTTAAGAAAGGTTTGGACAAGTTCATGGAGGAAAAGTCCATAGTCTGTTATTGAGAAAGACATGGGGGGAAGCTACTGCTTACCCTGTATCGGTAGCAGGGAATGTTGCTACTCCTTGGGTGGTAAGAGCGGATAGCGTAGCTGGTTTTAAGAAAGGTTTGGACAAATTCCTGGAGGAAAAGTCCATAGTCTGTTTTTAAGACATGGGGGAAGCCTCTGCTTGCCCTGGATCAGTAGCATGGAATGTTGCCAATCTTTGGGGATTCCACATGGAATGTTGCACTCTTTGGGGTTCTATAATCTTACTTACTCTGAGATAATGTAATGTTGCTACTCCTTGGGTTTTGGCCAGGTAATAGATTGGCCACCATGAGGATGGGCTACTGGGCTTGATGGACCATTGGTCTGACCCAGTAAGGCTGTTCTTATGTGGAGGGCATTGCCCCCCCTCCACCCAGCAACACAGAATCGGCACAGATCACAGACAGAGAGGAGAAGGGGAAAGAATTTTAGGGGGCATGACAAACCCAAATCCTGAATCGGAAGACCACGGGAAGGGTAGATTGTTTGTTGTTTTAGCTTTTTTTATAGCATGTTCATCACAGCACGCTTTATAGGACAATTCAGTGCTGAAACAGCCATGCTGAATTGGCTGCAGTGAAACAGTCGCAATGATCCCCTGGAGATAACAGTAGCAGCAGAGTCATGATCTGGCCCTTTGCTTTTGGAGGGAGGCAGCTCTTAAGACCCAGAAGGGGCCTGGGAAGTAGTGGCAGAGCTTTTAGGAATGAAGGAGCTGCAGCAGGAGTTGGAGAGATGGGAAAAGAGGGTTCATAGACAAAATCGCGCGAGACAACGGCGCGCCGACAACTGAGCGCAAGGTTGACAGCGCGCCGAAGAAAAGCACTATTTTAAAGGGTTCTGACGGGGGGTGTTGGTGGGGAACCCCCCCTATTTTACTTAACAGACATCGCGCTGGCGTTGTGGGGGGTTTGGGGGGTTGTAACCCCCTCATTATACTTGAAACCGAACCTTTTGCCTGTTTTTTAGGGAAAAAGTTCAGTTTTAAGTATAATGTGGGGGGTTAAAACCCCCCACAACGCCAGCACAATGTCTGTTAAGTAAAGTGGGGGGATTCCCCCCCCCACACCCCCCGTCGGAGCCCTTTAAAATAGTGCTTTTCTTCGGCGCACCATCAACCTTGCGCTCAATTGTCGGCGCACCGTTGTCTCGCGCGATTTAGCCCCGTCACCGGAAAAGAGTGCAAAAGAAAGGGAGAAGAGAATGGGGGTGAGAGGAAAGACGTGGATTTGGGGGAAGAGTGGATTGCTCGAGAATGGAGACGAATGAGAGGGCTATAGTGGAGAAGTGAGGGAACAATTGCACCCACCATGGATGCCCACCGCACCTTTTCAAAAATAAATTTGTTCATGAATGTATATTTAGATGGAAGTGGGTGGCAGGGTGAGAAGCCCAGGACTGGGGAATCTTGGAGGGATTTCTCATTAGCCAGGGGATAGGTTTAGTGTGAGAGGAAGGGAGTTGCATTTCCTCTGGTCTCTTCAAAAGCTGCCTTGGTAAGCCGTGGTTTCTTTCTGTCACTGATACAGGAATACAGTGGTGCCTCACACAACGAACTTAATTCGTTCCAGGAGCAAGTTTGTTATGCGAAAAGTTCGTTATGTGAAACGCGTTTTCCCATAACAATACATGTTAAAAAAAATAATTCGTTCTGCAGCATAAAATATGCTAAGATGACATAAAAAAAGATAAATTTGTCAAAATGGTGAAAATGGTGGTCTTGCTGAGGCCAAACTCTTTGACGAGGTCACACTGTTTTACCCCACATTCACTCCTTCTAATTATTTCCCGTTTCATTTCAACAGAAATCACCTTCCTGCTTTTTTTAGAAGCCATGATCTATAAAAAATATTGAGTTTATCTTAAAAGGACGACTGTATACAGTGAGAGAGGGCAGTTAAGCGCAGTGACTAACGACTGCCTGCAGTGCCTGCGCGGAAGGATGCAATACATCGGCAGCTCGGGCGACTTCGTTGTGTGAAACGAAGTTCGTTGTGTGAAACGAAGTTCGTTGTGTGAATCAAGACATGAAGTTCGTTGTGTGCAGCGTTCGTTGTGTGAGGCGTTCGTTATGCGAGGCACCACTGTATTCCTGCTGAGGCCGTTTGTATATGTATTGGCACAGAAATACCTGACTTGTTTCAGTGCCCCCTATACTAGTGTCTCTGTTACACGTATGTACCTGTTTTGTTTTTTGATGGCAATGGACCATCCTACCTGAATACTCGCCTAACTCGGAAAAACTCATCCAGATCATGGAGAACTCAGACACCCTTCACCCCCCCCAATCAAAGACATTCAACGTAAAAAAATGCACGACGGATTACTCGCCATGCAAGCAGCGAAACTAGACAGCTACATCTCAAATTTACTGATTTCAGCACCAAACTACAGAACCTTCAGGAGAGAAATAAAAACCAGGCTTTTCAAGAAATATGTCGAGACAAACTCCTGATAAAACCAATTATCCTCACTCCATTACCAGACTCCAAATGTTCCAACCAGTAGCTTCCCTGTAATCTTCTGGATATGACCAGCATCTCATCCTTTTGTAATCCGCCTAGAACCGCAAGGTATTGGCGGAATAAAAGAAAGTGTGTTTGGTTGTTATTGGTAGCTGGATACTACATATTTTGTTAATAGCTCCTCTTTCACCTCTACCCTCAGAACTGCATGGAGGTTTTCCTGCTTATTGTTTTCTAGAAAGTCTTTTTATTTTCTCTCACTTTTGGAAAATGTGTGTCTCTGATTTTTGTATTTTGCACAGTACAAAGGGAAATGCAATTCATTTCTCTTTCTCAGTGGTGCACTATCTAGATTAGAATCTGGTTTCTGGAGGAGTGGGGGATTCTGTTTGTTGTATTGACTGTACTGCGTTTTACTAAGGACAACAAAGCATATTGTGTCCATTGGAAGCTTTATAAAACACTGCAACATTACTGTACCAGAAAAGCACTAGGATCATGACCTGAAGAGAATTAAGAATTTAATAATATTATTTAGATTTTGGTCACCTGAGACAACATCAAGCAGACTGATAAAAAGTTGGATACAAGGAAGCCAGGCATACACCAGAATGACATTGATCATAGAGGAGTCAATTCCAGGTATTACTCTGAATCATAAAGAGAGCGAAAAAATTCTGAAGTACCAAGAAATGCAGTCTGAGACCAAGAAAATATTGTGGAAGCAGACAGAAAAATTTCCTATTATTTTGGGACCACAGGTTTGATTAAAAGGAATGTTCACATATACCAGGATAGGTTGCCATACAAGAGGGTCAGTTGAAATGTTTCTGGTCTGACCAAGAAAGATCAAGATCAGCACCACAGTTCTATAGTTGTCTGGCAGATGGCGTTGACAAATGACTATGGTTAGATTTTCAAGTCAATCTGACATCTAATTTTGTCGCGTCAGCCTTTTAAAGTGAACAACTGCTCTGGTTTATGAAAATTGGACAAAATTGAATATTGCACTGTGATAAAATTCCTTCATTTGAAGGGAAAATCACCTTACCAAAATTAAATCTGAGTTAGATGCAGTATATGGTAATGTGTCCTTCATTTTCAACGGTGAAAGTATGGGCTGACTAGTTTAAATGTGGCCGGACAAGCTTTGTTGACGAAGAACGCTCCAGAAGTCCAAAAATAGCAACAACTGACCAAATGGTTGATGAATTTACCAAATTGTGATGGAAGATCGCTGACTGACCCTAAATGAGATAGCAGAGGCTGCTGGCATATCATCAGACTGTGTACACGCCATCCTACATGAATATTTAGGCAAGAGGAAGTTGAGTGCTCAATGAGTACCGCATTTGTTAACTGTCGACCAAAATTAAGTTTGATTGGGCATTTTGAAAATGTGTTTTGAGCATTTGTAAGCGAAATGAGAATGGCTTTTTGCAGCATTTTGTGATTGTGGATGAGACTGGGATTCATCACTATACTCCTGTGACAAAACAACAATCCAAGCAATGGATTATAAGAGATGAATCGACTCCAAGGAATGCAAAAAACAGCTCCATCGGCTAGATGGTGATGGCGACCGTCTTTTGGGATTTCCACAAGATAATTTTTGTTGACTATCTGGAAAAGGGAAAAAAACATTAGTGGCGAATACTATGCTAGCTTATGTCTAAGCACCAAAATCAAGACGAAACATTCTCATTTGGCCAAGAAGAAAGTTCTTTTCCACCAAGCCAATGGACTGGCTCACACATCAACAATCGCAATGGTGAAATTGCATGAACTGTTCATTTTAATTCCCTGTCTACCATACTCTATGAATTTGGTCCGGTGTGACTTTTTTGTTTCTGAACCTGAAAAAATGGCTGGTTGGGAAGAAATTTTCTTAGGATTCTGCGGTCATAGATACTGTAAACATCTATTTTTAGTTTAGATGTTTCATATTTTACTGAAGGCACGAAAGGTCTGAAAAAAACATTTCATTTTGCCCTCCAAAAATGTTGTGTTCTTGATAAGGCTGGAAGCTTTTCAATTGACCCTCGCATGTGTCACGTGAACTCCAGAAAGAAGCTCTTTTGGCATGATACAAGAGCTACAGTGAGTCTTAGCAGAGAGACAGACCATACTCCACAAACTCTGGCTTAGGAGTAAGGTTCATTACTGTCGCCGAGTGCAAAATTAATCCATTGGGAGAAATTTCCTCCTTGAATGACTAAGAACATAAGAATAGACATACTGCGTCAAACCAAAGGTTCACCTAGTCTAGTATCCTGTTTCTAAAAATGGTCAATCCAGGTCACAAGTACAGTACCTGGAAGAATTCAAAGAAATAGCTAGATTCAATGCTACCAAACCCAGAGATAAGCAGTGGCTTTCCCCAAAAAGACAGAGCCCAAAGTTCTCCTCCATCCATAGAAACATGATGGCAGATAAAGGCCAAATGGCCCATCTAGACTGCCCATCCACAGTAACCATTATCTCTTTCTCTCTCTGAGAGATCCTATGTGCCTATCCCAGGCCCTTTTGAATTCATGCAGTCTCTGTTTCACCACCTCTTCCGGGAGACTGTTCCACGCATCTACCATCCTTTCCGTAAAAAAATATTTCCTCAGATTACTCCGGAGCCTATCGCCTCTTAACTTCATCCTATGCAGAGTTTCCTTTCAAATGAACATTTATATTAAGTAGGTATTTAAACGACTCTATCATATCTCCCCTCTTCCGCCTTTCCTCCAAAGTATACAGATTGAGATCTTTAAGTCTGTCCCCATACGCCTTATCACGAAGAAAGCATACCATTTTAGTAGCCTTCCTCTGGACCAACTCCATCCTTTTTATATCTTTTTGAAGGTGCGGCCTACGTAATTGTACACAATATTTTAAATGAGGTCTCACCAGAGTCTTTATACAGAGGCATCAATACCTCCCTACTGGCCATACCTCTCCCTATGCAACCTAGCATCCTTCTAGCTTTCGCCGTCACCTTTTCAACCTGTTTGGCCACCTTAAGATCATCACATACAATTATCCCCAAGTCCCACTCTTCTGTTGTGCACATAAGGTTTTCACCCCTAAACTGTACCCATCTCCTTTCTTTTTCTCTCATTCTTTGAATGTACATTTCTTCAAACATTCAAACACTCCTTTCTCTAAATTTCTCCTTCTGTCTGATGGGGAGAGTGGTTAAAGCTACAGCCACAACCCCCTGAGGTTGTGGGTTCGAGCCCACGCTGCTCCTTGTGACCCTGGGCAAGTCACTTAATCCCCCCATTGCCCCAGGTACATTAGATAGATTGTGAGCCCACTGGGACAGACAGGGAAACATAATTGAGTACCTGTATAAATTCATGTAAACCGTTCTGAGCTCCCCTGGGAGAACAGTATAGAAAACTGAATAAATACATAGTGTGAACAGTTGCAGCCTGCAATAACCAGAGCTGGCATTGTGATGTCATAATGGCTAAGAGCCAGCCTCATCACTGATGTCATAATGGCTTGATTGCCCTATACTTGGCTCACTTTCACTACATTTTGATTTGTAGAGTTATGCAGTGGTTAAAGCTAAAGCCTCAGCACCCTGAGGTTGTGGATTCAAACCCCATGCTGCTCCTTGTGACCCTGGGCAAGTTACTTAATTCCCCCATTGCCCCAGGTACATTAGATAGAGTGGGAGCCCTCCAGGACAGATAGGGGAAAATGCTTGAGTACCTGAATAAACTCATGTAAACCATTCTGAGCTCCCCTGGGAGAATGGTATAGAAAATTTAAAAAATGAATGTTTAATGTTTGTTGATATTGCAGTGACCACAGTAATACATATATATAGCTGAGATAAGGTCATTCTCCAACCTAAGGCAGTTCTGCTCCATAGGAAACTTACCAGGTCATTGCTTCTGAACCATCAGGTGACATTTTCATATGAAACGGCATCATGTGTTGTAAGGCTTGAGGAAGCATTGTGACTTTTCTTGTGAAGTGTCACTATGCTTGCATTTAATTTCACATGACACATTGCTGCCTTTCTCTGGATGCTGTGTTGTTGTGATACCAACTCTGATATTCCTCTGTAACTTCTCAAGACGTCTTTGGCACCTTTGACCCACCTAGTGACGGTCATTTTAGAAGAGACCTTCAGCAACCTGTTCCAGTGCCTTTTCCTGTGGACACAAGCATCGGGTGCCATATATGTCTACACCCCTCCCCTTCTCTGAGTTTGTCTTTGCCCTTGCCCTGGGGAAGGATAGGGCCAGGGGTGTGTGAGCCCATGAGCTTCTCTATTGGTGGCTGCTTACCTGCCTGCTGTTAATTTCTTCTGCCCATAAGCACATGAGGGCTATTTCTAGATAGGAGCCGGGTGGGGGTGGGAATGAAAAAATATTTGTTGCAATAATTAGAAGTGTGCAGCTAAGATAACTGTGCTGTACTTCACTTCCTCTGGAGAAAACTGGAATCTGTATGCAGGTTTTACTTCCTACAGTAACTAGAATTTGATAATCTTATGACTCTCTCTTTAGTAATGAATTTACTGTTGTAATCCCCTTTGTATAAAGGCGGAATATAAATAATAAACTTCATGTCACAATGCCAATGGTTCTGGTAAGACTGTGGCAATGCTGATCCACTGCCTGCTGTTTGCCCTTCAGGCAATATTACAAATAAGATAGCTGGACATTTCCAGGAGCATTACATTTTAGGGTACTGTATTCTTGGTTGATAATATTTTGGAGTGGAAAAGAATACCAGAGGAGCGGTGGAATTGAGAGGGGTTTTATCAGGGAGGGGAGGGGAGGGAAGATGGGTGGGGTTAAGGTGACCTCTGGCTAGAAAGAAAAGCTGATACCATCTCTTCCCTCTCCTACTTTTAAACTAAAGTGATAAGGACTGCTGCGGGTCAGTGATCACAGAAAGAACAGGAGACCAGATGAGAAGAAACGAATCTGTTTCAAGACAGACTTATTCCATAGAGTTCTTAAAGGTTCGAAAGCAGGGGCGCAGGAGCTCAGACCTCAAGTGCAGCATATCCGTAATAGATTTGCATGGATAGCACCATTCATATCCATTGAGAATACGTATTCTGAATACCTGGTCTGTTTGTGACACTTGAGGCTTGAATTCCTGCATCCCTGTTCTAGAGACTTCCTTAGAAGGGCAGATGAACAGGACTTACATGAAGAACTATCACCCCCCACCCTTCTGCTTAATTCTGTCTTACAAAACACAGGAGACAGATTCACTGGTACCTCTGCTGGGATCTCTCTTACAACGTACAGTTACCGCCCTGTGATGGTTTGGCCATGAGGATGATATAAGATGTGCCTATTATGTTATTAGAAAGCAACTACAAATGTTAGATTTATAGCAGCTATTTTTTTCATTCTAAAATTTGACACGGGGAGAGGTTACCACGTAGCTCACCGTTCCAACAGTGCAGCTGTCTTCTCTGCCCTGTCTTGGCACTGTATCGTCACAGAGGCAGAGGGTGTGTTGGCAGCTTCAGAAATCTAATTGGCTGGATCAGTTCACAAAAAAAGAAGTATACTAGGAGCCAAAACCGATTGCCCTGGGCTGTAAGGAGCTCAAAACACGTAAACAAGAGGCAAAGAATCTGTCACAAGTTGAACACACCAGCAAAAGGCAGATCAATCCAAATGCAAGAAGTCTGATATGTATCAGTCAACCGATGTGGCCACTTTTCATCCACAGGCTGCGTCGGAGGTAACAACTATGAACAATGAAAATAGTCATAAACATAACTAAGCATCTAAAAAAAAACCCCCCAAACACACACTTAAAATCAAATCCTGCATATTCATGTGAGTATTTTATTGCATGGTTTGATTTACATACTCGTATGCATGGTTTAATTTGATTTTAAATCAGCCTTCTTGCATTTGGACTGACCCCGGGCAGCAATGAGGAGAGGGAGAGGAATATAAACGGGCAGTTGCTGCAGCATTACTGCACTAAGAGCATGTCTTAATAATAATAATAATTTATAGGCCGCCAAACCGGGGAGGTTCCAAGCGGCTCACAGCCTGAAAAAAACAATACATACATACATTTTTGGTTCATAGTCTTAAGTGCGCGAGGCAAACAAGTGCCGACAATTCAGCACACCGCAGGAAAACCTTCTTTTAAAAGGCTCCGATGGGGGGGTATTGGTGGGGAAACCCCCCCACTTTACTTAATAGGGATTGCACTGGCATTGGGCGGGGTTGTAACCCCACATTATGCTAGAAACTTAACTTTTTTCCTATTTTTTAGGGAAAAAGTTAAGTTTTCATATAATGTGGGGGGTTACACCCCCCCCCCCAACGAGGCAGCATGATCCCTATTAAGTAGAGTGGGAGGTTCCCCCCCACACCCCTCGTCAGAGCCCTTTAAAAGAAGGTTTTCCTGCGGCGCGCTGAAGTCATAGAAACATAGAAATAGACGGCAGATAAGGGCCCACGGCCCATCTAGTCTGCCCACCTTAATGTCCCTCCCCTACCTTTGCCCTGTGAATAGATCCCATGTGCCGATCCCATTTGGCCTTAAAATCAGGCACGCTGCTGGCCTCTATCACCTGTAGTGGAAGACTATTCCAACGATCAACCACTCTTTCAGTGAAAAAGAATTTCCTGGTGTCACCTCGTAGTTTCCCGCCCTTGATTTTCAACGGATGCCCTCTTGTTGTCGTGGGACCCTTGAAAAAGAAGATATCTTCCTCCGCCTCGATGCGGCCCGTAAGATACTTGAACGTCTCGATCATGTCTCCCCTCTCTCTGCGCTCCTCGAGCGAGTATAGCTGTAATTTGTCAAGCCGTTTTTCATATGGTAGATCCTTGAGTCCCGAGACCATCCGGGTGGCCATTCTTTGCACCGACTCCAGTCTCAGCACATCCTTGCGATAATGCGGCCTCCAGAATTGCACACAGTATTCCAGGTGGGGCCTCACCATGGATCTATACAATGGCATAATGACTTCCGCCTTACGACTGACGAAACCCCTTCGTATGCAGCCCATGATTTGTCTTGCCTTGGACGAAGCCTGCTCCACTTGATTGGCAGACTTCATGTCCTCACTGACGATTACCCCCAAGTCTCGTTCTGCTACCGTTTTTGCTAGGATCTCGCCATTAAGGGTATAAGACTTGCATGGATTCTGGCTGCCCAGGTGCATAACTTTGCATTTTTTGGATTGAAGTTGAGTTGCCATGTCCTAGACCATCGCTCCAGTAGGAGTAGGTCGTGCATCATGTTGTCGGGCATTGAATCTTCGTCTGTTGTGCATTTGCCCACTACAGACGAAGATTCAATGCCCGACAACATGATGCACGACCTACTCCTACTGGAGCGATGGTCTAGGACATGGCAACTCAACTTCAATGCCAAAAAATGCAAAGTTATGCACCTGGGCAGCCAGAATCCATGCAAGTCTTATACCCTTAATGGCGAGATCCTAGCAAAAACGGTAGCAGAACGAGACTTGGGGGTAATCGTCAGTGAGGACATGAAGTCTGCCAATCAAGTGAAGCAGGCTTCGTCCAAGGCAAGACAAATCATGGGCTGCAAACGAAGGGGTTTCGTCAGTCGTAAGGCGGAAGTCATTATGCCATTGTATAGATCCATGGTGAGGCCCCACCTGGAAGTCTTGCACTGAATTGTTGGCGCTCAGTTGTCGGCACGCGTTTGTCTCGTGCGCTTTTGTCCCGTCACCACATTTTCAATAAAAATCTCGATAAAATACAATAAAAGACAGTACATACATTTCAATAAAATTGATCAAGATGGAAGTGCAAACCATGCAGGTAAGAGCCCCAAATCTCCATTTTCAGTTAACTAAGTGGTCTCAAACTCGCGGCCCGCCAGGTACTATTTCGAGGCCCTCAGTATGTGCCTCAAAATAGTGGGAAAACCATCTAAACTTCACTTTCTGCATGTTGCACTGCATAGCTGAAATTATCAGAAGCAATTAAGGAAAGATTTATAAACTATAACGAGTTTTACCTCATGCAAAGTTGTCATTTCTTTAATAAGACATTAACTGCTTTTTTTCTGCGGCCCTCCAAATCCAAAATGTGACCCTGCAAAGGGTTTGAGTTTGAGACCACTAAGTTAACTCATGCTAGTTCCTCAGATCATCACTTGTTCTGCCCTCATCTAGATGAAGTCAATTATATTTTTGTTCAGTTTTTCTGATTCCAGCTTCTCCCCCTGGCAGCTTTGTCAGATCCCTGCAAAAAGAAGCCCGTATCCCTTTTCCTGGCTCCCCTCCAGCAGCTCAGACTTTTATATCCACCTTACTGTCATGTCTGAGGCAGTTCTTGGCCTGCTTCCTTCTCCTCTTTATCCTGTAATAACTTTTTATTCGCCTGGCAGTCCTCATGCTAAAGCTCAGACCTTGGAAGCATCCTGCTTCCTCTGTGTATGTCCCCCTGCAACTGGGACAAATTCACCAGATGTTTGAACTGCCACCTGCACCTCAAGAACTGAAAATCGGCCCTTACACATCTGAGTTTTTTCTCAGCATGCACTCTGAATCAGGCGCTTCTAAAGTTTGTCTGTGGTTGTATTTATTAGGAACAGAGCCACAGAAAAGTCAAGCAGTATAATGTGGTGCAGTCTTATTTATTCACATTATTTAATTTTCTTATAAACTGGCTGTAAGCTATTGAAACAATGTATATTCAGTAGGCATTTTTCTGTCCCAGTCCTAGGACGATAAACATTTCAGTTCAAGGTTTTTGGAGTTTCAAAATCTCCTTTTGTCAAATAGGTGGGCCTAGATTCCCACAAACCCTCCACACCACAGAAACAAGTTTGACTTGTTTTTAGGAGCATTAGTCCTGTGTTTTTTCTCTCTCGGTGCCTTCTCTACTCCTCCAGGAATACTGACTGTCAGTAAATGAACGTGAACCGGAACAATGACTTGTGGTTCCTGCATTGTGGGCTTACTGTCTAAAACCCTGGAGTGATCCCCTGAGTCAGTCTTGGTGCTTAAATTTCAGCACAGTGAGTCCTGTCTTGCACATAGTGGGGGGGGGTGAGGAGGGGGGAATTTTATAAATATTTTTGCACCCACACCAGACAGATTTTCGTAATCATCATAGTACACAGACAGCTCTACTTGGCATAACAACCTTTATTCATAAAGCAATGGATCGTTTAAGAATGTGGGAGGGGGTTTTCCCCAAATTGTATATTGAGTTTTACAAGAAGTAAAGAACAACCAAAAGTGCATAACATACAGAGTTATCTCAACTACAGAAGCACTCACATGCCAAACAATGAGTTAACAGAAAGCCCATCCCCTCCCCACATCCTTCCCCCCCCTTAAATCTGACAGGGAAACAAAGAAATCTGGTGAGGGTCCAAAAATAACAGCATGAAATAAATCATAGAAAAACTTGGGTAACCAGAGACCTACCAAAATTAGAGCAATTTAACATAATTATCCAGAAGGGCCCAGATGGCCTGAAATTTCCAGATTCCACCGAGCTGCTCAGCCATAGTTTGCTCATATCGGTAGTGCAGGCATAATGTCTCCCACCAGAAGGAAAAATTCAAGTGGTCTCCTTGTTTCAACCGTGTCATCAATTGTAAAGCAACGCCCATCATTGGTAGGAACCTGTCCTGATGGTCTTTTAGTGGACTCCTTGAAAAGAGACATGTGCCAAACATCACAATCCCTTAAGAAAGTGGCAATTGGGCCTTGAGGATGAGCAAAATTTCACTCCAGATGGACTGCCAGAAAGACCATATCAAAGAGCAGTGGAACAGAAGATGATCCAACGTACCAGCCTCCAACTTACAATACCAGTACCGATTGGAGCAGGAAGGATCCAGTATACTCTGTACAGCGAAAAGTAGAGTCTGCCTCAAGGAAGCCGAAGGAGTATATCGGACCCTACAAGTCCACAGTCTATTCCAGTGAGCAGAGGAAATGGTACACTGTAGTTCCCTACTCCAGATGGCCAACCCCAACTCGTTGAGGCAGCTGCTTGCGCAATGGCTGGTACCAATTGGAGGCCTCAGTGGCCCAGGAATGCCACTCTATAGCGCATGAAAGGCAGACTCTGCTGATGTTCCAGATCAAGCCATTCCGGAATTCCTGCGTTAATAGTGTGTCTCATCTGTAGTCTTTTGAAGCATTGTGAAAAAGGCAGAGTAAATGTTTGTTGTAAATGCAGAAATGAGGCTAGTCGACCCTGAAAACAAACATCCTGTAGTGTTCTGATTCCATAATACTTTGGAACCATCAATAAGTGTGCGGGGGTTCAACCATAAAGATAGGTGTGTAGTCCTTTTGGTGGGTGCAGGTAACAGATTATCCAGATACCTCAAAGCTTTCCAAGTGGAATGAAGAATAGCGTTACCCTTATAAATTCTAGGAAGGCATATACCAAACATGTGTTTAAGATTTCAGTGGAGCCATTAGTTGCATTTCCAGAGATAGCCAATCAAGAAAATACATCATACAATTCAGGTAGGACACAATACACACCCTGTCTCAATAAATAAGCATGATGGTACAGGTAGAAATTCGGAAATTAATCCTTCAGAGGGGTTGAGGTTTCTGCAAGGATGCCAAAGCAATTCTGGGAATCCCACCCGCCCATAGAATATCTGTGAGTAATTGATTAAGTTGCTTATAGAAGGAAGCTGAGAAAAAAACTAGCAACATACTCTTATGATAACAGACCACAGGTGCAATCATCATCTTAACAGTATGTACCCTCTCCCACCAAGACAGATGTAACGGGTTCCATCACTCACACATCTCCTTTACCATAGCCAGTAAGCGTTTTTCATTCACAAGCATGGTCTCTTCCAGCGTCCGCAGAATCAACACTCCTAGATATTGAATACCTTCCACAAGAAAGGATAGGGATCTATTAAGGATTTCAGGCAGTGAACATTCAGTGGTAGTACCTCAGATTTACTCCAGTTGATTTTATAACCATAAAAAGTCCCAAAGTTGTCTATCAACTGGAGCAAAGCCAGAATGGACAACTCTGGACGGATAAGATGTATCTGAATGTCACCAGCATAAGCCGAAACTTTATACATTCAACCCCAATAGGGTTGTTTTAAGAATGTTTTGATGATTTCCCTAGATTTATCTTCAGCGTTTGATATTATTGATCACTCGCGTCTGCTTTCCCGTCTACAGGAAATGGGTATTAGCAAAGCAGTTTTAGAATGGTTCAGTTCATATTTTCAAGACTGGAATAATATAGTGAGAATGAGGGATACAGAATCTAAATATTTTAGTCCTGGGTTCGGCCTTTCGCAAGGATCAATTCTATTGTCTCTTCTGTTTAATGGTTTGGTTTTTTTTGCACCTCTTTTGACATTGATGCAGTCGTTAGGATTTACTATGTTTGTACATGCTGATGACATCCAGATACTAAATACTTTTGAATCCTGTTCAGTACAGAAATTGCATCTATAAATGAGAAATTACAAATTGGTTAAATTCTCAAAGATTAAAACTTAATCCAGATAAATCGACATTGATAAATGTTACTCCATGTGATCAAGTAGTTTTACCACCTGAGATTCGATTGGGAAATACATAGATTCCGCTCGTAACAAGCACTAAGATTTTAGTCATCATCTTGGATGACAAATTAACGTACCATTCATAAATTTCTAAAGTTGTTAAAAATTCTTTTTTTTAAATTGCATTTGATTAGATCAATTCAATCATTACTGTTTCCAGAAGCATTGAAAATTTTGGTACACTCATTAGTGATTCAACAACTTGATTACTATAATTCTCTGCGCTGGGTTTCACCAAAAAGATATACATAGACTCCAAATTGTGAATTGGCCCGATATCAGTATTCTGTACAATCTTCATAAATTTGATGACATTACTCAATTTCTGAAAGAAGCCCATTGACTTCCTGTTAAACATCGTATTATATATAAAATACTTTTAATAACTTTTAAGGTGCTGACTTCTGAAGATCTTTTGTATCTTGAACGCTATCTGAGCCCGTATACATTAGTAAGAACATTAAGATTGTCGAGTAAACAACTTCTTATGGTTCCATCTTATTGGGAAATAGTCCATGAGCGTGTGAGAGATGCTAATTTTTCTGTTAATGGCCCAAAGCTTTGAAATTCCTTACCAATATATCTTTGCTCAATAACTAAAGTAGGCTTGAAAACTTTTCTCTTTTCTGATGCATATTATTCTTGGCTGTAAATTTAAAAGATTTCATGAGCGTCAACTCTCCTTTCAGGCTGCCACGTATGACAGTGATTTCAGGCATTTGTGCTCTATATCTCACTCTTACCTTCAGTTTAGAAGGCAATTGAAGACTCGTCTCTTCAACAAATTTCTAGGTAATTAGATTTCCTACACTCAGATTATTCCTTGTAACCTTATTATTCTTTTGTGAACCACATAGACAAATTTGGTTATGCGATCTAGAAATTGATTTATTGTATTATATTGATTTATTGAAAGACTGCGCTGCTGGTATTATGCAAAACAGATAACATCCCAATGTGTTTTCCTTCCTATTAAATTTTGTAGTTCATGCCCTTTATCTTAATTTCAAGTGTATTTCAAAGTTGTTTTTATTGTTACTATATATGTTTTTAGATTGTAAGCCCCCCAGAAGGTAATCCCTTGGTGCGAGAGTAAATTTTTAATAAACTTGGAAAGCTTTTATAAAACTTGCTCCATGGGTTACATGCATAAATATATGCATAGTGTTGAAAAGGTATGTCCTTTTACACAACCTTCCTGTGAGCATGTTCTGGGCAGAGCGTAGGTGGATTCATGATGTATGCTCATACTTTATATGCCAGCACTTATACCTGCTTCCAAGCAGGCATACACACGTGCAGCTTCACTCCAGCTAGGATTGCTATTGGGTTTATACTCGTATATATATCTAAACTAAACTAAGCCTTGAGTTTATATACCGCATCATCTCCACGGAAGTGGAGCTCGACACGGTTTACAAAGTATAAAAATAAGGAAGAGAGAGGAGAAGGATTTACAAAAGCATGTAGAAAGGGGGGAGGTAAACAGGAAAAGAGATGTTATATGCTAGAGAAAAGCCAGGTTTTCAGTTGTTTTCGGAAAAGTTGGAGGGAGCCCAGGTTCCGCAGCGGGGCAGTGAGATCGTTCCAAAGGCCCGTGATTTTGGAGAGGAGGGAATCTAGTGTTTTTTTTTAGAAAGATACGCGGACACTTGTAGAAGCAGGCAGCTCAACCCCCATCACCATATTTTTAACCCTGTTCAGAGACCCATCCCCTTCTTTCATACCTGTGCACTATACCCTCATCCCTCTTCAAGGTGTCTCCGTCCTCTTTCCACTTCTCCAGATCATTCACACACGGTCTCATCATCTTATACTTCATTCCCTCTCTCTTATTTCACAACCTCAATCATATTCCCATCCCATTTAATCATAATAATAACTTTATTCTTTTATACCGCCATAACCAAAAGTTCTAGGCGGTTTACACTAAAAGCAGCTGGACAATCAGTGAAATACAATAATACAGTAAAAAATACAAATATTTGTAAAATAGAATTTCAATAATAAAGCTCACTAAGTAATAAACTTATTGAACAAAGTGAACTTAAGAACATAAGCAATGCCTCTGCCGAGTCAGGCCTTAGGTCCATCATGCCCAGCAGTCCGCTCCTGCGGTGGCCCCCCAGGTCAATGACCTGTAAGTGATCTATTACTCTAAAGCATTTGTACCTTATAGTAACTCTCTAATTGTATCTCTGGATCCCCTTTTCCTTCAGGAACTCGTCCAATCCCATTTTGAAACCCAAAATCGTACTCTGCTCTACCACCTCTTCTGGAAGCGCATTCCAGGTATCCACCATCCTCTGAGTGAAGAAGAACTTCCTAGCATTTGTTCTGAATCTGTCTCCCTTCAAATTTTTTGAGTGCCCTCTAGTTTTTGTCGCCCCTGCCAGTCTGAAGAATCTGTCCCTCTCTACCTTCTCTCTACCCTTCATGATCTTGTAAGTTTCTATCATATCCCCTCTATGTCTCTGCTTTTCCAGGGAAAAGAGCCCCAACTTCTCCAGAAGTGGTCTTAATTAATTTCTGAAAACTGCAATAGGATAACATAGCTTGCTGAATACATTTACCTAACCAAGATTGTTGCCTACCAGCTTGAAATGCTAGGGTCCTATCTAAGAAAGTCTTATATCTACACCCATTAATTTTTGGATAAGCAAATAAGTAGAAGTTTCTAGTTTTTCTTGATGGTCTATGCAACACAAAATGAGGAAAAAGGTAAGCTGGAGACAATCCCGAAATCAGCTTAAAGCAGATACAGGAAAACGCCTCCACTCACTAAACTAAACCTTATGCTTGTGTACCACATCCTCTCTATAAAAATAGAGCTTGACACGGTTTTCAGAAAATTAAAGAAAAAAAAAATACAATTTATAAAAAAGCCAAGTTTTTAGATGTTTTCGGAATAGTTGGAGAGAGCCCAGATCACGCAACTGGACAGGAAAATTATTCCAGAGCTCAGTAATTTTGAAAAGAAGAGACTTCCCTAGTTTTCCAGTATAGCTGACGCCTTTCAGCGTAGGAAAGGATATTGCCCCATAGTGTCTTCTATTACCTTTTCCTGCCGCCATGGTTCTTTTACCCCCTTGGTCACTTTGAAAGTCCAGCTGACTTTTTACAGGCTTTTTCCTTTTGAGTTATTTCTCACCTAGACTACTGTAACTCATTATTAAATGGACTACCCCAAAAAGAACTTCGCCGTTTGCAGATTATACAAAATACCGCAATCAAACTCATTTACAAAATAGGAAAATTCGAACACGTTACCCCGCTTCTTAAGGAGGCTCATTGGCTCCCAGTCACACACCGTATAGTTTATAAAATTCTACTGCTCTCATTTAAAATCAAACTCTCCCATTTGCCCTTATTTTTAGACAAATTACTAATTCCTCAAAGTTCTCCCCGTACCTTACGTTCTACGGACCAAAAACTCCTTTTCATCCTTTCTCTAAAAGAATCTTATTATACAAGGAAAACCAATTTTGCTATAACAGCTCCTACTTTATGGAACTCTCTTCCTCAATTTCTTCGGGATGAAACTCATTTACCTAAATTCAAAACTAATCTAAAAACTTTCCTATTCAAGGATGCTTTTAACAACCCCTAACCACTTATATTCACTTACTTACTCATCATTGTCCTAAAAGCTCTTCTTTATTTCAGCGCATATCTTTTATACCATGCACCCTTGTCCTTCATGTTCTATCCCTTCCTTCTATCTCATTTCCTCTAATATTATGTAACTTTTCCCTTCCTTCCCATCTCTCCTCACGGTCATGTTTGTCAGTATATGTCTAATATGTTTTCGCATATTTCTCAAACACCCCATTAACTAGTTCTTACTCTCCTATTTTAAATTTTTTTTTATATTGTTAACCGGTCAGATATTTGTTTTATGATCGGGATATCAAAAATCAATAAACTTGAAACTTGAGTGGACTTAAAGAAATGGTATTGTTAGGGCTCCTTTTACGAAGGTGCGTTGGGCGGTTTTAGTGCACGCTACACTGCCACGCACGCTACACGCTAACGCCTCCATAGAGCTGGCATTAGTATTTTCTGTGTAGCTAGAGGTTAGTGCGCACTAAAAATGCTAGCAGTCATAGAAACATAGAAATAGACGGCAGATAAGGGCCACGGCCCATCTAGTCTGCCCACCCTAATGACCCTCCCCTACCTTTGCCTAGTGAATAGATCCCACGTGTCGATCCCATTTGGCCTTAAAATCAGGCACGCTCCTTCGTAAAAGGAGCCCTTAGTTTTTGCCAGTACACCTAACCTTTTTTCAAATTCTCTCTTGGCCTGTTTGATTACTGTTTTATATCGAACTTGCTACTGCTTCTGTTCATTCTAGTTTTCGACATCCTACAGCCCCTTAACATAGAAACATAGAAATAGATGGCAGATAAGGGCCACGGCCCATCTAGTTTGCCCGCCGCAATGACCCTTCCCCACCTAACTCAGTGAATAGATCCCACGTGTCTATCCCATTTGGCCTTAAAATCAGGCATGCTGCTGGCCTCAGTGACCTGAAGTGGAAGATTGTTCCAGCGGTCAACCACTCTTTCAGTGAAAAAGAATTTCCTGGTGTCACTGTGCAGTTTCCCTCCCCTGATTTTCTACGGGTGCCCTCTGGTTGCCTTGGGACCCTTGAGAAGGAAGATATCTTCTTCCACTTCGATGCGACCCGTGAGATACTTCACACCTTCCCTCACCCACACATCATCCCACGTGCAACTTTCATTAAATCTGTGTTGGAAAGCATTTCAGAAGCTATGCCTCGGCATGTTTTCCATTCTTGTTTCTTTCTGTTCAACCCCTTCTCTGTCTGCGCAATAATGGGCAGGGTGACCTGACACATGAGAAACGAACTCCAAGCCCAGCCTGAAGCCTGTGCCTCTGTTGCAGCCTTCCTTAAGTCTGTTCTTAGCCAAAAACCATGCCATGGGAGTCTCAAATGAAACGTGGAAATACTATGACTGTGGCTAGTTATCATTTCTGTAATGCTCTTACTGATAGGCAGCACTGCACAAATGCACATTAGAAACGATCCCTTCTCCCTGGAGCTTATAGTCACGACATGCAGGAAAGACAAATAATTGGTTTCAGAAATGTTATTATAGGAAACCTGGTTGAGATTGAGAAAGACTCAGGGTATAAGATCTAAAAGAAAGACACTGAAAAGAAGAGACAGAATTTGATAATGTTATAAAAAGATGTATGTCCTGAAAGAAAGACAGGGCTTGAAGATGACCCCAAACCTGAGGCTAATGGGTCTGAAAAGAGGGACGGTGGGAATTTCTGGAAAAAGAGGGAAGAGAGTTTGGGAAAAGTCCATAGGCTGTTATTGAGAAAGACATGGGGGAAGCCTCTGCTTGCCCTGGATTGGTAGCATGGAATGTTGCTACTCTTTGGGTTTTGGCCAGGTACTAGGGGCCTGGATTGGCCACCGTAAGAACGGGCTACTGGGCTTGATGGACCATTAGTTTGACCATTCTAAAAGATAAGTTCTTTCAAAATGCCAGGTGTGAGAAGTGCAAAGTGATGCACATAGAGAAATCCTCACATCAGTGTGTGGCAATGGTAAAAACAAGCAAATGAACAGTAATTTATCCCTGGGCAGGTTCGGGGTGTGACGGCATCTTGAATATTGCGCAGTTCTAGTTACTTCAGCCTAAAAAAGTTATTGAGGCTGAAAAGGGTGCAGAAAAGGACAAAAAGCATAAAGGAGATGGAACAGCTAATGAAGGAAGGCCGAACCTAACGGATGTAGCAGTATATAAGAAATAAATTACATTACACTCTTCAGCTTAGAAAAAGAGAAGACCAAGAAGGGGATATGAGGGGATAAAGGTTTATAAAATCATACGTCAGGGTGGATCAGATAGGTCATATGATCTTTTATCTATGTTTCAATATATCTAGTTTACTCATCCACAATGTCAACTATCCCTTTCTCTCCCTTAGAAATCCCATGTATCTGTCCCAAGCTTTCTCCAATTAATCTTTACCACCTTTCCACATATCCACCACTCTTTCCATGATGAAATGTTTCTTCATATTATGTTAACCTGTAACTTGTTCTGAGCTTGTTGGGGGAGAACAGGATACAAAAGGAATGAACAAAATAAATAAATAAATTACTCCCGAGTCTATCCTCTTACTTTCATCCTATGCCCCATCATTCTAGAGCAGGGGGTGTCCAACCTGCGGCCCAGTGAAGTATTTTGTGCGGCCCCAGTCGAAGGCGATGCAGTGTTTTCCTCTGCTGCCCCCGGGTGTTTATCGTCTTGCCGACTCCCTCCTCTGTCTTGCTGCAGCGTTTGCACGTATGTGCGGCCCCCAGAAACATTTTTTTCGACCAATGCGGCCCAGGGAAGCCAAAAGGTTCTAGAGCTTTCTCTTCTGTCCATTTTTGCCATAGGTACCTGGGGCAATCAGAGCCTTAGGCACTTTCTGGCACTGGGAGATGGGGCAGTTATGGGAGGGGATAAAAAGGGACTTACAGGGCTAAAAAAAGATTTTTGAAAAGTTATGCGGCAGTTAAAGCCAACATTCAGCAGTACTACCCAATGAAACGTCACTGGATATCAGCAGATGGGCAATTTCAAGCAATTTGAGTGGGCAAGAGCCTCTTCTACCCACTTAAATTGCTTTGAATATTTTTATGTTTCAAGTTTATTAGAAATTTGATGAATCGCTTATATGCGAGATACTAAGCGAATTACATTAAAATCCAAATTTGTGCATTCATTAAAATACAATAAAATTATAATAACAAATCGAAAAAGGGGTTAGGCCTACGGACCAACAGACATAACTGGATGTGGAGGGATGAGGGGATAAGGTTACAATATTAATAATTTTAAAAAGAGGGAAACATTAATGGGAAAAAACATTAGGAAGGGTATCTTTTTTTTATTTTTCTATTTTGATAAGAGGACTGCTGCACTGTGGCTATTCCATACAGAGGGTAAAGGCATCTTTAAACAGGAAAGTTTTTAGATTAGTTTTAAAACGGCTAATGTCTTTTTCGTCTCTTATATAACGGGGAAGAGAATTCCAGGTTTGGGGGGTTACTATTGAAAATATATCATGTCGTCTAGTGCCGATCACTTTTAAAGAAGGGACTATCAAAAGACCTTGGGTTGATGAGCGAAGGGGGCGAGAAGAGATATATGGAATAAGAATCCTGTTTATAAATTGCGGTTCGTTTGTGGATAAAGTTTTAAATACTAATAGTAGAATTTTAAAGGTAATCCGATGGTTGATAGGAAGCCAGTGTGAGGCAACCAGAAAGGGGGTTACATGGTCATATTTTTTCCCATTGTGAATAAGTTTAACGGCAAGATTTTGAATTATCTATAAACGTTTCTTTTCTTTTTGAGTAATGTTTAGTAGTAATGAATTGCAATAGTCTAGCTTAGAGATAATAAGTGAATGTATAAGTATGTTCAGAGATTTTGGTTCCAAGAACTTGGAAATAGAATGGATCAGACGTAAGCGATAAAAACAAAATTTAACTATGTTATTTATGTGCTCATGATAGGAGAAATTATCATCGATGTGTTGAGTTCAAAACACTGGTGGTTGGGACGTCCATTTCTTGATATTCCATTTCAGTTTATATGCTGCTGCCTCTATAATGGGCCAAGAGCAATCTACAACCTAGCAAAAATAACAATCAAAATATATAAATAATACCATAGCATGTGCACTTTACACTTTATATTGTAATAGTTAATTAGCACGTTTATAATATGCATGTTTTAACACACCTTGAGGTGGTCCCTGTACATTAGAAACATAGAAACATGTTTATCCGTTTGATTTTGGAATACTTAATTGGTATATACAGTCGACCCCCGAAATTCACGGGGGTTTTGTTTTTAGAGTGTCCGCGAATTTTTTAAAAATGTGAATATTGGATGTGGTAAAAAAAAAAAAAAAAAAAAAGCATATTTTCATAGTTTAAACCCTTTTAGAAGATGAAGCAGACCTGGGCTGTTTCTGCTGGCCTCGCACTGCTTCATGTAAACCGGTGGGGGAGGTGTTCTGCAAGCCTCTGGAGTCAGTTGCTTCTTTTTCATGCTAACCGCAGATGCCGTTTTCTTTTTCTCTGACGGCAGCAGCAACAAAGGGCTTCCCTCCCCTGATGGTACCTGACTCAGGCCCTGAGGGAGAGGAGCCATCAGCAAAGAATGTGGTGTCGAGGATTTCCTGGCACCAAATGCGTGTAGCGCCATTGAAGAGGCCATCCTGTCCATGAAGAGAAGTCTTCACGGTGCTAGCGACCACCTGGTTAAAGAGGCTGCCAGTTGCCATAAAAAACAAAAATTTTGGCAGTGTTGCCTCTAGTCAGGGACTTGGGTGCTTGTGTAGTGTTTTTTTTAAGAAGAGAACAATGAAAAACCGTGAACAACTGAGGCTGCGAACTCTGGACTGTGAATTAGCGGGGGTATATTGTATGTGTTTTTATGATTTCTTTATACACTTATTGCAGTATAATCTTGTTATAACGGACTCGCTTAAAACGGAACCTCACCTATAGCGGACGAGGTCCACTGGTCCTAACCGAGCGCCATTATAAACATACAGAAAATCATCAGATATAGCGGACTCGCATATAACGGACTTTCAGCTATAACAGACAACTATTTTGGTCCCCAGAGCTGCTTTTAGCTGTAATTTTCTTCGGCTGTAAAGGACATGCAAGCTCCACCTACAAGGTGCGTGGCATGCCGGTGATATAGTATCAAAATGCAGCCCAGAATAAAAATGACTTTCCAGTACAATGTTCTGGTTTGCAATCATTTCGTGCCATACCAATGTTTTGCTGAGTTTTGTTATTGATGTTGCTGATATGCTTGTGCAGTGACTGTTGTTCATTGATTTACATTGTTTCAAGTTGCCCTGAATAAAATTTTTTAAAAAAATGCAACTGGATATAACGGACTCTGACCATTTTTCCAGGTCCCTTGAAGTCCGTTATAACGAGATTATACTATATTTAATATTATATTAATATTTTTGTTATGTATTTGAACAATTTATGTATGTTTTTTTTAAATCTTTTCTTAATTACTTATACTAATTATGCTGTTTCAGTATTGTCCCTTTACTGGGGAAAACACTGGACTTTTTAATAAAACCTTGTGATATAAAGAAACCTTGTCTTCGTGATCTGCATTTTTCTTGCAACTTTGCTGCTTGTGGCTCTTTGAAGCCTCAAGACGCCTGACGCCTGAAACCAAGCAGCTAGACTGAAGCAGATTTTAGATTGATAAGCCCCTGGAACTGGTTAGAAGCCTTGAAGCCTCCTGAGTAGTTTTTACTGTATATTCCAGCCTTTTGTGTTATTTGCTGGGGGTTGGTCAGTGTATAAAGGACTACAGTGCATAAGGAGTACATGGACCTCGGTTTATTGTTCTTGGTATACCTCTGTGAGAAAGGAAGATTGTTATATTGTATGCATTTGTATTTTATGACAATTTTCAGCGAAATGTAAAAAAAAAAAAAAAAGTTTTTCCTTCTTTCTCTTCTTGTACCTGCAGTTGCCAAACATGTTTGGGAACCTGCGCTCTACCTTCATGGCGCTGATGATCGGGTCCTATGCCTCCTCGGCTGTGACGTTTCCTGCAGTGAAGGTAGATCCTGGTATCACCAGTGGGGAGGCCAGTCATGGCAGCCCCTGCAAAACATGCCTTTCATTCTTCATTGTTCTGTCACTCTGGGACATGCAGTAATCCAGTTTTGCTGTTTGTGGTTTGCTTGCAGCTAATCTACGATGCTGGAGTTTCCTTTGTTGCTATTATGTTGGTGTGGTCTGGCCTGGCCTGCCTCATTTTCTTGAACTGTCTTATTAACTGGCCAAAGGAATCTTTCCCAGCACCAGAGGAAGCAAGTTACATGTGAGTGAGTACATTCGGGTGGTAGGTATAGAGAGGGGGGGGGGGGTCAAGAAAAAAGTGAACAAAAAACTGGTTTGAGGAGAAAGATAATAATAACAGTAATAACAAGATTTATAATCTGCTCTTTCCTCATCAGTCCAGAGCGACTAACATTCCAAGATAACATACCAACATAAAAATAGCCTTACTGAGTCAGGCCAATGGTCCATCTAGCCCAGTATTCTGTCTTCACAGTGGCCAATCCAGGGCAAACAGTGGCTTCCTCCATGCCTGTCTCAATAGCAGACTGGGCTTTTCCTCCAGGAACTTGTCCAAAACTTTTTAAAAAAACCAGCTACGTTAACCACTCTTACCACATCCTCTGGCAAAGCGTTCCAGAACTTAACTATTCTCTAAGTAAAAAAAATATTTCCTCCTATTGGTTTTAAAAGTATCTCCTTGTAACTTTGAGTGTCCTCTAGTCTTTGTAATTTTTGATGGAGTAAAAAATTGATCCATTTGTACCCGTTCTACACCACTCAGGATTTTGTAGACTTCAATCATATCTCCCCTCAGCCGTTTCTTTACCAAGCTGAAGAGCCCTAACCTCTTTAGTCTTCCCTTATACGAGAGGAATTCCATCCCCTTTATCATCTGGGTCGCTCTTCTTTGAACCTTTTCTAGTTCCGCTATATCTTTTTTGAGGTAAGACAAGAGGTGCAGTGAAGAAAAAAGCTTCATCATGTGACAGCACAGCACACAATAGTACAAAGATGTCATAAATACTATCATTGGCATTAAAAAAAAAAACCCTCCCACGCACATATTCAAAAGCCTCAAAGTGTAGAAAAACCCTTCATGTGCACAAACTGAAAAATTTATCTAATGACACCGGGAACACCAACTTCCGTCTCCATCGATGTATTCTTCACTTCACTGCATCAGCTGATCAAATAGAAAAGTCATCCCAAACTCCTCCTGACAAGGGTTGCTTGTTTCATAAGAACATAAGAATCACCATACCAAAGGTCCATCAAGCCCAGCATCCTGTTTTCAACAGTGGCCAACCCAGATCCCAAGTACCTGGCAGAAACCCAAAGAGTAGCAACATTCCAGAGCTGAGATTATGATGTCATAAAGCCTCATTCTACCAATACCTAAGAGCCAACTTCATCAGTGATGTCACAATGGCTTGTTTGTGCTATACTTGGCTCACATAAGAGCATAAGAGCTGCCATCCTGGGACAGACCGAAGGTCCATAAAGCCTAGTATCTTGCTTCCAACAGTGGCCAACCCAGGTCCCAAGTACCTGGCAGAAACCCAAAGAGTAGC
The DNA here is from genome assembly GCF_902459505.1 of Geotrypetes seraphini. Classification (NCBI taxonomy): domain Eukaryota; kingdom Metazoa; phylum Chordata; class Amphibia; order Gymnophiona; family Dermophiidae; genus Geotrypetes; species Geotrypetes seraphini. The sequence continues at coordinate 58,613,966 of NC_047097.1, read as the reverse complement.
AACATTCCAGAGCTGAGATTGTGATGTCATAAAGCCTCATTCTTCCAATACCTAAGAGCCAACTTCATCAGTGATGTCACAATGGCTTGTTTGTCCTATACTTGGCTCACATAAGAACTGCCATCCTAGGACAGACCGAAGGTCCATAAAGCCTAGTATCTTGCTTCCAACAGTGGCCAACCCAGGTCCCAAGTATCTGGCAGAAACCCAAAGAGTAGCAACATTCAAGAGCTGAGATTGTGATGTCATAAAGCCTCATTCCACCAATGCCTAAGAGCCAACCTCATCAGTGATGTCATAATAATAATAACTTTATTCTTCTATACCGCCACAATCTTGCGACTTCTAGGCGGTTTACATTCAAGATTGCTGGACATGGTTTGATTATCCTATACGGCTCACATAAGAGCTGACATACTGGGACAGACTGCAGGTTATCAAGCCTGGTATCCTGTTTCCAACAGTGGCCAATGCAGGTCACAAGCACCCAGCAAGATCCCAAAGAGTAAAAGATTTTATGCTGTTTAGGGATAAGCAGTGGATTTCCCCAAGCTTATAGGCTTTTGTGTTAGTTAATTATCCAAACCTTTTTTAATCCTTTATTTGGCATTTTTGCTCAGAAGCAACATGTGGCTTCTATGGTTCTTATGGGAGATCTGCATCTCCAATTGCCCGTTACTTGGCACTGTTGCTCTCGTTCAACATCAAGTTACATAAAGCAGCCTTTTTATCATCTGCAAGTTAAAGGGTTAAACCCTGCTAAGCTATCTTTCACCACATTCACAATTCCAGAGTTCAATTACATGTGTGAAGAAATAGCTTTGAGGTGTTCTGCTGACCCTTACACGTGTTAGATGTAAACCTCCCTGTGAAAAGTGACAGTATTCTGTGACTTATGTGATCAAGTTGTGTGTACATGTGGGTACCCAGTTACAGAATGAAGGAGCAAATGTTTAATCCAAGGCTCGGGTGCCTAATTACCCATTTGCTCATGTCACTGCAGAGCTGCTCCCTTAACAGGACCATCTACTTCAGGGGTATCATCCCAACATAACTCTGTGCACCATCACCAAAAACCTTCTCCTGGAACATGTGGAATATAATTGGGGCTGCTGTTAGAGGGGTGGAAACAGAGCACATGCTGTAGGCCCTTGGCCAGAAATGCAACAGACTTGCCAACAACTAAAGGCAACATAGCCTGCTGGCAGACTTTGGGGCACCCTTGCAAATTTCTACCCTGGGCTACCACATGTCTAACAGTCCTAGGTGTAAAATATACAGGCAACAGATTTAGGTGCATTTGGAAATTCCGTACAATCAGACTGGCATGTACAGTGCAGTTGGAGTAATTTCTACATTTCTGCTATCTATGCTAGTCCTTGGGGATTTTTTTTCTTTAGTCATTGTACAGAACAGTTGCTTGGTCCTGGCATTTTTGCTAACCAAGTACTGAATGTAGTGAGGGAGAGTGTTGGCGTAACAGTGCTGCCTGTGGGTGGGAGATGGTATTGCTTCTGTGAGGAGATGCAGTATAATCTGGTGCTTCTAAATGGTTATGAACAGGTCTTTTTCTTTTATCTTGTTTTACAGTAAGAAGATTAAGCTGAGTGGTCTGGCCCTGGATCACAAAGTGACTGGTGACCGATTCTATACCCATGTGATCACTGTGGGTCAAAGGTTAAGCCAGAGGAGGGCATCTCTGGATCAGGGGAAGGAGTTCTACCAGTCCACAGAGGACCCGCAGCAAAAAGCCCCCCCTGACCGTATGTCCCATTTCTGGGGATAGGGGAGGGGAGTATGAGGACAGTTATACATTAACTATAAGAGCTTTGTGTGTATCTGTGTTTGGGGAGAAGAAAGGGGTGTCAACATTCCCTACTATGACCCTTACACAATCTAAATGTGTTGCTAGAGACTTTTTTGGTAAGATCTGTGGTGCAAGGAGATGCATTGCTACAAATTAATATAGTAATTTTGCAGAATTTTGAGATACTTGTCATAAAAAATCTACTAATCAAACTTATCATGGGTAATAGTTAACCCTTACTGGTCTGCCTTTCTTTATACCTGGATATCAGTGTTGAATCTCTGGGGATTCAGTGACTGCTGGAAGTTTTTTGGGTGCTGGTCTTCGAAGAGGTGTTAGGCCAACTATGCTGTTAGCTTTCCAGGCTTTTCAGGACAGCAATCCGAATAGTGGTATCCACAATACCAGGTAACTTCCATCCGTCAGACTGCCCTGGCACTACCTGGACAGTGTCGACATGGTCAGACATGATACTCTCAGAATACAGTGCTGAATATCACTGGCTGGACCTGGTAAACCCATCTCTGTTAACGCTGTTACCACATCCTTTGGCAACGAGTTCCAGAGCTTAACTATACGTTCAATGAAAAAATATTTCCTCCTATTGGTTTTATTTCCCTGTAACTACATTGAGTGTCCCCCTAGTCTTTGTAATGTTTGAAGGAATAAAAAATTGATTCACTTCTACCTGCTCTACACCATTCAGAATTTTGTAGACTTCAATCATATCTCCTCTCTCGGTTGTCTCTTTTCAAGCTGAAGAGGCCCTAATCTACTTGGAACTCCTCTCTTACGAGGAAAGACTATCTCCTTTGTCATCTTGATCATTCTTCTTTGAACCTTATCTAATTCCGCTATACTTTTTTTGATATACAGTGATCAGGGTTGAATGCAATACTCGAGGTGAGTTGCACCATGGAGTGATAGAGACATTATAATATTCTTAGGGCTCCTTTTACAAAGGTGCGTTAGGGCGTGGAATAGCGTGCGCTGGCCGCTACCGCCTCCTCTTGAGCAGGCGGTAGTTTTTCGGCTAGCGCGCGCTAAAAACGCTAGCGCACCTTTTGTAAAAGGAGTCCCTAGTCTTATTTACCATCCCTTGAAATTTCCCTGTAAATGTCTTATTTCATACGCAAGCGATAAATATGTCTTCTCAGACCCAGTCCAGTTGGATAGTTTCTTAAAAGATAAAACTGCGCAGATAGAATCTTAGGTTTCTTATTTTGGTTTTCTTGCTAGGGAAGATAATTGACGACATGCAAAGGTTTAAGCCACATTTCGCCTGCTAAAAGTTTTTATTTACTAAATTTAATCTTTTAAAGTTAGTATTTGCAGCCAGTTAATGTGGGCTAGATCATTGAATTATTTTGTTTCCTTAGACGGTTGCATTGAGCATTTTTTTATGCTGATGGCTGTAATTGATATTCCTTTATTTTGTTATATAATTTGTAACAAATTATTTACCATCCCTTTTCTAATAATTTCCAGCAGCCTGGTTTTTGCTTTTTTGGCCGCTGTTGTACACTGGGTGGAAAGTTTCAGCCTAATGGAGTTTGTGCACGACTTACTGTTCTGTTCTCCGCTGCTTTGGACAATTCACTTGAGGAATTTCATTTATGTCAATTTTCCAAATAGATTCTGATAACTGCATTAAAGAATCTCGACCACTTAATGGTTAGGTTTGATTAGAAGATTAAAGTTTATCAGAACAGAGGTTACTTAGAACTTAGGGTGTTGGGGGGGGGTTTGGTGGGGAGGGAAATGTTAGCAAATACTACATTCTGGACTTCTGCTTCTTCTATTTATGTGTGTTTGTGTGTTTATTTATATGTGCTTGGGGGATGAAGCGGGTTATGCGTGCATATGTGTGGCTTGGAAAATATGGGGAGGTGATTTGGAAGGTGCCCTTTGTATAATCCTTTGCCAGCCACTTCATTTTTTTTTTCTCCACGTCTGTTTCTGTCTGGGCCAACTGCTTGGGGGAGGGGAAAGCTTTTTAAATGGAGAGCTTGCCAGCATTCCACAGCCTTGAATTTCTTCCCAAAGTAAAGCGGTGAGGGATTATTTTTTTTTTAACTATTTCAAAATACCAACCTAACTTCTGGTTATCAGGGTTACCAGAATTAGCACATTTTACTTCCAGCAAGTGATTTCCTTTGTCCTCTGTTTCAAGAGTTATTTTGCCCCTAGACATTCCATACCGTAGGTTGGAAATTGTGAAGGAGGGCAGCTTGAAAGAGGGCTGATTTCCTGGATTTAGCCTGAGATCTGGCATTCTTCACGTGCAACAGAGCACCTTTCCCAGAGCAATCTGGAATTCAAGCTAATTATTCACTCAGGAATGGTTTAACTTATTCTGCTTTCACAAATACTTATCCGATGTTCTGGATTATCCAGTATACCTCGGTGATATCACAGCATTGCCATTGAGATATGGCAGGTTTCTCTTTTTTTTTTTGAGGCAGCAGTGCAAGGTAAACTTTTTTTTACTGCTTCCTCTTCTAAAAACATGCATTCAATATAATAATAATAATTTTATTTTTAGATACCGCCTGACCAAAAATGGTTCTAGGCGGTTTACAACAAATAAGCACAAGTCATACAGTGGAGAGTACAATTTAAAAGGAAAAAAACCAGTTCAAAACAAAATACAATAAATAAGAATTAGTCCTACAGTAGAAAATATGATTTAAAAGAATGGTTCTAAGCGAATTACAACAAATAAGAACCGACCATACAGTAAAAATACAATTTAAAAGAAGATACATTGCAAGACGGAAGCATAGAATTATTAAACGAAACAACCAGTTAGGATACAAATTTTTCACACAGTTGGGTCTTTAATAGTTTTCTAAAATCAAGATAAGAATAGGATCCTTACTCTCAAGATCCTACACGGCATCCTCCCCCCTTTTATTCCTCTTTCTTGGAATTCCTCTAACCCCAATTCCACCAGATCTACCAAAAAACTGAAACTTTCCTTTCCCTCTCAAAAAGGCATTTCCCTTGTAGGAAAACTAGGTTCCTCCCTCCCTTTCAGAATCACTGAGCTCTGGAACAACCTTACCTCCCCTCTTAGGAATCCGAGCTCCCTCCAACTCTTCCGTAAACATCTGAAAACCTGGTTATTTTCAAAAATGTAACTCTTCCTCTCTCTGGTTACTCTGTCCTAAATTTTCTCTTCATTTTGCCTTTTCCCTTCACTGGAGTTCCTTTCTACCCTAACCCTTGTTAACCGTGTCGAGCTTTGCGAATGTAGAGATGAAGCGGTATTCAAACCCAAGGTTTAGTTTAGTTTAGGATCCTAGCATAATATACTTCCACTTTATTCCTTATTTTATCCATTTTTTCTGTATTGTCTGAATTTTTGGTCCTGTTTATGTTGGACAATCTAGACTTACTGTATGAGACTTGAAGGAAATCAACAAAAGAAAGCTGTTATTTTTGTTATAAAATGAAGGTTAATCCTTCTGTAGCATTCATCTCCTGGTCGTACACATTATATAAGCAGATTGCTGAGATTAGTGATCATGTCCTTAACCATATAGGAGTTAGATGCTTCTTTTAAGCTGCAGTTGGATGAGAGAAGCATCAGCTTGCCTCTGCTAGCAGGTCAGTGGTGTGGGATTTTTCAGGGCGTCACTAAGGGCTCCTTTTACTAAGGTGCGCTAGCGTTTTTAGCGCACGCACAAGATTAGAGCGCGCTATTGCGTGAACTAGCCGAAAAATTACTGCCTGCTTAAAAGGGAGGCAGGAGCGGCTAGCACGCGCTAAAAATGCTAGCACACCTTTGTAAAAGGAGCCCTAAGTTGTTGAACTAGGCTAGAGGAAACAAGGGGAAAACAATTATGTGAATTTAACTTTGTCTTGAGGGGCGTAGTGAAGAAAACACTCTTTTAAATTGTAGGAGGTCTCTTTTTCCCAGGAGGGAGGGAGGAAGTTATAAAAGAGAAGGAGAGAGTGTAAACTAGGCTTTTGGTTGTTCCTTTTTCCCCTGCCAGAGCCCCGAAACCAAGGGGGACTCCTGAAGAAGTTTGGAAGGGAACTGAGGAAAACAAAACCAGAGTGTTTTTGGTTATTCTTTTCTCCCACCAGTGCCCCTGTACCAAGGGAGATTCCTGGAGCAAGAAAATCCTAATAGAGAGGGGTGGGTGGGGGGGAGGAGTCTTATAGCAAGAGTCTGCAGGAAGCAGACACCTGGTGTGGAGACAGAGGGAACGTAGGGTGGTTCAACATAGGAAAATGACAAAGACTTAGCTTTTTGAAAGGTTTCCCAGGAGAGGACAAAACCTATTAAAACTCATCGAGAGTGAATGCTGATTTGAAACCTTTGAATCTTGCTGCCAATATGCCTGAAGCCGTATGCAATTAGTTTGAAGTTTCTACCATCAACTATTTATTAAATGTTAAAGATTCAATTATAACTTGGACTCCTGCAGGTTTAATGTGAAGCCAGGGACTGGTGTGAGATTGAGTGCTTTGATAGATCCCACGGGCACAAATTTGTCCCCAGGTCATTCTCTAGGGGTTCAGAATCTCCACCTCCGTTCTGTCCCTGCCCCATCCCTGCAAGCTCTGTTCTCATTTGCACAAGTCTCGAACACATGATTTTAAAGTGTTCGAGGCTTGTGCAGATAAGGACAGAGCTTGCAGGGATGGAGCAGAGACAGGGACAAAACTCGTAGGGATGCGGCTGGAGATAGATCCCACAGGGACGGGGACAAATTTGTCCCTGTGTCATTCTCATCACAAGTTCTCTGGATTTCTCTGGCCCCTTCCCGTGCCCGAGTTTGTGTAAGAACCGTGAGTGACTGACTGTGAGTAGAAATCTGTCTTTTTGTGTGAGCTCTGGTGGGGCAGGACACCAGGGCTATACTTGGACAAGTGGATGAGTATGCAGACCAGCTCACCATACGGTCTGCTGCTCAGGAACTGGTGCTGATGCCTTTGCTAGGTCAGGAGAGATCAGTGGAGGTGGCTTGAGGGTCCCCACAGCCGTTCATCTTCCTTGCATGTTCCAAACCTTGTACAATTCTGTTTGGCCCTTTCATCATACAGCTCATGATGGCTGAGTATCCAGGTAACTGGAGTCTTGCAGGATTTCCCATGGTGGTTAAAGGGTAGCATGGCACTTAAGTTACTGGAAACTAGTGAAAAGTGTACATAAAACATATCAAGCATATGGTATAATGTAGAAAGGTGAGCAGAAAGGAAAGGACAGTCTCAGTTTTAGGAAGCAGGCTCTGAATGACAGGAATTTGGGGCACAGAGATGATTTTCCTGCTGAGTTTGTCACTTCTCAGAAAAACTTGTGTGACACACCCTAGGGAGTATCCCAAGGGGTTCAGGAACTGACCTGGCAGGACTCCCCTGGGCCAGCTCTATCTATTCCCTTGTATGTGTGGCATCTGGTGCCTCTACTTGAGATAAAAGGGTTTTAGGGGGGTAATATTTTCCTCTTTTCCCAAGGAAAACTCCAAGAAACAATTATGTGAATTTAACTATGTCTTGAGGGGCGTAGTGAAGAAAACGCTCTTTTTTTTAAATTGTAGATTTTTGTCCTTTTTCCTAGATGCGATCCCATTTCGTCGCAGCGTCTGCTCTCCCATTTTTCTCTGGAGCCTTGTCACCATGGGCATGACTCAGCTGAGGGTCATCTTCTACATGGCTGCCATGAACAAGATGTTGGAGTTTGAAGTGACAGGAGGAGAGCAGCACGGTGAGAGGGGAGGAGACAGAAAAGGAACAGGAGAGGGGGCAGAGGAGGAAGGGAGCAGGATGAAAGGGAACATGAGAAGAGTGGTAGCATGGTGAAAGGAACATACGGAACAGGAGAGGAACACAGCGAGGCAGGATGGGGATAATGGGAGATCAGCAGTAGGGGAGGAGAGAATCTCCACCTTCATCTCCTAGAGAAACAGAGAGGCAGAGGAGGAAACGGATAGCAAGAGTATAAAATAGAGAGGGAGTCAGAAGGGTCAATAATGAGAAGATGAAGAAAATGAGGCAGGACTTCAGAAATGCTCGTGCCGTATTTTCAAAGTTGTGATTTATTTTTGTTTTCCCTTTAAGTTTCCAAAGAGTTGAAGGAGAAAGCTGAATCCACAGGTAAGGAAAATGATGTAGTGAAATAGAGCTTTCTTTGCTGAGTTAATGATAACTCCATTCTCTGTGTGGGCTTTCTGCTAATGCTGGAATCTGCTTCTCTCTCCTTGGCAGTCAGCTTCTATTCCTCTATCTTCGGAGTACTGCAACTTATCTGCCTATTCAGCTGCCCCTTCATTGGCTATGTTATGGACTGGCGCTTGAAGGAATGTGTAGATGGACCAATAGACCGGTATGCTGAAGGCCATATTGGGTGAGTATAGAGAAAGGGAGACTGTCACTACTTACAGCCCAATGCATTGAGGCTGCGGGTGTTGGATTATAGATCCTGCTACATTCAGAGGCTAGTTAGTGTTGAGTCCTGATATTGTTTTGGACTATGATATGTCTTAGTGATTTTTAATGTGAGCCGCTTAGAATTGAAAAATAGTGTAGTCTGTATATTTTTAAATAATAAATAGCGCAGAGGTGTTACAGTCTTGACTGTGCTCAGAGCCTGTGCTTAGGCTGGGTGTCTGAGTCTTAGCAATAGTGCAGAGATCCAGCTGTGCTCAGAGGCTGGCACTGAGTCCTGGCATAGTGCCCTGGGGTACGGCTGGGAGTCCCAGCACTAGTGGCAATGGGTAGAGATACAAATGCACTGAGGCTGGGAAGCAGGCCACTAGTGTCCGGGCGCTTAGCTCTTCCTGTGCTCAGGCCAGGAGTACGAGTCCCAGCACCGGTGCAGAGTAGAGGTTCAGATGCTGGAAGTGAGGTTCTGGCATTAGAGTGGTGATGTGTGGATAATGTGATCCGGAGTCTGAGAGAGCATTTTTTTTTTCTTGCCACAGAGAGAACAACACAGAAAAGCCCAGAAAGCTGCGTGACAGGAAGATTCAAAAACTGACAAATGCCATGAGGGCTTTTGTCTTCACCAACTTGCTGTTGGTGGGGTTCGGTGTTACTTGTATGATCCACAATCTCCCCCTGCAGGTGATTGCTTTTACAGCTCTCTCTCTCTCGGGTTTGGTTGAGGGGCAACAGCTCATATTCCCATTCAGTGCTGTTTTTTTTTTTTACTTTTCACGGTTTGCATTTTTCTTCACAGTTTCTGACATTCATCTTACACACGCTGGTCCGTGGCTTCTTTCACTCGGCTTGTGGTGGTCTCTATGCTGCTGTGTGAGTTTCTCCAGTTCTGTGTGGATTGAACTAGGCCAGTTACTGGGCAGACTTGTACGGTCTGCGTCTGTGTATGGCCGTTTGGAGGAGGATGGGCAGGGGAGGGCTTCAATGGTGTAGATGGGCTGGAGTAAGTCTTAACAGAGATTTTGGCAGTTGGAACCCAAGCACAGTATCGGGTAAAGCTTTGGATTCTCGCCCAGAAATAGCTAAGAAGAAAGAAAAAAAAAAAAAATTTTAATTGAATCAGGTTGGGCAGACTGGATGGACCATTCGGGTCTTTATCTGCCGTCATCTACTATGTTACTATGACTACAAATCTTGATTATCAGGGCATTTTCAGAGTAAATGGTTTCAGTGGCTAGAAGGAGGACAATCCCATCCCCACGAGTTTTGTCGCTGTCCCTGTCCCGTTCCTGTACGCTCTGCCTTAACTGCACAAACCTTGAACACTTATGATTATAAAGTGTTTGAAGCTTGTGAAGATGAGGACAGAGTTTACAGGAAAAGAACTCTCCGGGATGGAAAAATGAGTTCCCGCGGGGATGGAGAAAAATTTGTCCCCACTACCTCATCCCAGGCGAAACCCCTGGATTTGAGTCCATTTTCCCCCCCCTTTATACTTCGGTCTCGCCCACTTTTCCTGTACATGTGTGCACGAAGACCTAATAATATCCCCATTAGCAATTTGGTTGGTGCAGTATGTATGGGGATATAGTAGTTTCTGTTATATATCGGTAACAGATCTGGCGAATGAATTTGGATGTTGCCTGGCAGGAGTCTGGCTGTGCAAGTGTTGACTATGGGCAAAAGGTAAAAAGCCTCCTTCTCAGAGGAGTTATCGGATGTTTTATTCTTTTTGTTGTTGTAACAGTTTATCTTGCCACCCTCTCATTTTCTCTTGTGCCCCTTTGATTGACAGCTTCCCATCTAATCACTTTGGGACATTGACGGGGCTTCAGTCTCTCATAAGTGCTGTGTTCGCTCTTCTCCAGCAGCCTCTCTTCATGGCAATGGTGGAACCGCTGCATGGTGATCCCTTCTGGGTAAGAGAGGGGGGCTTCTGGGCATGCTCAAAAGAAAATGCTGGTACAAGGGATGGTGTTCACCTATATTACTATGGAGACAGAGCAAGGAGGTAGCTTGATTTCATTTTCTATATAGCTCTAGTCTACGGTACTTTCTTTGTTATAGTGAGGTGTGTGGGAAACAAGCATGCCACCTTTTCTTATAATCCCCGAGATATTCAATCAGTCCCAAAAGTGCTAAGCTGCTGTTTAAATAAATGAGATTTTACTGGGAGAATTATTCTGTGCAGTAGAGATTTGAACCCTTGTGGCCTCTCCCTGGGCTGTTGGAAAGACCCCCCTCACCAGCCTTATTCCTCTTCTCCACTTTCTCCTCTTCTTCTTTGGTCTTTGAACATCTTATTTTCTGTAGCTCCTTGAGCTCTTAGGGATTTTACATTCCATTATATTAAATACTTATAACCTGCATTAGCCTTCCAAGTTCAGCGAGGTGCACAATAAGAAAAGAGACCAGGCCATTCCTGGGATATTACAACATTCATTTCACAGTAGCGGTATTTATTAAGCAACAAATTTATGGGATAAATAAAACTTTTAACTTTTTGAGATATATGTTGTAATTGGTAAGACATCTTATATAAAATGGCTAAGAATTCTATCATTTCAATTGCTTTGAGAAACTGTTTAATACTAAATAGAATCTCTTTAATATCTTCCTTGAAGGGAATGTACATTGATACCCTCCATTCTTATACGCAGATGATGTATCTTGAATAATACAGTTTTTGCCCCAAAGGTGGCATAACTATATTAAAAAGTGTAGGTGATGTAACCCCGGGGTACTCCACAATTGGAAGGCCAAGGGAGGATACTTTCCATACATTTTTATTTGGTAGGATCAGTTCTTCAGCAAACTCTCAAACCATTTAAGACTGTGAACCACAGAAACAAGACAGAAAGAAGATTGACTCATTTGAGCTTTGGTGCTGGAGAAGGATTTTAGGCGTGCCATGGATGGCCAGAAGAACTAACAAATTGATTCTGGAAGAGATCAAACAGGCTATGTCTCTCGAAGCCGAAATGATGATGTTACTACTGTCTTATTTTGGTCACACCCTCAGAAGAGAGAGATCCCTGGAAAAGGACATTGAAGGAACCAGGCAGAGAGGGCAACTTGTGAGCAGCTGACTGGACATGTTGAAAACAACTATGGGGGGGGGGGATGATGCTGGAGGACTTTTCTGGACTATTACAAAACAGATTTCTTTTTAGATCTGCAATTCAAAATAGTACCTGGTGGGCCGCGAGTTTGAGACCACTGGCTTAGAGAAAACATCACCCCCCCCCTGTATGAACACCACTCATTAAAAAAAGGAGACAGTAGAGGCACTTTGGAACATAGCAGAGAAGCACTCTTTCACCGTCTACCAGCTGCCTCCCCCACCATCTCTTGTACTGATGGTATTATGCACACCTTTCAGAGAACGGTATTAAAAAAAAATAATGCACACCAAAATAATGTAATATATTAAACAGAAGAGTATTTTTAGTACTCTGGAAATATATGCAGGATCCCAGTCAGCTCTAACTCACTAATCCGGCATCTTCCTGATGGCCAGGTGAAGATTCCATTGTAACAGTAATCCTGGCATCCATAAAATGATTTACCTATCAATATTTTGGGTAGGTTGCCAAGTGGGCACCAGACTTCAGCTTTGCTAGCCTTTAGTTTGCTGCTGAGTTACCAAATGTGTTTGGAATATATATTATCTATACCTAATAGAGTAGCAAGCTGAGAACTAGGGAAGCCAAGATTTAAATCCCACTGCTACTTCTTGAGATCTTGGACAAGTCACTTAACCCTCTACTTCCTCAGTACAAAACTTAAATTGTAATGCTACCAAAGACAGGAAAATTACTACTGCCCTTGAATGCATCTTGCCTTGAGCTACTACTGAGAGAGGTATGATCTAAATCCAAAATCCCAGTACCAGGCATATTGTGAAGTAGTACAAAACACTATAAATGTCATTCAGGACTTACAGAACAATCCTAATCATACCATAATAGCACTAATCTACAGAAATCATACAATAAGGGCCTACAGAGGAAAAGGCATTTTCAAAAAAGAAATGTCCGAAAGAACATTTTAGTAGAGTAGCCACAGCGACATTTCAGCTGGGCCTTTTCTCCCTGGAACAGAGGAGATTGAGAGGGGACATGATTGAAACATTCAAGGTACTGAAGGGAACAGACTTAGTAGATAAAGACAGGTTGTTCACCCTCTCCAAGGTAGAGAGAACGAGAGGGCACTCTCTAAAATTGAAAGGGGATAGATTCTGTACAAACGTAAGGAAGTTCTTCACCCAGAGAGTGGTGGAAAACTGGAACGCTCTTCCAGAGTTTGTCATAGGGGAAAACACCCTCCAGGGATTCAAGACAAAGTTAGACAAGTTCCTGCTGAACCGGAACGTATGCAGGCAGGGCTGGTCTCAGTTAAGGCAGTGGTCTTTGACCTAGGGGCCGTCGCGGGAGCGGACTGCTGGGCGCGATGAACCACTGGTCTGACCCAGCAGCGGCAATTCTTATGTTCTTATGAGCAGGGGGACGCTCTAGGGGGCACCACAGTTAACGTCACATTAAAAGATCCTAGGTACACATCTCACCATAACCCATTTATATTGTAGGATGAGCTCTCCAAAACCCACCCAAAACTTACTGTACCCACCGGTACACCACAACAATAGATTTTGGGTGGGTTTTGGAGGGCTGATCATCCTACAATATAAGTGGGTTATGGTGAGATGTGCACCTAACTCAACTTAGTAAAAGGGTCCATAAGTAACCAAGATCAGTGTGGACAGAACTAAGCCTTATTTGCCAACCTATACTATGTTACAGGATGCGCTGTCCAAGGCCAACATACTGATATCTTCTCTTCTTGCCTTTCTCTCCAGGTGAATTTAGGTCTCCTCCTTTTCTCCTTAGTGGGTTTTCTTCTCCCAATATACTTGTTTTATTTCCGACATCAGCTGCTTCAGAAGGTGAAGGACAGTAAGGCAGAGCTGGCTGATGGTGCCCACATCAAACTGCATGAAGACAATGCCACAACCAATGGAGCCTTGAGCAAAGACACCATGGCATAGATCCTGGGACAGAACTTTTGAGGTCACACACAAGCCAAAGAGTGAACAATTTCATATTTTTGTACTTGTAAAATATGAAGAAAAAAGCAAGGCTATATTTTACAATATATTATTTAATGATGTTTAAATAAGTTCTATGATTGACAAATATTCTACAGGAGGAATAGAATTTCCTGGTGAATGGGTGACTTGGATGCAGGGAAACATTCCCTACGATTAAATACCAGATTAATAAAAGTCCGTCCTTGTAATGTTTGAGTTGAGCAGGGCCCCAGCTCAGGACATTACAGGCTAGGATTCATATTGCTCATAACTTTCTTTCAGGAATTCAGATCTTTTCCCCATTCTTGCACATCACTGTATTCAGATGGTTCTTTTGCCTCTGCTGTGTTGGATTCATGTACCAAGGTATAAGCAGTGGAACCTTGGAACTGAGATCTGTTTCACTTTTAAAACATTAAGCTCTTAACAGCAAAATGCTTTTAGTAATAACAATTTCTTTTAGCCCAATTTTAAGGTTGAAAAGTGTCATGCTATGCTGACACATCCCTGTAATGAACAGTCAAAATGCCACAAAGACCCACAGCCAGTGCTTGAAGGCCTTCTCACTACATGCTGACTTGTAGCAGTATGGAAGTCTTCTGGCTGCAATTTTAAATTTTTGTTGATTTTTTTTTTTGGGGGGGGAGAGATTCCAGCAGTCATCCCTTTTTTTTCCTTCTGGACTTAGAACATAAGAACATAAGAAGCGCCATCTCCGGATCAGACCTTCGGTCCATCAAGTCCGGCGATCCGCACACGCGGAGGCCCTGCCAGGTATACACCTGGCTTATTTTATAGCCAACCATATCTTTATATGCCTCTCTCAAGGAGATATGCATCTATTTTGCTTTTGAAGCCTAGGACTGTCGATTGTGCAATAATCTCTCCTGGGAGAGTATTCCAGATGTCAACCACTCTCTGTGTGAAGCAGAACTTCCTGATATTAGTCCTGAACTTGTCCCCCCTTAGCTTCATTTCATGTCCTCTTGTCCGCGTCAAATTGGACAATGTAAATAATCTCTGCTCTATTTTGTCGATTCCTTTCAGTATTTTGAAGGTCTCGATCATATCCCCACGCAGTCTCCTCTTCTCAAGGGAGAACAATCCCAGTGTTTTAAGTCGATCCTCATATTCCAGTTTCTCCATACCCTTCACCAGTTTAGTCGCTCGTCTCTGCACCCTCTCCAGCAGTTTTATATCTTTCTTTAGGTAGGGAGACCAATGTTGGACACAGTATTCCAAGTGGGGTCTGACCATTGCCCTATAAAGCGGCATTATAACTTTCTCCGATCTACTTGAGATTCCTTTCTTTATCATGCCCAACATTCTATTTGCCTTCTTTGCCGCTGCCGCGCATTGTGCCGACGGCTTCAGGGTCCTATCTATCAGTACACCCAGATCCCTTTCTTGTTCACTTTTTCCCAGAGTTGCACCTGACATTCTGTACTCGTATTCCTTATTTTTACTGCCTAAATGCATTACCTTGCATTTCTCCACGTTGAACTTCATCTGCCATTTCTCCGCCCATTTTTCTAACCGACACAAATCTCTCTGGAGTTCCTCACTGTCCTCCTGCGATCTGATTGCCCGGCAGAGTTTTGTGTCGTCTGCAAACTTGATGATCTCACTGGATGTTCCGTTTTCCAGGTCATTGATATAAATATTAAAAAGGATCGGCCCAAGTACCGAGCCCTGGGGTACACCACTAGTCACTTTCTCCCAGTCGGAGAACTTCCCATTAATGCCCACTCTCTGCTTCCTGTTATCCAGCCATTTGCCTATCCATCTTTGTATATCTCCCTCTATGCCATGGCTTTGTAGTTTCCTGAGAAGTCTTTCGTGTGGGACTTTATCAAATGCTTTCTGGAAGTCCAAGTATATTATGTCCACCGGCTTTCCACTATCAATTTGCTTGTTTACGGTCTCAAAGAATTGGAGTAAATTCGTCAAACACGATTTCGCTTTCCTGAATCCATGTTGACTGGGTTTCATCAAGTCGTGTGTGTCCAAGTGCTGAACTATGCTATCCTTGATCAGTGATTCAATCATCTTGCCGGGGACAGACGTAAGACTCACAGGTCTATAGTTGCCCGGTTCTCCTCTCGATCCTTTCTTGAAAATTGGCGTGACGTTCGCTTTCCTCCAGTCGTCTGGTATCTGACCAGTTCTGATTGACAGGTTTGCAAGTTTTTGCAATAACTCTCCGATTTCAACCTTCAATTCCTTCAAAACTCTCGGGTGAATTTCATCCGGTCCAGGGGATTTGTCACTTTTAAGTTTGTCGATCTGGTAGTATATCTGATCTAAGTTCACTTCAAATGTGGTGAGGCTGTCCTCTATTTCTCCTGTAAACAGTTTCTCCGCTTCAGGTATTGTTGAGGTGTCCTCCTTTGTAAAGACGGACGCAAAGAAGGAATTTAGTTTGTCTGCGATTTGTTTATCTTCCTTGATGTACCCTTTTCTTCCCTTGTCGTCCAGGGGTCCCACTGCCTCTTTTGCAGGTTTTTTTCCCTTTCACGTATCTAAAGAAGGGCTTGAAGACTTCCAGCTTATTTGGTGCCTGCTCTAATAGGGATAAAGCAGGGGTAGGCAATTACAGTCCTCGAGAGCCACAACCAAGTCAGGTTTTCAAGATTTCCACAATGAATATGTATGCGATTGATTTGCATACAATGGAAGCAGTCCATGCAAATTAATCTCGTACATATTCATTGTGGAAATCTTGAAAACCCGACTGGGTTGTGGCTCTCATGGACTGTCATTGCCTACCCCTGGGCTAAGGAACTGAACTTTAATTCACAGCTCGCTGAAGTTTTCCCCAATTTTTAAAGTCCTTATGGCTTACTAGGGCTGCATGATAGGAGATGTAAGGAGTCCTTCTCACCCTTTTCTCTGACTATAAACAGTAATAGAAACATGATGGCAGATAAAGGCCAAATGGCCCATCCAGTCTGCCTGTCTGCAGTAATCATTATCTCTTCTTTCTAAGAGATCCCACGCGCCTATTCCAGGCTTTCTTGAATTCAGACACAGTCTCTGTCTCCACCACCTCATCCGGGAGACTGTTCAACGCAACTACCACCCTTTCTGTAAAAAAAAAAGTATTTTGTTAGATTACTCCTGAGCCTATTACCTCTTAACTTCATCCTATGTCCTCTCATTCCAAAGCTTCTTTTCAAATAAAAGAGACTCAGCTCATGTGCATTTACATCAGGTATGTGTTTAAACATCTCTCTCATATCTCCCCTCTCCCGCCTTTCCTCCGAAATATACAGATTGAGATCTTTAAGTCTGTTCCTATACGCCTTATGATGAAGACCACGTACCATTTTAGTAGCCTTCCTCTGGACTGACTCCATCCTTTTTATATCTTTTTGAAGGTGCAGCCTCCAGAATTGTACACAACATTCTAAATGAGGTCTCAAAGTCTTATACAGGGACATCAATCCCTTCTTTTTCCTACTGGCCATACCTCTCCCTTTGCACTCTAGCATCCTTCTAGCTTTCACTGTCACCCTTTCAACCTATTTGGCCACCTTAAGATCATCACATCCAAGTCCCGCTCTTCTGTCATGCACTTAGTTCTTCACCCTCTAAACTGTACTGTTCCCTTGGGTTTTTGCAGCCCAAATGCATGACCTTGCATTTCTTATCATTTAATTTTAGCTGCCAAATTTCAGACCATTCTTCCAGCTTCACCTGATCTTTCTTCATGTTATTCACACCATCCTGGGTGTCTACTCTATTGCAGATTTTGGTATTATCCGCAAAGAGGCAAATCTTACTTGACAGCCCTTCAGCAATATTGTTTATAAAAAATTTAAAAAGAACGGGCCCAAGAACAGAACCTTGAGGCACACCACTGGTAAGATCCCTTTCCTCAGAGTGATCTCCATTGATCACTATCCGCTGTCGCCTTCCACTTAACCAGATCTTGATTCAGCCTGTCACTTTGGGACCCATCCCAAGGGCACTCCGTTTATTTATTAGATGTCTGTGTGGAACACTTACAAAGGCTTTGCTAAAATCTAAATACACCACTTATAGCACACTCCCTCTATCCAATTCTCTGGTCACCTAGTCAAAGAAATTGATCAGATTTGTCTGACAAGACCTACCTCTAGTGAATTCATGTTGCCTCCAGTCCTGTAGTCCACAGGATTCCAGAAGCTTCACCATTCTCTGTTTTAAAAGTGTTTCCATGAATTTACTTACCACAGAAGTCAGACTTACCGGCCTGTAATTCCCTGCTTCTTCCTTCCACTTTTGTGGAGAGGGACCACAGCCGCCCTTCTCCAGTCCTCCGGTACCACGCCTGACTCTAGAAACTCATTGAAAAGAGTAGTCAGCGAAGCCACCAGAACTTCCCTAGGTTCCTTCAGCACCCTCGGATGTACACCATCCAGCCTCGTTGCTTTGTCTACCTTTATTTTAGCTAGCTCCTCACGAACACAACCATCTGAAAATCGTTGAGGGTCTACCATTCCTCCATCCCTATTCACGTTTGGCTTCTGCGGTTCCGCTCCCAGTGCTTCAGCCATGAACGTAGAACAGATATATTTGTTAAGCAATTCAGCCTTTTCTTTACCAGCTTCTACATATTTCTCCCCTTCACCTTTGAGTCTCACAATGCCACTTTTGCACTTCTTCCTATCACCAATATATCTAAAAAAATGTCTTGTCTCCTCATTTTATTATGTCAGCTATTTTTTCTTCCATTTGCATCTTTGCTTTCCTGGCTACATGACCATCCTCTTAACTTTTCTAGATATTTTTTGCCTGTCTTCCTCTTGATCTTTTGTAGTTTATAATAGCTAACCTCTTATTCCTTACTTTCTCAGCTACTATTTTTGAGAACCAAAGCGGCCTTCTTTTCCTCTTACTTTTACTTACTTGCCTCACAAAAAGGTTTGTTGCTCTTACAATTACTCCTTTCAGTTTTGCCCACTGTGTTTCCACTCTTTCCAGACATTCCCATCCAGATAACAATTCTTCAACGTAATCCCCCATCTGAACAAAGTTAGTTTATAAAAAGTCTTTCTGCCAGTAAGGGCCAGATGGTCTAAGGGAGTCATTAAAATCCTGTGGATCGCTGTAGTGCCAGTAAATTGTCCAATTTGAAAACAGCAATAGACGTTGAAACAAATTTGCATGCAAATGAGTTATGCAGAGGTCCACTATAATCTCATCTGATCAGTCATTGGAGAAAGTGATTGACACATGAAGACCTGGCAGGGGAAGCCCCAAACAGCTGGGTGGCATGGGAAGCACTCCCCTCCTGCCATCAGGCCCTACTCTTCAAAATGGCAGGCCTTCCTGTTCCTAGTGTATTCTGGGATGCACTGGAAGGGGTCTAAGACTAATTTACCCAGGCACCTAAGGCTCCTTCCATAGGAGGGGCCTCAGGCAGCTTACCAGAGCATCCTGGAATGTACTTGGAGGAGACTAAGACTCTTATTGGTTAAGATACCTAAGGCCCTCCTATGGCGGGGACGGGGGGTCTCACAGATTTACAGTTGGGCCTCGGCGGCAGGAGGGAGTGAGCATCCCTCCTACTGATCTTCAATTTGGGGGGGTGGAGGTGGTCTGGGTGGCCAAGGCAAAAAGAGTGGGCTTTCCTCCTGCCAATTTTTTTTTTTTTTTTTAAAGGTCAGAGGGTGTGGGCTGTGATCGGGTGAAGGGCGTGTATGTCCTGGCACAACTTTTCTTTTTAATTATTATTTTTAATAGAGACTGATATTGTGCATGTTCTTTGTACATTAAAAATTTTTTAAAAGCTGCTGTTCGGGGCGTTCTTTTTAACACTACCAGCACCTCCAGACCTGTCAGATTTTGGAGCGTTAAAAACCGACACTTCATTTTGGGCATCGATCGACGTGCTCATTTTAATATTGATGAGCTCACTGTAATCTATTTACTTATGATTATTGGAGGCTGCTACAAACCATGGAAAAGACTGCAATTTGCCATTTTGGGCATCGATAGCTGAACATGTTAAAACTGGTATAGCATTGATCGTTAAAGGCACAGTGAGTTTTGAGCATGTGGACCTAAGTTGGAGAACAGTGCTTCTTATATTTTGACTGTCTCAAATACTGCTGTCTTTGATCTGAAGTTTGAATGATATGGGGCAGTAGTTCAGACTTCAGATAGAAGCCAGCAGAAGAGGCAGCTGCAGATAAGAAATATGATTTTGCTAAGACTCCTACTGAGGGCAAGAGATTGTATTTGGGTAGGGGATATTTACTGGAAATTGCTGACATACAGCAGTGGGAGTTATCCATTGATCTAAGACTCGATTGGGCCCTCCGGCCCAATGATGGCCTCCTGTGGAGCCTTGCCACAGCAGCAGCTGTGGATCTGAGCAAAAGTGCACCTATCCTATTGTGTGATGGCTGGGACTCTTTTCCTAAGGCCTGTGAACCACATGAGCCAACTTTTTAAAATGATTGGGGTGCTAAACCCAATGAAAAATTACCCTTGCCTGGACACAGTCAAAGCGTTTGCTCCTATGCTGTGAACACTGCTTCTGCAGATGGTCCAGGAAACGGAGGCCAGGCATGAGACTTGAACTCAGGTCTCCTTATCACTGAGCTAACCCTGCCTTTTCATTTCTTTAGCAATACCATAATTAATGCATTTCCGCTGAATTAGAACAGCATGTTTCAGATATAGCCTGGAGCAGTGACTAAGTTTATTTATTTGTAAAAGCTGATAATTTCATTTATTTCATACAGGCTGCCTATCTTTCCGAAAGCCAAGCAATTAAAAGTACACATATAACAAACACATTCAATGTATCATTAAAATTACAAATCATGACATTACAAAATCATATATTTTTTTATTCCACGTATAATAAAATTTTAGGTGGCTTACAAAGGCAGCAAGTGAAGTAAAACTGTCAAATCCATTGAAAAATGCAGAACATTCAGTCAGCATCATAAAATTGATACTTGAAAAGCTGCCATAAAGGGAGAGGTTTTGGTTTGCTTCCAAAATCTTACAAGACAGTTTCCAGATAGAGCAAAACCAACAATATGTTCCATAGGGCTGGCCAGGCCATAGATCAAGCACACCCTGCTTCACTTTATGGCATGTCTCACGAGCAGTGGCATTGCACTTCCTGAAGTTCTCACACTGCTGAGACTTAAGGGATCATTTACTAACAAGTAACATGATAAATGTCTTAAAACAAGCTGTTAGTAAATGATCCCTTAAATTAGCAAAGACTTGCAGACACCCGGCTTTATCAGAAAGGTTCACGATATACTAAAGACCAGCATTTGTATTTTTTCTGTTTGGTAATCCCCTTTATGTATTAAAAGTCTGTTACTTAAGAATTTCTAATACAAAAGTGTGTAGATGCTTTATTTCTTGTAGCACAATAAAATGCAACTTCCTGTGGTTACAATGTGTTTGGAGTCTTTGCCTTTCCCAGGAGATAGTTCAGGGTGTCATTTTTATTAAAAAAAATTTGGGTAAAAGGGTTCTTATAGAACTGTGCAGTGGGTTACACATCTTGCAATATATGTAGCAACAAAAAGGTATGTACGTTAACATGTGGACATATTCAAGGGACACATATGCATCGTTTATAGAACATGCTCCTACACATGTATTTTATGACATATTCAGGGAATGCACCTCCGTCATTTATAAAACATGCTCCTAAGTGCATACTTCATGGTTTATTTGGAGGATGCACACACATCGTTTATAAAGTACACGGTCTTGCATGCGTATTTCATGGCATATTTACGGCATGCACAAACATTATTTATATAACTAAACTAAACCTTAGGTTTGTATACCGCGCCATCTCCACGAACGTAGAGCTCGGCACGGTTTACAGAGTTAGAATAGAAAGGAGCTACAATGAAGGGTTATACGAAAGGAGCTAGGAAGATAAAGAACCAAAGAGCGGGAGGTGTTAGGTTTTTGAAAAGAGCCAAGTTTTCAGGTGTTTGCGGAAGGATTGGAGGGAACTTGAAACTCTGAGCGGGGATGTGAGGTTATTCCAGAGTTCTGTGGTTCTAAAGGGGAGGGATGTTCCTAGTTTTCCTACGCGGGATATACCTTTTGCAGAGGGGAATGATAGTTTCAGTTTTTGGGAGGATCTAGTGGAATTAGGGTTTGAGGAGTTCCAAAAGAGTGGGATAACGGGAGGAAGGATGCCGTGTAGGATCTTGAAGGCTAAGCAGGCACATTTAAAGAGGACTCTGGAGGGTACTGGAAGCCAGTGAAGTTATGTGCCCCTATGTGCATATTTCACTGTGAATTCAGTGCCACACAAGCATAATCTATATTTATAAAGCATGCTCCTAAGTGCGTATTCAAGGGACACACGTGCATCATTTATAAAATACGCTCTCACACGTATATTTCACAGTGTATTTCCAGAACACATGTATAGTTTATAAAACGTGTTCCTATTTTACTGTGTCTTCAGGGGAAGCACATGCATCATTTATAAAGATAAAAATATGCTTCTACATCAGTGGTCTCAAACATGTGGCCCGGGGGCCACATGCAGCCCGCCAGGTACTACTTTGAGGCCCTTGGTATGCTTATCATAATCACAAAAGTAAAATAAAACAGTTTCTTGATCATATGTCTCTTTAGCTATAAATTACAATATTATTATTAAGACTTAGCCAAAAGGAAAGATTTATAAACTTTAAAGAGTTGATGGACCTAAGGTCTGATTCGGTGAAGGCATTTCTTATGGAAAATTGTTATTTCTTTAATAAGACATTAACTATTTTTTTCTGAGGCCCTCCCAAGTACCTACAAATCCAAAATGTGGCCCTGCAAAGGGTTTGAGTTGGAGACCACTGTTCTACATGCATAGTTCACGGCGTATTCAGGGGATGGATAGTCATTCATTTACACTGCTCCTGCATTCTGTGAGTCACCTTTGGATCTGTAACCTCTAAATAAGTGCCCAACTAGCTTGCCAACGTAGTATTATTACCAATTCTGTAACTGGGCAGCTGCATTTACAAGCTTCTTATGCACACTAAATTACAGAATACTAGCATTTATATGTATATACTTACAAGTGAAAGTGCTGTTTTGTAACTGCATATGAGGTCTTACAGTTAAGTTTCCAAACTTGCCTCTGTGCGCTTACATTGGCAGCACCTTGGTATATCAGTGTCTCACAGATGTGTGCGTGCCGACATATGGCGGTGTCTTGCTGAGTGGTCATTATTGTTGCATGTTTTTGTGTGCCACCGTCAGACTGTTGGAGCTTGAATTAGAGCAACAAACACGCATTAAATTTCTTGTTAAACTTGGCAAGAGTGGAAATGAAATTAAGGACATGTTTGTCAAAGTTTATGGGGATAATGTCATGAAGAAAATGGCAATGTACAAATGGATTAAATGTTTTTCTGAGGGGAGAGAAAGCGTCACTGATGAAGAAAGGTCAGGGTGGCAAGAAATAAGCAGAACTGACAAACATTGCAAACATTTGTCGAATTGTGTGTCAAAATCATTGGCTGACTGTGAGAAGCATAGCAGACCAAGTAAACATTGATAAAGAAATAGGAAAATCTTAACTGAAAATCTTGGCATGAGAAATGTGTGCACAAATGGTCCTGAAAGAGCTCACGATGAACAAAAGCAAAGGAGAGTTGAAATTTGCCAAGACCTTTTAGAGGCAAGACAATGTTTAGGCAGTCTGTTTTTAACAGAGACCTGGGTGTCATTGGTCCTTTGTGATTGTGGACCTCCCGATTATAAAATTATATCCTTAAGTAGAGAGAATAAGCAAGGGGGCGTATTGTGATTGTGTTTAAACATTTTATTGCATTTTCAATATTAGACTCAAGACAAGGGAATTAGAAATCTTAACATACCGATTTGATTCT
This sequence comes from Geotrypetes seraphini, assembly GCF_902459505.1. NCBI lineage: Eukaryota > Metazoa > Chordata > Amphibia > Gymnophiona > Dermophiidae > Geotrypetes > Geotrypetes seraphini. The sequence goes on along the minus strand of NC_047097.1, from coordinate 58,590,799 downwards.
AGTTTAAAAGAATCCCTTGCTGTTATTATTTTTTACATGCCTCCAGGGAAATGAACTGATGTTTGGGATGATTTTTGTGATTTTGTTTTTAATAACTCACTTTCAGCTTCACACTGTTTATCACTGAGAGACATTAACATACACCTGGAGAATAGCGATGAACCTATGTTGGTCTTTCTCCAGATGTTGGATTATGTCATTCCCATTTTTTATTCAATGCATTAGAAAAGTCACTATTTGGATTTAATAACATTATCTGCTAAATATGTTTTATTTCCAACTATTTATCAGATGGGATGTGGATACCTTTGGTCTGATCATTTTATGTAAAGATAAACCAATATGTTGGCCTACTTGGTTACAGAAGGGTATTTGGTATCTTAAACATTATAATGTCAACACTCTGATACCCTTCTCTAAATTGCAGAATCAATATAATCTACCTTATACAGAATTTTTTAAATGGCTTCAACTAAAACATTGCTTAACTAGCTTAAAATGGCCGTTCAAGAATAGCACCATACTCTCATCTAAATTTTCAGAACTTAGTCACATTGATCTTATGTTGGGTCACACTACTTCTCTGTTCTATAGAATTTATATTGACTCTTCACTAAATCTAACCAGCATACCAAAAGCCTTTGGCCTTCTGAATCTAATTAGATAGATTCTGATGAATAATGGGGTTATACTTTTTCAAACATACCTTACGACCCACCATGTCCACAAGTCATATGCAATCCCTCTACTTTCTCTTTTACAAGACTTATTGGACTCCCAGTAAATTACACAGAGCCCATTTAACTAATTCCAATAAATGTTGGCATTGCAATAGTCAGCTAGGTGATCTCAAATACATGATATACGATTGTCCAATAATTCATATATTCTGGACCTCTATTTGAAAACTCATTTGCAAAATTTTACCTATCTTTTCTCTACTATACTTTGACACAATCCTTTTTAGATCTCTTACCCTGCTTGGTGCCCTGGACATTTGGCAATCTAAATTACTAGAAGCTCTTATAGACCATATCTATACAGATGATTTTGTCACATTGGAAATCTGCTCATTTATTAAATACCACCTTTTTGGTGGGCCACTGTAATGATGACTTATAACCTTTAAAGTAAAGCTAATTCTCTTATGAATAAAGAATACAAATCTGTAAAAATGTGGTCCCCTCTTGTTAATATTTATTCTATCCCTTGAAATGCCTACATCTTTCAACATATCCAGCTATCTGCTTATTATATTATGTTGATATGTTGATTGTATTGATTGTAATTGTCAATGGATCTAATGAACTTATTAATCTCTTATTATGGCTTCATATAGTTATTCTCGTTTACTTATGTTATGTGGGTGCTTGTTGCTCCCTATCTACGTTGCTACTCTTTTTTTTAAGTATCATATTTACTGTGTGATGTATTTCTTTTGTTACTATAAAAATTTCAGTTAAAAGATTTTGAAAATTGAAATTGATTTAAATTGGCAGCAGAGGCAGTTGATCAAGTTTATGCAAGGGATCCCATAGATGGAACTTCTTTTTGGGCACACCAGATTCCAACCCTTGTTCGTGTCCCTCTATGGATTCGGTTTTATGTGTTTTTTAAATAGAAGCTGGTTTCCAGCTTGACTGATGTAACTACTTATAAATGGTCATCTCGGGAGAATCCTCCATCTCGTTTCCTTTGTGCTTTATTTTAGTTCTAAGGTGCAGGATTTGAGAACTTCATGTAATATGTTAATGGAATGTAGTGGCAATTTACTGGTGAAAAACTGACAATATGACTTGGTTGTTATTTAAGAAGCTTTTTATTAAATACATGCTGCATTGCACCTCTGTACATATGAATATAAGAATTGCCGCTGCTAGGTCAGACCAGTGGTCCATCCTGCCCAGCGGTCTGCTCATGAAGTGGCCCCCAGCTGTAATAACAAGCCTATTTCTATATACGAGGGTAAATCAAAAAGTAAAGGCAAAGTACATTTAACGGCTTTAATAAAAATAACTGAACAATTACACATATCACTTTACCACATAGTCCCCATGTAAGATGAGGCATTTGTTGTATCGTTCAACTAGCTTCTGCATTCCTGCAGAGAAGAAACTTTTTTGGCTGCTCCCAACGCCAGGTGAGCACCGCTTCCTTTACTTCATCATCAAAGGTGAATCTGCAACCTCGCAGCATCTCTTGTATCCCAAGTCATCATACGATATGGCAAATGCAGATCCATAGCTGATATCCAAATCTGCAGCCAATTGAGATACCACTGTCTGTTGGTCTCTAATCAAGGCATCTGCCCTGTCAATGTTTTCTTGTGCATGCACTGCTGATGATTAAAACAGTTTTACCCACTCATAAACCTTTCATTGATTCACGGTGCTATGTCCACACTGGGTCAATATCTGACAGTGAATTTCCACAGTTTTCACTCCCTCTGCCCAAAGAAAGTGCAATTCTGCACAGTGTTCTTCAATAGTGCAATCTTGCAATGGAGCATCCATGTTTCTGACCTCGTGGCTGCCACATGACTAAAGGCCAAGAGCTGCACCGTGCATGGACAAACTATCCAACAATGTATGAGTACATATATTGCATTTTGGTAGCTCTGATTCGCCCTCTTATATACAGAATATATAAAATATATTTTTTATGCACCACCTGGCTCTTGTCTTATTCTACTTCCTGCTGCCTTTTTGAGGGTTGAACCCAGGACCCAGAATAGACTATACTCGTAGAATACATAACAAAAAATTACATTAGGTAAGCTTGTCTGACAGCATGCAGGAATATGTTGGTCTCAGCTTACAGGCACAGTGTAGCTATAGTGGCCCTATGGTTAGAACGCAGCAGATCTCAAATCCCTCTCTGCCAGGCCACAGAATTGCAATAGCAGGGTGGAGGCAGCCTGAAGGGACTTTAAAATAAAATAAAACAGAAAGGCAGAAAGCCAAGCCAAGAAAAAGGTACTGGAGGAACACTGTCCATGTGTAGATATCTTTCTCTCACACAAGCCTTGTGAACCCAATATCATAACAACAGTTATATTCTATGTCATCCTTACCTATGCCCACCCCCCCATGCTACACTAAGGTTATCTCGCACAAGTGTGACTGCCTGGGGGTTCTCCATAAGAACCGGCCCCTGATTGAGGATGTCTTGAAGAAGAGGGAGTCTCAGTTCCTTGTCTCTCTGAAGACAGACAAGATCATGGATGGTGAAGCCAGTCCAGCAAGCCGCTTAAGACTTTTTTCCCAAAAAATATTTATTGAAATTTTAAATTGTTACAATACAAAAGATTTATAAAAATGAACATAAAAGAGAAGGAGACATGTATTGTATACATGGCACCAAAATAATTGGATAAAGAAAATTGTTCCTGACTTATGAAAGAAAACAGTGTAGAGACTTCCATGTTCTGATTCTTAAAAGAGAAATTTGGAGAGTTATAAGAAAGGCTGTCTTTGTATTTTTTGTGCAACAATATCCAGTTCTACCCCATGTGTAAATGATACATAGGAATTATCTTTCCGGTTATTAATAAGTTTTAAAGCTATGGAAATAAGTCAAAAAGGGCTTTGACACCATCAGAAAACTGCGTGACTTGTAGACAATAGGCGGGTACTATAAATAAACTTGAACCCTGAACTAACGGTTCACCTGGTCATTTACCAGGTGGCAAGGTATGCCTGGGAGCCATGGGCTGATTGCTGCCAGTCCCCTCTTCTGCTTTTCAAGCCTAAAGTTTAATAACCATAAAAAGCATAAGGTGAGAGCTGTGGAAACAAACCCCAAGTATTCAGCCCTATCACTCTCAGGGTGACTTGACCTATTTCAGTGGTCTCAAACTTGAGGCCCCCAGGTCCTATTATGAGGCTCTGGGTATGTGTGTGGAGGAGTGTGTGGTGCGGTGGTTGAAGCTACAGCCTCAGCACCCTGGGGCTGTGGGTTCAAATCCCACTCTGCTCCTTGTGACCCTGGGCAAGTCACTTAATCCTCCATAGCCCCAGGTATGTTAGATAGATTGTGAGCCCACCGGGACAGATAGGGGAAATGCTTGAGTACCTGATTGTAAAACCGCTTAGATAACCTTGATAGGCGGTATATAAAATCCTAATAAACTTAAATTATAACCACAAAAGTAAAATAAAACAGTTTCTTGATCATATGTCTCTTTAACTATAAATGACAAAATTATTATGACTTAGCCAAAAGGAAAGATTTATAAACTCTAAAGAGTTTTACCTCAGCAAATTGTAATTTCTTTAACAAGACATTAACTATTTTTGTTTCTGAGGCCCTCCAAGTACCTCCAAACCCAGAATGTGAACCTGCAAAGGGTTTGAGTTGGAGACCACTAACCTATTTCAACCCCTCCCTGGACCAGCTTGAGGCGCCAAAAACATGGGTCACCTGCTCTCCCCCCCCCCCCTCCCTGTAAAAACATCTTTTTCTCCTCCATAGGTCGCCAGTGCAGATAACCTTTCACCCCCTACAACTAGCGCTGCTCGCGAAGCCTTGCCCCTCCCCCGCGTTCGGCTCACTAGGACGCCCCCGCGGTAACAGGAAGTTACGTCACAGGAAGCGGAAGGCGGGGAGACTTGGGGACCGACGCCGGCTGCGCTGTGTGAAACGGCGAGCGCTGGGGGGAGGGAGAAAGACGCAACGAGCGGGGCGAGGTCGAAGGAAATTCTCGACCTGGGGAAGGGAGCGGCCATTTGTCCAGCCCCAGCCGAGTCGGGGCACCCCCCAATCCCTGGTAACTCTCCCATCAGCCTTTTAACAGGGAGGCTGTTCTGTGATAACAAACGAACAATAGAAAAACCCCAAAAAGAAAGTCTCCTCAAAACAGGATGAAGGGCAGAGGCAGCTGAACCAAAACACCTACCACAAATTATTAAGTGTGAATGGGGAGCCCTCAGTCTCTGTCTGTGATAACCAACAGCATCAGGTGCTCAGCCAATACAAAGGGGATTCACTTGTAATGTGGTCAGATATTGTGACTCCAGCATCCAGTTTATACTGGGGCTATAGTGTAATAAAGGGGTTATAAGTAGGCATAAGGAGTCAGTTTGTGTGGCCCTACTCTGCCAGGTGTGATATTAAAAGACTGCGCTGCCCCTTGTGACCCTGGGCAAGTCACTTCACCCCCATTGCCCCAGGTACATTAAACAGAGTGTGAGTCCACTGGGAAAGAGAAAAATGCTTGAGTACCTGAATGTAAACCGGTGACAGGTCTTGCGCGCATTTGACTATGGTATATAAATGCTATAAATAAATATTTAACTCTCCCATCAGCCTTTTAACAGGGAGGCTGTCCCGTGATAACATAGTAACATAACATAGTAACATAGTAGATGACGGCAGATAAAGACCCGAATGGTCCATCCAGTCTGCCCAACCTGATTCAATTTAAATTTTTTTTTTTTTTTCTTCTTAGCTATTTCTGGGCGAGAATCCAAAGCTTTACCCGGTACTGTGCTTGGGTTCCAACTGCCGAAAGCTCTGTTAAGACTTACTCCAGCCCATCTACACCCTCCCAGCCATTGAAGCCCTCCCCTGCCCATCCTCCACCAAACGGCCATACACAGACACAGACCGTGCAAGTCTGTCCAGTACTGGCCTTAGTTCAATATTTAATATTATTTTCTGATTCTAAATCTTCTGTGTTCATCCCACGCTTCTTTGAACTCAGTCACAGTTTTACTCTCCACCACCTCTCTCGGGAGCGCATTCCAGGCATCCACCACCCTCTCCGTAAAGTAGAATTTCCTAACATTGCCCCTGAATCTACCACCCCTCAACCTCAAATTATGTCCTCTGGTTTTACCATTTTCCTTTCTCTGGAAAAGATTTTGTTCTACGTTAATACCTTTTAAGTATTTGAACGTCTGAATCATATCTCCCCTGTCTCTCCTTTCCTCTAGGGTATACATATTCAGGGCTTCCAGTCTCTCCTCATACGTCTTCTGGCGCAAGCCTCCTATCATTTTCATCGCCCTCCTCTGGACCGCCTCAAGGTGCTTGGCCAATACAAAGTGGATTCACTTGTAATGTGATCAGATAGTGTGAACTCCGGGCGTCTGTAGTGTAATACAGGTGTGATATTAAAAGACTCTGCTGCCCCTTGTGACCCTGGGCAAGTCACTTCACTCCCATTGCCCCAGGTACATTAAACAGAGTGTGAGTCCACTGGGACAGAGAAAAATGCTTGAGTACCTGAATGTAAACCGGTGACAGGTCTTGCGCGCATTTGACTATGAACCATGTAAACCACTTAGGTTATAAGTGGTATATAAATGCTATAAATAAATATTTAACTCTCCCATCAGCCTTTTAACAGGGAGGCTGTCCCATGATAACAAACAGCATCAAGTGCTTGGCCAATACAAAGTGGATTCACATCTAATGTGATCAGATAGTGTGATCTCCGGGCGTCCAGTTTATATGGGGCTGTAGTGTAATACAGGGGTTACACGAGGCATATGGAGTCAGTTTGTGTGGCCTTACTCTACCAGGTGTGATATTAAAAGACTGTGCTACCCCTTGTGACCCTGGGCAAGTCACTTCACCCCCATTGCCCCAGGTACATTAAACAGAGTGGGACAGCGAAAAATGCTTGAGTACCTGAATGTAAACCGGTGAAAGGTCTTGTGCACATTTGACTATGGTATATAAATGCTATAAATAAATATTTAACTCTCCCATCAGCCTTTTAACATGGAGGCTGTCCCGTGATAACAAACAGCATCAGGTGCTCGGCCAGTACAAAGTGGATTCACTTGTAATGTGGTCAGATATTGTGAACTCCGGGCATCCAGTTTATACGGGGCTATAGTGTAATAAAGGGGTTATAAGTAGGCATAAGGAGTCAGTTTGTGTGGCCCTACTCTGCCAGGTGTGATATTAAAAGACTGCGCTGCCCCTTGTGACCCTGGGCAAGTCACTTCACCCCCATTGCCCCAGGTACATTAAACAGAGTGTGAGTCTACTGGGAAAGCGAAAAATGCTTGAGTACCTGAATGTAAACCGGTGACAGGTCTTGCGCGCATTTGACTATGGTATATAAATGCTATAAATAAATATTTAACTCTCCCATCAGCCTTTTAACAGGGAGGCTGTCCGTGATAACAAACAGCATCAGGTGCTTGGCCAATACAAAGTGGATTCTCTTGTAATGTGATCAGATAGTGTGAACTCCGGGCGTTTAGTTTATATGGGGCTGTAGTGTAATACAGGTGTGATATTAAAAGACTCTGCTGCCCCTTGTGACCCTGGGCAAGTCACTTCACCCCCATTGCCCCAGGTACATTAAACAGAGTGTGAGTCCACTGGGACAGAGAAAAATGCTTGAGTACCTGAATGTAAACCACTTAGGTTATAAGTGGTATATAAATGCTATAAATAAATATTTAACTCTCCCATCAGCCTTTTAACAGGGAGGCTGTCCTGTGATAACAAACAGCATCAGGTGCTCAGGCAGGTTTATTACATATTACACTGTAGAGCCAATACAAAATGGATTTACTTGTAATGTGGTCAGATATTGTGGACTCCGGGCATCCAGTTTATACGGGGCTATAGTGTAATACAGGGGTTACAACTAGGCATATGGAGTCAGTTTGTGTGGCCCTACTCTGCCAGGTTTGATATTAAAGACTGTGCTGCTCTTTGTGACCCTGAGCAAGGTACTTAATCCTCCACTGCCCCAAGTATAATACATAGATTGTGAGCCCAGGGAAAATGCTTGAAGTACCTGTATATCAGTGGTCTCAAAGTCAAACCCTTTGCAGGGCCACATTTTGAATTTGTAGGTACTTGAGGGCCTCAGAAAAAAAAAAATAGTTAATGTCTTATTAAAGAAATTACAATTTTGCATGAGGTAAAACTCTTTATAGTTTATAATTCTTTCCTTTTGGCTAAGTCTTAATAATAATATTGTAATTTATAACTAAAGAGACATATGATCAAGAAACTGTTTTATTTTACTTTTGTGATTATGATAAACATACCGAGGGCCTCAAAATAATACCCGGCGGGCCACATGTGGCCCCTGTGCCGTGAGTTTGAGACCACTGCTGTATATAAATTGCTTTGAGTGTGGTTGTAAAACTACAAAAAGGTGGTATACAAGTCCCAATCCCTTTCTCATATTGATCATAGATACCTTGCTTACATCTATGACCTTCATACATTGACCTCTTATGCAGAGCCTATACAGTATTCCTGTGACCTTTATATGCTGGGGTTGTGACTCCACCTCTCCATCCAAGCTTTTCTGACCTACTGTATGCTTCTTTTTTTTTCCCAGTATCAGAGGAAATTGCAGTGTAGACCTTGTGCACTGCCAGTGTTAGGCTCTGTCTTATAATAGAGACTTGGACTGTTTCATTAGCTGAGAATGGCTCCAACTTTACAGCAAGCGTACCAGCGCCGTTGGTGGATGATATGCACAGCTGTCGTAGAGAATCTATTCTTCTCAGCTGTTCTGCTGGGGTGGCCTTCTCTCTTCATCATGCTGAAGAATGAATGTTTCTATTCCTATCTCTGCCAAGGTAAGACCATAATAAAGAATATTACTATTCTTGCCGCCCCCCCTCCAAAAAAAATAAAATTATTTTCTGGCTACACTACTGGCTTAATTTTTCTCAAAATATTTTTATTGAAATTTTTGGAATAGAATCCTCAAAATAGAAAAGTTAACAACCTGCTTGCAATTAAATTTGATATCTGAATATATTCAAAACAATTGCTGAAGCGTAAGAAAGATATTTGTCAAGGGACTTCCATTTTCTTTTCACTAGAGGGTTACTCAGTTGTTTAATAAAACATTGCTATATTTCTTAAATAGTAGGATGCAAATTCCATCACATATACAGTCACTTGAAAAAATTAGGACACTCCATGAAATATTCAGTTCTTTCTTAAGAAATGTTCACATATTGATGTCAAATCATTTTTTTATTTATCTCTGGAAAAGAAAGTGATGTAATTGCAGGTAGACAACAAAAAACTGTGCTGACTCTATATATCTTCTGCTTTAGGTCGGAGGTGGGGGGAAGGGTGAATCCGCATCAAATCGGAGGTGGGGAGAGCGAATCAGTATCGAATCTTGTCGTAGTAACGGCAGCAATTCACACATGCTGCCTGCCACTGACTCGGAAGTCTTTCCGAGGCAGAGGGGAGACTTCCGTATTAGCGACAGGTAGCACATGAGAGTCACTGCTGATAACCGCAACCCAAAGAAGCAAGCCTTGGAGTACAGGGAAGGAGAAAAAGGATATCTGATAATTGAAATCTACAAAATTCTGAGTGGAGTAGAACGGGTACAAGTGGATCGATTTTTCACTCCGTCAAAAATTACAAAGACTAGGGGACATTCGATGAAATTACAGGGAAATACTTTTAAATCCAATAGGAAGAAATTTTTTTTCATTCAGAGAATAGTTAAGCTCTGGAACGCGTTGCCAGAGGATGTGGTAAGAGTGGATAGCATAGCTAGTTTTAAGGAAGGTTTGGACAAGTTTCTGGAGGAAAAGTCCATTGTCTGTTATTGAGAAAGACATGGGGGAAGCCATTGCTTGCCCTGTATCAGTAGCATGGAATATTGCTACCCCTTGGGTTTTGGCCAGGTACTAGTGACCTAGATTAGCTACTGTGAGAATGGGCTACTGGCCTTGATGGACACTTGGTCTGACCCAGTAAGGCTATTCTTATGTTCTTAAGGCACAGGGGAATGTAAGAGGAAGAAAATCACAGGGGGTGGGGAGTGTGAGAAGAAGGAAAGATGGGGGAGTTGAGGGAGACATGCATGGTGAGGGAAGAAGAAATTGCAAATAATGGAGGAGAGGAAGGGGAGATGGTGCATGGAGGGTGATAGAGAGATTTGACACAGGGCACAAGGAAGGAAGGGAGAGAGAAACAGAGAGATGTTGGGCATGGGGGTAGATGAGATGGAGAGAGAGATACACAGGAGTCCCACTCTGTGAATGGGTTTCGCCTTCCTTCTACCTTATAATCGATCTAGCTTTGATTTGAAGAATTCTCTGTCTCTCAGACGAGTTGAGAGGATAGCAGTATACAAACCTAAGGATTAGATTAGATTAGATATTAAAAAAAAAAAAAAAGAAAAGATAATGCATAGGAAAACCCTCAACCATTCAGTCTGGTTTAAGTCTCTACTTGGTAGCAGGACATGCAAGTAGCTATACGCTCTATACATGGTTAGTGCTGGTTTCACAAGTTTGAATGTTATAATGTTGAGTGTACTATGTTTGTTACAGAGCAGAACAGAATTGTAGTGTTGGGGATTTTTTTCCCCATTTCGTTCCTTCCAGTTTTGTCTTTTATCACAGTACTACTTGATTGCTTTTGTACAAACTGAGGGGGCAGAAACAGCTCCCTTAGAAGGAGGTGGAGTTGAAAACCTGATTGACAGTTTTCTGGCAGCAACTTGCGAGTTGAGATTCAGAACCTTATCATTTCAGGACTACTAGACACATCTACAACAAAGAAGATTACTGAGGTAAGAACCTAATCTTTCTTTCTGGTGTGCACTAGTGTTCAGTCAGATGGAAGTTGTAGATCAAGCTGAGATCCCTTTATCAATGCTGATATGTATTTTTTATAATAATTTGTTAGCAATATCTGATGATCTGGCAAAATTCCAGGGGGGTGATTGGTTTGAGAAACCACGGGAATATCTTTTGTTGTCATTCTGGATGCTTTCTGGACTCAAGCAGCCTGGGGTTACCATGACTGGAATTCCTTTTGCATTTCTTTTCCATATAACAGGGCCACAGGTCCTTTTCAGATGAGCATTTCCAACTACAGTATAAATGAAGCAAGCATATCCCGCACAAATAGGAAAGGTTTCTGTACTGGAGCATAGTGCACTGCAGGTTTAGTAAATTGAGTCCAACAAGAATAGAATGACAATTGCTATAATACACTTAATATCAGTGACAGGGGCTATTACCCCTAAAGACCCATAAACCTCTGAGTGTTTTTCTTTGGGTTTAGTCTTTCATCTGTCCAATCTTCTTTAGTCAGGAGGAGAAGATTCTTAGAAGGATGATGAAAAGAATAGCACTACCTCTTAACTTTTTTATGTCTGTCTTTCACTCTGCTTGGCTGTCTGTCCTCATAGAGAATGCCACTTCAGAACAAGCTCATAAAGCCTCTGTGGCTACTCAGGAGTGTCCAACATGCACAAGCCAGGATGAGATGCTGAATTTGAGTTTTACGATTGGCTCCTTTCTGCTTAGCGCATCCACGCTACCACTTGGCTTCCTGATGGACAAGTATGGGCCCCGGCCTCTTCGGCTGCTAGGCAGGTATGTATTACTAGGGCCTGTTGAAGCAATTCAGAAGAAACCAATAAAAATGGTACAGGGGTTGCACCAAAAGATGTTTAAATACTTGAAAGATATTAAGAAATACAGTTTAAATACTTGAAAAATATTAAGATACAAACAAATGTTTAAATTTCAGAGTTGGGGAAGTAAAGGACATGCATTGAGGTTATAGGGTAGTAGACTTAGGAATAACATCAGGAAATACTTTTTCTAAAGGCGAAAAAACAGTGTGACAAGGCAGTGGCTGCTACCAGAAGGATTCTGGGCTGTATAAAGAGAGGCGTAGTCAGTAGAAGGAAGAAGGTGTTGATGCCCCTATACAGGTCATTGGTGAGGCCCCACTTGGAGTATTGTGTTCAGTTTTGGAGACCGTATCTGGCGAAAGACGTAAGAAGACTTGAGGCGGTCCAGAGGAGGGCGACGAAAATGATAGGAGGCTTGCGCCAGAAGACGTATGAGGAGAGACTGGAAGCCCTGAATATGTATACCCTAGAGGAAAGGAGAGACAGGGGAGATATGATTCAGACGTTCAAATACTTAAAGGGTATTAACGTAGAACAAAATCTTTTCCAGAGAAAGGAAAATGGTAAAACCAGAGGACATAATTTGAGGTTGAGGGGTGGTAGATTCAGGGGCAATGTTAGGAAATTCTACTTTATGGAGAGGGTGGTGGATGCCTGGAATGCGCTCCCGAGAGAGGTGGTGGAGAGTAAAACTGTGACTGAGTTCAAAGAAGCGTGGGATGAACACAGAAGATTTAGAATTAGAAAATAATATTAAAGATTGAACTAGGCCAGTTACTGGGCAGACTTGTACGGTCTGTTTCTGTGCATGGCCGTTTGGAGGAGGATGGGCAGGGGAGGACTTCAATGGCTGGGAGGGTGTAGATGGGCTGGAGTAAGTCTTAACAGAGATTTCGGCAGTTGGAACCCAAGCACAGTACCGGGTAAAGCTTTGGATTCTCACCCAGAAATAGCTAAGAAGAAAAATAAAATAATAATTTAAATTGAATCAGGTTGGGCAGACTGGATGGACCATTCGGGTCTTTATCTGCCGTCATCTACTATGTTACTATGTTACTATGTTACATAGAGGTTAGTGGTTGCCTGAAAACCTCTCCTGATGAGGTTGATGGGGACAAGAACAGTGATGAAATAAAAAAATGTGTGGGATAAACACAGAGTATCCCTATATAGAAAGAGGAGGGATAGCTGTAACAGATATCCTGTCCTGATTGTGTTCTGTTGGACTCCATGGGGTGTTGCTCTCAAGCCAGTATAGTTGGTGCGTGAGTATAGTTGGCCTACGGAGTGCTTGGTGTGGTTAGAATGTTTGGATTTTGAGGGTGTTGTGTGCTGGATTGTTTGGGGGAAAGTGTGGGGAGTAGCGTTAGAGCTTTAACAAAATGTTATTGCAGCCATTAGTAGTATTCCAGGGGGTGAGTCTTTCTTGCTCCCTTTATCAGCTATGCCACTAGGGGTCCTTTCTGGATTGCCGGAGGGATACTGAAACACCTTTTCTCCTGTTGCCTTTGTATTTGCTGATTTCTTGATGGTACCTTATCATTACCCCCTTTTTGAAAAGTTTGTACTGTTGTTGAGTTGCATTTGTACTGTTGTTGAGTTTGATCTGTGTTGCATGTTTTTTGTACTGGTTGCTTTGCCAGTAAAAATATTAAAAAAGAAAGAGGAGGGAATCAAAGCTAATCTTAAATGACCTTCACACTTCAAAAAGGTGTAGAAGGTGTAACCTGCACTGAACATTAGATACAACTCTGGTCACGTTATTGGACACATTGGATGGACCATGCAGGTTTTTATTTGCCGAATCTGGATTTTATGATTGGCTCCTTATTATTATTTGCTGTCATTTACTATGTGACTATGAAAGTGGTAACCAAAGTATTAGTGGCTGAATGGGAGGAATTTTTTGAGTTGGGAAGAGTGAGATTTTTTTTTTTGTTGTTTTATTGGTGTGAACCATAATGATAGTTCTAGTGCAATGTGTCTAGTGGTCCTGAACCTGCAAGTTGCTTGCAGAAAACTGTCAATCATCTTTTCAACTTCACTTCCTTCCCAGAGAGCTGCTCTTGCTCCCTCAGTTTGTTTTCTGAAAGCAAGTTGCTCAGAAGTATTACTGCTCTGCTCTGCAATTTTGTTATTTTCAGGTATTTTTTCTCAGTATTTGTTTGGAAGCTCGGTGCCCAGGGGTTTCCATTGTTGGGACCTCTGCAGGCTCGTGCGCAGAAGTCTGCCGCTAACAGGATCATCCCCTCGGGATGCTAGCTAGTCAGTCTGCCTTGTATTTTTGAAGCTCAGGCTGTCCCCTGCATAGCTGCTTGCATCCCTGATTTATTCATGAGCTGGAGTGCAGGCTGTTTGGACTCCTTCTCGACTTGACCAGGATTAATAGTGGTCATGCCCTGTTTCACAACAAGATTTTTCAGGGATTGAGGCTCAGTCTGACTAGCAGCCCAAAGACCAGGTTTGTCCAGCGAATCTGTGAGGCAGTGTTCTTCTCCATTTGTTCCAGTTGAGTTCCTGTGCTGAAGAAGGCAGACACCACATAGCACAATGAGAAAGGCTATTATAGCCTATGGGGCAAATTGAGGGGGGGGGGTTGTCTTCAAAAGTTGATTTTGAAGGTTTCTGCAACTAGAGCCTAGGTTCCCCTATTCTAAAAGCCCCTTCTTTGTGTTTTTTTGTCCATCAGAGAGGTCTCCACTATCCGTTTTTGGTGTGATTTTCCTGGCAGCAGCCATCTTGGATTGTAAATTATCTTTTTTCCAAAGCCTCCATCTGCCTCAAAATTCCTTGATTTTGATTAAAATCAATAGGGATGGACTCAGGCCTTTTTACATCCATATCATGTCAGGTTTGTGCTGAATGGCTGGCCAAGGAACGTCCATGTCCAGCATGCAGCGGTACACGTGAGGGAGGGGCGGGAGCCTCGGGCTCAACCTCATCTGAGTCCTTCAGGGCTGAGGATCTGCAGGAGCCCTCCAGATTTGCATTGGTCAAGCATAGAAGTGTGGGCTGCGGAGCCCAGAAGGACCAGCTGGAGAGCTCTGCCAGGGTCCACGTCACTCCAAATACAAGGCTTCGCTCTGGATTTTATGAGCCTCATGTGGAATACCTGTTTGAACTGCCAAGGGTCCTTAGTGTCTGCTTGCAGAGTACCAGAGGCAGTAGCACAGTGGAATTCCCTTCAGCAGGCACCCCCACCAGTTGATGATACAGGTTTGGACCAGGACATAGACTGGGAGAATGGAAAGTCCGATTCCATGCCACTACTGTCTCAGGATGAAGTTTCACTGGTAGAGAGGCTCGGTGAAGGAGAATGGCTGTCCAGAAGTGGCAGTGGCCCTGGACCAGGAGGATGACCCCACGGTGCGCCAGCTGTTCAAAGCCTCTGCACTTTCAGGCATTATTTCCACCTCGCTGAGAGAGCTGAAACTGGAAGTTTCTCCAGCTCCTTCACCTCAGTGTTCAGTTATGATAAGCTCTTGTTCAGTCAGCGGGCTTTCCCTCGGATCCAGACATCACTAAGTTGCTCACAGATCACTGGGAGTCTCCAGAGGGGTCCCTGCAAGTGGCTAAGGCTATGGCCATGGCTAAGCTTTACCCAATGGCTTCAGATTTCCAATAACAGTTTGTTCAGTTGAAGGTTGATTCGCTGGTGGTTCAGCCTTGTGAAGGAGGGGTGATATTAAAGGATACACAGGACCATAAAATGAACTTGCTCCTCAAGCAGCAATTTGAAGCTTTAGTTTTAAGGATTAAAGTGGCAACTACGACTTCCTTTGTAGCACATTCTTGCCACACATGTCTGTCTCGAACATCCGTCCCAGAAGATGACGAGGATCCCTAAATACTACTAGCTGAATTATATAGCGGATGCTCTGTATGATCTCATCAGAGTTCTGAGCAAGGCGCCGGCCTTAGTGATCTCCACTCAGTAGATGCTCTGGATCAGATATTGGGCAGGGGATTCTGCCTGTAAAACCACGCTGAGCAGGCTCCACTTTAATGGGCAGATGCTATTTGACAAGGGTCTGGTTTACCTGATTTCAAGCGTTGTGGACTGTCGCCCCAATGCTTAACCAGACAGTAGACCCCAAACAGCTCAAGGTCTAGGAAGGGGTAATTTTCAAGGCTCTTTAAGATTCCATCATGATGCAGTGATCCTTTCAGGGATCACATCAGAGGTCTAGTGGAGGCAGGAAATGGCAGACTCTTGCTTATCCCCCCAACCCTTAAGAAATCGCAGTGATGCCAGGTCAGGGGCCGAGCTTCCAGCTCCCCTGGTAGAACGGTATAGAAAATTGAATAAATAAATAAAATAAAGATAGAGGACCAGCTGTCGGCCTTCTGGTTGGTCTGGGCTCAGATTGGCACAGACCACTGGGTCTTGGAAGTTGTTCGGGGCTGTTACAAAATCGAGTTTAGTGTCCCCCTTCCAGACCACTGTAGATTCTCCGGCTGGCTGACCAGAGGCTACTGGACCTTCGTGCCATAGAGCTGGTCATGGATGCTGAATTGGGATTGGTAAGATACTCCATATACTTTATTGTGCCAAAGAAAGGTTCAGAAGACTAGGGACCAATTCTAGATCTGTCAATGTGGCTCTGAAGCTGCCACACTTCCACACGGAGATTGTTCGGTTGGTCATATTGGCAGTGGTGCTGGGGGAGTTCCTCGCTTCCCTTCACAGAAGCCTATTTCCACATTCCCATTTTTCCAGTCCACAGGAGGTACGTGCAGTTTCATGTATTGGACCAGCATTTCCAGTTCTCTGTTCTCCCTTTTGGTCTAGAAACAGCACCTTGTACCTTTACCAAGGTGATGGTAGTGGTGGTGGCAGTGCACCTCCACAAGGCTGGGATCCAAGTGCATATGTACTTGGATGAATGGCTCTTCAGAATTTCATCAAGAGAGGAAGGCAAATGAGCAGTTTTGAGAGTAGTACAACTCCTCCAAGAATTGGGATAGATTGTCATTTTCAAGAAGAGCCAGCAGGAGCTGACTCAGCATTTGGGAGACTTGTTTGACATGGCTTTGGGCCAGAACTTTCTTCCAGAGCCATGCAGACTGAAGCTCCAGAAGCCATTTCCCATGACATGGCAGCAGCTGTAGAGGTGGTCCTTTGGGCGAGAGCACACATGAGACATCTCCAAGACTTTCTGCTCACTCGGTGGTCTCCAAAGATGGACTTGCTTCAGCAACTGCTCCCTGCTTTACTCATGGTTGTGAGTAGTGACAGCAACTACTCCCTGCTTTACTCATGGTTGTGAGTAGTGAAGAGCAGCATGCAGTGTCTTCCATTTGTTTTCTTACAAGTGAGATAGTAGGAACTAGTCTTTTCTGCTCTTGTTTATTTTTTTCTCCAGTCTTTCTTTTTCATGGCTTCAGTGTTCGTGCCGCAGAGGTTCCCCATGAGGAGAGCTCTGGCTGGGGAGATCACAGACTTTCTGGTTAAGTCTGCTTCCAGGGGGTTGGCTGCTCTGCAGTGCACCCACTGGACAACCTTCATTCGCAGATCAGGGCTCATGGTCTGTTCCCTTGGGAGCTTTGCTTGCCCCAGGTTTGTTCGCTAGTGGGCTTGAGCTAAGGCTGCGTGGCTCCGTGGAGGTGTACCCAGGATCAGAGCCAACTGTGTTCCTCCACCTCTTCGCGGTTCCGGGTGAGATGTGATCTCTGACTTAGAAGCAGTCAGAAGATTGGCAGTCCAATTCCAGGACTTAGTGAGGTAGAGGGATCTCCCTGTAAGCTGTTTTCAGCTTCTGGCTTGGAGCTCCCAGCACACAGAATCACACAGCCTGGGAGATCAGTTTTTTGGGGGGGTCTTAATTTACACTTTTTGGGTGGTTTGGCACTTAGCCCTAGGTCCCTCCACTAAAATTCTAAAATTGCTGTGTCCTAGGCTTCATGTGTGTTTCCTGAGCTATTTTTAGCTCCTGCTGTGGCTATATTGGATTTTCCCGATTTTGAATAAAAGCTTATTTCTGCCTCTAAACAGTTCAGATCTGCAAGAAAACAGTTTAGATGGACTCCTCAGGGCAGGATACTTCAGATTCATGCCCTGTTTGCAGTGGATGGCTATTAGAGGAGCATCCGTGTTCCATGTACTGCGTGAAAGAGGATGGGGGCTTCGGATCTGGTCCTACTGCAAGGTCCATCCAGGAACCGGTGCCATTTATAGAATCTGGCCCTTTATGCTTTTGCTGTGGGCAATGCTGACCATCAGGGCAACAGGGAGCACAATAAAATGGGGCTATAGAGACAATAAACATTACTGATTTTCTTGAATCATTTTAGTCAAAGAAGTACTTTAATAGTCTCTTTTGCAATAGAACCTGATTGTAACGCTGTCTTAAGTTTATTTTTCTGTCATTTGAATAATCTGTTTTGGGGATCTACTAGAAGTTAGAATGTACTTTTACTTATATAAAATTGCACACAAGAGGCATCAGGAGATTTTGGCTGTTGGAGCTAACTTCTTATCAAAATCTCCTTGTGTTAATGTTGTAATGTATTTTGTTTCTTTGACCCCCCAAAAAAGTTAATTGAGTTAGAGGAAAAAGAAGACTTGAAAGTTATGATTGCTCCTATAAATAATAATGCTGTTTAGGCTAACTACATTTTCCCTTTTCAGCGAACGTGTTGATTATTATTCCTTGAAATATTTCCACTTTTCTTAAACCCTAGTTCTTATTTTTCGTAGAAATTGGGGATGAATTTGTTGTAGGAATGGAACACAGCAAACACACACACACAGGATACGAGTCAGGATGGAGGCGCTGCCAATGGCTAGCTCTGAGTATTACAGCCAGGACGAAAGAAGTTATCCTGCCGCTGTATCGGGCGATGGTGCGCCCACACCTGGAATACTGTGTCCAGTTTTGGTCGCCATACCTTAAGAAGGATATGGCGTTACTCGAGAGAGTTCAGAGAAGAGCGACACGTCTGATAAAAGGGATGGAAAACCTTTCATACGCTGAGAGATTGGAGAAACTGGAGAAGAGGAGACTTAGAGGGGATATGATAGAGACTTATAAGATCATGAGGGGCATAGAGAGAGTAGAGAGGGACAGATTCTTCAAACTTTCAAAAAATAAAAGAACAAGAGGCCATTCGGAAAAGTTGAAAGGGGACAGATTCAATACAAATGCCAGGAAGTTCTTCTTTACCCAACGTGTGGTGGACACCTGGAATGTGCTTCCAGAGGACGTTATAAGGCAGAGTACGGTACTGGGATTTAAGAAAGGATTGGACAATTTCCTGCTGGAAAAGGGAATAGAAGGGTATAAATAGAGGATTACTGCTCAGGTCCTGGACCTGTTGGGCCGCTGTGTGAGCGGACTGCTGGGCAAGATGGACCTCAGGTCTGACCCAGCAGAGGCATTGCTTATGTTCTTATGCTTCTAAGCTAATGACATCATAGTAACTCCCTCGTTTACACATCTAATGATTGGTGGATACAAAGGTACATGCTTTTACATCGTGATCACCCTCCAACTCAGCACTTAGACAAGGGCCTGATTAACATGTGGACAGAACCTGAGTCTTTGCAGTATACAATGAAATGCCTGTCAGCTGATGTCCTTTCCAAATAAGCCAGCATAAATAATAATAGGAGAATCTTAAATAGATTTATCTTAATACTTTATAACTCACAGACCTCAGTGATACCATCTGTATGCCACTAAACTTTTAGATCATACAGAATATCGGTATCCCTAATCGTCATTGGTCTCTTATAGTCATTTTATTCTAGTTTTAAATATTTGTATTAAAGTAATATACTCATCTATACTACGCGGGTGGGGGTAAGCACTCCGATGTAGTCCTACGTTTCGCCCCTAAGGGCTGTGTCAAGGAAATCCCCCTCAATTCAAACAGCTCATGCTCCGCGCGCTATAAAATTGATTCAGGCCCAAATAAGGACTGCTTAAGATAAGGGTTAATATGTGACAGGGGTCTTGTGACAAGAGGGGAGGGGGGAATGCCTCAGCATTCTGTCACAAGGTGCTAACATTTTTCCTTGCTTTAGAATGGCCGCCTATGTGGCAAGAGGGGAGAGGGAATAATTCATAATTCTTTCACAGGGGCATCAGTGCGCCGATCTCGCCCTGTTTCAGAATGGCGTCCCTACAATTTGTAATAGAAAACGATTAAAAAAAGTCATTCTTGTTGGATTTATTGTGTTTCCTGTTTTTCCAAATGTCACTTGTAAGTGATATGTTAAATGAGAAATTTTGAAAAATTAAGAGTTAAAAAATAAAGAAAGAGACTATCAGTGTCAACTTGCAAACATAGAACTAATTAGAATAAAGACTGACAGAATGAGAGACTTGTGCACTTCAAGAAAGATGAGGAGCCTGTCGTGTGTGGCTGTGCTGTTAACTGGCATCTTTGTGTAGTATTGTTGAATAAAAGTTTTATTGGTATTTTTTTATTCCTCACAGCATCCTTTTTGCTGCCTCTTGTGCAATGATGGCCTTAGCTGGGTACAATCCACCAGGTGAGAACAATTCCTGGTTCAGAGCCTCTCTTGGCTTTCTACTTCCTTTTCTCTCTCTCTCTCACTTTCTGTTTCTCCTTCTCCATCCTGGGCTCCTTTTTTTTTTTTTCTTTCTCATAAGTTCACTCGCCTTTCTATTTTTGTCTCTCTTTCTCCCTCTCTTCTCCTTCATTCTCCCCTCTGCTCCAGCTCTTTCCACTTGAAGTCTGCCTGACGCTTTCTCTCTTTTGTAGTTCTTGCCCCGCTGATCTTCCCGGTTCTCTCAATGAATGGCTTTGGAGGAATCTGCCTCACCTTCACCTCCCTCACTGTGAGTACAAAGTCTCAGCCCTGTACTGTGGGGAGTGGAGGGGAGAATAATGTGGCTTTTCATTTAATCTTTTTAACAGATCAGTCTAGGGCTTGTAGGTTATGTCTGTCAGCCAGTGGATGGAAAGAGAGCAAGAAAGAAGTTCTTTGTACCATGCAGTTAACACCTCAGTATTTTTCTATCTCCCGTGCAGATGGATGACAGCTAGAGTGCGGCGCAGTGGTTAAAGCTACAGCCTCAGCACCCTGAGATTGTGGGTTCAAACCCACGCTGCTCCTTGTGACCCTGGGCAAGTCACTTAATCCCCCCATTGCCCCAGGTACATTAGATAGATTGTGAGCCCACCGGGACAGACAGGGAAAAATGCTTGAGTACCTGAATAAATTCATGTAAACCGTTCTGAGCTCCTCTGGGAGAACGGTATAGAAAATTTGAATGAATAAATAAATAAATAAATAAATAAAAAGAACTGCGGCAAAGCTTTCTTTTCATGGAACTGATTGTGAGGCTCCAAAGAATAAGTAACACAGATCAATGAGTTTTGTCTTATGGTTTTTAAGATTCTAGTGCACTGTTTTTTGGGGAGGTAACTTTGGGACTCTATGCACTTTATTATCTGATTGTATGGTTATATATTAGAATGAAGATATTTATTTTAGTAATAATGATTTACAATAAATAATATTGAATTGTGTAAGAAGTGTATGATCAATTAGCTTCATTATTATATGATTTATTTAAATTTACGTTTGAAGCTGTTTTTTTGCTATATTGTTTCCCAGTAATATGTGTTTAATAGAAATTCAATAAAATATAATTATATATGTATATTTTATGTTAAGTTTTTACTCCTCTCTCTCCTGTCGTACTTGTAGCTGACAAACATGTTTGGGAACCTACGCAGTACCTTCCTAGCACTGATGATCGGGTCTTATGCCTCCTCAGCTGTGACGTTTCCTGCAATAAAGGTAAATCTTGGTGTCACCAGTGGGGAAGGCCATTCATGGCTCCACCTGCAGGATGTATCTCTTTGGTTCTTCATTGTTCTGTTATTTGTGATTTGCTTGCAGGTAATCTACGATGCTGGAGTTTCCTTTGTCACTATCATGTTGTCCTGGTCTAGCCTGGCCTGTCTCATTTTCCTGAACTGTCTTATTAACTGGCCAAAGGAATTTTTCTCAGCACCGGAGGAAACAAATCACATGTGGTAGGTGTGGAGAGGTGAAATGTTCATAGGAAGGGAGGGTGGGAGTCAAGAAAAGAACAAAATGAGCAAGAAACTGGTTTGGGGGGGAAGGTGTGAGAATACTGGGATGGTATAGGAGTGCATTTTGTGGGAGATGGGATGGTTTTGGCATAGGATTCTGGAATTGGTGAACAATGGATCTGAACCAGAATTTTCTTATGAGGATGGTATAATAGCCCTAAATGGGAGGGTAGGAGGGAGGACTGTTGGCTTTGGGAGGCTGGTCTAAGAGAGCTAATGACTAAGAGGAGCTAATGACTCCAAATGGACTACATTTTCATAACAATAAAAAAACTCAACAAGGAAAGGATCATTCTTATACAGATATAAGAATCAGAAAGTAGGATGAGACAGTGAACCTCCAAGAAGATAAGAAACTGAGTCCCAGGGGTAAATAGCAATCACAATATTTATTCATTGAAAAGCTTAGAGAAAAGACTCTTATCAAAGCTTTTCAATGAATAAATGTTGTGATTGCCATTTACCTCTGGTACTCAGGCCTAGATTTTCTAAAAGTCATATTAAAAACCGATGGGCTGCTGTCGCAGCTGTTATAATAGCGATTTTAAAAAAGTGAGTCATTCTGCCAAAAATGCTCATGCAAGTGAGATTGGTGAAAAGTAGCGAAGACTTGCTAAATTTGCATGTGCCCTTCGCTGGTGATAGTAATGGGCACATGTGCAGAATAAAGGCAAAAAAATTCCCAACAACAAAAAATCAAGCCTTCCACCCAACAGAGGGGGAGATGCCCAATCTCTCCCGCCACCAAGAAACATACCTGCAGTACCCCCTCATCAGTGGGAGAGATGCCCAATCTCTTCCACTGCTAAGAAACATCCACTGGCAGTGGGAGAGATGCCCAATCTCTCCTGCTGCCAACTGACACACTCCCCCAGGAGTGGGAGAGATGCCTAATTTGCCCTGCCGCCAACAAACACCCCCCCCCACGGTAACGGTAGAGATGCCCAATCTCTCCTGCTTCCAACCGACACACTCCCCCAGCAGTGGGAGAGATGCCCAATCTCTCCTGCTGCCAACCAACACACTCCCCTGGCAGCGGGAGAGATGCCCAACCTCTCCTTCCGCCAACTGACACACTCCCCCGGCCTTAAACAATCTGGGCCAATCAGAACCTCAGGCCCCTCGGGGAGGAGAAGGCCTGCCATTTTGAAGAGGCGGGTCAGCTGGCTGGAGGGAGTAGGCATTCCTTTGGCCAGCCATTTGAAAGTAAGGTAAGGGAGAGAGGGCAGAGATCATTGGAGACAATTGAGGAAGGGGGGTGTTGCATGACAGCAGGAGAGTATGGGCATCTCTCCTTCTAAGGGGGGTTGCAGGGAGTGTTGGTTGGTGGTGGGAGAGATTGGGCATCTCTCCTTCTTCAGTGGGTGTTTCTTAGCGGCGGGAGAGATTGGGTATCTCTCCTGTTGCCAAGGGGGGCTATAATACACGTGCTCAAGAAGCATGCTTTTACTACTCCCGCTAAAAAATAAATAGCCAATTTATGATTCTTCCTGTAATTTTTTAATTTTTTTTCATTAGCTACAGTCAAAACACATGCCACAAGATGCACTTTAATCATCTGATAAAAAGGAAAAAAGCATTGTTATTTTTAAAAAGGCAGAATGCGGATATTTGTTATATACTGTCAAATATTGAGTCTAAAAAACTGGAAGGTGGTTGGGTCAAACATTGTTTTTTCTCATCAGCTATAGGGAAAAAGGCGGGTGTTACTATTTTAGTGAATAAAAAATGCTCTGCCTCATTTAAATTAAAGGCATCAGATTCTCTTGGCAGATGGGTACATGTGGAAATGAGCATGGGAAATACTACCATGACGCTGTTTAATGTATATGCCCCTAATTCAAACCAAAATGAATTTTTTAAGACTCTTTAACAACTGATTCTTCCACTGGGTACTTCGAATTTAGTGGTAGCTGAAGATTTCAATGCTGTTATGGATCCTTTGATGGATAAAAACTCAAGAAGAATTATAAAATCATTAGGATTAGATAATTTTGTACAATCTTGTGACATGAAAGATATTTGGCGGATCCTTCATTTTGATGGTCGGGAATTTTCTTTTTGTTCTCATGTTCATAACTCTTTTTCAAGAATAGATTACATTTTTATTTCAAATCAATTAGTACATCAAGTGACACAAGCTGCCATTGATCCAATCATTATATCAGATCATGGTGGGGTGTGGATTGAACTTAAAGTTGTAGATCAGGATATTAGTAGACCAATATGGAGATTTGATAATACAATGCTTGCGGATCCAATATTTGTGAGAATCTTCTAGTAAAAATGAAAGATTATTTTCAATTTAATGACACGGATGAAATCTCCATGGAAGTATTATGGGATGCTTTTAAAGCATCCATGAGAGGACAAATTATTTCTTCGGCTCATCTTAGGAAACAGGTCAAAAGACAATTTTCTGATTTAGAGAAAGAAATAAAAATTTTAGAATCAAAATTAATAGAAAAGTGGGAATATTCTATACAACAGGATCTTTTAAAAGTTAAAGGCAAATATAATGAGATTTCATCTAAATTGATGAGGACAGATTTATTTTCTCAGCAAACTTTGTATTATGGAAACTCAAATAAGGCGGGAAAAATATTGGCAAACTATCTTAAAGCGAAAAAAAGGAAAACAAAATTAATTGCCATTAAAGATGAGAATGGTGAAACTTTTACTCAAATTGAACCTATTTTAAAACAATTCTTAAAATTTTATAAATCTCTGTATTCTTCTGAGACTTATTTAGATAAAGAAAAAGATGGTTTAGAATTTTTGAAATTATTAGAGGGTCCTAAAATTCCTGAACATATAAAACGAAGTTTGGAAGAGCCAATATCATCAAAAGAATTAGGAACAGCTTTGTAGTCCCTTAGAGTTGGATCCGCTCCAGGTGGAGATGGTTATACTGTAGAGTTTTATAAATCATTTCAAAATTTCTTATTGCCTTATTTATTAAATCTTTATCAGTCTCAACTTATTAAAGGTTGTATTACAGGCACTATGGCAGAATCTTTAACTATAGTTTTACCAAAGCCAAATAAAGATCCCACTTTGGTTTCAAATTATAGGCCTATTTCTTTAATTAATGTAGATGGTAAACTTTTAGCTAAGACATTAGCTTTACGATTGGCTAAAGCTCTCCCTTTCATTATAGGTATGCATCAAACAGGATTCGTTGCTCAAAGACATTCATCTCATAATACTAGACTGGCATTTCATATGCTATATTTGACAAAAGCCATGAAAGATTCGGCTTTTTCTGTTTCCTTGGATGCAGAAAAGGCCTTTGATCGAGTGGAATGGACCTTCATGTATCAGGCAATGGAATGGTTTGGTATAGGTTCAGGATTTATACAAATAATACAAACGTTGTATAGCTCCCCTGCTGCTAGATTATATATTAATAATATGTTTTCAGAACGTTTTAATTTGCAGAGGGGGGTTAGACAAGGTTGTCCCTTATCTCCTTTGCTATTTGATATTGTTTTGGAACCCTTATTATTAGCTATTCAACAGGTGAAGGAGATACAGGGTATTCCGCTTTCAGATAGAGAGTATAAAGTATCAGCGTATGCGGATGATATCTTGCTTTATTTGAGGAATCCAAAAACAACCATTCCATGTTTGCTTGAGTTGATTGAGAAATTTGGAAAATTTTCAGGTTATAAGATAAATTGGAATAAATCAGAAGTTCTTCCACTAAATGTACATTGTACAAAAGGTTTATTTGATGCATTTTCTTTCGTTTGGAAGGAAGATGGTTTAAAATACTTAGGAATTTGGATTACAAAAACAGTGGATGATACAATAAATATTAATGAAAAATGTTTATTACAGAAGGTAACAGAAATGTGTGAGCAATGGAATCCTCTACATTTATCTTGGTGGGGGAGAGTACAAACTGTTAAAATGATGATTTTACCTGTAGTTTGTTACCAAATGGGGATGTTACCAGTTTTCTTTCAGGGGTCTTTTTATAAAAAATTAAATAGGGTTCTAACAAAATTTATTTGGCTGGGTAAAATTCCTAGAATTGCTTTAGTGTCCTTGCAAAGGCCAATTGTGGAGGGTGGGGTAAATTTTCCTAATTTCTATAGGTATCATCAAGCCTATATTTTGCGTCAAGGTATGTATTGTATCCTCCCAGAGCCCATTGATAATATACCAGATTGGTTCTGGCTAGAATGGAGACTCATGTTTCCTTTGCGTCTTGGTCATGTTGTTAGTATCAAAATGCCAAGGTTATATAAAATGAAACACTGGGCACTCAAATCACCACTTTTTGAAAGAAGAATATATACATATAGCACCTGGTAACAGTAAGAAGTGATCCCACTGCTATTACAGCACTTCTTTCAGAATGACTTCGTTATTATGTTTAAGGTCCTCAGCGGGCCACCACACACTCAAATTATTTCATAGTGTGGGGCTTTATGCTCCCATTCGTCACTGGACCCGTGTATATAACTATAATTTTTATTGAAAAAGTTTTTTTTTAATTGTAATATATAAATACTAAAAGTACTTAGCTTATGGTTTTGACGCTAGCCGGGAGGGTTCAGAAACATCAGCCACCAACATGTTTCGCCCGTGTAACTCAAGGGCTTTATCAAGGCTCCCTCTCCCGTTCATAATCAGTTTACTCCCACCATCGCGTCGTATACGAAAATTTGAGTGTGTGGTGGCCCGCTGAGGACCTTAAACATAATAACGAAGTCATTCTGAAAGAAGTGCTGTAATAGCAGTGGGATCACTTCTTACTGTTACCAGGTGCTATAAGGTTATATAAAAAGCATAAAATATATGTTGATACCTGGAAAACTTTATGATATATAAGTAGTCTAACTCCTATTCCAATAAATAAATCAACAACTCAAACGATTTGGCTAAACCCCAAGATCAAAATTGGCGGTTTTAAAATCATCTGGAAGCATTGGATGGTGGCAGGAATCTGTACTTTGGAGGATAATAACTAATGATAAGCTGCTAGAGTTTTCACAATTGCAACATAAATTTGGTCTTAATAAATCACAGTATTTTAGATGGTTGCAATTGAAGCAGGCCATTCAGGTAGGGTTCCCTGAATGGAAAAATCTTAATAATTATCATAGCCTGGAATTCTTATGCTTTCAGATGGATTTTCTGGGACACCAGACCGCACAGTGGTATAAATTAATATCTGGATTTGTAAATAAAAAACCAAAAAACGGTCTTAGAGACATTTGGAGCATTGAGATTAAGCATCAAATTAATGCATCTCAATGGCTACAACTTTGGTCTTGGAGGTTAAGATGTACAGTATCAAGAGACAAATATGTTTTTTTCTTTTGCATAGAGCTTTTTGGCCCCTTGTTCGTTTACAAAAATTAGATAGCTCTACGTCTAATAGATGTTGACATTGTCATCTTGAGGCTGGGACATTAGATCATCTTTTATTCTATTGTCCATTCATATTATTATTTGGCCTCAAATAAATAGGATGATGGAAAATCCGGTAGCCTTGACATATGATACTATTTTATTCGGCACGACAATGAGAGCAAAGAGTCAACTTTTGTCAAATAATAACAAACTTTTATTTATATTGACTGGAATAGCAATTCAACAAATAACATACAATTGGAAAAATTATGACAGATTAAATTATAACTTTTGGTGGAATTCAACAAATAACATACAATTGGAAAAATTATGACAGATTAAATTATAACTTTTGGTGGAATTCTGTATGCCATATATATAAAATGGAATACAACAAAATTGATGGAACACTGATAGTGTATATAATGCAATTTTAATCAAGGGAAAAAAGACCTCAAAATACCCCTATATTGTGTTCAATAAAGTCACAACTGTTTTGGGGTTAGGTATCATCATAGGTCAAAAATCCTTGAATTTTATATAATTTTTCTAATTTTAATTGATTTTCATATTAAAAAGTTTTATCTTTTATTTATCAATATAATGAATATCAATTTTCTATTTAAATTTTTCTATTTGAATTTCTCTTCTTGACAAATGAGCATTTAAGTGACCAGCAACTGTTAGTCTAATACCATGATAACCATTTTGTTTGTGTTTAGAAAATGATTAGCACTTATCTTTAATGACCCAACGGAGGCTTATTGATTTGCCAGTTAAACTTTCATTTTGCTCAAAGATCTGCACTGATATATGTCACCATCCTTTTCTTTGCTCGATCAAAAAGTGCTTGATCGAGCAAAGAAAAGGATGGTGACATATATCAGTGCAGATCTTTGAGCAAAATGAAAGTTTAACTGGCAAATCAATAAGCCTTTTCATTACCCCTGAAGAAGCCCATAAGTGCGAAACGGATGGGGCCTCCGTTGGGTCATTAAAGATAAGTGCTAATCATTTTCTAAACACAAACAAAATGGTTATCATGGTATTAGACTAACAGTTGCTGGTCACTTAAATGCTCATTTGTCAAGAAGAGAAATTCAAATAGAAAAATTTAAATAGAAAATTGATATTCATTATATTGATAAATAAAAGATAAAACTTTTTAATATGAAAATCAATTAAAATTAGAAAAATTATATAAAATTCAAGGGTTTTTGACCTATGATGATACCTAACCCCAAAACAGTTGTGACTTTATTGAACACAATATAGGGGTATTTTGAGGTCTTTTTTCCCTTGATTAAAATTGCATTATATACACTATCAGTGTTCCATCAATTTTGTTGTATTACATTATTATTTGGATATCACTTTGTTTTCCATTCTTTAATTCAATATATATAAAATGGAACATACAATAGCAACACAGAAAGGAAATTTTGGTAAATTTCAGAAGATCTGGGGACCATTAACAGACTTTTGTAATGAATGATAACATTCTCCCAAAGTAAGATATTTGATAGGAGGGGAAGTGGGTGGGTATTATTTTATTCATCTCATAATGTATATGAATATATCAATAGTTTTGCTGTATTAGGATGGAATTCTGTAACGGGATGGGAGGGTTTTCTACTTTAATAATAATTGTTTAGATATTAGGTGTATTACATAATATTCAAGATATTATAGAATATAAATATGTAATGAAATGTTGTATTTAACGTGTTACATGAAAGTTAATCAAGTGTGTATTTATAAGTTCGTATGATTTTATCTAATACACCTGTAATATGCAAAAATGAATAAAGAATTCAAAACAGTGCTGTCACTGTATCGGCAACCCCGGACCAGTTGCTGATTTTTGTCGCCAAAAGCTGACGCTGCTCTTGGAGAATGACTTGCAATTTTCAGGAATCCACCAGGGTGCTTGTTTCAATATTCAAGAGCCCATTTGCATGGCCGTGTCAGAGACTGCTAGAAAGCTCGCTTTATAGTTACACTTATTTTATTTGATATACTGCCATTAGCCAAAAAAGTCAAAGGGAAATAATTTTAAAAACAACAATAAAATAAACACAATAGGGAAATATATTTCTGTGATTTTTACAGACCATGACAGGAATGAACCTTGCTCATGAGACAAGAGTGTGCTCAATATGATCCTTTTCTCTCAAAGTTACTGTTAGGCTTAATAATTGGACTGTGTTGGAGAGCCTCCTTTCAAAGCTGGTGTTAGAGGAGTGCAAATAGAACAGGCTGAGGCTTGGGGAAGAATGGAGCTGGCCAAAGGCAGAATGGAGTGAGGCCAGGCATCCAGAATTTTGCAGAGAAAAATATGGTAACCGTAGCTCACAGGTTTTGGGGCCCCCTTACAAATTTCTGCCATAAGCCACCATATGTCTAACATCAGCCCTAGATGTAAAATGTGCATTTGGAAGTTCTGTATAATCAAGCTGGCAGTGTCCAATGTAGTTGGGGCAATTTCTGTAAATTTCTGCTACCTGTACTATTCTTGAGAATTTTCTTTCTCCAGTCACTATACAGAACAGTTATTTGGTCCTAGCATTTCTGTTAACAAAGTACTAACTATGGTGAAGGGATGGTATAAGAAGCGACTGTGTAGGAGGAAGAGTGGTGGTATAACAATGCTGCCTGTGAGTGGGAGATGGTATTGCTGCTATGAGGAAATGCTGGTGCTTCTAGATGGTTATGAACATGTCTTTTCCTTCTTGTTATTTTCCAGTAAGAAGATTAAGCCGAGTGGTCCAGCTTTGGACCAAAATGTAACTGGCGACCTGCAGCAAAAGGCACCCCCTGCCCGTATGTCCCATCTCTAGGGGTAGGAGAAGGGGGAATATGAGGACAGTTACTCATTAAATAGAAGAGGTTTGTGTGGGAAGGGGCTGCAGCAGCCTTACACAAGATAGATTTGTTTCTAGAGGCCATTTTGATATGCCCTATGGGAGATGCATCACTACACGTTAATGTAGTAAATTTGTATTCTTAAAGGTTCATTTGATAAAAACTGCCAAGCAAATTTAGAGTGAATAACACGTATTTAACCCACAGTGGTCAGAGTTTCTTTGTACCTGGATATCAGGGAAGCTCTCTGGATCCTGTCGATATTCAGTACCAGAGATGTTTTAGGACAGGTTTTCTGTTTACTGAACTGACTTTCTTGGATAGTTACCTGTTAGTGTTGTTAAATATCCACAGTGCTAGATAATTTCTGGCTTCCCTTAGCTCTGCTCCCAGACTGCCCCGGCACTACCTGAATAGTGTCAATGCGGTTAGGCATGACATTCTCTGGATAATATGTTGATCACTGACTGGGCCTGCTGAGCATGTGCTGCCTCCCTTATAACTAGTTTCAAGAATATTGGCCCCACAGCTTTTTCAAAGATAATTATCTTTAGGATAAAAATTCCTCTCTTCTGTGCCTAAAAGTCTTCACACTGCTCATACAAAGCGATTCAGGTGCAAGTTGTGTCTCTAAACTGTAATACTGTGGGAGGCTTTGTCCTTAATATAAAGTTTTATTCCAGGACAAGCAGGCAGCATATTCTCACAGATGGGTGACGTCATCCCAGTATGGACAGTGCAAAAGTGTACTGTCACTTAAACTTCTTTAGAAGTCTCGAAACTGCCCGTAATGTGCATGCATGAGTGCCTTCCCACCCAACGTCAGTTCGCGGGACCATCAGTTCTTAGTTTTCCGCGGAGCTAAGAAGACTTGTGTCGTTGGAGTCTCTCCAATTGCACTATTTTGTTCCTTTTTGTACCTTCCTGAGTTGTTTTTTTTTTTTCATTTCATTTATTTTTATTTTGTTGTATTTAGATTTCTCGGGGTTTCTCTCAAAAATTGTTCTTCAGCCAGGTTTCTGACTAGCGGCATCAACTCTTTTTCAGGCAGTAAATCAATTGACCCTTGGAGGAAAAAGCCGCATCATTTGGTATCAACTTCCTCGGTACCAATGCCAATGCCATATTTTGCTAGCAAGACTATGGGTGATGAGTATTTTGGGTAAGGTATTGGAATGGTTTGGATCATTTTTGGAAAACCATTCTTTCTGTGTTGAAGCGAATGAGACAAAGTCAGACTGGGATTCTTTGCCCTGTGGGGTTCCACAGGGATCTGCTCTTTCAGCGGTCCTGTTCAATATTTATCTGCTTTCGTTGTGTAAGATTTTGCGTACGTTGGGTGTTAAGTTTCAAATTTACGCTGATGATATTCATTTTTTTCCTATTGTAAAATCTCAAGATGACGCTGTGTCATACCTAAATGACTGTTTTACTGTCATTCAGGATTGGATGTTGCAAAATCAATTAAAGCTAAACGTCACTAAAACTAAAGTGTTATATATAGGCCGTGGGAAGAACATGACATGTTACCCTTCTGAGATTTCCCTTGCAGGCAAGGTTGTCCCAGTGCACAGGCAATGTAGGTAATTGGGTGTAGTGTTTGATTCCACTTTGGGCTTCAAGGCCCATATTAAGGCAGTGATATCTGGCATGTTCTTTAAATTGCGTCTACTTCGGAGGTTACATGATTATCTTTCAGATGATAATTTTTGAGCAGTTATCATGTTGATAAGAAATGTAAAGTCTTGCACATAGGAAACAGAAACCCGATGTACAGCTATACGATGGGAGGGCTGGTAATGGGTGAAAGTAGCCTAGAAAAGGACTTGGGGGTACTGGTGGACAAGACAGTGAAGCCGTCGGCACAGTGCGCAGTGGCCTCTAAGAAGGCGAACAGAATGCTAGGTATAATCAAAAAAGGTATTACAACTAGAATGAAAGAAATTATCCTGCCATTGTATTGGGCGATGGTGCATCTGCATCTGGAGTACTGCATCCAATATTGGTCGCCGTACCTTAAGAAGGATATGGCAATACTCGAGAGGGTTCAGAAAAGAGCGACACGATTGATAAAGGGTATGGAAAACTTTTCATATGCTGAGAGATTAGAGAAACTGGGGCTCTTTTCCCTGGAAAAGCGGAGACTTAGAGGGGACATGATAGAGACTTACAAGATCATGAAAGGCATAGAGAAAGTGGAGAGGGACAGATTCTTCAAACTTTCGAAAACTACAAGAATGAGAGGGCATTCAGAAAAATTAAAAGGGGACAGATTCAGAACCAATGCTAGGAAGTTCTTCTTCACCTGGAATGCGCTTCCAGAGGGTGTGATAGAACAGAGTACGGTATTGGGGTTCAAAAAGGGATTAGATAATTTCCTGAAGGAAAAGGGGATAGAAAGGTATAGATAGAGGATCACTATACAGGTTCTGGATCTGATGGGCCGCCGTGTGAGCGGACTGCTGGACATGATGGACCTCTGGTCTGACCCAGCAGAGGCACTGCTTATGTTCTTATGTTCACACCTCTGCTCGACTATTGTAATTCCATTTACTTAGGGTTGCCCAAATGTGTCTTGCGTGCATTGCAATTGGCACAAAATGCTGCTGCAAGCCTTATTGTTCATTTGATCATATCACACCCGATACTTGCTTCATTGGCCGCCTGTTGGTATGCGGGTCAAATTCAAGTTTCTGTGTGTGGTTTTCAAGGTGTTGCAGTATAATTGTCCGGCAAGTGTTCGCTCTCTTTTACAGTGGCATTGTCCTTTGCGTGATTTACGGTTGTCAGACAGCTCGAGATTAGAAATTCTGTCATTGGTGGCCGTGAGGCTTACAGGGAACCGCAAATCTATGCTCTCAGTGCAAGGCTCAGTGCTTTGGAATGCCTTACCTCTGTTGTTGCGACAATCAAATGTGCTTTGGCATTTCAGAAGGGGTGAGAACTGCATTGTTTGAACACTTCTTTGGAGTAAGCGCAGTGACAGTTTGAGGATGTGTAGTCCTTTTTTATATATCTGAGAATGGGGGCCAAAATTGTGCATTATTTTGGCGCAAGCCATGTGACAGTTTGAGGATGTGCTGGTTTTTTTTATGCTGTTTATTGTGCTGGGTTTTTTTGTATTTTTTGTGTGATTTTGTATGTGATTATTGTTCTCCACTTAGATTTGTGGATAGGCAGGTTATAAATAATTTTAAATAAACACCATCCAGTAAACAGGCTAAAAAGGATTTCTATGCCTCATCTTGCCACATGACGCTGGCATCTATAGCATTGAGTAAGTAGATGCATGCCAAATGACATCCGCAGGAATCTCACTCTCCATCATTACAGGAAGTGTCTCCTCTGAGACATGCCTCTACATCAAGGTCACCACCATCTCGACACCCTGCACCAACAGTACCATCGATATCTTTGATACCACAACTTACCAATCAGGGCCATCTTTGCAAGCTGCTTTATAAGGAGCCAGCAGCTATGCTTCAAGGCCAATCGAAGCCCATTGCTGCACTGATTTCTCCAGTACCGGCCCAGCCCAAGCACAGCTCTGAGGCCTCATAGTACCAGATCTACGTCTCATCGATGCAAATCCAGGTCTCATCATCAGAGCACTTCTTCATTATCAACATCGGACCGTCACCAAAGGAGACACAGGAGTCTTTCCCAACGCTATCATCGGCACCATAGCCATCATACCACATAGCATCCTGCTCCTTCTGGAGGAACATTTTTTAAATCTCCAGTCTTAGAGCAAAAAGATTCCGATATATCCCTTCAGGATATCTCTGACCCACAATGTTCTGCGCCAGAGTCCTATTGGCTCTCATCAGATCCTTCTCTGCCTCCACCTCCACCTAGGCGTAGGTCACCACCGGAGAGTCTTTTTTTCTCCACGTTCATAAGGCAGATTGTTCAAGCTCTTCCTGTTCATATAGAATCCGAACCATAACCAAGAGCTGTACTTTTCAATGCACTTGTCTTTGAACAAATCCTGAAGGAATGTCTAAAACTCCCACTCCATGGTTTCATACGAGAATTCATATTGAAAAACTTGGGAGACTCCCCTACTTATACCAGTGGCACCATCAAAATTGGATTCCCTTTACAGAACATAAGAATAGCCTTACTGGGTCTGACCAAAGATCCATCTAGCCCAGCATCCTTTCTTCACGGAGGCCAATCCAAGTCATAAGTACCTGGCAAAAACCCAGGATGCAATCATGTCCTGGCTTTAATATCATACCTAAATAAGCCACAATTGCAGCATCAATATCTTCTAATAGAGTCTGTTCTGAAGAGGTCATCCAGATCATATGCCACTACACCTCCAAGTAGGGAGGGTTGTACTTTGAACAAACTTGGTCGTAAGCTATTTCAAAATAAAATGCTTACTAGCTGCATCCTCAACTACAATTTCTATATGACCTTCTATTTCAAGCACTTAGTTCAACACCTGTCTTACTTTGAACAATTCATCCCTGCAGAATAACTTCCTAATTTTCAACAGACTACACATGATCTCCTTCAAACCATGAAATTCATGTCAAGATCAGTCTTTGATGCAACTTCCAGAGCATCAGCCTTATCCATTGCAATGTGATGGCAAGTGTGGCTTTGTGAATCAGGCTTGTATCTCCCTATCCAAGACCATCTTGCAAATTCCCCTTGTTTAGGGGGACAAGCTTTTTGGTGATCATATTGAAAAAGCTGCGCAAAGGATCACCAGGCATGAACGCAGTATGACCTCTCCCTCAGCCTCTAAGTCGACGACACCGAAAACTCCTACCCATTCATACGATCCTACATGGTTGACTACATCATTTAAACGGGGCTACACTATCCCATCAATGTCTTCCACAAATCCGGCTCTTAAGTGCCAGAGAAACCAATGTTCTCAAAAATCTCAGACTCCTACTTAGCAGAAGTTGACTCAGTCTTTTGGCATGCTTTGGGAATGCCTAGTCAATGCTCTACAACCTCCTTCTAGCCCCATCGGAGGTCCACTCACCCTCTCCCACTAATGATGTTCGCTTTCCACCACTGATACTTCAATTTCACCTGTGGTGATATAAGGGTACTCTATACATCTACTAGAACTCCCTCCGAAAAAACTACCAGAAGACTTCTCTTTCATTCTCAACAGAGGGGCTAGGGGTTCTATTCCAAGTACTTCCTCATACCAGGAAAGATGGAAAGTCTTTGATCAATTCTTGACCTCCGTGCTCTCTCAAATAATTAAAGAAAAATTCTGCATCAAGATTTCATGGACACATGCATACACGTCCCCTCTCTTCAAGTCTACATGTAGTACCTGCACTTTCATATAGGCCAACATCACCTTCACTGTAGTGAACTGCCTTTGTCCTGGTGGCAGCATCCAGAGTGTCCACTAAGGCCCGGATTCTGTATAGGACGCCCGGGACGGGCGTCCTATACAGAATCAGGCCTACACCCGCCTAAAATAAACCCGATTGTGTAACCGACGTCCATGTTACAGACGCTGGTTACAGAACCGGTTTACTGTAGACATGGTCGCTATACTTATTGCAGCAAGGGATCTCCCTACCGTGATAAGTATAGCGGCTGCGCCCGCCAGTTGTCCCCCCCCCCCGAACGATCGCGGCAGAAGGGAGCCCAAGCCATCTTGCCCGATGACCCACCCACCGTCGACGATCGTGTTAGGAGGGAGCCCAACCCCTTTGCCGATAACTCTTCCCCTCCACCGAAGATTGCGGCAGGAAAATTGGAAAATATTGTCATTGTTGTTTCTTCAAGTAAGATCTTGATTCTTGTTCTCTGTGGTTTGTTCTTTGATGTTCAACAATAAAAATGATTTAAACTAAAAATCATAAGTATTCAAGGCTTGTGCGGTTAAGGCAGAGCTTACAGGAATGGGGCAGGGACAGTTACAAAACTCGTGGGGGCCAGGACAGGGAAATTGAGTTCCTGCAGGGACGGGACCTGGAAATTTGTCCCCATGTCATTCTTTACTTCCAAGGCCACAATCTCCAGATGGATCCGTAAGGCCATTTCTTCAGCCTACATTGTCTGTGGGAAACAGTTTCCTGTTTCTGTTAAGGCGCATTCAACTAGAATGTAGCTTCGTCGTGGACCGAGGCTCGAGTGGTCTCTCCAGAGGAGATTTGCAAAATGGCGACTTGGTCCATGCTACACACTTTTACTGAGACTACATGGTGGATGTTGCGGCACGAGAAGATTCTGCCTTTGGTTCTTCCTTGTTATGTGCTGGCACAGTCAGCCCGCTCCAGATTCCTGGGACTACTTTTATATATCCCGCTTGTCTAGAATGACACACCTATTGCACTGGCAAAAGAGATTATGTCCTTACCTTGATAATATCTTTTCCAGTAGATAGGTGTGTCATTCTAGGTTCCCACCCTGTCCCTCCTGCGCCTGCCTACTGTCTCATTCTGTTTATGCTTCTACAAGTTGGGCTTGGATGCCAGTCAGCCCTTTGAGCCTTGAAGAATATTGTATAATAAAATAGGATAAACTTTTATTTATAATGACTGGAATAGCAGTACAGCAAATTACACATAATTGGAAAAATTGGGACAGATTGAACTATAATTTCTGGTGGAACTCAGTTTGCCATATATATAAGATGGAACATGCATTTGCAACACAAAAAGGATATATGAATAAGTTCAAGAAGATTTGGGGACCATTAACAGAATATTGCAATATTTGAATTTCATTTTCCCATGATAAGAAAATAGTATAAAGAAGGAGGGGGGGAGGGGTTAAGGGGAGGGAATTATTCTCTTTATCATACATTATAAATAAAATATTATAATAGATGATATTCTTACATGAAAATAACGTAATAAAGGGAGGGGGAAAAGGTTCATATTTAAATAATAATTGATAAAATCATTACAATATATATATTGTATAACTTTATAAGAAAAATAATTACAATTATATGATATATAAAACCATAAGAAAAATAAGACAAGAAATGTTATATATAAAATATATTATAAAAATATCAAGTGTATTGTTAAGATAATTGTATGAAAATTTAAGACACTTGTTGTTAAATGGAAAAAAAATTCAATAAAAAACTTAAACAGAAAAAAATAGGATGAGCGTTTTCAGGGGTACTAACTAAGCTCCTTTGATGCTTGTGTTAGCTGTTGCTAGTTTGTTACCTGTTACAGTGTTTTATGTTAAAGCAGAAAAGTTCTATTGTTAGGGCATGTCCCATCTTTATCCTTACTTCACGTTCTCAGTTTGAGCATTAGCATGCTTGGGTACTAACTGCTCACATTGAAATAGGAGGGACACTGAAAAAATCTGGAGTGGATTCCTTATGCAGAAGGCCATGGGAGATAACCTGCTTGTTTAGAATGACACACCTATCTACTGGAAAAGATATTAAAGTAAGGACATAATCTCTTTTTATTGTTTCTTTGTATTGTTTCACCTCTTCATTGATAGTCAACACTGTTTGTTTTGCCTTTGGTACTTCTTTAGATGCCTTTCTCTTGCTTCTGTAATATCACTTTACATTACAGCTCCGTTTACATTCTGCATTTATATAAATGTTTCAATACCAATCACAATAAGATAATCCAGTTCAAGTTGGATACTGGGAACATAATGTAGCCAGACATACATATCACCACTTACATTATAAAATGTAATCTTTTAAAATACTGCTTATATAGAAAGGTTTTTAAATGTTTCTTAAATATTTCACTCTTTGTTTCCAGTTTAATTTCTGTTCTAGTGTTCCTGAACCTTCGGGTAGTCGACCCCTTCTCGTGAAAATTCTTGTCGAGAGCTTCATTAGCATTCTTTTGCTCTGCCTCCCACCCCTCTGGGCTGTCCCCAAATTCCTCAGTTGTCTCTCTACAAGTGAGATGATAGGAGCCTGTCTTTTTTGCTCATGTTTATTTTTAATTTAAATTCAGTTGTTTCTTACCATTTGCAAAACTTTTTGGTGCTGCAGAGGATCCCAATCTCGGGCATCTCTGGCTGCGGGACAGTGCGGACTCCAAGGTTGAGGGTCTGCTTCCAAGGGGCAAATTGCTTTGCAGTGCACCCACCTGAACAGCCTGCACTAGAAATTCAGGGGCTCAGCGACTGAACCTTTAGGAGCAAGGCTTGCCCCAGGTTCATCCGCACAGGGCTTGAGCACAGGCTGAGTGACTCCATGGCAGTTTTTCCTGAATCGGGGCTGACTGCTTCTCTTCCCCCCATCTGCATGGTGAGTCCTGGTAGGTTTTAAGGTCTCTGGCCAATTTGTTGAGTCTGCTAGGTAATCCGAAGATACAGGCAGTCTGTATTCCAGGCATGTTGAGGCAAAAGGTCTCCCTCTTAAGCTGTCTGCAGCTTCAGCACTTATAGCTCCCTGCATACCTTGAAAAAACAAAATGGGGGGGGGGGGGGGGGTGTAAAATTGAGGTGGGTTAGTTTGGGATTAGTCAGGTTCCCCACCTCTAAAATCACAAAATTGTTAGTTTTTGGCGCATGGTGGCCATCTTGGATTTTTCAATTTGAAAATAAAAGCCTCTTATCTACCTCAAAACACCTCAATTTTACTCAAAAACAGGTGTGATGGGACTCCTCAGGCCAGGATACCTTGTATTCATGCCAGATTTGTGCTAGATGGCCTTGGGGGGAAATCCCTGGCTTAGCCTCTAGTCTCTCGGGGGGTGTTAGTGCCCAAATGGTGCAAGAGCCAGGAAAAAAGTCCAGGTTTGAGCTCGGAAGTAGCGCAAGTGTGTTCCCAGCGAAGCATAGCTGTGGCACTGCCACAAAACCCCAGAAAGGAGCTCGTGAGCATCCCCACGGGCTGTCTGGATATCCTGGACAGGGGTTTCTCATTGAATTCATCAATATGATGTTTGAAGCTTTACATGAATAATAAGAGACAAATGGAACCCTTGGGATCATGGCCATGCTGATGCCGGGGATTTCCCTCCCGAAGAGTGGAATTCCCCAGCAACAGTGCCATGCGCAAGACGGGGAAGTCTAGTCTGAGGAAGACTGGGACAAAGAGGGCTCTATTTCATTGCATTTACTCTCCCAGTCGGGGTCCTCTGTAGCAGGAGATGCTGCTTCATCTCTAGGAGGGCCAGATCCAGATCTGGTAGAAGGCCTTGATCTCGGAGAGGACCCGACTGTGCACATGCTGTTTAAGCCTTCAGCGCTTTTGGAGGTGATCATTGAATCAGAAATTAAAGATAGAGAATTTGGAGGTGCCAGGCGCCCCCAATCTTGAATATTCCTCTCTGTCACAGCTTCCAAGAAGCAGTTAGAATGCCAAGCCATCAGCCGAGCCTCCATTCATCGGAAGGAGGTTATCAGCCTATTGAGGAGCATGGGTGGAGATCACTACAGACCGCTGGGTGCTGGACATTATACAGGAGGGGCACAAGCTCAAGTTCTTTCATCCCCTCCTGGATCTTTTTTGGACTCTCTGGCTGGGAAACTGAAAAAAGCAACCAAAGCCAGAGTAACAGTGGATCTGGATCTGGAAGCCATAGAGCCCAAGAGAGGCCTAGAAGAGTGGATGCCAATTCTAGACCTCAAAGCAGTAAATGTGGCTCTCAGCATACCCCATTTCCGGATGGAGATGGTGTGGTCAAAAATTGTTTCAGTGGCACCTGGGGAACTTCTCATCCCACTGAATTTGCCGGAGGCCTAGCTGCACATTCCCATTTTTCCAGAGCACAGGAAGTTTTTGCATTTACATGTGCTGGAACAACACGTCCAGTTTGTGGCCTTATCTTTCGGGCTGGCCATAGTGCCATGAACCTTCACAGAGATGATGGTTATAGTTGCAGCATAATTGCACAGAGCAGGTTATATCTGTATTTGTACAATTGGCTGATAAGAGCTCAATCTGAATCCAAAGGCTGGCTGGCTGTTCAAAGAGTACTTCAGCTCCTGAAGAAGCTGGGCTGGGTGGTCAACTTTTGGAAAGCCACCTGGAGTCAATGCAGATCTTGAAGTATCTGGGAATTCGGTTCGACACAAGAGAGAATAAAGTGTTCCTCCCAGAAGCATGCAGAGAGAAGCTTCTGCATCAGATACAGGAGCTTTGGAATTAAACAGCTCCAACAGCCTGGCATTATTTGCAGGTGTTGGGATCAATGGTTGCAACCATGGATGTGGTCCCCTGGGCAAGGGCACACTTATTCCACCCCAGAATACGCTCCTGTCTCGCTGGTACGTGGCAGAAGCATGTCGTAGTTTAGCCTGGTGGTTGGAGCCTCAGTCTCTAACCAGAGGAGTTTCCCTTCGCATCACTTCATGGGTGATCCTAACGACAGATGCCACCCTGTGGTGGTGGTGGTGGGGGGGCTCATTGTGAAGTGCATCAGTTCAGGGACGCTGGTCCCCTTCTCAGAGAAAGTAGTCAATCAACTACTTGGAACTTTGAGCCATCTGCCTGGCGCTTCAGGCGTTCGGGAGTGTGCTGCAGAGCAAAGTGGTATGACTTTTCTCAGACAATGCATCACTAGTAGCCTATATCAATTTCCAGGAGTGCACCAAGAGTGCTTCTCTACGCTTGGAAGCCAAGTGGTGTTTTGATGGGTGGCAGCCCATCTCTTGGCACTCTTGGCGATGCATATAGCAGAAGTGGACAATGTGCAAGCAGATTTCCTCAACCAGAAGATCCTAGATCCCAGGGAGTGGACACTGTCTCAGGAAGTCTTCACCTGCATTGTGAGGCAATGGGGGCACCTGATATTCAGTCTGATGGTAATGGTGGCCAACAAGAAGGAAGATCGGTTCTTCAGTCAAAGATACAAGCCAGGAAGCAAAGTCCTGGATGTCCTGGTGCAACCTTGGCCAAAGGCAGGACTTCTTTACGTCTTCCCTTCATGGCCCATGATAGGCAGACTTGTGCACAAGATCTTGATGCATCAAGGGCTGGTGATTCTAGTAGCACCAGATTGGCCAAGACGTCCATGGTATGCAAATTTGATCCATCTGCAAAGTAACCAAGGTCTCCATCCAACTCTAATCAATCCTTGTTTGTAAGATGGCTGCCGCATCAGAAAGGCTCCTTTTATATTGTATGCTAAGAGACCTCCCTCTCCCACTGGGTTCCTACAATCGTTGTTTCACACCACTGGCATTCACCACACCGGGAATATAAACCCGGGAATGTAAAATACATGCATCTTTATCAACATCACCCGTGGTTTACATTCCCGGTGTGGTGAATGCCAGTGGTGTGAAACAACGATTGTAGGAACCCAGTGGGAAGTCCCGGGGAAACACACAACAATTAGGGCCAGAAACAACACTAATTGTAATAGTAAAGGCATTATATATGCCATTGTTTGCCCCTGCAGTTTAATTTACATAGGCAGGACAAGTCGCCAAATTAAAACTCAGTTAAATGAGCATAAGTCAAGAATCAAGAGGGGCATAATGTCAGCCCCGATGGTTCCCCATATGATTAAATTCAACCATACAGTAGCGGAATTAAGATGGCGTATAATTGACGGTATACAACAGAATGGGAGGGTGGTTGGTAACATTGAAAAAGCTCTTAACCAGAAGGAACAGTAGTGGATCTACAGGCTTGATAAAGTAGTCCCACATGGATTGAATTTAGAGATTGAATGGGCTTCTCTATTCTAGGGTGTTCGTGTGATGTTGATAAAGATGCATGTATTTTGAAATTCAGACTAGGGAGGGCCTTGCACACTGGGGCTGTGGGCAGACCCTTTCTGGTCCTATCCCATGGAGAGGGAGGTCTCTTAGCATACAATATAAAAGGAGCCTTTAAGATGCGGCAGCCATCTTACAAACAAGGATTGATTAGAGTTGAATGGCGGTAGCATTTGTAAGTAGAAGGAGTTTTTAGATTTTTGTAGATTTGTGTAGAGTAATGGCATATGGGAGGAATATTAACCTGACTAGTATATTTACTTTAGGACAGACCCCTGAAGAAACAATTGTGAAACATGTCGGGTCTTACCGTCAGTCTACCGTGAGAACTGATAGTTCGCCATTAGTAAGATAAGTAAATTTAAGCATAAGAATTGGAGGAATGATATAAAATTGAAATTAAATAGACCGGTGAGGAGTGCACCACTTGCATCTCCCCGTGATTACACTTCGATGGGATGGAGGAGTGGTGGTTCTGAGGTCTATTAAATAGACTAGAAAATTATTGAAAACACTTAAGATGACATAAGACGTTTACTGAGTACCTTAGAAACCATTTATTTACATATTGGTCTTATGGCATGGCTCTTGAGTGCTCGGCGCTAGCGTGCAAAGGATATTCAGGTGGATATCTGCTAAGAAGCAGAAAGAAAGCGACTCTAGCCGCATATGCAAAAGCCTGGAAGTTTTCCAACCATATGCTCAGAGGAGTGAGGACTCGAACTTGGCATTGATATCTGTGGTGCTCGCATTCCTGCAGGAATGACTGGAAAGAGGCCTAGTGTTTGGCTCCTTGAAAGTTCAGATTGTGGGGTGCTCATGTTTTGGGCCTAAGGTTAATAAGAACACTGTAGCCACATATCCAGGTGTGGCCAGGTTTTTGAAGGGTGCTTTGCACCTCCGTCCTCTAGTGCGATAGCCTTGTCCAGCATGGAGTCTTAATCTGGTTCTGTGGGCGCTAGCTAAAGTGCCCTATGAACCTTTAGAGCAAGCTTCCCTTATTGATATTACAATCAAAACAGTGTTTTTAGTGGTGATTACCTCAGCCCAATGAGTGTCAGAATTCCAGGCTTTGTCATGCAGAGATCCCTTCCTCAGAATTTCAGATTCAGGCATGGTTTTATGCACAGTCCCATCTTCCTTATTAAA
The DNA here is from genome assembly GCF_902459505.1 of Geotrypetes seraphini. Lineage (NCBI taxonomy): Eukaryota > Metazoa > Chordata > Amphibia > Gymnophiona > Dermophiidae > Geotrypetes > Geotrypetes seraphini. The sequence continues at coordinate 58,548,291 of NC_047097.1, read as the reverse complement.
AGTGGTTTCCAGCTTCTATATCAGTCAAGAAGTGTGATTGGCTGCCTTCACTCCCTCAGGATCAAGGTGTTGAAATTGTTGGATGTGCGCAGAGTAATACTGTGATAGCTGGAGGTTACGAACAAATTTCAATTGTCGGATCATCGTTTCATATTGACGGGGGCTGCCTATAAAGGCCAACCAGCCTCGAAACCAACCATGTCAAGATGGATCCATATGGCCATTTCTTCAGGCTATATCGGAAGTGGAAAGCGTCTGCCTATATCTGTCAAGGCACACTCCACTAGAAGCGTGGCTTCCTCATGGGTGGAATCTTCAGCGGTGTCCCTAGAAGAAAGCTGTAAAGTGGCCACATGGTCCTCTCTCCATATGTTCACAAAGTTTTACAGAGTGAACATAGCAGCCGAAATGGACTCCGCATTTGGATCATTCGTATTGTCATCAGGTTCATCTGCCCCGCCCTAAACTCAGGGGACTGTTTTGTTATGTTCTGAAAGTTCAGGAATAAAGTATATGTCACACTAGAAGGTAGGATTAGGTTCTTACTTCAGTAATCTTTCTAGTAGACAAGACACTTTATTCCTGAAGCCCACCCTGTTAGATGTTTGTTTGCCTGCTTACTGCCTTGAATGTGCCGGGGAACCTCAACATCTTGTTTCTTTCCTTTATCTAGCCTTAACAGGATAGAGGACGCGATTGCCGCATTGAAGAATTTAGGGGTATCTTTAGGATCTCCCACGCTCTTAGTGTAGGTCGCACTTAGGTTGGTGACTTGTTTGTATTTACTTTGTTATATACTGCAAATGGTTAAGTTTTTAAAAAAATCTTTTTTGTATGTTAATGATATGAGCAGAACAGCCATGTTTTTCGGGGAGCGTCCACATACCCCTCTCTATTCTATTTCTTCTCCAGGGCTGACCATCTGCTTTGGTTCGAAATGAGGAATTGAAGGACAGCCCAGAATGATGGAAGACAGAGAAAAAAGAATGCTAATGAGGCTCTGTACAAAGAAAGGTAGGGGAGGGTCATTGGGGTGGGCAGACTAGATGGGCCGTGGCCCTTATCTGCCGTCTATTTCTATGTTTCTAACTACCCTATGGTTCAGGAATAAAGTGTCTGTCTATTAGAAAGAAGATTACCAAGGTAAGAACCTAATCTTTCCTTGACAAATTAATCTAATTTTTTTGCAAATTGGTAAGGGATAATTAGAGAATAGACACATTTGTATCTAATATCATCAACAGTTGGGTGGTTTACTTTTAACTGACCACTTGGAGGAAGAAAATGGCAGAATCAATGGAATGGCAAAAGTTCAGAATCATGAATAATAAGGCATATTAATGTACATCATTTGTGGATGAAGTACTCTGTGATTGGCTGGTATCAGGGAGGTATAGTGAAAGCTCTCTGTGATTGGCTGGTACTAGGAAAGGAAATGTCTTGCTGAAAGCACTCTATGATTGGCTAGTACAAGGGGTTGTAGTGAAGAAAGCACTGTAATTGGGTTAGGGTTAGGGGGTGTAGTGGTGAAAACCTTGTGTGATTGGCTGGTACTAGAGGGGTGTATTGAAGAAACACTTTGTAAGTTGTAATTTTTTGTTCTTGTTTCCTAGAAACAATTCCGTTTTGTCACAGCTTCTGCTCTCCCATCTTTCTCTGGAGTCTTGTCACCATGGGCATGTCTCAGCTGAGGATAATCTTCTATATGGCTGCCATGAACAAGATGCTGGAGTTCCAAGTGACAGGAAAAGAGCATGGTGAGAGGAGAGGAGGCAGAGGAGGAAGAAAGCAGGATGAAAGGGGACATGGTGAGATGAAGAGAGGGGGGCAGAGAAAGAATAGGAGGAGAACACAATGAGACAGGATGGGGACAGTGGGAGAGGAGTAGCAGAGAGAGAGAATCTCCATTATCTCCTAGAGAAACAGAGAGGCGGAGGAGGAAACAGATAGCAAAAGAGTATAAGATAGTGAGAAATAGAGAGGGAGACAGTAAGGCCACTAATGAGAAGATGAAGATGAGGCAGGGGTGGGAAATTGCACGGCGACACCAGGAAATACTTTTTCACCGAAAGAGTGGTTGATCGCTGGAATAGACTTCCACTTCAGGTGATCGAGGCAAGCAGCGTGCCTGATTTTAAGAAGAAATGGGATCGTCAGTGGGATCTCTGCACAAAGATAAATAGGGGAGGGTCATTGGGGTGGGCAGACTAGATGGGCCGCGGCCCTTATCTGCCGTCTTTTTCTATGTTTCTATGACTTCAAAAATGCTCATGCCATATTTTCAAAGTTGTGGTTATTTTTCTTTGTTTTGTTTTCCCGTTAAGCTTCCAAAGAGTTGAAGGAAAAGACTGACTCCATAGGTAAGGAAAATTATGCAGTGAAATAGAGCTTTCTTTGCTAAGTTAATGATAGCTCCATTCTTCTGTGCGGGTTTTCTGCTAATGCTGGAATCTACTTCTTTTTCATTGGCAGTCAGCTTCTATTCTTCCATCTTTGGAGTACTGCAACTTCTCTGTGTGTTCAGCTGCCCCTTTATTGGCTATGCTATGGATTGGCGCATGAAGGAATGCGTGGATGGACCAATAGACAGAAACACTGATGGACCTAGCGGGTGAGTACAGAGAATGGGAGACTGTCTCCACCTACAGCCCAGCACTGATGCTGAGAGTCTAAACCCTGGCAGTGATGTGTTGGGTTATTGATTCTGCTAGAAACGTGAGTCTAGGCTCACTACTGTAGTGGGATATAGAATCTACTGCACTCAAAGTCTATATTAGTGAGTAGGGGTATAATACTTGCTGTGCTCAGTTTGAGAATGTGAGTCCTGACAGTAGTGCTGAAGCATAGAGATCTGGCTGCTTGGAGTGAGTCTTGGCTTGGAGTGAGTCTTGGCACTAGTGTGATGATGTGTGGATCACATGGTCCTGAGTCTGGGAGTTTGATGGAATCTTTTTCTTGCCATAGAGAGAAATCCAGACAGAAGCCCAAGAAGCTGCGTAACAGGAAGATTCAGAAATTGACCAATGCTATGAGGGCTTTTGTCTACATCAACCTGCTTTTGGTGGGGTTCGGCATTACCTGTATGATCCACAGTCTCCACCTGCAGGTGATTGCTTTTACAGGTCTCTCTGAGGTTTTTGCCGAGGAATAATATCAGTGCTGGTATTTTACTCTTCAATCTGTTTCCATTTTCACAGTTTCTGACATTCATCTTGCACACTTTGGTCCGTGGCTTCATGCACTCGGCTTGTGGTGGCCTCTATGCTGCTGTGTGAGTTTCTCCATCTCTGTGTGGAATACATATCCTGATGCTGAAGGGATTTTTAGAGTATATGGCCAGGAGGAGGTCAGACTCTCCACAACCTCATTTTAGGCAAAACCCCTGGATTTCAGAGTCCCTTCTTTTCCCCCTACTTTATACCTCACTGCTGTCTCATTTTTCCTGCAAGTGTGTGCACTAAGACCTGATGACATCCCCATCAGTTCTTTATTGGGTTCAGTATGCATGTTTGGGGACTTAAAGATCTCTTGTATATTGGTAACAGTTTTGGTGAATGAATATATGGGTGGTGCCTGGCAATAGTCTAGCTCTGCAAGTGTTGACTGTGGGTAAAAAGTGAAAAACTTCCTACTCTGAGGAGTTATCAGATGTTTTATTCTTTTTGTTATTCTAACAGTTTTATCTTCCAGCCTCTCATTTTCTAATGTACCTCTTTGATTAACAGCTATCCATCCAATCACTTTGGGACATTGACAGGGCTGCAGTCTCTCATTAGTGCAGTGTTCGCTCTTCTCCAGCAACCTCTCTTCAAGGCAGTTGTGGTACCACTGCATGGTGATCCCTTCTGGGTAAAAGAGGGGGGTTACTGGGCATGCTCAAAAGAAAATGGTGGTGGTGGTAAGGGTGAGGGTGGGGTGCTGACCTGTATTTCTGTGGAGACAGAACAAAGAGATAATAACTGTTCTAGTGTGACAGATTCTTTATTTTAGAGCAATAGATGCGTCATTCTGGATGAGTGTGTTATATCCCAGTGCTCGCCTTGCAGAAGGAATCCACTCAGGATTTTAAATCCCTTCTACTTCACAGAGGGCTCTGCTGCCACCTACAGTTGTTTCTGATCTACTCTGCTTATTTCTTTATTTTTGGTCATTTTTTCGCATATCTTTTGGTGCTAAGAGCTCCCCTAGTTGAGGGTTTAGCTCTGCCTGCGTGGAGGAGAAGCAGACTGAGGTCTGCAACTGACAGGCCAATTTTTTGTGGTACCTGTTAGCCAGCCTGCAGAAGCCTTTTCGGAGCTCAGGGCCATCCCCTGGTAGTATTGCTCACCTACTGCTTACAGAGTGCCAGCTATTATGCATCCCTAGGGGGCTCAGTGGGGTCTTGCAGGGTGCCGGGTACATTTTTCTCCCCCCCCCTTTTTTTTTTTTTTGCGTGTCCATGTGGATTGGAGGCTTAGTCAGACATCGATCAGACTGGCAGCCCGAAGATTCAGCACTGGAAGGATGCTCTGTTTGAGGCAGTGATTTCTTCTCCCTGATTCAGCTACTTTTGGAGCTGAGGTAGGCTGCAACACATTGCCAGCACAGGTCATGGTGAGTAAGGCCATTACAGCCTATGAAGAAAATCAGGGGGTCTGCAAATGTTGTTTTTGAAGGTTTCTGTCTGTTCCTTGATGTTCCCCACCTCTAAATTGCTAGTTTTTCTTTTGTTTTGTTTCAGCATTTTGAGGTGTTTTCTGGTGCCAAAATGCTGCTGCTGTGGTCATGGATTTCCCAAGTTTTTTCAAAGTTCTCCAGAAGCTTCAAATCATCTTGTTTTGCCTCTAAACTAGCAGGGATGGAGTCCTCAGGCTCTTTTAACCCTAATTCATGCCAGGTTTGTGCTGAATGGGCACCCGAAGAGTGTCCTTGTGCCTCACCTCATATGAAGAGAGGTGGGAGCAGCCAGCTTAGCCTCCCTTTTGCTCTCTAGAGATGAATAGTGAGCAGGAAGCCCATTGGTTGGGGCAATTTTCCTTTCTGGGTCCCAGAATGGAGGTTGTCCTAAGTGCAGGGGCAAGAGACCACAGAACCTGAGAGATGCATGCTGGAGTCTTCTACAGTAGACTCAGCGCTACCTATTTTGGCATTTTCTCTGGAATTTGTTAATTTGATGTGAAGAGCCTTTCAGGACAGCCAATCATCCAAGGGGAAGTCTGGCAGCGCTTCACATAGCGCATGAGGGGTCAGGATCTCCCAGGGTGTGTGGCTGCAGCAGGCCAGACTTTAGGGGACCTTTTCGAGGGGAGATTGAGACAATAATGGGTCTCTTACTATGCCATTGCTGTCTCAGGGTGTGCCCTCCCTGTAGGGGATGCAGGATTGCAGTCAGATGCGTTAGAGACCCTGTGGCGGATCTCGATCTTGCTCCTTGTGACCCTGGGCAAGTCACTTAATCCTCCATAGCCCCAGGTACATTAGATAGATTGTGAGCCCACCAGGACAGAGAGGGAAAATGCTTGAGTACCTGATTGTAAAAAACCGCTTAGATAACCTTGATAGGCGGTATATAAAATCCTAATAAACTTGAAACTTGAGATGATCCTACAGTTCTCTGATTATTCAAACCCTCGGCTCTGTTGGATCTGATTACTGATTTGCTTTGGGAGTTAAACTTGGATTCCCAGCAGGTCCCCTCTGCTTCCTCCTCTGTTATGAGTGGAGTAGGAGCCCAGTCTTCTATGAATCCCTGGCATCCTGATACTAATGTGTTGGTCACAGAGTTTTAGGATGCTTTGGAAGAGTCCCTTAAAGTTGCCAGGACTATGGCTTGGCTGTATCCGATGGCTCCAGAATGTTACCAAGTGTTTGCTCATTCCAAAGTGAATTCCTTGGTAGCGCAGGTTGCAAAGCGCACCTCCTTACTGAAGAAGGGAAGCGTGGTGTTAAAGGATATTCAGGAACGCAGAATGGATGAGGTTCTCAAGAGGCTGTTCAAGACTAACCTTAAAACTCAAAGTGGCAGAGAGCCTTTCCTTAAATTCACTGAAGTCACTGTAGTCTCTTTATGCACCGTTCCTTCCTTTCTGCCAAAGGTGGTTTTGGCATTTCATGTCAATCAGGAAGTCAGATTGCTAGCATTCCAGTCCACAGGGTCCAAGAAAAAGGATCGGATTCTGAAGAAGTTAGATGTTGAGGGTACTTCTCCGATATTTCAAGTTCACCAACAAATTCAGGCTATCTGACCATTTTTGTGCTGACACAGCTGGGCGCATTGCACCAGCTTCCAAGACCACGATTGCCAGATGGATTTGTAGGGCCATGTCGTCAGCATATATTGTTTGTGGGATACAGTCTCCTGTTTCTGTAAAGGTGCATTCGACTAGAAGTGTGGCTTCATTGTGGGCAGAAGCTCAGGCACTCCTTCGAGGAGATTTGTAGGATGGCAACTTGGTCCATTCTATTGTACATACATTTGTCAAGTTTTACAGAGTGGATGTGGTGGCAAGGGAGAATTCTACCTTTGGGTCCTCAGTGTTACAAGCCGGTGCAGTAGTCCCGCTCTAAATTTCTGGGACTGCTTTTGTACATCCCGCTAGTCTAGAATGACAAACCTATTGCACTAGAAAGAAAGATTATATTCTTACCTTGCTAATGTCTTTTCTAGTAGATAAGTGTGTCATTATTGACCCCCCACCCTCTCATTTATTTTCTGCACCTGCCTACTGTCTCACTCAGAATGTTCTTATCCAAACCTGCAAGTTGGATACCAGTCAGACCTTAAGGATATTAAGAGTAGTCTATTACTAAGACACTTTGGGGTATTATTTGAGCTTTATTAATTTTTCTGTTTGGCATAATGGTTTCACAGTTTTGATTGTTTAATATTTAACATATTTCTTATATTTCAGAGTAGAACAGACTTGTTCTTCAGGGAATTTCCCTTTTCCCCCTTCTTCACATCTGTTTCTAAAAAGGACAATTGCCTGCTTTGTAACTAACTGCAGGGGGCAACAGATCCCTCTGTGAAGTAGGAGGGATTCAAAATCTGGAGTGGATTACTTCTGCAAGGCTAGTGAGCAATGGGATATGAAATGCTCATCCAAAATGACACACCTATCTACTAGAAAAGATAATAGCAAGGCAAGAATTTAATCTCTTTTTCCTGAGCCTGTGGGTAGTCAATCCCTTCTCGTGAGAATTCTTGTAGAGAGCCTCATTAGTATTCTTTTGCTCCGCCCACCATCCCTCTAGGCCAGGGATAGGCAGGCAATTCTGGTCCTCGAGAGCCGCAGCCAGGTCAGGTTTTCAGGATATCCACAATAAATATGCATGAGATAGATTTGCATCTCAAGGAGGCAGTGCATGCAAATTCATCTCATAGATATTCATTGTGGATATCCAGAAAACCTGACCTGACTGCGGCGCCTGACAGCCTGAAAAACAAAATTGGGAGTGGGGGGTCAAATTTTTGGATTGTTAGATATAGAAATTTTAGTTAGATTGTTTTCACCATGTTACCTTTAGCTCTCCTTAAAAGTGTAACCCAACCTGGCCTACATAAGCTTCTCCAATACTTTCATGATAAATGGGTTAAACATACTTCCAAAAAACTGTATAAAAAATTCCAATGACTGGAAATGGCCCGAAGAGGGGTCACTCTTTTGGAGTGACTTGGTCTCCCTCCGCACTACTATCCTTAATGATAAAAAAGGAAAAATCACAAGATGAACATTTAGATATGTGGAAACTTTGGCGAGCCCAATGTGTAGATCCTCCTTCCACAGACCCATCAACCTCATCTCCTCCTGCAGGAGCTATTCCCTCCATCCCAGTTTCTATGCCATCAAAATGCATTGAAACTGAGGTTGTGGACCCACCCCCTTATTCTCATGCATCTACCCTTTCTGAGCCTGCACCCCAGTCTTCCGGTCTGTACCCGTCCCTGCAGCCTCCTGCTGGTGGATATGACCAAGCCCCATATATCCCTCCTGATACCAAAAAAAAAAGTAGTCTATGTACAAATCCCGATCACAAAGACATGTTATATCTGTATATGTGGGTAATTCCAAGGTTACGAATTAATTTTGACTGTCGAAGCTTCATTTCGTACTGACTGAGGCTGCCTGTAAAGGCTGATCAGCCTCAAAACAGACCATTTCAAGATGGATCCATATGGCCATTTCTTTCACCTATATCGGAAGTGGAAAGCATTCGCTTATATCCGTCAAGGTACACTCCATTAGAAGTGTGGCTTACTCATGGGCGGAATCTTCAGCGGTGTCCCTAGAACAAATCTGTAGAGCGGCCACATGGTCTTTTCTCCATATGTTCACAAAGTTTTACAAGGTGGATATAGTGGCCAAAAAGGACTCCGCAGTCAGATCAACCGTTCTTCTGTCAGCAGGCTCATCTGTCCCGCCCCTGGATCGGTAGCATGGAATGTTACTATTCTTTGGGTTTTGGTCAGGTACTAGTGACCTGGATTGGCCACCGTGAGAATGTGCTGACCCAGTAAGGCTATTCTTATGTTCTTAAACTTTGGGGACTGCTTTGATATGTCCCACAGGTTCAGGAATACAGTGTCTGTTGCACTAGAAGAAAATATTAGGTTCTTACCTTGGTAATCTTCTTTCTAGTAGACAAAACACTTTATTCCTGAAGCCCACCCTGTCAGATGTTCATTTGTTTGCTTACTGCCTCAAATGTGATGGAGAATCCGAATATCTTGTTTCTTTCCTTTCTCCAGCTTTAACAAGGATAGAGAAAGTGACTGCTGCATTGGAAAATCTAGGAGGTATCTGTAGAATCTTCCATGCTCTTAGTGCAGGTTGCACTCAGATTGATGACTTGTTTGAATTCACTTTGTTATGTATTACAAATGGTTAAGTTTGTTTCATCTTTTTGATGTTAATGATATGAGCAAAACAGATGTGTTTTCTCTGTGAGTGTTCCTGTGCCTCTCCCTATTGTTTCCTGTCCAGGGCTGGTACGAACTAAGGAATTGTAGGATAGCCCAGAGTGATGGGAGGCAGAGCAAAAGAATGCTAATGAGGTTCCCTACAAGAATTCTTGTGAGGAGGGATTGACTGCCCACAGGTTCAGAGAGAAAGGGCTCCTTTTACAAAGGCATGCTAGGGCCTTAACGCGCGGAATAGCGCATGCTAGCCGCTACCGCCTCCTTTTGAGCAGGCGGTAGATTTTCAGCTAGCGCACGCTAATCCGGTGTGTGCGCTAAAACTGCTAGCGCACCTTCGTAAAAGGAGCCCAAAGTGTCTGTCTACTAGAAAGAAGATTACTGAGGTAAGAACCTAATCTTTCCATATTTTGCTAAAAGAATTATTCTGTGCAGGACAAATAAAAAACAAACAGAACAATAACACTCAGATCTCCCTACAAGAGTCCTGACACCTCATATTTGGACTTGTCATCTCTCCCTAGGCTGTTGGATAGACCCCTCCCCAGCCTTGTATCTCTTCACCACTTTCTCCTCTTCTTGGGTCGTTGAACATTTTATTTTCTGTAGCTCCTTAAGTTCTTAGGGATTTGTGGAAGACAGATTTTCTTCCCCTATCTCCAGGTCCTGGGAGCCTTCCTTTGGGGCCCAGACCAATTCTTTAAACCCTGGCACTCCCAAAGAAGGGGAACATACAAAACCAGTCCCTGTCCTCAGCAAAGGCTTTATACTCACAGTTTAAACAGCTCTTCCCTAGGGTAGTATCAGCCAAAATGTTGCATTTTAGCACCTAACTCAGCTTAGTAAAAGGTTCCCTGAATGACTCAGAGCAAGTCACCACCCCACTCTGTGGCTCTAGATCGTTGCGGGCAAAGTGGGTGGATCAGCTAATCCTTATTTGCCAACCTGTACTATGTTAGTGTGCACTGTCCAAGGCCAGCATACTGATATCTTCCCTTCTCTTTTTCTCCAGGTAAATTTAGGTCTCCTCCTTTTCTCTTTGGTGGGTTTTTTCCTCCCAATATACCTCTTTTATTTCCGACGTCAAGTGTTTCAGAAGATGAAGGACAGGAAGACAGAGCTGGCTTTTGGTGCCCACATCAAATTGCATGAAGATAATGCCACAACCAATGGAGCCTTGAGTAAAGACACCATGGCATAGATCCTGGGACAGAACTTTTGAGGTCACACACAAGCCAAAGAGTGAACAATTTCATATTTTTGTACTTGTAAAATATGAAGAGAGAGGAAGGCTATATTTTACAGTATTTTATTTAATGATGTTTAAAAAAAGTTCTGTGATTGACTGAGATATCGAACAGGAAGAAAAATGTTTCTTGGGGAACGGGTGACTTGGATGCAGGGAAACATTCCTTGCCATTAATTAATAATTAATTATTAATAAAGTTTATCCTTGAAATGGAGCCTAAGATGAGCAGAGCCCGATCTCAGGACATGACAGGTTAGGATTCATATCACCCTTAACTTTCTCAGGAATTCAGATCTTTTCCCCATTTTTGCATACCACTGTATTCTGATGGTTCTTTTGCCTCTGCTGTGCTGGATTAATATACATTGGTGTAGTGGAACCTTCATCTGAGATTTGTTTCACTTTCAAAACATTAAAAGGTCCTATTATCAAGTAGCAGTAGAACATATTAATGCGGACTGGCGAGGTAAATGCTTCAGTGCTCATAGGAATTGAATGAGGGTCAGAGCAATTACCTTACCAGCCAACGGTAAAACGCTCTACTGCTTGATAAAAGGAGCCTTAAGCTCTTCACAGCAGAATGCTGCTATTATAAAGATTTCATTTTAGTGTAATTTTAAGGGTAAAAAGTGTCATGCTATGCTGACACATTCCTGTAATGAACAGTCAAAAGGCTACAGAGATCTCGAAGGCTCCTCACTACATGTTGACTCGTAGCAGTATGGAGGGTTTTTTTTCTGCACTTTTAAATTTTTGATGAGACTGAATTTTTTTGTTGGTGAGGAGGGGTTCCAGCAGTTCTCCTTTTTCTTCTGGATTTCTAGCTTATTTAGAGCCTGTTCTGATTGGGCTAAGGTACCGTGAGCTTTAATTCACAGCTCACTGCATTTCCCCCCAATTTTTAGCATAATTTTGTCTAGCCAGAGCTGTCTTATAGGAGATGTGGGGGCCTTCTGGTCCTCTTCATTGTCCCCTCTTTTCCTCCACTGGAACATCTTTTCCTGCCAATAAGTTGGAGAACGGTGCTTCTTATCTGTGTCTGTCTCCTCTTCTGCTATGTTTGATCTTAATTTTGAATGATATAGGACAGTGTGGTTCAGAGTATTCAGACTTCAGATGTAAGCCAGCAGAAGAGGCAGCTGCAGATAAGTGTGGTTCTGCTTGGCCTCCTGCTGAAGGCAAGAGATTGTATTTGGGCAGGAATTGATTACTGGAAGTTGCTGCCGTACAGTAATGAGAGCTCTTCATTGATTGAAGACCAAATTGGTCTCTCTCTCCCAACCATAGCCTGCTTTAGAGTCCAGGCACCCCAGCAGCTATCTTCAAGGTTTTTTGAGGTCCCACTGAGTAAAAGTGCATCTGTCCTGTTGTGTGATGGCAGTGCCTCTGAACACTGCTTCTGCAGCTGGTGCAGGAAATAGAGGCCAGGCCTGAGAACTGAGGCCAGATCTCCCTGACATTGGGATAACTCCACTTTTTTAATTTCTTTAGCAACGACACAGTAAATACAATTCAGCAACATTAGAATCGCATGTTTTAAATCAGCCTAGAGCAACGACTGTTTATTTATTTGTAAAGAGTGATCATTTCATGTATTACCTACAGGCTGCCTATCTTCAACAACTCAAGCATTTTAACAGTACACATAAATCAAAAACATGTGGCATGCCATTAAAATTACAAATCCTGACATTACAAAATCATAGTTATTTTTTTCTGATTTATAGTCTGCGTATAATAAAATTGTAGGTGGCTTACAGAGGCAACCAAATCCATTTAAAAATGCAGAAAATTCACTCAGCATCATAAACTTGACACTTGAAAAGCTGTTGAAAAAGGAGAGGCTTTGGTTTGCTTCCAAAATCATAACAAGTGGAACATAGCCGATAACATGTTCCAAAGGGCTGGCCCAACCATAGATCAAGCAAACCCTGTTCCGTTTTACACATCCCTCTAGAGCACTGGTTCTCAACCAATTTCTCAAGGGATATCAAGAGGAACGCACAGCACGGCTCTGCACGGGGCAGGAGTGAAGGAAGGTCACTCCTGCCCCGTGTCACCTCTAGACCACCAGGTAAGGTCCAGGGGTGGGTCAGAGTCGGCCCAAAAGTTATTTGCAAATTTTCCTTATTCGTGGGCCGGCTCTGCCCCTAACCCCCGCGAATACGGAGGGAAGAGTATATTTCTTTTTTCAGTTTATTAAGCGAAAGTTGAACTAAAATTGGCTACACACATAGCATGTGAATAAGCTATTCTTCCTAAGGTACTAATATTTATAAAAGTTTACACAAACTTGAAAGGCAACACAGTGGTACCTAATGCTACTTGTGATCTATCCTTGTATGTTAGAATAATAGCACATCAGAGGCACTCAAAAGTGGTGGCTATGTGCTTAAGAGGTAGGCACTATTAATAGATGCACATAATTGTAGAATGCAACTGCAAGGGAGGTGGGTGAAGCACAAGCAGGCGATTGGCATGTTGGCACAACTTACAGAATAGTATCAGTTGTGTACATTCTAAGTGGGCGTGTTTAAGAGCACCAGCTGTGCCCAAGTAGCTTTGTGCTGAAAATCTATAACAGCTTAGGCATGCCCCAAAGTCATTACATAATTGGTGTTAAGCATGCCCCTTTGTGGCACCCATATGTCAAGTTAATAGAATTTGTTCCATGCTGTACATCAAATGCAAGACCAACCCTTCATTGCTAAGCAGCCTCTGTGGCTCCCCTACAAGTTTCTAGTCCAGGTTTGTCCAACCTAAGGCCATGGTGCCAGAACGCAGTCCTCCATGTGCTTTTTTTTTTTTCTAGCCCTCAGAAACTGTGGTGCTTTATAGCAAGATTCCTGCTTTCCCGTCATGACTCAGATCTCTGTAAGTTTGAGCCAAGCAGGGCCGGATGTTTGGATTGGAACTTCCAGCGCCAGGCAGCTCAGATTTGCAGAAAGCTCATTTCTTCTATAACTGAAGCCAGATAAGGGGAAAGAGACCATGAGAAAGAACAAGTAGATTGGACGAAGGCTATGGGTAGCTGAGAGCGAGATTGGCTGGGAGGGGAGTGACACACTTGTATTTTGCCACTATTTGACAAAGGATATGGCAAAAACACAATAGTACGTTTTTAGCTCTCCAAATGTTACAAAATATAAAACGGCTCCTCATAGAAAAAGGATGCACAAGCCTGTTCTAGTTCTTAGCCTATGAGAATGTGGGTTTGAGTCTCAAGAAATCCTTAATGAAAGGTCACTTGGACACACAATGTCAGAGGCATGAAGAAAGTACAAGTTTTATTCACAGCATGCATGCTGGACCCCTGAGCTCCAAGCTGGCTCAGAAGTGCCGAAACCAGGAAGTTACAGAGATATTTATTCATTTTTCTGGCTATACAACTGAATTCTAGAAAAAGCTTTTCACGTGTTACTTTTCTTAACACTCATTGGTTCTAAGCTCACACTAGCAGGTCACTAGCAGGACACTTATCTAACTCTTACAGTTAAATGTACAGAAGGGCAGGGTACATCATGGCTCAAACTCTTATCTATTCAGCTTACAATGTGGTAAGGTAGGGACATACATTTTAGGCAGATGCAGTCAATAGATTAAACACTGTTTTCAGCTATGTAGACCAGAGCAATATTTTAAACAACAGTTAACCATTTCATGACCCTACATTCCCCCCTTTCAGGCTGGCGTACCTAAGGAGCCAAGCCTGACAAAATAAAGTTAGGGGTCAGGAAAGTCGGGGTTCCCAGTGGGTAAGGGACGATACTGGGAGAGGGCCAATGCAGCAGTGGAACGTTTGACAGCAGAGTCCATAGTTCAGTGGAGCAGCTTTATGGCTATGGGGACCATACAGGGCAGGCAGCAAAGGAGCAGAGAAGACAGGGCAGCAACCAGCAAGATGATCTTCAATGCTGAACCAGAGGGCAACCAGGAGCTGAAGGTACCAGAGATCCAGTCTGCAGTAAGGTCATGCTAGGTCTGGTCAGGAACATGAGCCAGTTTGGTGATACGATCCACATCGTTTTCAATCACTTTACTCAAGTTCAAGGCAGCAGTTGGAGAGGTTGAATTTATCACAGGCACAGCAGCTAGTAAATAGTCCAAAGCTAGACGATTCTGATAAATAGCAGTGCGCATTTTAGCATTCGCTCTGCCAATGGTACTCAAAGCTCGGGAGGTCTCATTGGTTATCAGTTCGAGTACAGCTTGTAGATAAATAATGCAGTTCAGCATATAGATTGGGGTCCGATAGCCCCAGGTGTCATCCTCGGTCCATGTGGCAGGTTCATAAGCAGCAATGATCCGTTCTGCAGGCCAGTCATCACCCCATTCACCTATTTTAAGGGAATTGGTGGAAGTAGACCACTTTTGGCGACCTCTGGTGTTGAATACAGGGGCTCCCAGGTGTTCACCATCGGGAAGAAGCTGGGACGAATCATGCAAAGCACACATGTACCAGTCTAGTTAGCAGGCAATCAAGAGTAGGCAAACAGATCACAGAGCCAGTATCAACTATCAGGAGCTGACCATCATTCATAGGAAGTTCCATTAAGCAGTGTCTGAAGGGCGCTGAAGACAGTGGGAAGCAACAATGGAGGTTCACAAGGCCCATCGTGAAGGTCGTGGACCTAACGTAAAAGTGAGGGTCTGTGAAGTCAGGTTTAACATGTCCAGCTGCATTGCCTCCCATAGCCACTGTTCTCCCATACCAGTCCCTCCTCATACAAAATAATTGCTAACATTAAGAGTCTGACCTATAGTTTCAGCAAACTATATAAACAGATTTCTAGTGATTACAGGATATTAGTATCTACTTTCATAAAACTGGGGAAACACCACAGAGTGATAGACAGGAGCACATGAGTGGGATACAATTCGGACATATACATCAGTACCTGAGTCTCACCTTTTACCATCAATATACAATGCCATGCAGTCTCTGGCCTTCTGGACTTGGACATTGGCATTCCAGTTATATGGGTCAGTGATAGTGAAAACCATGGGATTACAGTAGCCTGTAGTACACAAGGGGCCGGAGCTAGGACCTATAGTAAGGGAGGCAGACGGGGTATTCTTTCTCATAAAGGACAGGCTCCACCATTAGTGAAGGTTTCCTCATAGGGGCAGTTCTTAAAGGCATCAGGTTATACAGACCTATAGCACATTTGGTATAATAACGCTGTCAATCTAGGGAGCCACACAAAACTGAATTAGGGGTAGTACCATGACCTTGAGAAACATCAAATAGCACACATGTATCACAATACAAAGACACCGGGCGAGTGGGGTCTACAATAAGAGTCTAGTTGATAAGTGGACCCTCAACATCATCAATGCAGATTTCCGCCCACTTTTAAACTTCATCACCAGTAGGTTGGAAATAGAAAATACCCTCAAATGTTTGACACTTTCTGTACTTAACTCCTTCATGCAAACAAACATCAGGCAAAGGGGCTGCACTTGTTAAGTACAAAATACAGAAGAAAGAAACATAAGTGAGGGCAACACAAATATCATATCTATATATACTAACATAGGAAGCTCATTTTTCTTTCAGGCACAACTTAAAAAACTTCAAACAGTTATACTCAAGACACTTGCTAAAGGCAGTGTGAACCCAAGGCAGTCAATTAAACTCAAACACTTATAAAGAATTATATTCAGAACACCTGCTAAGTACAGTGGTAAATATTCAGAACTTTTGAGGTCTTAGAAAGCTTCAGCTGAAGATCCGTGTTGTAGTGGAACCAAGTTTCATGTCCGGACACCTTTGACAACTGTAAGAGAAGAAATTAGGACAGTAAAAGGACCTATCCACCTAGGTTTCAGGGGGTCTGACTTCCAAGTTTTAGCCATACTGTATTTACAGGGACATACCCATGGACTTGTGTAGCTATCGATAGTGGGGCCCTTTCCAGGACCCATTTGTGGAGCTCTTAAAGGGCTTTAGCTAAAGACTGGACCTGACTCTGGAGGATATCTGATCCCAGAGTAGCAAAGGAACCAGGATCTGGGTTCACAATGGGTGGTGGCCGGCCGGACATGAGCTCAAATGGGGCTTAGATGGGATGCATCTAATCTGAAAAAGAACAGAAGGCAGCAGGACAGGCCAGGACAGATTAGTTTCTTCAATTCATTTTGTGAGAAGGGTCTTAAGAGTTCTGTTTATTCTTTCGACCTGACCAGAGCTCTCAGGATGGTAAGCAGCATATAATTTCTATTCAATTTGGAGGGCCTGAGCAATTTGTTGGACAACATCGGCAATGAAAGCAGGGCCATTGTCACTGCCTATAAAAACAAGGAGATCAAGGCACGGAATTATTCAGGAGGTGTTTGGTTATGTCTCTGGCGCGTTCAGTGCAAGTAAGGAAGGCTTTGACCCATCTAGTCAGGGTGTCTGTGAAGACTAGGAAGTGACTGAGGGAACGGGAAATGGGCATGTGGGTAAAATCTACAGACAGAACCTGCATCGGATATGTTCCAATAGGTTGGTATCCAAGAGGTGGCAGTCATCTGATTGGGAATTTTATTCTAGAACCAACAACACACTGTCGGACCATATTCCGGACTAGCTGATCAAAGTGATTGATAAAGAAATGTCTCTTGAGAGTCAATTTTCATAGCGGGTTCTCCAGAGTGTGCCAGATCATGGCATCTTTTGACAATCGTGAGGGCCAGGTGTTGAGGAATAACTATGAGGGTGTTGTGCTTGCGTTTGAAGTATCAGTGTGTGGGTCTGGATTGGCACTTGAATTGACGCATTTTGTATCCACCCCTCTTTCAGGACAGACTGGCCCAAAATAATGCATGCCCAAGTCTGTTCCTGAGAAGCGTACTGGGGTGTAAGGGAATCCAGAAAAGGAATGATTGTATACAGAGGAGCCGAAAGAGGGGGCAGAGACTGGCAGCTCGGGCTGTGCGGTCGGCAAGGGCATTGCCATGAGAGACAAGGTCCATCACGTGTCTGTAAGCATGGCAGTGCATAACAGAAACACGTGAGGGTAGTTGTACGGCCTCAAGAAGGTCAAGAATGAGGGGAGCATGATGGATCAGGCGGCCGGAGACTGTAATGAAACCTCGATATTTCCAGATGGCCCTATGGGAATGCAAGTTAAGGAAAGCATATTTGGAGTCAGTATATATATATTGCAAGACTGAGAGGCAGAGTGGCGCAGGGCAGAAGTGAGGGCATAAAGCTCAGCTTCTTGGGCAGAAGGGCCAGAAGGCAGGGGCCTGAGTCAGAAGTTTTTGGAGGCAGCGAAAAGACCGCTCCTGAAGTTGGGTCCAGACAAAAGGGGCTGAGTCAGCGCCTTTGGTGGAATCATACAGAGGACGAGCAATAGTAGAGAAATCAGGGATCCAGATGGGACAGTATCCTGCAATACTGAGAAAGGTGCACAGAGACTTGCAGTTATCAGGTACAGGGAGACTGCAGACAGCCTGGACCTCGGTGTAGGAAGGGACCTGGTACCCTTGGAGATTTGAAAGCCAAGGTAGGTGACACGAGGAAGGCATACTTGAAATCAATGTAAATATGGCCACAGGAAAATTTAAAAGGCAGACCCACTATCTGAAAGACTCAGATAAATAATAATAATAACAGTTTATATACCGCAATACCGTGAAGAGCTATGTGGTTTACAAAAGATTAGAGAAGGTACAAAATAATTGAACTTAAGATGTGTACTAACACATAAGAATTGTTCTCAAGCCCTATTCTATATCAGGTTCCTACCCCAAAGAGCTGACTTATAAAATTAAGCTAAATGCAGTTCTGGATCCACCCACTAAGCAGGGTAGTCTGACACAAGCGCTCTCTAAAGCAGCAGTCCCTTCACTATCAGCTGACTGGCAAAAATATTTACTTCAATACAAAAGCATTCCTAAAAATTACATTGTTATACCTAAACTTACATTTTTTATATACAGAAATACAAAACAAAGATTGGAATATACAGTAAAACTTTGGATTGCAAATAACTTGGTTTGCAAGTGTTCTATAAGACAAGCAATGATTAAATTTTAACTTGCTATACCAGCAACGTCTTGCAATACACGTACATACAGTATAGAAGCATCACATTTTCACAACTGAGCCAATGGTTCCTCTCTATATGACGCTGCAGGAATGCAGTGACTGTTCCAAACGAGCAAGGGCTTGCAATACAAGTATGTATATTTTTGTACACTAGTGCCCTGGAATACAAGCATACTTCTGGAACAAATTATGTCCCAAACCAAAGTTTTACTGTACTCACAAGTTTAAACATTGTTCATTTTTATTTTTTTTTACAATCAACATGGGTCTCAGTAGAGACTTACTCCCCCTTCCTACAGAATTTCACAAAGGAGAGAGAGTTGCTTAAAGATCAAAGAGATCAAATTACAGATGTAGTCCTTTTCAGAATTTTTAAATTTAGACAAATAACTACTAAATTTGGACAAAGAACTTCTTTTTAGCATGGAATATAAGTTCCAGAAATCATATTTTTCGTTTATATGCATTTCTGAATATGCATATACATTTTATAACATAGCCAAAAACTTCAAATGCAAAACCACTTATCTGTTTCAGGAGAAACCACATTGGAAGTGCTACACACTTCATGGCCCTTATCAGCACAAAAGGAAAAGTACTCTCCTCTCATGCTGTGAACAACTGACAGTTTAAACTTCACTGATACATTTGAACAGACAGAAGTCATAAAGAACCCGGGATACTGCAGGACTTGGGAATCAGATGAAGGGAAGAATTTGGCAAGGTCTGAAGCAAGGACGGTGAAGGGTTTTCCAATTGGAATGCAAAATAGGCTGACTGGAAGAGGAACCGACAGCAAACGAATGCATAAAAACCTGACGAGTTATGTCCTCTTCCAGGGAGCCAGAGGGGGCCAGCCCACACCAAATATCGGCCATTCTAACTGGCACAGACAAATAAGGGTTGATTTGTTAAGTATAATCAAAGACAAATTCCTTTTTTAAAATTAGCTAACATATCAAGGGATCCCCACAGGTAGACAGACATCCCCCCATTGTGCAATGGAGGACAAAAACACTTCCCTGAATTCCTGGCCCCGCCCGTCTCCGGACTAGGGAAACGCAGTACTAACAGGTCCACACTCGCTTCGTCCTCAAGGACGTCTCAGACACTCTCAAACACACAAAACACAACAGATTTCAGTTCAGTTACTCAACCAGAAAATAACAGTTCCTAGAATCCCTTTCCCACAACTTTTCAGCGACAGATCACGTGGCTTACTAGGCAGGAGACGAGAGACAGGATAGGGATGATCAATCCCCACTTACCAGATAGTGGCCACTCCAGGTACAGATACAGATACAGATACAGATTCTTGTACTTTAAACTGAGACTAGATAAGTCAGTTGAAGCGGTCCAACGTCCTGAGGTCTGCAAACCCCCCAAAAGGAAGGCAGCCGGCTAAGCAGACATATCAGCCGTAGGACCAGAAACAAGTGACCAATCGAGTAACCAGTGGTCAAGAGACCTTCAAGTCCCTGTTCGGAAGCCAAATGAAAGGTCACTTGGACACACAATGTCAGAGGCATGAAGAAAGTACAAGTTTTATTCACAGCATGCATGCTGGACCCCTGAGCTCCAAGCTGGCTCAGAAGTGCCGAAACCAGGAAGTTACAGAGATATTTATTCATTTTTCTGGCTATACAACTGAATTCTAGAAAAAGCTTTTCACGTGTTACTTTTCTTAACACTCATTGGTTCTAAGCTCACACTAGCAGGTCACTAGCAGGACACTTATCTAACTCTTACAGTTAAATGTACAGAAGGGCAGGGTACATCATGGCTCAAACTCTTATCTATTCAGCTTACAATGTGGTAAGGTAGGGACATACATTTTAGGCAGATGCAGTCAATAGATTAAACACTGTTTTCAGCTATGTAGACCAGAGCAATATTTTAAACAACAGTTAACCATTTCATGACCCTACACTTACAGAAGCAAAAGTTAGTAACAACAACAACCAAAAGGAAATCATAGTCTCAAAGCACCAGCAGAACACAATTAGAACACGCTGCACAAAGAACTGGGTAGCCACGACAGAGTGAGGCTTGGAACCCACTGAGAAAAGCAATTGGAGTATCACAATGAGGCTTGAACATACTGAAAGAAGCTATTGGAGCATCAGAATGAGGTTTGGAATTTACATACTGAGCCTGAACAACAAACTGAAGTTTGGAACTTTTCTGCAGAGTATGCGGGATTAATTACGTCATTTCCGTGGTTGGGGTTTTTTGTTGTTGTTGGCATAGCAACCTGTCCGCTTCCAAAATGGCTCTGCCAGAACCAGTGCGGCGCCGACTTAACTCTTTCTCTCGGAACGTGTTTACCGACACAAACCGGACCGGACCTGAATACAGTGATGCTTTCGGCGCTGAAGCTGTCGGTGAGTGCTACGGTAGAGCATGGGGGACAACAGTTCCGTTCCTCTGATTAGCTGTAATCATTTGAATAGTAGAGCGAGACTAAAGCATTCAAGAGTAAATTCGGATAAATGTAGATATGACAAGCGAAGAACTACAATCGCCAAAGATCAGGCAAGCCGAATAGCCAATATTTCTTGAATCCACCTCCACATTTCCAACCAGAAAAGTTGTACGGCAGGGCACTCACATGTTTACGAATTAAATTCCCTAAATTGTAAATCTGTAATACAGGCTGTGAACTTGAGAGGCAAAGGTTCAAAACCCAACCAAATTCCTTGTGATTTTGGACAAGTCCCTTAACCCTGCATTGCCCTAGGTCAGGGGTGTCAAAGTCCCTCCTCGAGGGCCGCAATCCAGTCGGGGTTTCAGGATTCCCCCAATGAATATGCATGAGATCTATTAGCATACAATGAAAGCAGTGCATGCAAATAGATCTCATGCATATTCATTGGGGAAATCCTGAAAATCCGACTGGATTGCGGCCCTTGAAGAGGGACTTTGACACCCCTGCCCTAGGTACAAACTTCCATTTTACTAAAGCATTTAAGGCAGTGGTTCCCAAACCCTGTGCTGGGGGACCCACAGCCAGTCGGGTTTTCAAGATATTCCTAATGAATATGCATAAGAGAGATTTGCATATAATGGAAGCGAGAGGTATGCAAATCTCTCATGCATATTCATTAGGGATATCTTGAAAACCCGACTGGCTGGGGGTCCCCCAGGACAGGGTTTGGGAACCACTGATTTAAGGACTGGATTCTATAAATGGCCCTCAAAAATAAGTGCCGGAAAAAATAAAATCAATGCTTAGCACTGTTCTGTAAAGGGCTTGTGCCCTTTATAGATAGCACTTAACTTTGGGCACCAGACTTATGCCAGCTGAAACCTGATGTAATTGCTGGTGCCCAAGTTAGGTGCCCTGACTCGGTCGGTATTCTATAACTATGCGTGTACATTTTTGGAATGCCCTGACACGCCTATGCTCCTCCCATGACCATGGCCTCTTTCAAGATACATCAAGTAATTAATGTGCACACTCATCTCAGATGGCTGCTCAAATCTGTTGCCATATATAGAATCTGGGGGTTAGTGTTCACTAATTCCAATAGCACATGCTAAGCTTTAGTAAAAGGGCCCTTTAGACTGTAACCCTTTAAAGATAGAGAAATGCATTTAAGGAAAGTGGGTAACTCAACTGCTACTGGAAAGGCTGAACTAAATACTATAAACTTCTTAAAATAAGTACAAGCTACCATCCACAAAATAAGAGGGCTAGTTGTAAGTTTATAGAAGATAATATTCTTTGTGGATTAAAAAAAAAAAGTAAAAAATAATAAAACAAAAAAAAGAGAAAATATTGATAGAAAAACATCTCATTTGGCCTATCCAGTGTGGGTATCCACACCAAAAATCCATGTTCTACAACCCTATTTCTAGTGCAATGTGTCTAGTAGTCTTAAACGCTAGGGTTATGCATCTGAACCTGTAAGTTGCTTGCAGAATAATATCACTTATCTTTCAACTCCGCCTCCTTTCAAGGAGGCTTGCTCATGCCTCCTCAGTTTTTTGTCTGCAACCAAGTTGCTCAGATGTGTTTCTGATTTGCTCTGTGGTTTTATTATTTTCAGGGGTTTTATCCTGTCTTTTTAAGTTTGAGGCTTGATGCCCAGAGGTTTCCTTTTGTTAGGACCTCTGCCTGGAAGAAGATGCACTCGTGGTGGAAGTCTGTTGTTAGCAGGATCAGCCCTGGGGGACAACTGTCTAGCCAGCCTGCTGTAATATTTTTGGAGCTTGGGTGCCATCCCCTGAGTGCTTGCATCCCTGAGTGCATGCTCTTGGGCTCCTTCCTGGCTTGGCTGGGATTAATAGCAGTGGTGTTTTAACCTACTACAACCCATGGAATTATGAGATTATGATTATTCTTTTTTTTTTTTAGTTCAATCTTTATTAAGTTTTAACATCTTACACAAAATTTGACCTTAATGAGCACATGCATAATTACATTAAATCAAATAATTCCCTCCTAGAGGATACCTGGGTCCTAGTGGAAGAGGGGAGAGAACAGCGACTCCTCCTACTGTGAAAGACCCACCTTCACTTCCAGGTTGGCTGGTGGGTGGCTCTCCTCCAGGTCATACCTTCTTCCTTTAAATTCTCCCTCTGCATCTTATGCTGCCACTTTAGATCTGGGTCTGGACCATTTGCACTCACCAGCCCTCTCTCCTGCTGTGGCCCTGTAAATGGCTGATGGGCTGCAGTGAAAAGACTGCTCCCTCCTGACTCTTAAGAAAGGAAAGAGGAGCTTTTTTGAACTTGATATGTCTTTTCCCCATACTAAATTTGGTCCAGTTCCATTAAGTTTTCATATAATTTTAACCCTAGGCAATTAAACAGACATTTTTTGTGCCTTGTATATCATTTTTACCCCATTCTGTGATTATTTATTTTTATTTATTTACTCCCCCCCCTTTACAAAACCATAGTGTGGTTTTTAGCGCTGGCCACGGTGGAAAGAGCTCCAACACTCTCATAGGAATTCTATGATGTTGCTTATGGGGATGGAGACAATGTAGATGGATAAATAAGCAATCACCACTTAATGTAATTTTGTGAAACACACTATCCACTTAATTCAATGCGCTGTCGCACAAATACTTTATGCACTGTCATAAGATAATAGTGGAGACTAACGGGGATCTCAAGTGCTCACAGCCAGAGATTTGGTACGTTTTTCAAAGTCACTGACTAATATCGTGAGCTATCATCGGTCCCGTATATTTTCTCCATATCTATGCTAAGTGCATTTTTTAACTTTTTCGTCTTTTTTTCTTTTTAATTAATCATTTAAATTATTCTTATAAATTATTTATAAAATCTATATAAGCATATATCTTCATACTCTGCTATTCCATATAGTGCAGGATTACTTAGCTTGTTTTTTTCCTTTTTTCTTGTTTCTCCTGGTTATTTATTCATTCACTTCTTTTTATATCACTTCAATGTTAATTCACTTCTCTTCTACCTTTCCACTCGTGAGTTAACTATTGAAGAAACTAATGTACTCTCGAAAGGGCTATCATTTGTTCCTACAATTTCTTTTGATTTTTTTCAATTTCGAATAGATTTAGAGAGATTCATGAGAGCTCTTTCCTTGAAAAAATTCTTTTGGGGCAAAGAGGCTTTGAGTGATAATTTTGATAGATCTGTAGTAAGAAAAAAATCACAGTGGATTCCTCCTGGCCCTCTAGATCCCCTCCTCCTTGCATTTAAGCAATTAGTCCTCCAAGATATAAAACCATTACAGTATAAAAAAATGGAAAATTGTAATTTGACAAAAAAAGAACATGAGGCTCTGATGAATCTTCAAAATGACCCCTCCATTGTTATATGTAGAGCAGACAAAGGGGGAGCGACAGTCATTTGGAAGATGGAAGACTATCAGTATGAACTTGCTCGACAGTTGTCAGATAATGCTACATATAGAGTACTTGATACTGATCCCACCACACAATTAAAAACATGCATATTGAGGTTAACCCAGGAGGGTTTTGACGAAGGGTTCGTTACCAAGCGTGAATTTCAGTTCCTAAATAAGGAGCATAGTACTATACCGTGGATATATTTGACACCTAAAATCCACAAAAGTTTACATAAGCCACCAGGGAGACCGATTATTTCATCTATAGATTCCATCCTTGAGCCTCTCTCTAAATATGTAGATCAATTTCTGAAGCCTCTTGTTGCACAGGGCAGTTCCTACATAAAGGACACGAGCCAATTTTTACTATGGGTGCAGTCGATTGATTTAAGAGATAACCCTACGATTTTGGTAACACTAGATGTGGTGTCTCTATACACCTCTCTTCCCCAGGATAAATGTTTGATAGTAGCACGAGAAGCTTTGGATGCTCGACCTCGTCCTCATCAAAGT
This sequence comes from Geotrypetes seraphini, assembly GCF_902459505.1. NCBI lineage: Eukaryota > Metazoa > Chordata > Amphibia > Gymnophiona > Dermophiidae > Geotrypetes > Geotrypetes seraphini. Next base: position 58,523,750 of record NC_047097.1, on the reverse strand, counting down.
CCCACTGAATTTATTTTAGAACTTTTAGAGCTAACTTTAATAAATAACTTTTTCACTGATGGACAGAAATTGTATCTTCAGACCAGAGGGGTAGCTATGGGGGCCACATGTGCTCCTTCTGTAGCCAACCTGTACATGAAAAATTATGAAGAGATCTTTTTGACTCTCCATAATTGGAGTGCATATGTAGCAGGTTGGAAGAGATACATAGATGATGTCTTTATGATCTGGCAAGGTTCTCAAAATCATCTTTTAGAGTTTGTAGAATGGCTTAACAGCAGAGATAGTAACATTCAGTTTACTTATGCCCAGTCTAGTTTGGGGATTAATTTTTTAGACACGTGGGTAACTATAGTAGAAAATCATCTCGAATCTAAATTGTATACGAAACCCACGGATGTTACCACCATGCTACAGTATGACAGCTGTCACCCTACAGCTCTAAAAGATAGCCTACCCTTAGCGCAATTTTTAAGGTTTAGGCGAGTATGTACCCATATAGAAGATTTCAAATCCTCAGCGAATAAGTTAGCAAAGAATTTAAAAAATAGGGGGTATCCTGGTAAAGTGATAAAAAAGTCTTATCGTAGGGCGAAACACAACCATCCAGAATGGCTCTTACGTCCCTCTGAGTCATCTAATCTTAGAAATTCTCATGGTCAAGATAGTGACAGGGGGTTTGAGATAGAGAATGAAGTGCACACGTTTATACTTAGACACAATGCTGAATCTGAACACATAGCCACAGTTATTCGTAACCACTGGAGGATAGTGCAACGCAGTCCTTGTTTTGAACATTCTCGATTACGGCTTACCTACAGTAGAGGTAGGAACCTTAGGGAACATCTTCGTTATAAACCAGGCTTAGAGCAGGGTATTATAGACCGTGATGGGTTTCATTCAAAATGTGGTAGGTGCCAGATTTGTTCATTGACGATCGAAGGTAGTGTCTTTGAACATCCTAGAAATCATAAGCAGTATAAACTACAACACAAAACTACGTGTAAATCGGATCACGTAGTGTATATTATCATGTGCCCATGCCAGAAAATTTATGTTGGGAAAACGACGAGACAGTTTAATATCCGGATGGCGGAGCATAAGTCTTGTCTTAACCATCATAGAAAAGAAGCTCCGCTCGTAGCCCATTGTATGCAGAATAATCATGATTTTTATCAACTTAAATGTATGATCATTGACAAGATTGAGGTTTCAATAAGGGGAGGGGACAGGGGGAGAAAGTTGTTACAAACAGAACAACGGTGGATTGACCGCTTAGGTAGTCTGCAACCTCAAGGGTTAAATTTAGCCATTAATTGGCAGACCTTTTTTTGAATTATGAGAGTGAATATGGTAATGGAGGAAATGGATACAATGAATGCATGAAGGTGGTGGTAATGCTTGATACGGTGTGTACAACATAGGGCCAGTTTCTGAGGCAAATGTGTAGTAATTAGATGACGTATTTGTAAACGGACGGGGCTTGAAAGGGGCGTAATACTCTTCATGTCTACCGGATGTGTCGTCAGACGCCTTTGTTAGGCTTTAAATGAGTGTGAGGGTCGGATTAGAATATTCTCCGTTCTTTACATGTGGGGAGCTCGGAGTAGAAGTGAGTGTCTCTGAGGCTCCTGTTTGTAAGGAGTGTGCTATGGATAAATGCGAGGTATGTGAAAATGTGATAGTTAGATTTGAAAACGACCAAGGGGATATGGTTGCTATATAAAAGATTGGATAGCTGTTAAGATATAGTAGTTGGTTAGTAGCAGTATGTTTTCATAAGAACTAAAACATAATATTAGAATTAAAACTAAAATTAAAACTATAAGTATAAGATAAATAATATTATTAAGAGATTGAAAGTTATTTTATTAAAAATTGTGTTCCCATAGGCTTGCGCCATATTTCCTAACGTTAGCGCAAATAAAGTATAAAGTGATAGTTACCATTTGGGCTACCTTTTTAGAAGTAAGTTAATAGAGTTTGCTTTCTCTGTAGTGAATGATTATCGCTTTCCTGATGAAGCCCCGCGTTAAAGCTCGGGGGCGAAACGGAGATCTTCCGTAGAAGAGAAGTGAATTAACATTGAAGTGATATAAAAAGAAGTGAATGAATAAATAAGCAGGAGAAACAAGAAAAAAGGAAAAAAACAAGCTAAGTAATCCTGCACTATATGGAATAGCAGAGTATGAAGATATATGCTTATATAGATTTTATAAATAATTTATAAGAATAATTTAAATGATTAATTAAAAAGAAAAAAAGATGAAAAAGTTAAAAAATGCACTTAGCATAGATATGGAGAAAATATACGGGACCGATGATAGCTCACGATATTAGTCAGTGACTTTGAAAAACGTACCAAATCTCTGGCTGTGAGCACTTGAGATCCCCGTTAGTCTCCACTATTATCTTATGACAGTGCATAAAGTATTTGTGCGACAGCGCATTGAATTAAGTGGATAGTGATGGATAAATAAGAACATAAGCAGCATTATACTGGGTCAGACCAGTGGTCCATCTAGCCCAGCATCCTGCTTCGAAGACCAATCCAGGTCACAAGTACCTAACAGAATTCCAAATATTCCATTCCATACTACTGATTCCAGGACAAGCAGTGGCTTCCCCCATGTCTGTCTCAATAGCAAACTATGGACTTTTCCTCCAGGAACTTGTCCAACCCTTATATAAGCCCAGATATGATAAAAGCTGTTACCATATCCTCTTGCAACAAGTTTTAGAGCTTAACTATTTGTACAGTGGAAGGACATAGAGCAGGTAGTGTATAGGGTTTGCAGAGAGGGTCTTCTTTATGTTGGGTCAATAAAAGTATTTTCTGTATTAATTAACCATTGTGAAAAGTCTTTGTCTTCAGTTATCTACAAGTAAGGATTGCTTTTCAGTCCAGGTTCTGCACATTTTCTTTATTTCTCTTCAGATAATGAGGTTGTTTCCAATTTGCCACTGCAGATGTCACTGTATTTCAATGTATTCTACTTCCCTTTCTGGTGGGTGTGCTATGTAACCATTTTACAACTTAAGGTAAATTTCTTCTCAGTCTCATACATTATTGTTAGCAGAGTGCAAAACTCAGTGCTGGATTAGATGTTTTTTTCAGGCATTGACAGAGCTGTGTAGAGTGCATGTGTGTAGGGGGATCAGTATTAGATAAGCAAGTTGGATTAGAGATGCATTGGCAGAGCTGTAGGGGGCAGTAATAGATTAGGATGAGAGGTTTCAGGCTGGGTTAGAAATGCGTGTGTGTGTGTCAGCACTGTTAAATATACATTCTCTCTTTCCCCTCTCTCAGTATTCAGTATTGCCTGACTACTACAAATTCATTTTGGTGACAATTCTGATTCTGGTGTCTTTGATTGAGGTGATTCGTCTGTATTTGGGGTACATGGGGAACCTGCAGGAAAAGGTCTGTATATACAGAAGGCTTGCTTTCTTTACTTTGCTCATGCTATATTTCAGCCATGTTATACCATATTGTTTCTTATACTCCGCAAATGTCAACTGGGAATCATTGCGGCTTACATAAAATTAATAAGGTTAGCAACATAGACATTATGAATCATAGCAAGACTATAATGAAAACAGAAGCGTTTTTAGCACCTTCCTAAATTGAAGATAGGAGGAGGTCTGACGTAGCAGGTCGGGAGGCAGTTCCAAATTTTAGGGCCTTGAAATGCGAAGATTATATTATGATAGCTTCTCCAAAAGAAATTCACATACTGTGCCTTACTCTCATTCCCTTATGCTAGGTCCTTGCAGTTCCTCTTCCTCATGCAGGCAATACTGTATCGGGTGCCTGAACTGTGATCTGTGAATTTTTCCTGCCAGTACACCAGCCCCCTCCTTCCCCTTTACCACTATTACCCTACTACAGAAACTTAAAGGAACGTAAGCAAACCTCTTAGTTCTCTGATGATGCCTGGTGGCTTCTGTGGTCCATTAATTTTTGTGTTGTTAACCGCCCTTATGAAGAGGTTTGCCCAAGTCGGTGTACAGTTCAACATAAAAGTTACAATTTGTTAACAGCCTTTGTCACTTTTAACCTAATATAGTTGATTTCACGCAATTTTGCACCGATTGGAATAAAAGGTGTGCATTGTTTCTGATAACTAATATCCCATTGTTAGCATCCATCATCTAGGGCTGGAATTTCTCTAGGGGTGATTTAATCCTTTTGTGCAGGGGCTATCAGAGTCCAATTTGTGGATGAAGATAGAGCAGTTCTGGTACCCACTGTAAGAGAATGACCTTAGTACAATAAAGATGTAGCCCTTTTCTATAGGAGTAAGTTTGAAAAGTGCTCAAAACCCAGGCATGTGCTTCATTTCTCCACATGTGCTAATAGTAAAAATAGTAAAATGACTAAATATAATATAAACATAAATACAATGAATGAGGTTAACTCAAAATCAGCAAATTGAAAATTAATAATAGGACTACCATGAAACAGTATCAAAAATGAACATATTTAACAGTATTGAAATTCAAATAGAGATATAACACAATGTCAGTGTAATACTTATGAAACACCTAATAAACACACATTAGAACATACAAATAACAGAGATATGATACTAATGCTATTCTGTAGCCGAAGGGCCAAGTGCAGATATTAGACGGGGATAAGATGAGTGATGCAAAGTCAGTTGGAATAAAGAGATGGGTGGCTAAACTCAAGGCAAGTTGTTTGTACAGTTCGACAAAGATATAAGGAACTGATCCAAGTTACAGTGTGTGTAGCAAACTAGTCCAGGTCCAGAATGAGTATGTAGTCAGTCATCTTATGTATTAAAGGCTTGGGAGAAGAGCCAGGCTTTCACCTGCTTCCTGAAGTAGAGGTAGCCCCTCTTGGAGTAAATTCCAGAGCACGAGGGCTACTCTTGAGAAGGTTCCCTGGTCTTGGAGGATGAAATGTACAATGTCTGCATCTATGAGACAAACATGGTTTTTCCTGTTGCATAGAGCATTCTGGACCCCTGTTCATTTACAAAAATTAGATTGCTCTAAATCTAATAGATGTTGGCATTGTCATCTCGAAGCAGGGACTTTAGATCATTTATTGTTCTATTGTCCATTTATTTTGGCTTTTTGGAAATCGATTTGGGGGCCAAATAAATTGCTTGTTAGAGAATCATGTGGCATTATCGTATGACACAGTTTTATTTGGCATGTCTATGAGAGCTAAGAGCCAAATATCTTCCAAAAATAATAAACTTTTACTGATTCTAACAGGAGTTGCCATTCAACAAATAATGTATAATTGGAAAGATCAGAAAAGACTGAATTATAGCTGTTCAAAAAGGATATTTTAATAAGTTTAAGGATGTGGGGGGGGGGGCATTGATATATTATTGTAAAGAATAGTTATTATTTTTCCCTGATTTTACATAATTGAAAGATTTGGGAGGGGGGGGTGAATTTTTATTATTGGTTATGAAGAAAATGATTTTATTATACTAAATGATATTAGAATGGTGGGTGGGAAGGGGATAAATTTTATTTTGGGAAATTTTGTGGTATTTCAAGTGATGTATTAAGTTAATGTAATGTAATTTATTTCTTATATACCGCTACATCCGTTAGGTTCTAAGCGGTTTACAGAAAATATACATTAAGATTAGAAATAAGAAAGGTACTTGAAAAATTCCCTTACTGTCCCGAAGGCTCACAATCTAACTAAAGTACCTGGAGGGTAATAGAGAAGTGAAAAGTAGAGTTAGAGGAAAATAAAAATAAAATAAACATTTTAACAAGACAGCATTGATCTAAATACTTTGGAAGGTAGAAGAGAGGAGAGAAAGGAATAGAAGCAGAAGGGGGAGCCGTTGAACAGTAGAATTCTGGAGAAATTTAAATGATAGAAATAGAACAAAACAAAGACAAAAGGCAAAACAATAGATAAGATTAAAGATTAATCTGTTATTATTTTCTGTACACTTGGTGTAAATATAAAATGAATAAAGAATATTAAAAAAAAAACAAAAAGAAGAAGGTTCCCTGGCGGGTATCGCATCATACCGTTTCTTTTGATGAGGGTACAGATAGTGATGCTCTTTGAGAGGATCTCAGAGGTCTCAAATAGCAAACTCATCGAATTCAGCAGTCTCCAGATTCAGCAGTTCTTATATAGATGATGCGTTGTTGCGAGGTGCTGTGTAAACCATGAACAGCCATGTTGGTACCTTATCTCCCAGCTGGATTAGGAAGCATTCTTATTCAGACAGGTGTGGGATGAAGACTCGGCGCAGTTTGATTGTCTCTTGGATCAGGACTGCTACCCCTCCACCTCGCTTCCCTTGTCTTGGTTGGGGCAGGGTAGTGAATCTTGTGGTGCGTAGTTCAGCCCAAAGTGCTCCTCCACTTTCATCCTAACAGGTGTCAGTTATTCTTAAGATGTCTAATTGGCATTTACATCATGGATCGTAGGAAATATTTTATTGGCTGATCTGACATTTACTAAGCCCAAGTTTCCAAGTACTGGTTTGTTGTAGTCATAGGAGCCAGTTATGTGGGTGCTTGAGCACCCCCAATATTGAGCAAACTCTTTGCCTGTCTCCAGGAAAGGGGTAACTTCCATTGGGTTTAGCACCCCAGTCATTTTGAAAAGTTGGTTCCTATGGTCGTAGTTGTAGTTTTATGGGCATTGGGTTACTTGATGATGGGTGGAGGATATTCACATGGGCATAGTTAGATAAGTATTTTCTTCTTGAAGCTTTTAATGCAGAGGGAGATTCAGTAGGCTATCAGAAATTTAGAGATAAGTTAAGTTAAAGATATGAATGAACTTCAGCTCACGGAATTGCACTTATGGTTTCATCATTTTGCAGTTTCTGATCCTGATCTTCTTTGATGATCCAACTGATGCAGATCATTGGAGGCTTTTTGTTGTAGATCCAACTTAAATCACAATAAAAGTGAAATGTTGCTTGCTTTAAATGGGCAGAGAGGAAAACAATTGCTTTTATTCAAACAAAAGATGAAATTAACTAACCCCCCCTTTACAAAACTGCACAAGATGTTTTTAGCGCCAGATGGTATGCTGAATTCTCTGCATTGCTCTGACACTCATAGGAACTCTATGATTATTGGAATAGTGCAGAGCAGCCAGTGCGCCAGCCAGTGCTAAAAAACCTCTTGCACGGTTTTGTAAAAGATGGGAGTAAGTGAAGTAAAGAAAACTCAAAACTCAGGACTGGTACTCCAACATAGACTAAACAGAAGTATGTAAAAACTTTGAGCAGTAAATAAACAAATAGTATATTAATCTGAAATGTAGGAGCCTGATGTGAACACAGCCATTGCCTTCCCCTCTTATGCTGATTCCTGGCTGGTTTCTCTTTCAGGTCCCCGAGCTGGCTGGTTTCTGGCTTCTGAGTGTCCTGCTGCAGCTGCCGTTAGTACTTTTCCTCCTTTTTAATGAAGGACTGGAGGTGCAGCCCCTGGAACGAGCCACCCACATTGTCTTTCTCCTTTTCCTTGCCTTCCAGGTCATCACAGCCTTCATCACCCTCAAGAGGATGGTCAATCACCTGGCCACCCGTTTCCATCTGCGAGAGTTTGACTGGTTGGAAGGAGGGGCTGTTAGGGATAACATATATACATAGTAACATAGTAGATGATGGCAGATAAAGACCCGAATGGTCCATCCAGTCTGCCCAACCTGATTCAATTTAAATTTTTTTATTTTTTCTTCTGAACTATTTCTGGGCAAAGATCCAAAGCTCTACCCAGTACTGTGCTTGGGTTCCAACTACTGAAGTCTCTGTCCCATCTACACCCAGCCCATCTCCATCCCATCTACACTGCAGCCTATCTACACCCTCCCAGCCATTGAAACCCTCCCCAGCCCATCCACAACCAAAAGACACATAGAAACACAATACAGACACATACCATGCAAGTCTGCCCAGTACTGGCCTTAGTTCTTCAGTATTTACTCTTATTTTCTGATTCTAGATCCTCTGTGTTCATCCTACGCTTCTTTGAACTCTGTCACCGTTTTCCTCTCCAGCACCTCTCTCGGGAGCGCATTCCAGGCATCCACCACCCTCTCCGTAAAGTAGAATTTCCTTACATTGCTCCTGACCTCAAATTATGTCCTCTGGTTTTACCATTTTCCTTTCTCTGGAAAATATTTTGTTCTACGTTAATACTTTTCAAGAATTTGAACGTCTGAATCATATCCCCCCTGTCCCTCCTTTCCTCTAGGGTATACATAGTCAGAGCTTACAGTCTCTCCTCAAACATCTTTGGGCGCAAACCTCCCATCATTTTCGTCGCCCTCCTCTGAACCGCCCTCCTCTTATGTCCTTGGCCAGATACGTTCTCCAAACCTGAACACAATACTCCAAGTGGGGCCTCACCAACGACCTGTACAGGTGCATCAACACTTTCTTTCTTCTACTGGCTGTGCCTCCTTCTGGCAGCAGCTACCGCCTTGTCACACTGTTTTTTCACCTTTAGATATTCGGATACTATCACCCCAAAGTCCCTCTCCCCATCTGTGCATATCAGCCACTCACCTCCTAGCAGTTGGATATGTTTAATGCTTTTATTTATTTGAAGCCCAAATAAGCTCAAAAGTAGACCTAGTTTTCATTCGCCTACAATATAGGCATCATTTGGACGTCCTAAGTTGCTCAGTGTTATGTAAATGAATCAAAGGACGCCCAAATTGAGTCATTGCCCAAACCACACCCATTCCACGCCTACGCCTATTGAGTTAGGCATGAGTTTTAAACATGGGCGTCCATGAAATTGTGGCTGCGTCTACAAAGTGGCGTCTATGTCCTTTGGATGCCTAAGTACCAATTATCGCTTATTAAGACCCTTAATTGGCTTATTAACTACTTAAATTAGATGCCTAAAGCACACCTAACTTTAGGCATAATTTAGGCACCCTTTTTTAGAATCAGGGCCTAAATGTCTGAAAAAAGAATTGCCATAGGCCAAGCAGGGATGAAGATCAGCATAGGGGAATGTAGGACCTACTATGCCTGTGCCATATGTACATACAGCCACAGGACATGTCGAAAGTCAGGATTTATATTTAGAAGCATGCGTACTGCAATGCTTTGACAAAATTAGAGAAACCATGAAACACTTATGTTCACAAAATTGTGGAAACCACACCAAAGTTTTGCTGAAACACAGAAAAGTCTATGATGAAAACAGAATTTTGAATGATGTATTTAGTATACCTCATAGGCTTAAATGTAAATTTGAAATCTTTTGGTGACCATCAGAGCTTTCTCGCATTCACATTGTGGCCCTTTATATGAAAAAGGTTTGGAGATGACTGTAGTATATTACGAAGCATAATAATAATAATAGTAGCATTTTAAATGGAATCTAGGCACCATTATAGAATAGATGCTTCCTTCACTTCATTAGGGTGCATAAATCTCGGTTTCTCGTTATAGAATTTGCCTTCCTGTATACTTTGTGACTTAACACTGCAGTGGCCTGAGAATGCACAGGCCAGAATGGCTGTCTGCATTGATGGGGGGGGGGGGGGCGTTTCTAGCCCTTAATACCATTGTTTAATTTTGTAATACAAAGATCAAGAAGATACTTCAAGTAAGATTTATGTATTTTTTTACATTTTTATTTTGTACATATTGTAAATAAATCTGTTTATACATAAAGGATATTGTATGGCATTAACAACAATTCTTTGATAAAAGACAGAGTAGCACAAAGATTAGAGACTATAATCTCTTACAAGTACATACAGTGATCTCTTCATTTTCTCAGTTCTGAAAGGATAGATCTGGCTAAAACTGAGCTGAAAGCTTATTGCTAAGGTGAGCACTTAAAGCTGTAGAGAAATCCTGCGTTGGAGTATGTGCAGAGGGTTGAACTCTTCTGCCTAGACATCAGTCCCAGGTGCGAGGGATTCCTGCCCTGCTGCCACAAGCCTCAATTACTGTTTTCCCTGTAAAGACAAAGTAAAGGTCTAATGTGATGATTAAGGGTTACTACCTTCAAAAGTAAAGGTGAGAAGAAGACTGTTTCTCCAAACTGAGGTGGGAAAGAGTTTCAAGTTCTTCTACTGGAATGCAAGTGTTTAAACATTCCCTCCTTCATTCCCATGTCTAAAGATGAAAAAGAGAGAGGCATCCTCTTAATAAAAGAGAGGGCAGTAGGACTTGGAGAGAATGGAGTCATAAGAACATAAGAAGTTGCCCCCGCTGAGTCAGACCAGAGGTCCATCTTGCTCAGCGGTCCGCTCCCGCGGCGGCCCATCAGGCCTAGTGCCTGAACAGTGGTCCCTGATTAATTTTGTAACTTACCTCTAATCCCATCCCTATAATCTACCTTTACTCTTATCTGTACCCCTCAATCCCTTTGTCTTCCAAGTACCTATCCAAAGCTTCTTTGAACCCATGTAGTGTGCTCCTGTTTATCACATCCTCCAGTAGCGCGTTCCATGTATCCACCACCCTCTGTGTGAAAAAGAGCTTCCTGGCGTTTGTTCTAAACCTCTCCCCTTTCAATTTCTCTGAGTGCCCCCTTGTACTTGTTGATCCCCTTAATTTGAAAAATCTGTCCCTGTCTATTTTTTCTATGCCCTTCATGATCTTGAAGGTTTCTATCATGTCTCCTCTAAGTCTCCGCTTTTCCAGGGAGAAAAGCCCCAGCCTTTTCAGTCTGTCAGTATATGAGAGGTCCTCCATGCCCTTTATTAGCTTAGTTGCTCTTCTCTGGACCCTCTCAAGTACCTCCTTCTTGAGGTACGGCGACCAGAACTGAACACAGTACTCAGGTGACTGTAAGGGAATTACCTTGCTTGCTCCCAGGAAACAGCTGTAAACAATGCTTTTTGAGAGCAGGAGCAGGAGAGCGATCTGCGCTGCTTTCATGTTGTTTTGGAGCGATCCCTGCTTGCCTGAGAGAGAGTAAGAAAGAGAGTTCCATGTGAGCCAAACATAACCAAGCGAAACCAGCATGTGAAGTTCTGTGACAGGGTCATGTACCTCACACTCTCGCCCTTCTAGACCGGCAGGACTAGTCTGCGCTCAGACTCTCATCTTGCCTGTTTTCTGCCTCTGTCACATCTTTTAATCTTAATCTTAGGCCTTTGTCACTTTTAACCTAATATAGTTGATTTCACGCAATTTTGCACCGATTGGAATAAAAGGTGTGCATTGTTTCTGATAACTAATATCCCATTGTTAGCATCCATCATCTAGGGCTGGAATTTCTCTAGGGGTGATTTAATCCTTTTGTGCAGGGGCCATCAGAGTCCAATTTGGGGATGAAGATAGAGCAGTTCTGGTACCCACTGTAAGAGAATGACCTTAGTACAATAAAGATGTAGCCCTTTTCTATAGGAGTAAGTTTGAAAAGTGCTCAAAACCCAGGCATGTGCTTCATTTCTCCACATGTGCTAATAATTAGTAAGATGCCTCTTCCTTTAGGTGGAGTGTCAGCCCTGTATATAGAAGCTGCACTTGTTGTGGGGGTTTGAGATGTCTCTTTTCATAGGTGCTGTGTTAGGCACTGTGTCCTGAGGACTTTGGAAGGGTGTAGGGTGCTCTAGGACAGGTGAACCTTCAGGCTTTTAAACCCCCTTCCCCAATTAACTTTCAGAAATCTCTCCTTTTTTCCAAGATCTCTTGCTTTTGAATATTACACATTGTATATATATGTTATCACGCATGCACAAATAATGAGCATAGTTTCTAAAAGTTATTTCTCCAAGTAAGTGAGTGTTTGGAAATGCCTACCCTTCCAGCTGGTGAAAGTACACATCAGTGACTCTTTTAGTTTGTACAGCTATCATATCTTTTGCTTTGACTGCAGCTGTCCCCCAGAAACTGCTGCCCTGGGCCATAGGAGCCAGCTCTATGAGTGCTGATAACCACCAGTATTGAGTGAGCTCCTTCATTGTGTCCGGAGAGGGTGTAATCGGTTTGAAACATTGGTACTTATTTCCTATGCAACCACATAGTCCTGGGCTAATGGTTGGGCTGGCCCTGAATCCTTACCTTGTATTCTCAGGGGCTCCACTATGGGCGGTGAGGACATGTGTTTCACCTCACATGAGTATGTGCTACCCTGGTACCATTCTGCCTTGGAGATCCGGAGTCTGCTGCTCATACTGTATAGATCACTGTGCACCTTCCTTGGTAGGTCAGTGGCCACAGCCTCGGGGCTGACCAGCTGGCTGCCTTGCCTCCAGCTCACTTCCACATATCCTGGGTAGAAGTTTTGGATCAGACAGATCAAAGTGGCTTTATGGTGCTCTGTGATCTCGCTGCAGGATGGTTGGAAGACATTGACAGAGGGAGGAACCTCATCCCGATCTGAACCTGAAACAAAAAGAGCATTTAAGGATGTAGAAGGTAATATCACATTGTTTCAGAAATCTTCTGGTATGACCCAGTAGCATAACAAGGGAGATTTGCGCCCAGCGCAGTAGTGCCTGGCATATCACGCTGTGACCCCCACTCTTCCCTGCCGCTTGAGCTCCACCCCCACCCCACGAACCTCTTGAAAATGTTTACCGGTGCAAGCAGAATCTGCCACCCACTGCTTGGGTCAGCCTTGGCTCCCTACTGATGTCTCATCCTCGTTCTGTGTGCCAAGGTCGGCATTAGCAGTAAGTGAATGATGCTGCTCACCCCAGTGAACATTTAAAGAGGTATGCAAGGGTGGAGAGGAAGAGAGGCTCCGGTGCCAGCACCCCCTGCAAAGACCGCACCCAGTGCAGTCAATCCCCGTCCACCCTTACAACGACACTGCATTGGCCTCTGCTCTGTAAAAGCCCTTTATGGGACAGGAGTAAGCTAAGGAAAAACATATTTACAGAAAGGGTGGTAGATGTGTGGATTAGTCTCCTGGTAGAGGTGGTGGAGACAAAGACTGGCTGAGTTCAAGAAAAAGTGGGATGTCTTAGGGAGAGGAGGAGAAAAGTGGATGCTGACAATGGGCAGACTGGATGGGCCATTTAGCCTTTATCTGCTGTCGTGTCTCTAGGTTTCTAAGATTATTCAAACTCAATAAGTGCTCTGAAATAACATTATTGGACAAAACAAAACATCATCTCACATCGTGATGTGCTTCGTCCTGTGTCTGACCATGCCATGTTTTGTCATACAATAATCTATCAAACTCTTTCATACTGTTCGCCATCCGTGTTCTACACTATACATATTTATTCTATGAGCGTCGGAGCAGTTACCGCTGCTGCTGACGCTAAAACCCACGCTAAGTGTTCGTAAAAGAGGGGGTATGTTTGCCATACTATGTCTGCCATGCTATGATTGCTCATGCCATGTTTGCCACACAATGTTTGCCGTTCCATGTCTTCCATGCTTTGTTTCGTCATGCACACTTGCCATACCATTTTTGCCAAGTTGTGTCATAATATATTAGCCATGTTTTGTAATACTATGTTTTGCCAAACTAGATGTGCTTAAGTTTTGATTATAAGCCCCATAACCTTTTATTGAGGGGGAAAAAATAAGGTTGTGTTTCGTGAAGAACGTGTTTTCTACTAGTTCAAAATGATCTAAAAGGTAACTTGGTATAAGACCATATAATGTTTTATAACAAATGCAGGCCAATTTAAAAATTATTCTTGCCTCTACAGGAAGCCAATGTAACCTTCGATAATATGGTGTTGCATGTTCTGATTTTTTTTAGATTGAAAATTAGACGCTCAGCTGTATTGTGGATGATACAGCTGTATTGTGGACCGTCTTCTGGTCCAGTCACTAATCTTAAGTATACTGGACTATTGTAACATCATATACCTGGGATCCTATAAAAACACCATCAAACGTTTAAGAATAGTTCAAAATGCTGCTGTCCGCCTCATCTTCGGCCTCAAAAAATATGACCACGTTAGCCCCTATTACACTAAACTCCACTGGCTGCCGGTGGCGGCAAGGATCATCTTCAAATTCGCCTGCCTCTGCTTCAAAACCCTAGCAGGCTCTTCTCCAATCTACCTATCCGAGCACCTTGAAATTGCTGGCCCCTCTCGTACACGAAACACCTACCTGTTCTCCTTTCCTTCCCTGAAAGGCTGCCTCTACAAGAAATTTCTCGACAGATCCCTTGCATTCCAAGTGGGCAAATGGAACAAATGCCTCACTGCACTCATCTCCAATCCCCCCCCTACCAAATGTTCAGGAAGGCAATCAAAACCTACCTTTTTGATAAATTCCTCTAACTTCTCCTCCCCCTCTTCCTTGCCTCCTCCTCGGACCCTGACTTACCTCAGACTCCCGACTCCTCCATTCCTGTCAGCCACCAAATGGCTTAACAAAATGGATCTCCCTATCCAACTAATCACCCCTTCTTCGTTACCTCCCTTACTCAATGCCTCTGCTCTGCTTTATCGAGCTCCGCAGTATATATCACCGCTGTATGCAACACTACTGTATGAACTCCGCTATATCTATGTAAATTACAACAAATGTAACTTCGCTATAATGTACAGTCTCTTTATCTGTTAACCGCATAGAACTTCCATGGTAATGCGGTATACAAAAATAAAGTTATTATTATTATTATGATTCATATCCTTCTAATGATTTTTTGATAAGAACCTAGCTAAATGATGTCACGATAGTCTAGTACTCAGAACCAAGGATTGCACAATCAATCTAAAAGATGAAAACTCAAAATAAGATTTAATTGTGTGAAGCTTCCATAGTGTGAAAAAACTTTTCTTTACTATAGCCTCAAGTTGAGCATCAAACGATAAGATTCGATCAAGATATACTTCTAAGATTTTAATAACTGGACTGATAGAATAATTTCGTTCAACGTTAAATAATTTTCTTTAATCTTATTAGCTGGACTTGTACCCCCTAAAACCTTAGTTTTATTAGAGTTTAATTTTAGTCTAAACTCTTTTGACCATTGCTCAACAAACATAATTATGCTCGTCATACTATGTTTCACTATACCATGTTTTGTCATATTATGCTTTTACCATGCTTTGTTAACTATCCCCCCTTTCACTAAACTGCAATAACGGTTATTAGCGCAGGGAGCCGTGCCGAATACTCTGCGCTGCTCCCGATGCTCATAGAGTTCCTATGAGCGTCAGGAGCAGCCCGGAGCATTCAGTGTGGCTCCCTGTGCTAATAACCGCTATTGCAGTTTAGTAAAAAGGGGGGGGGGGTGATACGTTATGACAAAAATAGCAATACTCGGAATAGAATGCTCAGTATAATATACTTTCAAACATTCACATTCAGGTACACAATAGCATACAGAAGAATAGCAGCCTATCAATTAGTATAAGTTAATCAGTGGAGAAAAGACCTCAGCGTCACGTAGGATCGAATAGGTAAATAGATCCTTCGGACCAAGCAACTTCAAATAGTGAATTTAAAGATGCAGACACATCCTCGGTTTAAAATGTAGTACAGATAAATAGTGTATCAGACTCTCAATCAAAAAACTCAAAACAAAGACGTAATAACAAACTTATCTGCTGCAAAGGTCCTCTGTAGCTGATGTTTTGGCAGAGTCTAGAAATGGCAACGGGTCCAAATCAATTTCTTGCGGACCCCTTTCCAGCCAACTCCACGTTGCCATTTCTAGACTCTGCCAAAACATCAGCTACAGAGGACCTTTGCAGCAGATAAGTTTGTTATTACGTCTTTGTTTTGAGTTTTTTGATTGAGAGTCTGATACACCAGTGGTTCCCAACCCTGTCCTGGAGGACCACCAGGCCAATCGGGTTTTCAGGATAGCCCTAATGAATATGCATGAGAGAGATTTGCATATAATGGAAGTGAGAGGCATGCAAATCTGCTCCATGTATGTTCATTTTAAACTCAAACAAAAAAAGAAATAGAAAACCAGTGGAGTTTTTATGACCAAGGATGTGGCTGCATCTTTAAATTCACTATTTGAAGTTGCTTGGTCCGAAGGATCTATTTACCTATTCGATCCTACATGACACAGAGGTCTTTTCTCCACTGATTAACTTATACTAGTTGATAGGCTGCAATTCTTCTGGGTGATATGTTATGCCATCTCTATCAGACAATGTATACCATGCTATCTTCTATCATACTATGTTTGAGAGTGTGGTGCAGGGGTTAGAGATGCAACTTGAGTTATATGTTCATACCCACGCTGCTCCTTGGGACCCTGGGTGGATCGCCTGATCCCCCATTGCCCCAGGTACATTAGCTAATGAGCCCACTGGGACAGACAGAGAAAAATGCTTGAGTACTTTCTACATGGTCAAATCACATTATAATGACCTCTGACGTCAGGGATGTACAACCAATGAACGAATGCACATGTCGCATGCAGGCTGCGTGGGTATATAAGGTGGGAAGTCAGCAAGTTGCCAATATAGCAACCATATAGGGACCCTGATAAGTATTTTTTGAAACCTATTCATATGAATGCTGAATATTCCAGTGCCTACCTGAATGCAAAATTTATCTGTTTTTTGAAAGCTTTTGGAATGCACATTGCATCATCATTAAGACATATACACAGCTGAACCTTTTATACCTTTGAGCTGGACTCGTTTGTTACATATTATGAAGCAATGATTGGAAGATAAACTCTTTTCCTAAGAGGGGGTTACCTCTCCCTCTTCAGAGTTTTACATCTCTGAGCTAAATCTTTGTGCAACGGGTCCTCCTCCGGGGTTGTGATACTGTTACTGAGCCAGTCTGTTTTGTTTATAGCATAGTGCTTTTTCTGACTCTTGGTTATACTTTTCCTGCTTATAGTAGAAATATAGCAACCATGGCTGTCATGGGAAAAAAGCACGATTTATCAGACATTGAAAAAAAGGCATGCTCATCAGCTACCAGGATAAGGGCTTACCACTTCTTACCTCTGTGACTTAACTGCACAACCCCCCCCCCCCCCCCAACAAAACAAAAAACCCTCTGTACTCTCCTATCGTACGACCTTTGCATCCATGCAAAGACAGATTGGAGACATCTGCCTGTGCATATCACAGGAAATGGACTCCATTAATTCTTTTATATAACATTTGCTGTTTAGATCATTATAGCATTTTCATAAATCTCCCTCACCAGGATGGCTCTCTATCATTATTTACTCTGGGTTGATTGGATTTGGATTTAGGTTCAGGGCACTGAAAGATCTCCCTGCTGAACTGGTTGCTGCACACAAAATACACAGGGTCTCACCTGTGACGATCAGTCGGGTCCCGTTGGAGAAGTAAGCAGGGGCACAGTGTGAGCAACACATGGCATCACGTCACAGAAACCTCAGACCACTCTGCCACCTACCAGCTTCCTCCGGTGGGCACTTCCTCTCAGATTCTGGATGCCACCCGGGTTTGAGGTACAAGTGGAGAGGTCCTTAAGCTTCAGAAATGCCTCCACCCTGTCTGAGCTGGGCACAACCTTCAGACGACCTGCCCTTTCCTGCGCTCTGCATTCCTGTATTCTTGGCATTGGCTGTAGCACTGTGGCTGCTGTATTGAACACAGTGACATGAACTGTGTCAAAAACATATTTTCTCACTCTGTAGCTCAAGCACTTTGGCCTCTCTCCCTCCCAGGTCTCAGATACCTCCTCCCGGGTTGGCTCTTCCTCTATTCCCCCCCCCCCCTCGCCTTTCTGATATAACAAACTTTCCAAAAAAATCAATCTTCTGTAAACCAAGGAGCAGTTCAAGGGCCAGGAACCTTTTCCTTCTTTATCTCTGCCCCCCTTTCCTTTCTTAAAACTTCCTCTGTATAACCCTGTCAATCCCCACCATACTAACAATCTGTTTCCTACCCCAAAAAAACTTCTGGAGTTTGGGGTGGGGGAAGGCTCCCCCCTGTTCATGCCTCAAACATGAGGAACCTGCCACCCCAGTTCTGCAGTGAATAAAGTACACTCATGTGGGGTCATCACATTTCATTTAGTAATCTTATTCTGAATAATAATAATAATAATAATTTTATTTCTTATATACCGCTGTACCCTAAGTTCGAAGCGGTTTACAATGAGGGTCGTCGTGTCTAGAGAGAGTACAGTGTTAACAATAGGATACAGGATAATACAAAGTGAGCAGGTACTGGGGGGTGTTTACAATAAGGTACAGGATATTAACAAGTGAACAGGTACAGGATGTTTACAATAAGATACAGGATGTTACACTAAGAAATAGGATGATACAATATGAACAGTATACAAGAGATCAATGCTGTTTACAGCTAGATATATACAATGTGCGTAAGAGAGGTGTACAGCATTAAGCGTTGGGGGAAGGGAAAAGGAAGGGGAAGGACTTTCGAGGGGGATTATAACTGGTAGGGGGGGAGAGAGCTTAGGTCCATTAATGAACATCCCTGGTTATGCTCTCTGCTTTTTTTCAGTGGCACATCCATTTGCTACTGTAACACGTATTTCTCCTTTGAGTGTATGGGAAAAAGTCTCTTTCTAGGGGCCATGATCCTGTTAGTGGATATGTTATACCGTAAATGGTTTTACAATATAGTATCTCTTGGGGAAAAAAAAGTCTGGAGCCTCTTGTGTTTTTTTTCCTGTTCATCTCCCAGTGGTTCATATTTGCAGACATGTAAAGGGGGTTTATAATCTCCTTTCCTCCTATCACTGGGGACCCACTGTTTCTGTAAAGGCGCTTCCTCTGACTCTATCATTGTGGCTCCCTGTATAACCACAGCAAGTTACAGCTTTACAAAAACCCTACAGAAACGCTAGAGAAACAGAGTAGTCTGGCAGGAGAGACATGCCCTGGAAGTTGCATGTTTCCTGTCCATGTGGTGGAGATACCATTAGAAAGCACACCGTGGGGTGTTTGGTTTTTTTTTTTCTTTTTTATCATTTCATTAGTGGAGGGCGATTGTCTGCCATTCTTGTCTGCTCTGTGGATCTTGACGTATATCGTGGGCATGTTTTTGTTTTGGAGGGGGGCTCTCAGTTGTTAATTGGCTCTAGGGCAGTGGTTCCCAACCCTGTCCTGGAGGACCACCAGCCAGTCGGGTTTTCGGGTCAGCCTTAATGAATATGCATGAGCGAGATTTACATATAGTGGAGGTGACAGATCTGCCCCATGCATATTTATTAGGGCTGTCCTGAAAACTTGCGCCTAGGAAGTGGCGTCAGAGGAAGAGCCGATGCTGGTGCGACAGCAGATTGGGGGCTGCTGCTGTTCGCGCCAGGAATGTTACAGAAGTTCAGGGGAAGGGAAGTGGTGTGCACGTGGCAGGAGGGATGGGGGAGGAGCGTGTGGAGGTGAGGGGCTAGAGAAGAGGACACAGGACGGGCGCCACGGCCCCGGACGCCTCTCACCCTCGCTATGCCACTGGAAATGTCTATAGTCTGCTAGTAAGACAGACATAGGGGAAGCTAATATTTGCCCTGGGATCGGTAGCATGGAATGTTGCTATTCTTTGGGGATTTCGCATGGAATGTTGCTACACTTTGGGGATTCCGCATGGAATGTTGCAATGTTTTGTGGATTCCGCATGGCATGTTGCACTCTTTGGCATTCTATAATCTTGCTTACTCTGAGATAATGGAATGTTGCTACTCTTTAGGGATGTCGCATGGAATGTTGCTACTCTTTGGGGATTCCGCATGGAATATTGCTACTTTTTGGGGATTTCACATGGCATGTTGCACTCTTTGGCATTCTATAATCTTGCTTACTTTGAGATAATGGAATGTTGCTATTATTTGGGGTTTTGCCTGGTACTTGTGACCTGGATTGGCCACTATTGGAAACATGATATTGGAACTAGATGGACGATTGGACTGACCCACTATGGCTATTCTTCTGTTCTTTTAACCTGTTAAGCTTTCTTCATGGTTGCTAATATAAGGCTCCTATTCTGAGGCCTTTTCCTGAGTAAATTTTCTCAAAAAGCTTTGGTGGTTGCACCTTTCTTTAAAAGTGGTATTATCATATATTTTTGGTAGAATATTTCTTGAGCCACTTCGGGTGATAATCCTTGAGTTGCTAATGTAAGGCAACACCTTGTGACTGAACCACATAATTTACTACTGGTTGCTACATGTATTGCTACCTGGTGGTAGTGAAACACTCAAGAAAAGGTAAACAGAGTGGGAAAGGAACCATAGATGAAAACAAAATGGTGAATCTTTATTCTAAATAAGGAATTATAGGAAGGACTCGACACGGCCATGTTTCAGCAAAAATGCCTGTGTCAGGCTTCAAACAACCTTTTATATCCCTAAATAGGGTGTGTAATTCACCAGGAGAAAGGTACAATTAAATATTCAGCGCCAGAAGTTCAAGCAATGCAGGAACATGTGTGCCTGTAGGCCATGTTGAGTACTTCCTATATTTCCATATTTAGAATAGATTCATCTACTGGAAACCAGTAGGGTTCCTTTCCCATTCTGTTTACTTTTTCTGAGAGATTTTCACGGGACTCCTCTCTCCATCTTTGCTGTGGCATAGCGGCACCCTGTAGTTTAAAAAAATAAAAAAAAAGGAAAACCTTCGAAATCTGTTGACAGTGACATCTAGGAGTGGTAGAATAGCCAAACCTGTCCAAAACTACCCTAAGAACATAAGAAAGGCCTTACTGGGTAGACCAATGGTCCATCAAGCCCAGTAGCCCGTTCTCACAGTGGCCAATCCAGGTCCCTAGTACCTGGCCAAAACCCAAAGAGTAGCAACATTCCAGCATCTCAAAGAATAGCAAGATTCCAGAACCCCAATGAGAGCAACATTCCAGAGCTGAGATTGTGATGTCATAATGCCTCAGAGCCAACCTCATCAGTGATGTTACAATGGCTTAATTGTCCTATACTTGGCTCACATGGTCCATCAAGCCCAGTAGCCCATTCTCACGGTGGCCAATCCAGGTCCCTAGTACCTTGCCAAAACCCAAGGAGGAGCAACATTCCATTATCTCAGAGTAAGCAAGATTATAGAACCCCAAAGAGTGCAACATTCCATGCGGAACCCCCAAAGAGTAGCAACATTCCATGCTACCGATCCAGGGCAAGCAGAGGCTTCCCCCATGTCTTAATAAGACTATGGACTTTTCCTCCAGGAATTTGTCCAAACCTTTCTTAAAACCAGCTACGCTATCTGCTCTTACCACAGCCTCTGGCAGTGAGTTCCACAGCTTAACTATTCTCGGATCTTGCTTCCTCAGATCTGCCTTTTGCTGCCCACCTGCAGCCTGGCACCACTTCTGGTGTACCTCAGCTCCTTTACGGGCAGTGGCAATGATACACATCTGCTATGTACACCAGCCATGCAGGCTGTCCTCTGCTGTGTCCAACCCTTGCTGAAGTCACTGCCGAGCTCTACGATTGTGGAGATGATGTGGTATACAAACTTAAGGTTTAGTTTAGTTTTGTTCCTGTTTCTTTGCTGGTGGGACAGAGGGAATTCTGTGGGGCCAGCACAGGCATCATTGCCCCGCCTTCAAAGGTGATGAAGTACTTGTACACAGGAAGGGAGAGATTTTGAGAGGGGTAATTGCCAGGCTGTGGGGTGGGAAGTGGGAAAGAATGACAAATGCTGAGGAGAGGGGAACAAGGCAGCCACTGATGAATTATCTTGAAAGAATTGGGGGGGGGCTGTGCCCACCCAGACCTACCCATAGCCCTGCCACTGTCTAGGCAGGGGTAGACAATTCCAGTCCTCGAGCGCCACAGACAGATCAGGTTTTCAGGATATCCACAATGAATATGTATGAGATGGATTTGCATGCACTGCCTCTTTAAGATGCAAATCTATCTCATGCATATTTATTGTGGATATCCTGAAAACCTGATCTGCCTGTGGCTCTCGAGGACCGGAATTGCCTACCCCTGGTCTAAGGGGTAGTTGTATAAGTGGGTACCTCATTTAAGGTGTTCTGATGGTACATGGCATCTGGCACCCAAATTCCATTATAAACTAGGAAAGGTGGTATCATGAGCCATAGACTTGATAAAACTCCAAATGTCTAAATGTCCCAGGTGGGCTGGTTCCTTACAGCATTCTGTAAGTGGTGTGTGTAATTGGCAGCGCCACTCATGCCCCGCTCCCTTCCATTTATGAACTGTGCCACCTATCCCCTCCTAACGACTAGCACTGATGCCACCAATGCACAGAGATGTATATCTATCCCTGAACGAGCACAGTGGGGCGTAAATGCGGGTGTCCAGTGTTTAGACATATTATCACGCTTGGTTTCAATTTCATTATTCTTTCCAATTAATGAAATGTTTGGGAACTGTTTCATAATTTCAAACTGCCCTTCCCATCTTTGATATACACCCACACTCAGGCAACACGGATACAAACATGGGCACACAGATGCATACAGAAAAAGATAAACAGAAAAAATTCCATATTCTGCATGCTTTTCCCACGTGCTACCTATCATATGTGTGTGTGATAGAGAGAGAGAGATGGTTAGCTACAGGCAGGGCAGGATTAGCCAATAGGCCCAGCAGGCACATGCCTAGGGCGCGAAATGGTCAAGGGGGGGCCCGATGAAGGAGGGCATCAACATTGTTTTTTCCAAACAGTGATGGGCCCCTCCAGCATCGATTGGCAACGCGGCCCCCCCCCCCCCCGATCGGCAACGCAGCTCCCCCATCAACAGAAAGTAAGACAAGCAAGCAACGCGGGTAAGAAAGGCAACGGGAACTGTAATTGTGCAAGCGGTGCTACTTGCCCAAAGCTTCCCTCTGACGCAGCTTCCTGTTTCAGCCTGGGCTCATGGTGGGGCGGGGCGGGGCAGGGGGCTCAGTGTACTTGTGTGCCTAGGGACCCTCGGCAAATTAATCCTGCCCTGGCTACAGGGATGGAGAGAGACAGAGATGCCAAATTACCCAGGTCCAGGCTGGAGATTTTGGGACAGTCCTAGATTTTTGACCAACCCTTCCTAGTGCATTATGGGACTTACAGTACTAATCAATAGGCAGGATACCTACGAGGGTCAAGATAAGAAAATTGGGTCATTAGGGCATAGACAGGGGGTGGGTAAGCAGAGTGGGCAGGCTTGATGGGCTGTAGCCCTTTTCTGCCGTCATCTTCTATGTTTCTATGATACTGTAAATCCTGCACTACTTTGGGATGTAAGTTTAAAATCAGTACAGCCAAAAGGTCTAGTCTGGAGCTGGGTAATTTGACATCGAGAGAGGGATAGAGACAGAGAGAGGTTCCTGTACAGAGATGCAGTGGAGCCTCCACACAGTGTCTCTCCCCGCACACAGGTAAAGCCCTTCATCCTCCTCTGTCACGTTAGTCAGTTTCAGCTCCGCAGCCTGGCCTTTTTGCTCTGGGAGCCTCTGGGACTGGATCCGTGGTTTCAGCTCTTGGGGCACCTCCACAGCTTCCTTTTTGTCCAGGTTGTGATAATAGAAGGCAGCGAGGGGTCTCAGCTCGGTCCCGCTCTGCCCCGGCCCCGGCAGCTGTCGGTACCAGAACAGGTTGTAGTCAATTTGGTTCACGGAGCAGTTCATACTCAGAGTTCCCCCACTTCTAACGCTGGTGAAGGGGGTTGGCTCCTGGGACATGATGACTGTCACCTGGGGATGTCCGGCTGCAAGAGGAGAGAAGAAAAAGGGGGGGGGGAGGGATCCCCATCAATACCCGAGATAAGTAATGAGAAAAGAATCAGGAGCCCCAAGAACAAAGCCCCTCAGCACCCGAGAGGAAAAGACAAAGCAAGGGAGAGACAGATGGGAGAGAAGAGAGAAGAGCAGGAGAGAAGCAGTTACATAACAGAGTTGCTGATGGTGCCCCCGGGCTTTCAGCTGCCCCCCACCCCCAGGACCCCAGAAGGAGGAGCAGGAGTGGGGCTCGGTTTCTCACCCCCCCCCCCTATTCCCGAGACACTCACCCGGGAGCAGGAGCAGGAGGAGGGTGAGGATGAAGGGTCCCGACATCTCTTTGGGGCTCTGTCTACATAGAATGGTGGTGAGACTGGGGAAATGCTCTGAGTCTCAATGTGTGTGTGTGGGGGGAGGGGAGTGGGTGGGTGGGAAGGCGGGTTGTCTTCATCTTTTTTATTTGACAAGATGTTTTTGGGTTCTGCCGCTCTCTCTCGTTTCCTATGTTCCCCCCCCCCACCTCACCGTATCTATTTACCTTTATCTTGGCTCTTCCTTCATAGAAATAGGTCTTTTTAAAATGTCCTTGTGGCACTAATATACAATACTGTGCTATTTGACAATTTAATGAGAGCTAAAAGTCAAATATCATCTCACAATAACAAACTTCTCTTTATTATGACAGGGGTTGCCATACAACTTATTTTAAGGAATTGGAAAAACTGGGATCGGTTAAACTATACCTTTTGGTGGGAGTCTCTGTGTCACGTCTTTAAAATGGAACGTAATAATAATAATAACTTTATTCTTCTATACCGCCATAGTCGTGAGACTTCTAGGCGGTTCACACTGAAGAGAGCTGGACAGTCAGCGAGTTACAATATGTTGAAGTCTGGGATACAGTATATAGAAACTTACAAAAAGCATATAGAATCTTACAAAAGGTCCGGCATACAGCATACAAAGAGCATATAGAGTCTTACAAAAAGGTAGAGAGATACAGCGTATAGAAACTTACCAAAAGGCAGTGAAATACGGCAAACAGAATCTTAAAAAGGCAGCAAAATATAATGTTAGACATTTCAGACTTAAAAGCAGGAGTGGACATATGTAGTGTTAGGTGTAGATACTTTTTTAGGTGACAATTCTGTTGAATAAGGCAGTTTTTATGGCTTTTCTAAAGGCACTATATGTCAGCCTTGCTCCATTTATGTAGCTGTCTAACCAGTGTTGTTGTTTGTTTGCTTGGTACTTAAAAGTTCTATCCAGGAAGGTTTTGTATTTGCAGCCGGTAATGCTTGAGTATACTATATGCTATTATGGCTATAAGAAGTTTCTGGTTATTTGAGAGCCATTGAAAAAATTTTGCAACGAGTGATTGTTGAACGTGGCCCTATTATAGAGTAATATGATTGTATAATATTGTTGCACTTATTTTTTTGCTTTAAAATGAATAAAGATATTTTTTAAAAAAGCCTCTTATTCACAGTTCCTCCCTCTAAATACCTTCTTTCTCAGTCTTTCTCTTTCTGCTTCTCTTCAGATATCTTTTTTTTTTTTTTTAATTCTTTATTCATTTTAAAAATCTTTCATCAAGTGTACAATAATCATATTCAACACAATGAAATAAGACACTTGTATATCTTACATTATATTCTAAACATATAAATGTAACCCTCTCTCCACCCTCCCTCAAAACCCTTCATTCATGTAACGAAACCTATCTTTGTATCCCTCCCCCCTCCCATTATTATATGATGTCTGACTAATAGGAAACTAATCTTGACAAAAAGACGCCAATGGCTCCCATATTTTAATAAAATTATTGTAATTTCCATTTTGTGTCGCTATTGATCTTTCCATTCTATATATGTGGCATATCTAATGTAATCTAACCTGGGTGCTCAGAGCCCGCTAAATCCCAAACCAGGTCCAAGTGGAGATCAGAGAATATAATTATAAATGGATTCATTATCTGTCAATGCCCTTTCCTTGTCTCACTATCATCTGACTCTACTTATCTGCTCTTTCCTCTTTTTCTTCTCTTAGCCGGTCTCTCAGTGCTATTTCTCTTTGCCACCCATATGTCTCTTTTTTTTGCCTATCTCTTTATCTCCCATGTCCTCTCTCTCTCTAAGCCCCCTGCACTCTTCCCTGCTCTCACTTCTCCTTCCCCCCCCCTATCTCATTTTCCTTTCATGCCCATCTGACAGTTTTCTGTGGCTTTTGATTCAGCTGCACCTGCTCTGTCTTGCTGGGTAAAAATACCCGGGCTTGGCCTGCCCGAGTTACACCTGTTCTACCAGCCTCAACTGCTGGGAAAGAAATGAAATTGGGCATTGGAGGGCACACCTGAGAGTTAAAAAGAGAAAGAGCAAGGGAGGAAGGAAAATCAGCCCAGAAAAAGTTATATATGGAAAGTGACTGAAGAAGTAGACATAACATCCCTCTACTCCTTCCCCCCCTCACCCTCCAGTTCAGATCCTGTCCTAGCCTGGTAAGGAGTTCTCTGTTCTCCCACATGCATTCCTTTACTGGACAGGCAGAAGAAAAGCACAAATATCTGGATAAATACTTTTATTTATTCATTATTAAAAATAAAAAAAACAGCTGCTCTGTCACTGATTCAAGGCGATGCACACAAGTTTCAAGTTTATTAAGGTTTGTTGTACATGCAATGTCAAATACTTCAATGTGTATAACATTTTAAAAATAGGGGACAAAACAAAACAGTTTTATACCATTAAATACGTGGAGGGGCAAAATCAAAAGGGATGTCTAAGTCTGTTTACGTCCATTTCGCAAGTCGTCCAAAGTCAAAAAGTGCCTAAGTGACATTTTCGAAAGAGACGTCCAACTTCTTTTGACTTTCGAAAATCGTCCAAATTATACGTCCTGCAGATCTGATCTAAAATGTCTATCTTTATACTCCATTTTCGTACAAATGTCCGTCCAAGTCAAAAACGTCTAGAACAAGCCGTGTTGGACGTGGGAGGGGTCTGGAAAGTGATTGACAGAACACCCAGACAGGGCATCTAAATAGCGGGGTACCTTACAGGGCACTGCTGTGAACTTCACAAACAGGGTGCCATGGCTTCTCCTCACTACAGCTCCCTTATAGGTGACGGTGAGCCCCCCAAACCACCTCCAGAATCCCCTAGATTCACTTATCTACCACCCCTATAGCCCTTATGGATGCAGGAGCCACTTATATGCCAGTAAAAAAGGGTTGTGAGGGTGTATGGAGGAATGCCCATGTTTAAGTATCAATGCAGTGATTACAGGGGATTATGGGCATGGGTCCTCCTCTCCATGAGTCCCTAACCCACCCCAAAGACGGCTTAAGCCACCTCTGTGCTGGACGACTAGGCTTTCCTATGCCAGGCTGCCAGGTGATGATGGTCTGGAGGCTGAATTTTAAAGGTGTGATTTTTATGTGGGGGGGCAGACAGTGATCACTGGGGTAGTGTGTGGGGGTCTGTATTATGTGTTTGCAGTGCTTATTTGGTGACTTTAGATGGGTTTTTGTGACTTAGACCATGTTTTAAATAGTCTAAGTCACAATGTCCAAGTTCCGTCGATCCTGGACTGTATAACTTTCGGTTATATATGCTGTATGACTAAGTCTAAGCCGGCCCATGTCCCGCCCAACTCCCGCCCTCGACACTCCTCCTGAACTGCCCCGTTTAGCGATGGTCGTTCAGCGGCACTATGGAGGCCTAAGTCGTTAAAAAATACATCCAAAACCCGTTTTTATTATCGGCACTTGGACGTCTTTCGTTTATGATCGTCCAAGTGGCGACTTAGGTCGGTTTTTGGACGTTTTTCTCTTTCGATTAATGAGCCCCTTAGTCACAAGCATAGGACCCTGTCTAGAAGAGATAAATGGGTGTGACCTCAGCGCATGTAGATTTCAATATCTCCCAGGCACACTGCTTCACACTCCTTAAGGTTTAATGGCCATACACAAAAGGAAAAACATGCAAAAAATATGACCCCCCCCCCCCAATTCTTCTGAGCAACCACTTCCCCTTTATTAAGGCTGCATTATAACCAATTCTCAGTCCAGTCTGGAAGACTTTGGCTTGAGTGGTCCAAATTCAAAGTACACAATTGTCTAGATGCTACAGCTAGCCTGGTGGCTCGGCACCCCCCGGCACCCCCCTCCCCGCTGGTCCCCCCCCCTCCATAGGTGGTTTTCTGCAGTTTTACATTTTTCTGTCAGCTTCCTGTGGTTTTCTGGCTCAGCAGCGAGTCCTCTTGATCTGCATTTTGCTCAGCGCATTAGGTTTTGCACTTACTGTAGCCACCCACGCTCAGCTCCAAAATGCAGAAAAACAATCCACACCTCACCCTCAACAAAGTTTATTCAAGACAAGGATGATTCAAAACAACCTATCAAAAGAGTGTCATCAGTGAGAGGGGAACAGTTTGTCCCTTCAAATAATACAAGAGTAGTTTTCAAGTTTCTTTATTCACTCTCTGGTAATTTCAAAAATCGACTATTGGTAATGCCCTATTTAAAGGAATAGCCCAAAAGGAAATTAGACGTCTACAAATTATTCAAAATGCCTCAATTAAACTTATTATGAAAGCCAAGAAATTTGAGCTTCCACTACATATAAAATATGTTTGCTAACTCATAAGTCCCTCCTTTATAGAAACCCCGCTTTCATTCATAGACTCCTGATTCCTTACACTCCAGCAATAATACTTAGGTCAAACGACCAACATTTATTAATTGTTCCTTCTCTCAAATACATTAATA
Organism: Geotrypetes seraphini; assembly: GCF_902459505.1. Taxonomy (NCBI): domain Eukaryota; kingdom Metazoa; phylum Chordata; class Amphibia; order Gymnophiona; family Dermophiidae; genus Geotrypetes; species Geotrypetes seraphini. The sequence continues at coordinate 58,495,454 of NC_047097.1, read as the reverse complement.
CACGTTGTCAATATATCTTCTGGGCGCCTACAAGAAAATCCTTTAAAAATTGAGAGTGGTTCAAAACACTGCAGTCTTACTGTATTTTGGCCTAAAAAATGGGAGCATATTACTCCCTATTATCAGAAACTTCAATGGTTGCCGATTGAGGCCAGAGTCTTGTTTAAATTTACATGCATTTGTTACAAATCAATCTTCGGCATGTCACCAGGCTACCTTGTTCCTCATTTTTCTTTGAACCATTCTAATAAGCCTACATGTAGAATTCATTTGTTTACATACCCTTCTATTAAATGATGTCGTTATAAGAGGTTTCTTGAGAGAACCCTATCTTTTCAGGTTGCTAAATTAAATGTTTGGTTTGGAAAAATCTTGCTAGGAGCTTCTTATTTCTATTATAGAAAATTATTAAAGACACAACTATTTGATAAGTTTGTATCCTAATGTACTCTTTGCTTTTAAAATAATTATGTATTTCTTATAATTTACAATCTGATGTATTTCTATTATTTTTCGCTGCATGTTCAGCTCTATTTGTTGTGAACCACCTAAACCCATTTCTGGTCTGGCGGTATATAAAAATAAATAATTATTATTCTCCATCACAGCGCCCCAAATATGGAATTCCCTTCCCATTTATTTAAGGGAAGAGCGCCTCCTTGACAGACTCAAGAGCAAGTTAAAATGCTTTATTTTTAAAGATGCATTTGACTGCTAGAAAGCTAGATTAGGAGCCTTTAATGAATTTTATTTTCTGACTAAACTAAACTAAAACTTAACCTTATATACCAGGTCTTCAATCAAAGGAAGCTCGACGTGGTTAACAATAAATCAAAAAAATAAAGTAAACTTAAATACAAGAGTTAGTTTTCAAAATGTTTAGCGAATAAAAAAAGTTTTTAGAAGTTTACGGAAGAGTTGGAAGGAACTGGGACACCTTAAAATTAGGGGAAGTTCATTCCATAGTTGGGGAAATTTAAACACCAGGGACTTGCTAAAATTCTCCTTGAATTCCTAGAAAGAAGAGAAAGTCTCCCACTTTTGCCCTCCCTGTTGTTTTTTCCTTATTTGTCTTATTTACTATCAACAATTGTATTTGGTATGTTCTGTTTGGTTAGTCCAAATTGTTTGTTCTGTCCCCCCCTGAAATCTGTAATTTTACTTTTTGTACATCGCTTAGAATTTTGAATAAGCGATTAATCAAATTTTTAATAAACTTGAAACTTGATATACTGTTTATCAAACAGGTGCCTAAACGGTTTACAATGGAATAAGTCTAAAAAATTTAAAATGATTTAAAAAAATGTATAATAAAGAAAAGTACAAAAATAAAAACTGACATACTGGAAACAAAGGGGAGGTGTAGCTGACGTCCGCTAGAAACATGGATAGCTAGGTAGTTGGTCGGGATGAGGTTCATCTTGCGTGAAGGTGGTGGACCTTTGGACATGATTTATTTAGGGCTCCTTTTACGGAGGTGCACTAGGGCCTTAACGCCTGGAATACCATGTGCTAAATTGCCTTGTGCGCTAGCCTCTGACACCTCCTCTTGAGCAGGCGGTAGTTTTTTGGCTAGCACGTGCTATAGCGTGCGCTAATCCAGTGCGTGTGCTAAAAAAATGCTAGCGCACCTTCATAAAAGGAGCCCTTAGGGCAGTGTCCTGCAAACTTTGTCGAGCCATAGTGACCGCAGCTCGAGGCATCCGGAAGTGCACCGAGGTTGACGCAATATCACGCGCATGCGTGATGCCATCATATCGATGTTGACGCATGTGCAAAGATCCTACAGACGGGCCCTGAACTGCCAGGGGGGGGGTATGGGGGCAAGGAAGACGCGTAGAGAGAAGGAGAGACGTTGGCACCGGCTGAATTGCCTACAGGACGTGCCTCTCGCGGCGAGAGGCACGTCCTATAGGCAGTCAGCCAGCGCCTTTCCTCAGATCTCAGGAGGCACACTAGTATGATGCGGCACACAGTTTGCAACACACCGATTTAGGGTTTAAGATGGTGTTGGGGAGAAGCTGGTAGTCATATGGGTACCATTGACACAGGGAGGTGCAGGAGAAAGGTTGCGACCCTGGGCAAGTCACGTAATCCTTCATTGCCCCAGGTCCAAAGCAAAAACAAACAGATTGTGAGCCCACTAGGGACTGAAAGAGTACTACATAGGTAATGAATACTGTGCTGCATACATATAGTGGTGCTATAGAAATGATTAGTAGTAGTAAGGTTCTGGAATCCACATTTAAGAACATAAGAATAGCCTTACTGGGTCAGACCAATGGTCCATCTAGCCCAGAGCCTCTTCTGGAACCCCAATGAGAACAACATTCCAGAGCTGAGATTGTGATGTCATAATGCCTCAGAGCCAACCTCATCAATGGCTTCATTGTCCTATACTTGGCTCACGTAAGAACCTAAGAATAGCCATACTGGGTCAGACCAATGGTCCATCAAGCCCAGTAGCCCGTTCTCACGGAGGCCAATCCAGGTCACTAGTATCTGGCCAAAACCCAAGGAGTAGCAATATTCCAGCATCTCAAAGAATAGTAAGATTCCGGAACCTCAATAAGAGCAACATTCCAGAGCTGAGACTGTGATGTCATAATGCCTCAGAGCCAACCTCATCAATGGCTTCATTGTCCTATACTTGGCTCACGTAAGAACCTAAGAATAGCCATACTGGGTCAGACCAATGGTCCATCAAGCCCAGTAGCCCGTTCTCACGGAGGCCAATCCAGGTCACTAGTATCTGGCCAAAACCCAAGGAGTAGCAATATTCCAGCATCTCAAAGAATAGTAAGATTCCGGAACCTCAATAAGAGCAACATTCCAGAGCTGAGACTGTGATGTCATAATGCCTCAGAGCCAACCTCATCAATGGCTTCATTGTCCTATACTTGGCTCACGTAAGAACCTAAGAATAGCCATACTGGGTCAGACCAATGGTCCATCAAGCCCAGTAGCCCGTTCTCACGGAAGCCAATCCAGGTCACTAGTATCTGGCCAAAACCCAAGGAGTAGCAATATTCCAGCATCTCAAAGAATAGCAAGATTCCGGAACCTCAATAAGAGCAACATTCCAGAGCTGAGACTGTGATGTCATAATGCCTCAGTCCACAGTGCCTCAGAGCCAGCCTCATCAGTGATGTTACAATGGCTTAATTGTTCTATACTTGGCACACATAAGAACAGCCATACTGGGTCAGACCAGTGGTCCATCAAGCCCAGTAGCCCGTTCTCACGGTGGCCAATCCAGGTTCCTAGTACCTGGCCAAAACCCAAGGAGTAACAACATTCCATGCTACTGATCCAAGGCAAGCAGCAGCTTCCCCCATGTCTTTCTCAATAACAGACTATGGACTTTTCCTCCAGGAACTTGTCCAAACCCTTCTTAAAACCAGCTATGCTATCCACTCTTACCACAACCTCTGGCAATGCGTTCCAGAGCATTCCAGAGCTGAGAACTTTCAGCATCTCCTTGCAATGATCATCTGCAGAAGAGCATTCAATATACAGCTGCCTGTCTCGGGGATGTGTCACTTCATCGAGAAATCAACACAGCAAGTACCATCTGCTCTTCCCACAGACATTTACAGATGCAGGTTAACAGGACAAATTGGAAGTTTTAATAATATCAGTAGGAAGGTAGGGAACCTCAAATTGTGAGCCTACTAGCGACAGAGAAAGGACCTCCATATAATGTTTATCATGGGGTACACCGACAATTGCACACAGGACAATCGCACGCCGACAATTGTGCCCCGTCAAATGTGTGCACTGACAAGTGCGTGCATGACAATTGTGGCATGTTAAACATTCACTTGCTATCTAATGTTAGGGTAAGGTTTACACGATGATTATGGGAACCCTTTATGGAGTTTAAATCAATAACTTCCCATAATCATCGTGTAAACTTTACCCTAACGCCTAGGTAGCAAGTGAACATTTTAAGTGTAGTGGGGGGAGGGTTTCACCACCCCACTCTCAAAATAAAAAAATTGTCGGGTGCATGCATTAGTCTTGTGCGCAAATGTCGGGGTGTGATTGTCAGGACGCGATTGTCCTGCGTGCATTTGACGGGCCACGTTATAGTGCTGTGTACGTCTAGTAGCACTCTAAAATTGTTAAGGAATATCCCTGGCTGCTGAAGTTTCTGGGGCAGATGTTTGTCATGGTTTCTGCTCTCTGTCCCTTATGCCTTGCTGTGCCATATGCTTGGAACAATCTGCCTGACACTGTACGTCAGGCTCCATCTCTGGCGTTGTTCATAGCCAGACTAAAAACCCACTTATTTGAAGCTGTGCTTAAACCCTGACCCAACCATCATTCTGTCTGTCATTCCCCTAATAGTCCCCTACCACCTTTTAGCCCCCTCTGTGTGTCTGTCATAACTAGATTGTAAGCTCTTCTGAGCAGGGACCGTCTCTTGCATGTACAATGTAATAAATTGCTGTTGTCTATGCACGGCTTATGCATTTGCATATTTTGCATTATACTGCCATCTAGTGGTTAATTAACATGAGCATCATTTATGTATATTGTAAAAGATTTATTTTCTGCATGTTGAGAAGTGAGTGCTGCAGTTTGTATTTATGAAGCTGAAGCAGAGTTTAGCTCATTAACTGCAGAAATAACCTACAGTGAGAAGACAGAGAATCAGAGGAATTTTGTGAAGAGGGATTATACCCTGTTGTATAAATTGCTCTGTGTGATTCATTTTGTACTTCTCTACAGCAAGGCTTAATGTTACAGCCAGGGCCGGATTAAATTTCAAGCTTCAAGTTTATTAAAATTTGATATCCTGCTTATCAAATTTCTAAGCGGTGTACAAAGGCAAAATTATTAAAATATAGGGGAAACACAAATCTCATAAACAGACGCAACTTATACCATAGGTATACAATCATTGATAGGATAGTAAGACACAGATGGTAAATACAGTAGGAAAGTTATGATTTCATCTGTTCAGCTAAAAGTTTATTGGGAGCTTATAAGTCGAATGCATCTTTAAATAAAAACGTTTTTAGGTCTTAAGGCCAGCTGATGCCCTAAGTACAGTCCAACAGTGGTGCCCCTTGGCCCTTCTGTTTCTTAACTAAGGGCCAGATTCTATAACGGATGCCTATGTTAGGTGCTCTAATAGCAGACACCAATGATTCTTAATTAAAACCTGTGGGCAGTCCAAATTATGTTAATTAGCTTAAATGGAATACCATGCCATTGAAGTTTATTGATAATTAAAAAAAAAATAATAGTTAACTAAGAGTTCCACATGGAACTCAGAGTAGTGCCCAGTGATGCCTCAGTCAAGGTGCCCTCCAATGCATATCTGAAAAGATAGGTGTGGTAGACGTAGGAATCACTAAGGGTGCAAGATAGACACTGGTAAATTAAGCCCGGTAAAAGCTGGAGTAAAGTATCGGTGCCTAGGCGTGATTCTATGAGCGGCAGCTAGCAGTTGATTGACAACCATGTGGAGTAGCCCCTAAGGCCTCCATAGTAGCTTTCAATAACTGTAGGGATGGAGGTCTGATAAGTCCTGATCCAGGGCATCAGAACACAGGCAAGGTCAGCACACAGGCAGTTCTGAACCAGACCAGGTCGGCATACTGATCTAGGCCCTGTGTGTGGATCTAGGCCCTGAGTAAGAATTATAAGCCCCTGTGAAAGAATTATGAATTATTCCCATTCCTCTCCCTTCTTGCCATGCAGCCATTCTAAGTAAAGGAAAATGCTAGCATCTTGTCACAAGACCCTTGTCACATATTAACCTGACACAGGTTTACCCTTATCCGTTATATGGGCAACAATCAGACTTTGCCTACATGCAGGCCCTGAGCTTAAGGCTAATTAAGGTAGCTTAAGGAGTATGCATTATAACCTTTGGACTGTCACATGCTTATCTTATTTGAGCTGTCCTTATTTGGAAAGGACATCAGCTGACAGGCACTGCATATGTGCAAAGACTCAGGCTCTGTCCACGTGTTAATCAGGCCCTTGTCTAAGTGCTGAGTTGGAGGATGATCATGAGGTAAAAGCAAGGGTGATCACAATGTATAAGCATGCATCTTTCTTTGTATCCACCAATGTAAAAGCATGTATCTTTGTACCCACCAATCATGAGATGTGTAAACGAGGGAGTTACTATGATGTCATTAGCTTAGAAGCATAATAAAAAGGGTGAGAGACCATTCATTAGGGAGCGCCTCCTTCCCGACTCTAAGACTGCGTGTGTGTGTTTCCTATGTAACATTCCTACAAATAACTCCACGTCTTCCTTACACAAAAGTAACCGGCATTCCCCAAGGTTCTGTACTTTCCCCCTTACTATTCAACATCTATCTGGCCCTTCTACTGACTCTTTGTCAATCCGTTGGCTTTACCGCTTACGCGTACGCCGACCAAAAATTCAAAGGTGGACTAAAGACGCTTTTGAGTAATAACCTCTTCCTTGTAACTCTTTCTTTATCTACACTCTCTCCACTTCCAGCCTCTTTTTTTTTTCCAAAGAGGACCTTCTTCTTCACCCTCCTCGTGTTCATCCCTTTTTTATGTCTGTCTTTCCTGTAATTATTGTATTATCACCAAAACCTACCTATTGCTTTTGCTTTAAGTCCTTCATTTGTCTTGTCGATATGTCCTTGTAAGTCTCCCCTTATTTTTAACATTGTAAAACGCTTAGAATTCATGATAGGCGTTTCAACAAATTTTAATGAAACTTGAAACTTGATTCTATAAACAGTGCCTTAACTTAGGTGCCAGAAGCACCCTACCGATGCCTAAGGGGAGAGTTTGGCGCAATGGTTAAAGCTACAGCCTCAGCACCCTGAGGTTATGGGTTCAAACCTATGCTGCTCCTTGTGACCCTGGGCAAGTCACTTAATCCCCCCATTGCCCCAGGTACGATAGATAGATTGTGAGCCCACCGGGACAGAGAGAGAAAAATGCTTGAGTACCTGAATAAATGCATGTAAACCTGGGAGAACGGTATAGAAAATTGAATAAATAAATAAGTTAAGTGCAAAGCGCTGTTTAAAATAACTTTTAAAATGAATTTCAAGGCACCTACCGGCACCTAAAAAACTGCACCGGAATTGTACCTATGGAGGCGCTTCATGATGCCTGTAGGCGTGGCTAATGCTGGATGCGGCATTAGGCGCGATTCACATCAAAGGTAGGGGCCAGAAATGTAGGCCTTGAAAACCCTGGCCTACATTTCTAGCGTCTACCTTTCCCAAAGGCACAATTCTATAAACGGCACATGATTGATATGTGATCAGCGGCCACTTTTAAGGGGGTCACCGACCATGGCTCTGTTTATAGAATCCGGGCCTAAGTGCTGGCAAACATCATTGTTGTGGTTCTTCCACATCTACAAGGATTGCTGCAAACGATATGGCCATCAATTCCTGATTCAATCTCCTGTGGCTGGCGCACCAGGTCATGAAAAAACTGTAGCAATTTCTGTAGAGAGGCTCCATACAACAATGCTTCAACCCAGTACAACATGGCTGAGGAGGCCAAAACGATGGATTCTACCCCCTCAAGTGCAACACAAGATGTTCTTTTTGTGTCTTCAATGAGCTCCAAAGGGCTGGAAACAAAAGCAGAAAACTCTCAGTGACATTGGATGTTAAAGGTGTCTTCCAAATAATTAGGTCTTTTTTTTTTTTTTTTTTTTTAATAATTCTTTATTCATTTTCACAAATTACATTAAGTGTTAATATTTTCATTCACAGTAACAATAAGTACATCACTTATAAACAATCATTGGTATATTACATAGATTCTTATCCCCACCCCTCGCCCATTCCTCCCAACCATATACTCCATTATTGTATGATATATGTAATAATAAAATACCCCCTCCCTACCTCATAAACTGATTTTTTTTTTTTAAAAAAAAAAAGCAAATAAAAAGCTCTTTGAGGCTTGTAAAAACATATGTACGAGCTTCTTGCTCCAAAAATGCTTCAAGGCGCTCCCAGAGGCTGCTTCTCTCAGCAACACCAAACTTCAACAGAGCTTGTAGCATTTCAAACAGCCATTACATCACTAAGGCAGTTACTCGGTTCCTGATGACATCACAGTCCAAGGAGGGGCCCTGGCCAGGGAAGCTAAGCAACCAAACCACAAAATACCATACTATTTATTTATTTATTTTATTAATTTGTTTTCTATCCCGTTCTTCCCAAAGAGCTCAGAGCAGGTTACAGGCTACAGATATAAATTCTAAACCAGAAACTGGCCAAAAATTTCCTTTCTAGAACTGGATAACTTGGTAGCAGAGAGGAGGAAAAGAAGCTCAACAAAGAGCAGAGCTACTCAGTTATCCGGTTCTAAGAAGGAAATCTTTGGCCAGTTTCTGGTTTAGAACTTAGTAGTATGTGTGGGAAATCCTGGCCGGGTTTTCCAAGAACCTCCTTTGTTCACTGTTCACTCACAGGCTCAGTGGAAGCCGTTTCTTCATTCATAACACCTGAGCCACTCTGTTTCACTGGTCCCTCATAAGTATAAGTCTATTTTCCTCAGCTTTGTATCAGCTCATGTCCTCTCCCTCCCAGGGACTCTTTCCTCAGGGACCTCCTCTGGCTAGTCTATTTCTCAAGGCTTTTATCAGCCTCTAGCTATGGAAGCCTCCTCCTCTCACTCTGGGACCTCCCTGAATGATCCCAGACTGGGAATATGAATCTCTTCCTTCCTGAGTCCCATCCCATGACTCAGCAGGGTAGCTTGTTCCAGTAGTTTAGTGCCACCTGCTGGATGAGGGTTGAGCTCTGAGCTACAGAGCTCTGTGCATCCTGGACCTTGTAGTTTACCCACTAATGGGTCAGCACCCCATCTGGCCCGGTAGTGAGAGAGAACGCCTTACTCTCCTACTGTATGGTATTTTCTGGTTTGGTTCCCTGGCCTGGCCCCGCCTTGGACTGTGATGTCATCAGGAACCAAGTAATTGCCTTAGTGATGTAATGGCTGTTTGAAATGCTACAAGCTCTGTTGGAGTTTGGTGTTGCTGAGAGAAGCAGCCTCTGGGAGCGCCTTGAAGCATTTTTGGAGCAAGAAGCTCGTACATAAGTTTTTACAAGCCTCAAAGAGCTTTTTATTTGATTTTTTTGAAAAAAAGGAAGACCTGATTATTTGGAAGACTCCTTTAACATCCAGTGTCACTGAGAGTTTTCCACTCTTGTTTCCAGCCCTTTGGAGCTCATTGAAGACACAAAAAGAACATCTTGTGTTGCGCTTGAGGGGGTAGAATCCATCGTTTTGGACCCCTCATCCAGGTTTTATCGGATTGAAGCATTGTTGTATTGAGCCTATCTACAGAAATGTTCCCCTTTGCTACAGTTTTTCATGACCTGGTGCGCCAGCCCCGAGAGATTGATTCAGGAATTGAAGGCCGTATCTTATGCAGCAATCCTTGCAGATATGAAATATCATTATTGTACAAAACATCAGGTATATTTGGAATGATTAGAAAAATACTGAGATTCATGGGCAATGTTAGGAAATTCTACTTTACGGAGAGGGTGGTGGATGCCTGGAATGAGCTCCCGATAGAGGTGGTGGAGAGGAAAACGGTGACGGAGTTCAAAGAAGCATGGGATGAACACAGAGGATCTAGAATAAGAAAATAAGAGTAAATATTGAAGAACTAAGGCCAGTACTGGGCAGACTTGCACGGTCTGTGTCGGTGTATGGCCGTTTGGTGGAGGATGGGCAGGGGAGGGCTTCAATGGCTGGGAGGGTGTAGATGGGCTGGAGTAAGTCTTAACAGAGATTTCGGCAGTTGGAACCCAAGCACAGTACCGGGTAGAGATAAGAAGAAAAAATGTAAAAAATTTAAATTGAATCAGGTTGGGCAGACTGGATGGACCATTCGGGTCTTTATCTGCCGTCATCTACTATGTTACTATGTTGGATAAGTGGTGTGGCAGGCGGTAGTGAAAGAATGAAGGGCATGATAGTGAAGGGTAACATCTCTGTGGTATCTGCCTTCCCTCGGTGCCCTATTTTGCTTAATGGTCAATCCTGCTCTGAATGCGGCCAAACTTAAAAGAGAGGGACTGAAATCACCGATTCAAAACATCCTGCTTCATCCCCTCCTGCAGCTGCTTCAACAACCAAAGAGTTTGCATGTGCCATTAACCCAGGGTATCACAAACTGTGTGCTGCGGCACACCAGTGTGCTTCCTGAGATTTCAGGTGTGCTACGGTGCCTGGGGGAAGGAGGAGAGGTGCTGCCGCTGCCTACAGGATATGCCTCTTGTGGAGAGAGGCACATCCTGTAGGCAGTCAGCGGGCGCCAGCGCCTCTCCTCTCTGGGCCTTTTCCTTGCCGATGCAGGGCCGATGCAGGGCTCTTTTGAAGGGTCTTTGCGCATGCGCTGACGTTGACATGATGATGTCACGCGTGTGCATGATGTCATCATGGTAACATAACATAACACTGTGCGTATAACATAACATAACACCAAAAAGTTCTACGCGGTTTACAAAAATTATAAACACAGAACATTATCAAAAATTAATGAATCAGATAGTCAAATATTTAGAAAAAAGATAGGCCTTTAGCTGTTTTCTAAAGGGTTTATAATAAAATATAAATAGTGCAATACAATGAATTTAAATCAAGAAACGCACTTTAAATGTGCAAATAATTCATAAAACACTCATTTTCTCCCCCTCCATACAATAAATAAAATAGGAATAACAAACAATAATACATTTCCCACCACCCTCCCTCCCACCCTGGATGTGTAAGGAGGTCAGATAAAAAGAAAAGGTATATGACATCTATTGTGACTCAATAAATGATGCCAATGGGCTCCACACCATGTTAAATACTTTACTATAACCTAAAATTTCAGCATTCATTCTTTCATATTTATAACTAGAACACAAGTTTGCCCACCAGAAAGTATAATTAAATTGATCATAACATTTCCAATTGCGTGTTATCATTTGAACGGCTACTCCGGTTATTATTAAGCAAAATTGGCTTTTATAACAATCCAAAGAAGATTTAATATGTAATAAAGTACCACAAATTATAGCTTCATAAGTTAGTGGTATCGATACCCCCAGTACAACGTTAATTTGTCCCCATATCTGCTTCCAAAAATTAAGTATCAAAGGACAATAATACAACAAATGATCCAAAGTCCCTACATCAATCAATATGACAGTCTTGTTATAAAGGCAGTATAGGTGCCTGTGAAGCTTCATCGCAGCTCCAGTGGTGCAGATAGTTTTATGCACACATTTGCGCCCGCTCTGAAGATGTGAATCTGTGTGTGTGCATACACATACATATTACAAAACTGCTTTTATAGCGCACAAAGTATAGACTAGCAGAAAGCAGTAATAGGTTCTCCACTTGCCGTGCGTTCTCTGACGTCGAATGTGGCTTAGAACTTAAAGCAGGAAGTTGTGTGCTGCTCTGACTCTAGGAGACAGGAGAGGGCGACATCACACCACAAACATTCAAAAAGCAAATAGAAACAGGCGAGTGAAGTTTTAGATTGACTGTCCTTTTCCTTCTAGCTGTACATTTTTGTATTAAATAAATATTTTAAATATAGTAACATAGTAAATGACGGCAGATAAAAACCAGCACGACCCATTTAGTCTGCTCAGTAAGGGTGACTAGGGTTTTACCTGCTGCTCCATGCAGGCTCCCGCTGCTGCTTCAGGGGTACATAAGAATAGCCTTCCCTGGGTCAGACCAATGGTCCACCAAGTCCAGTAGCCCGTTCTCACGGTGGCCAATCCAGGTCCCTAGTACCTGGCCAAAACCCAAGGAGTAGCAACATTCCATGCTACCGATCCATGGACTATGGACTTTTCCTCCAGGAACTTATCCAAACCTTTCTTAAAACCAGCTACGCTATCTGCTCTTACCACAACCTCTGGCAATGCGCTCCAGAGCTTAACTATTCTCTGAGTGAAAAAACATTTCCTCCTATTGGTTTTAAAAGTATTTCCCTGTAACTTCATCGCATGTCCCCTGGTCTTTGTCATTTTTAACTGTTGATTTCTATGGCCTTAAATAATGATCCGCGCAGTGTGCAAGTTAAGGGCACGCAGAAGAACTATAAATCTATTAAGCATTATGTTCGTCTGTGCCGTTATGCTTTCAAAATCTTTGGGAAATCTGTCGACCAGCGAGAAAATTGAGATCTGAAGGAGGGATGCGATTGATTAGCCTGAAGGAAGACGGAGTTCATTATGTTAGATCAAAGGTGGCTATGTTTCCCACAGCTGGAACAAAATCGTGGAACTCTCTTCCTGGAGCTTTGAGATTATGTAAGGATCGCATGACCTTTACGAAACGGCTAAAAACTCAACTATTTGTAAATGCTTTTCTGTAATATCTAACGGGAGAATACTCCCAGTTTGGGCGGCTCCTGGTTTCAATGTTAGAGAGAGGTTGAGAAGGGAGGTTCTAAATTTGAGATAGTCGCTGTGAAACATAAATATTACTGTTTTTACACGTCAGACAGCGTCCTGAATGCTTTGTGCGGGACGGGGTAAAACGTGGACCTAACGGACCTTGCGGATCTAAACCCGCACGTCCTTAAAAATCTGAGGTCCGTGACGCTTGTAGTTAGTTTCTGGCTCTGACAGACCTCGGTGACAATTTAGCGCTGACGGATCCGTCTCAGCATAGGGAGGGGAAAGTATTAGGATCCGTCAGCGCTGTCCGCCTTATATTTGGCCTGAAAAAATGGGAACATGTCACCCCTTTTTACCACAAACTTCATTGGCTGCCATTGGAATCCAGAGTCCTATTTAAATTCACCTGTTTCTGCTACAAAACAGTATTCGGTCTAGCCCCAAACTACATCAACCCACACTTCTTCCTGAATCACAGAAACAAGAACTCCCACAGAATCCTGCTATTCGCCTTCCCCTCCCTAAAACTCTGTCACTCCAATAAATTCCTCGACAAAACCTTCGCCTTCCAGGCCGCCAAACTAAACCCATGGATAGCCCAATTAATCCTCGAGGCTCCCACCTACCTCAGTTTTAGAAAATTACTCAAAAAACACCTCTTCCAACGCCAGGAAACTTAATTGCCCCCTCCTCAAAGAACCCCATCCTCCCCCCTCCCCCTTTATTACGCCCTCCCCCACCCCCTCGATCCACTCTATCCTGCTCCCCAACTTCATCTACTTCGTTGCCTGCATCCCTGTTCAATTTAATACTTAACTCTATGTAAATCTGTTCAATTAATACTTAACTGCATGTAACTATGTTTAAATTAATGTGAACCGCCTAGAATTCACTGGGTATGGCGGTATACAAGAATAAAGTTATTATTATTATTATTATTACAATGCCACTGAGGTCTGTCAGAGCCAGAGACTAGTGCTGGAGCGGCTCTAAAACGAATCCTTTAAACTGCAGCCCCAGGGGCTCTGACAGACCTCGATGACATTGTAGCGCTGACGGATCCTAATACTTTTCCCTCCCTATGCTGAGACGAAATCCGGCAGCGCTAAATTGTTATCGAGGTCTGTCAGAGCCAGAAACTATCTACAAGTGGCACGGACCTCGGATTTTTAAGGACGTGCGGGTTTAGATCCGCGAGGTCCGTGAGGTCCGTGTTTTACACCTTCCCTTCTGTGCTGCTCCGACGCTCATAGGAACTCTATGAGTGTCAGAGCAGCGCAGAGTATTCAGTGTGCTGGCCAGCGCTAAAAACCTCTTGCGCGGTTTTGTAAAAAGGGGAGGGGGGAGTGCTATTTGTTTGCTATTTGCATAATAGAGGAGTTTTATTGTGCTAACAAATGAGAACATTAGAGCCTGTTAATATTTTTATAACAAGGTCTTGGTTTACTGCCAATAGACTCAAAGCGAATGTGGAGAAGACACAGATTTCATTCCTGTTAAATCAGTAAAAATCTGCAGAGTTACCTAAGCTCAGTGAAATTTGATGACACCGAGGTGACGATCTCTTCAGAATGTAAATATCTTGGAGTTATATTAGATTCTAAGGGCTCCTTTTACAAAGACACGTTAGCGATCCCCATGTGGCAAATGCAACATAGCCCTTTCAATTCCCATGGACTGCGTCCCATTTGACGCACTGAGACCGACTACCGTGGCTTTGTAAAGGGACCCTAACTTGTTATTTAAATTGCAAATAAAGTTTGCCATTCACAATGCCGTTTGTAGACTGAGATTATTGTGATGCCTGAAGAAATTGTTATCTGAAGCTAATTTTCGTAGTGTTGCAAGCTATGATTTTATTGATTTGGGATTATTGTGATTTATTTGGAGGCCACATTACAGTAAAGAGGTGCGCAGAATTGAATCGGTTCAGCGGACGGCCACCAGGATGATCTCGGGGCTCAAGGGTCTCTCGTACGAAGAGAGACTGAACAAATTGCAGCTCTACACTTGAGGAACGTAGGGAGAGGGGAGACATGATCGAAACATTTAAGTACCTCACGGGACGTGTCGAAGTGGAAGATGATATTTTCTTTCTCAAGGGACCCTCGGCCACAAGAGGGCACCCGCTCAAACTCAGGGGCGGAAAATTTCATGGTGACACCAGAAAGTATTTCTTCGCAGAGAGAGTGGTTGATCATTGGAACAAGCTTCCAGTGCAGGTGATCGAGGCAGACAGCGTGCCAGACTTTAAGAATAAATGGGAGGGTCAAGATAAGGAAATTGGGTCATTAGGGCATAGACAGGGGGTGGGTAAGCAGAGTGGGCAGACTTGATGGGCTGTAGCCCTTTTCTGCCGTCATCTTCTATGTTTCTATGTTTCTATGATGGGTCATTTGGCCTTTATCTGCCATCATGTATCTATAATCAGAAAGTTCTATGACATCACAATGCAGGTGTAAAGAGCCTTAGCCTATGGGAAGAGGAGATGCAAATGTTAAGAGCCTTAGCCAATAGGGAGAGGAGGAGAGAGTGGCTGCTGCAGACACCAGAAAGTATTTCTTCACAGAGAGAGTGGTTGATCATTGGAACAAGCTTCCAGTACAGGTGATCGAGGCAGACAGCGTGCCAGACTTTAAGAATAAATGGGATACCCATGTGGGATCCCTACGAGGGTCAAGATAAGGAAATTGGGTCATTAGGGCATAGACAGGGGGTGGGTAAGCAGAGTGGGCAGACTTGATGGGCTGTAGCCCTTTTCTGCCGTCATCTTCTATGTTTCATCTTCTATGTTTCTATGTTACTTCACTTGGGCCTTTCAAAAGCTGTGATTCATTCACTACAGATGGTTCAAAATTCAGCCGTGAGACTGTTGTTGGGTCTGTCAAAAGCTGATCATATTTCCTTGGCATTGGCAGAGTTACATTGGTTTCCAGTCTACTGGCATGTTAGGTTTAAGGTGCTTACTATGAATTTCTGAGTAATGTGCTTGCATTATCGTTAAAGCTCTATCGACTTAATCGTAGTTTACAATCATCTGAGAAATTATTGCTTGATGTTATCCTGTAAATGAATCGTGCTGCCATGCTTCAGTTTGAAGGGTGCTCAGATCTGGACTAGTTTATCAATCAATTTACGAATGATGACATCATGACCTCAGTTTAGAAAACAATTAATATCATTACTTTTTTCACAGGCAATTTTTAGATTAAAGGTATTTGGTGGTTTATTCTTTGCATGATGATTATTTTATGATAAGTTTTCATTTATATTTAAGACGTTTGAGGCTACCTTTGAAGACCAAGGACCTCTTATCTGGAACAAACTGCCAACATATCTAAGACAACCAGGGCAGGATTAACCAATAGGCCAAATAGGCACGTGCCTAGGGCCCGAAATGGTCAGTGGGGCCTGATGAAGGAGGGCATCGACATTGTTTTTTCCAAACGGCCCCTCCAGCATCAATCGGCAACAGCGATGGGCCCCCCCCCCCCGATCGGCAACGCAGCCCCCCCCCCCCCCCATCGACGGAAAGTAAGACAAGCAAGCAACGCGGGTAAGAAAGGCAACGGGAACTGTAATTGTGCAAGCGGTGCTGCTTGCCCAAAGCTTCCCTCTGACGCAGCTTCCTGTTGCCGCCTGGGCTCATGGTGGGGTGGGGCGGGGCAGGGGGCCCAGTGTACTTGTGTGCCTAGGAGCCCTCGATGAATTAATCCTGCCCTGAAGACAACCCACTACTTACACTGACTTCCGGAAGAAACTAAAGACATATTTCTTTTCTCTATAGCCAACCCCCTATCGTTCACCTCTTCCCTTTAACAAGAATATCTGACTTATAAAATGCAACTTCAAGAACTTGGGGCTAGTGTTTTTAGTGCATGCATCGGATTAGCGCGCGCTATAGTGCGCACTACCCGAAAAACTACCGCCTGCTATTCGCGCGTTAAGGCCCTAACGCACCTTTGTAAAAGGAGCCCTTGGCCCAACTCATATTGCATAGATTCCTTGTAGAGAATTACAGGATAAAAAAAAAATATTTGCCTTATTTCGTGTATTGTCCTGAGATTATTCGCTCCTTTTACGAAGCCGCGTTAGCGGTTTAACGCTCGTAATAGCGCGCGCTAAACTGCCAGACGCGCTAGCCGCTACCGCCTCCTCTTGAGCAGGCGGTAATTTTTCGGCCAGCGTGCGATTAAAAGTCGCGCGTGCTAAAGCCGCTCACGTGGCTTCGTAGAAGAAGCCCTATGCATGTTAAACTTGTACCCTGCCTGCTGAAATGATTTTGGAAATATCTTAAATAAGCCCCCTCCTTTACAAAGCTGCGCTAGCATTTTTAGTGCTGGCCACGACGGTAACAGCTCGGATGCTCAAAGGAATTCTGAGCGTCGGAGCTGTTAACGCAGCGACCGGCGCTAAAATCGCTAGTGAGTCTTACTTTTCATGACCACATAAGTTCAGTTGTAAAAACTTGTTTCTTTAAATTACGTATCATCCGGTCACTCAGTTCTATTCTAAATACCGGCTCGATTGAAATCCTTATTCACTCATTAGTTATCTCTCACTTGGATTACTGCAATTCACTATTAAATGGACTTCCCCAAAAAGAACTTCGTCGTCTGCAACTTGTACAAAATACCGCTATCAAACTCATTTACAAAATAGGTAAGTTCGAACACGTTACCCCGCTTCTCAAAGAGGCTCACTGGCTTCCAGTCACACACCGTATAATTTATAAAATCATACTGCTCTCTTTTAAAATCAAACTTTCACACTTGCCTTTATTTCTCGACAAATTATTAATACCTCAAAGTTCTCCCCGTTCCTTACGATCTACTGACCAAAAACTTCTTTTCATTCCTTCCTTAAAAGAATCCTACTATACAAGGAAAACTAATTTTGCTATAACAGCCCCCACACTATGGAATTCTCTCCCTCAATCTCTCCGGAACGAAATTCACTTACCTAAATTTAAAACTAATCTTAAAACTTTTCTATTTCAGGATGTCTTTGACAAATCCTAATTTTTTTTCTTTATCTATTTATATGCTCATCTTTTTCCCTAACAGCTCTCTTTTATTTCAGCGCATATCATTTACACCATGTACCCTTATCCTTCATGTCCTATCCCTTCCCTCTATCTCATTTCTTCTAATATTATGTAACTTTTCCCTCCTTCCCATCTATCCTCACAGTCATGTTTGTTAGTGTATGTCTAATGTGTTTTCTCTAACTCTTCTAATACACCAATATCTAGTTTTTACTCTCCTATTTTAAAATTTTTTATTGTTAACCGGTCAGATATTTGTTTTATGATCGGGATATTAAAAATCAATAAACTTGAAACTTGAGAAGGTAAATAAATAAGAAAGCTTAAGAACATAAGAACATAACATAAGCAATGCCTCTGCTGGGTCAGACCTGAGGTCCACCTTGCCCAGCAGTCCGCTCACGCGGCGGCCCAACAGGTCCAGGACCTGAGCAGTAATCCTCTATTTATACCCTTCTATTCCCTTTTCCAGCAGGAAAATGTCCAATCCTCTCTTAAATCCCAGTACTGTAGTCTGCCCTCTAACGTCCTCTGGAAGCGCATTCCAAGTGTCCACCACACGTTGGGTAAAGAAGAACTTCCTGGCATTTGTATTGAATCTGTCCCCTTTCAACTTTTCCGAATGCCCTCTTGTTCTTTTATTTTTAGAAAGTTTGATTTTAATTTTCCTTCATCCAGCCGAGTTCCTGCCAAAAAGGCTGTCAACTGGAATGGTTCAAAGAATACATATTTCTTCATATGGTATTGTATTACACATTTACAAGGGTGTCGAAGGAAAAAAGTCCCACCAAGAGATGTAACCCCTGGCTTCATCAAAAGAAACTCTCGCCTTCTCCTCTGGGTTTCCCGTGCCAAGTCTGGAAACATTAATATTTTTTGTCCAAGAAATTCTTTCATTTTATTTCTAAAGAACAATCTAAGCAACCAGTTTTTATCTGGAGCAAGAGCCACAGTAAGAAGCAAAGTGAAGTGCATTTGAATAATGATATCCTTTCTCAGCCAGGGGATCTTGTTTTCCTAATATTTGAATTGATAGTTGTTAGCGGTTGTTAGCATTTGTTAATATGTCCGCCTTATCCTTCTTGGATCTAATGTTGAGGACTTGAGCTGAATTTAAGCTAAATATTTATTTTATTTGAGTTGATTATTATGTATTTTACCTTTGAGTATTATTTTCTTGCTTTTCTTCAACTTTCTGTACAAGTGGATACTTGATTTATAACATGTAAAAATTTGATAAATAAATAATTTAAAAAAAAAAAAAAAAAGAAAGTTTGAAGCTTGTTATATGACGTCCTTTTTCTCCTCTTTTTTGGGGGGAACTTTGTGACAGTGGTATGCAGAACTAACATTGAAGACGGGAACAAGGAATTTTGATGGTCCTGAAGGTTAGGAGTATCAAAGTTTCCCCAGCAAACCCACCTAGCGTGTGCCACCCCAAATCTTTTAAACTAGGGGCTCCTTTTATCAAGGCGCGGTAGGGGGGGGGTTTAACGCGCGTTATACCGCACGTTATACTGCCTGCCATGCTGGTCACTAACGCCTCCATTGACGAGGCGTTAGTGTTTTGGCTTGCCGCGGGGGTTAGCGCGTGATGAAATGTCCGACGCGCTAACCCCCATAGCGCGCCTTGATAAAAGGTAGCACGAATGCTTTTTTTTTCTGTACACACAGCACCTATTCATAGATGCCTTTTTTTAGTTACTCCAGTTAAAACTGATGACTTATCTATGATCTCTGTTATCCATATTATGGTATTTTCCTGAGGATTGTATATTGTATATTCATTTTACTATGTGTGTATTTTATCATGTATCTGTTTTTATTTTGTCTTTAATATTGTGTATGTAGTAACAAAATTAAATGAAAAATTGGAATTATTGACTGGGTCAGTTGAATCTATGAAGTTAGAGTATACAGGCCAAGCCAAGCAAATGCAGGTGGATATACAACAATTGCAACAATTCAAATTGGCTTCAATTAAAGATAGCTCCACCATTCATAAGAAACTAAAACAATTTGAAAATTTTAATAGGCGTTTGAACCTCCGCTTTCTAAATTTTCCTCAAACTTCAGGAATGTTACCTATTGATTTGTTGAAAAGATACTTCATTGAGAATTTGGAAATTTCTTCAAACTGTATTCCTCCAGTTAACAAAATTTATTACCTACCAAATAAAAAGATGCCTGACGGAAATGGAAAGGCAAATGGAAATGAGATTGGGAAAAGAAGAGAAGGAGAGACAAATGTGATAGATTTTGCAAATGTGACGGCTTTACTGGAACAAACGATAACATCTGAAATGGACAGAGCAACATTACTAGTATCATTTGTCTTTGAACAGGATGTGAATATGATTATGAAATTGTTTTTCAAAAATTCCCAAAAATTATTTGGGGGACGGAAAATATGGATATATCCTGACGTAGCTAAGACTACACAAGAACGGAGGAAAGAATTTCTTGCAATGCGACAACAGACTATAAATATTGGAGCAACATTTTTATTGGTGTATCCTTGCAAATGCCTGGTTAGGTACTTAGGTGTTAAATATGTTTTTTTCTCTCCTAACCATTTGAAGGAATTTCTAGATGTTAAGCAGATCATTAAGGATTAAGGGATAATAATAGTAATGGGCGCTAGATACATTATGCCTTTCTTCTTTGTAGTATTCCTCTAAATTTCTCTCTAATTTTAGTTTTGGTCACCCCCTGTTTATTGTGGTCTAAGAAGGGGTTTATCACTATGATGATTGTTGTAAAAGTATTATTGTGTTAAAATTTTCTTCCCTGTATTCAATGTAACAAGAATTAATTCTTGTAAAATAAGACTATATAATTATAAATAATAAAAAAAATATTGTGTATGAAACGGTATATACGTTTCTTTTTTTTTTTTTTGTAAATCTTTATTAGTTTTCAGTTATTAGCAGTGCAATGCAGTGAATTTAACCATACACGAATCAAACAAAACCACTTTAAATATGGAAATATTTCGAAAACAAACATTTTCACCCCACCTCCTCCCCTTAACTAATGAAAATAGAACAGTGGTCTCAAACGCAAATCCTTTGCAGGGCCACATTTTGGATCTGTAGGTACTTGGAGGGCCTCAGAAAAAATAGTTAATGTCTTATTAAAGAAATGACAATTTTGCATGAGGTAAAACTCTTTATAGTTTATAAATCTTTCCTTTTGGCCAAGTCTTAATAATAACATTGTCATTTATAGCTAAAGAGACGTATGATCAAGAAACTGTTTTATTTTACTTTTGTGGTTACGAAAAACATACTGAAGGCCTCAAAATAATACCTGGCGGGCCGCGAGTTTGAGACCATTGCTATAGGCTAAGGCTCTTTACACCTGCATTGTGATGTCATAGAACTTTATGGTTATAGAAACATAGTAACACGATGGCCATCCACAGCATCCACTATCTCCTCCTCTCCCTATTGGCTAAGGCTCTTAACATTTTCATTTCCTTTCCTTATTGGCTAAGGCTCTTTACACCTGCATTGTGATGTCATAGAACCTTATGGTTATAGAAACATAGTAACACGATGGCCATCCACAGCATCCACTATCTCCTTCTCTCCCTATTGGCTAAGGCTCTTAACATTTGCATCTCCTCTTCCTATAGGCCAGTGGTCTCCAACTCAAACCCTTTGCAGGGCCACATTTTGGATCTTAGGTACTTGGAGGGCCACAGAAAAAATAGTTAATCTCTTATTAAAGAAATGACAATTTTGCATGAGGTAAAACTCTTTATAGTTTATAAATCTTTCCTTTTGGCCAAGTCTTAATAATAATATTGCAATTTATAGCTAAAGAGACATATGATCAAGAAATTGTTTTATTTTACTTTTGTGATGATAAACATAACGAGGGCCTCAAAATAGTTCCTGGCGGGCCGCAAGTGGCCCCCAGGCCGTGAGTTTGAGACCACTGAAATAGAACCACATGTATAATTTCAATATATTAGATACAATGAATAATAATGTTTTCTCATCTCCCTCCCTCCCACCCTGGACGTGTAAGGAGGTCATATACATTTCTAAAATGAAATAAAAATAAAAGATTGGCAAGATTTTTATTAGTCCACAGAGGTGTTGTAACCCTTGTTCTGATTGGGCAAGAAGCAGTGCATTATGGGAGATTTGCTTCCTGGGAGGAGGTAAAATAGTCCGGTGGTGCAGGAGGGCTGAGGAAATAATACTGGGTTAAGGAGGGGGGATACAACTTGTTGTTACACCCCCTAAATATTTGGAAACAAGTAGTAGTAATGGAAAGAGATAAAGGTGGGGGAGACCAGATGGATGGACAGGTGGAAAGAGGGAGATCTGAAAAAAAGATTAGAGACTTATCTCATGTGGGCACATAACACTTTGGGCTCCTTTTATCAAGGTGCGCTGGCGAGGTTAGCGCGTCGGACGTTTAATCATGCGCTAACCCCTGTGGCAAGGCAAAAAACTAACGCCTCGTCCATGGAGGCATTAGCGACTAGCGCGGCAGGTGGTTTAGCGTGCGGTATTCCATGCGTTAACCCCCCCCCTACCGCGCCTTGATAAAAGGACCCCTTTATTTTCAGAAATATTACATTATTTGTAAAGTCTGAAAGTAAGAGCTGTGGAAAAGATTTGGACATAACAGACGAAGGTTCAAAGTTGTGAGCACTTAAAAGCTGTAGAGAAAGCTCAGGCTGGAGTACGCAGGACTGAACTCTTCTTGCATGGCATCAGTCCCAGGTGCGAAGGATTCCTGCACTGCTGTCACCAGAAACCTCAATTACTGATTGCCCTGCAAAGAAAATAAAAGGCTTGAAATGGACCTGCTATAGAGGCGAATAAAGGGTTGCAGCTTTTAAAGTGGGAAGAAGTCTCTTTTGCTCCTGACGGAAGAGGGAAGGAATTTGAAAACATTCTCTTCTTTTTTTTTTCTTTGTCTCGAGATAAAGGACAAGATTGGGTCTTCTTAGGCAGGGCAGTAGGGTTTGGAGGGAGTGGAATCAGGTGGCTATGAGGGAATTACCTTGCTTGCTCCCAGGAAACAGCTGTAAACAATGCTTTTTGAGAGCAGGAGCAGGAGAGCGATCTGCGCTGCTTTCATGTTGTTCTGGAACGATCCCTGCTCGCCTGAGAGAGAGCAAGAAAGAGAGTCCCATGTGAGCCAAACATAACCAAGCGAAACCAGCATGTGAGGGCCTGTAAGAGGTTCATACAGGGCAGGATTAATTCATCGAGGGACCCTAGGCCTCCAAGTACACTGGGCCCCCTGCCCCGCCCCACCCCACCATGTGCCCAGGCGGAAACAGGAAGCTGCGTCAGAGGGAAGTTTTGGGCAAGCAGCACCACTTGCAGAATTACAGTTCCTGTTGCCTTTCTTACCTGTGTTGCTTGCTTGTCTTACTTTCGTCAAGGGGGGGGGGACGCGTTGCCGATCGGAGTGGGGCACGCGTTGCCGATCGATGCTGGAGGGGCCCATCGCCATTTGGAAAAAACAATGTTGATGCCCTCCTTCATCGGGCCCCCCTGACCATTTCGGGCCCTAGGCACGTGCCTACTGGGCCTATTGGTTAATCCTGCCCTGGGGTCAAGTACCTCACACTCTCGCCCTTCTAGAGCGGCAGAATTAGTCTGTGTGCTCAGTCTCTCGTCTTGCCTGTTTTCTGCCTCTGTCACATCATTAGATTAGATTATTTCAGCAAATTGTAACTCTATCGTTCCCCCCCTTTTCCCCCCCTCCCTTCTTCACATAAGTTCATGTAATCCTTTTTCTTCTTCTCTACCCACTATTTTAAGTTCTTGTAAACCGTGTCGAGCTCCATACTCATGGAGATGATGCGGTATATAAACTTAAGGTTTAGATTAGATTAGATTAGATCTTCTTTTTACCTTAATCTTAGGTCCTTGTCACATTTTAATCTAATATATTTTAATTCTCATAATTTTACACTGATTTGGCATGAAAGACTAATACCCTGTTGTTAGCACTCGTCACCTAGGGCTGCAGCCTCTGCCTATTATAGAATCACGCTTAGCGTCACCTAAGCGTGCTTAGGAGGGGCTCAGCTTCCTAACATTTATGCATCCCTAATTTATTCCAGGGTTTTCTTCACCTAAAGTTAGGTGCTGATATCAGAGCCTAAAAGTATCTAATTCATAAAGAGGTGCCTGACTCGAAAACACGCCCATGATCTCCCCAACCACGCCTGCCTACAGTGTCGGCGCTGTGGGCTAGGCGCCTACTTTTTATAGAATCGTTTTTCGAGTTAGGCACCTAACTTTCCATTAAGTCCAATTAAAGCTGATTCTGAAGTGATGAGTGCCAATATCAGCACTCATTATTAAGTTAGGCCCCTATATTGGCGCCTACCTTTAGGCGACCTTTAAAGAATCAGGGTCATAATTAGAGAATGACATGGGGACAAATTTTTCCCCTTCACCGCGGGAACTCATTTTCTCGTCTCAACCCCGTGAGTTCTTTTCCTGTCCCTGCCCCATTCCTGCAAGCTCCGTCCTCATCTGCACAAGCCTCAAACACTAAAATCATAAGTAACAACATTCTAGAGCTCAGATTGTGATGTCATAATGCCTCATTCCACCAATGCCTAAGCTCTGTCCTCATCTGCACAAGCCTCAAACACTTTAACATCATAAGCAGCAACATTCTAGAACTCAGATTGTGATGTCATAATGCCTCATTCCACCAATGCCTAAGCTCTGTCCTCATCTGCACAAGCCTCAAACACTTTAACATCATAAGCAGCAACATTCTAGAACTCAGATTGTGATGTCATAATGCCTCATTCCACCAATGCCTAAGCTCCGTCCTCATCTGCACAAGCCTCAAACACTTTAACATCATAAGTAGCAACATTCTAGAGCTCAGATTGTGATATCATAATGCCTCATTCCACCAATGCCTAAGCTCCGTCCTCATCTGCACAAGCCTCAAACACTTTAACATCATAAGTATCAATGTTCTAGAGCTCAGCTTGTGATGTCATAATGCCTCATTCCACCAATGCCTAAGCTCTGTCCTCATCTACACAAGTCTCAAACACTTTAAAATCATAAGTGTTCAAGGCTTGTACAGTTAAGGCAGAGCCTACAGGAATGGGGCAGGGATAGGGACAGCAACAAAACATGTGGGGACAGGATGGGAAAATTGTGTTCCTGCGGGGACAGGGAAAAATTTGTCCCCGTGTCATTCTCTAGCCATAATGAGTCCTTTGACCAAGGCCCCTAGGAGTCAAATATGGATGTACCGGCATCCACTGTATTGAGAACCTCTTCTGTACAATAAGGGCAAAGCTGTACAATAAAGGAAAGTTTGAAAAGCTCTCTAGATCCATGCATATACAGTGGTGCCTCGCATAACGAACGCCTCGCACAGCGAACGCTGCGCACAACGAACTTCATGTCTTGCTTCCTACAACGAACTTCGTTTCACACAACGAAGTCGCCCGAGCTGCATCCTTCCGCGCAGGCACTGCGCTTAACTGCCCTCTCTCCGCCTGGCTCCCTGTGCAGTGGCGGACCGTCGGCTCGCAGGGGCCCGGCGCCTACTGCTGATGCGTTGGGGGGGGGGGCGGAGCTACTCTCGCCGCTTCCCCGATGCTAGAAAAAAAAAAAAATGAACAGTTAAGTCCCAGTTTTTGCCGCTGAGACTCTGCCCTCTCTCACTGTAAAATTAGACTCTACTTAGTCTGTCTTTAAATTTAAAAAATGTGTGTTGTTTTAAAAAACAATTATGTTTTTAGATGTATCTAAATAAAAATAATAACAAAAAATTTATCTTTTTTTATGTCATCTTAGCATATTTTATGCTACAGAACGAATTATTTTTTTTAACATGTATTGTTATGGGAAAACGCGTTTCACATAACGAACTTTTCGCATAACAAACTTGCTCCTGGAACCAATTAAGTTCGTTGTGTGAGGCACCACTGTACATAATTTCTCCTTATGTGCCAATAATCTTTTAAAATCACACCATTCCTTCACCTTTAGGGGCAGTGTGGGTCTTGGAGCGTCAGGGTTTCTCTGTGTACTTATCTCTGGGGTTTCAGATGTCTCTTCTCTTGTGCTGTGTCAGTCTTGGAATGTCAGGCTGTCACTTCTAAGGTGCTGTGGTAGTCTTGGAGTGTCAAGGTGTCTGTAGAAGCAGCGCTTGTCTCTAGTTTGAGATGTCTCTACTCTTAGGTGCAGTGTCAGTCTTGAAGTGTCAGGGTGTCACTGTGTATATAAGCTGCATTTGTCTAGGATTTGAGATGTCTCTTCTCTTAGGTGCAGTGCCATTCTCAAAGAGTCTCTGTGTATACGAGAGCCAAATTTGCCTCTCAGATTTGAGATGTCTCTTCTCGTAGGTACTGTGTTAAGCACTGTGTCCTGATGGCTTTGCCCTGAGGTTCCTCCCTAAAGGTGACCTTGTAAGGTCAGTGGAAGGGTATTGGTTACCCTAGTCCAGTGGTCTCCAACTCAAACCCTTTGCAGGGCCACATTTTGGATTTGGTGGTACTTGGAGGGCCTCAGAAAAAAAATAGTTAATGTCTTATTAAAGAAATGACAATTTTGCATGAGGTAAAACTCTTTATAGTGTATAAATATTTCCTTTTGGCTAAGTCTTAATAATAATATTGTCATTTATAGCTAAAGAGACATATAATCAAGAAATGGTTTTATTTTACTTTTGTGATTATGATAAACATACCAAGGGCCTCAAAATAGTTACCTGGTGGACCGCATGTGGCACCCGGGCCGTGGGTTTGAGACCACTGACCTAGCAGTAGCTGAACTACAATCTTGTACTCCATTTCAATTTCAGATCTCTAGTCTCTCCCCCCTCTCCAAGACCTGATGCTTTTAAATATTGTGTGTTGTTGTGTGCAGGCGTACCGCACTTTTGCACAAATAATAAAGGTGGTTTCCAAAAGTAATTTCTCTAGGTAAATGGGCTTTTGAGAACTGCCCACATTTCCTGTCGGCGAAAATACACATCACTGACTCTTTGAAATTGTGGGGCTACCATTTTCAATTATTTTGTTTTGATTGCAATTGTTGTTTGCTGTCCCATAGAAACCCCTGCTCTAGACAACCACCTAGCCTGGGCTAATGGATGGGCTGGCCCTGCGTCCTTACCTTGTATTCTCAGGGGCTCCACTATGGGCGGTGAGGACATGTGTTTCACCTCACATGAGTATGTGCTACCCTGGTACCATTCTGCCTTGGAGATCCGGAGTCTGCTGCTCATACTGTATAGGTCATTGTGCACCTTCCTTGGTAGGTCAGTGGCCACAGCCTCGGGGCTGACCAGCTGGCTGCCTTGCCTCCAGCTCACTTCCACATACCCTGGGTAGAAGTTTTGGATCAGACAGATCAAAGTGGCTTTATGGTGCTCTGTGATCTCGCTGCAGGAGGGTTGGAAGACATTGACAGAGGGAGAAGCAACCTCATCCCTATCTGAACCCAAGAGAAAGTGAAACAGAAAGAAGCATTTAAGGGTGCATCAGGTAACATCATGTTTCTTCAGATACAGATATACAGTGTTCCCCCGCGAATTTGCGATTCGTGAATCGCGGACTCACTAATTTACGGTATTCTCCGACCGCCTCTTCCTGTACTAAATTCAGGTTACACCAATCAGCAACAAGGAAGAGGCGGTCGGAGCATACCGAGAGTGGTTTTGCACCCGCTGGCGCCCCAGCTGCCCTCTCCTGCCTATAAAAACCATATTCGTGGTTTTTCAAAATTTGCGGGGGTACCTGGAATGGGAGTTCTGGGATGAAGAGCCGTGCACACTGTCCTCTGCTCTGCTCCTACTGTTTTTCAAAGGTTTAAAAAAAATCTATCGGCCTAAAATCCAAGTTTCCAAGTTTATTATTTTCTTGATATACCATCTATCAAAAAATATCTAGGCGGTTTACTGTCAATAAAATAAATTTAAAAGCAAATGCTAAAAAGTGGGGGGGGGGGGAGAGGGGAAAGCCCATCACAAAAGTTTAGTGAGGGGAGGGGGGTTACATAACTTAAGACTTAAGGGGGAGGGAGGTACAAGAGGTGGCCAAAAATACATTGCGATAAAAAAGGAGAGGGGAGGATAGAACATGAAGGGTTAGTTCGCCTCTAGAGAGGCATTTGGCGTTGAGAACCGGAAGTGAAAATTATTTCAGGGAAGGCAGGCGGGATTACGTTCAGAGGGCAGGCTGCCAATCTCCCATATTAAAATTGGTTGCGGCGATGTTGTCGGTAGCGGTGAATGCACAGCCAGGAATCTTGCGTTTCTGTTCTGCTAGGATGAATTTTAAGAAAATGTTAAATGTTTGTTAATGCTTTCTTGTGTTGAGATTATCTAATCTAATCCTTAGGTTTGTATACCGCATCATCTCCACGTTCGTAGAGCTCGACGCGGTTTACAGTAGGAGAAATGGGAAGGAACTACAACAGAGGGTTAGAGGTAGAAGTGTGAAGAAAATTTAGAGGACTTGGGATGCCAAGATATAAGAGTTTCCTTGATTCCTAAGTTGGAGGGAGACTTACATTTTTTGAGAAAAGCCAGGTTTTCAGATGTTTGCGGAAAACTTGGAGAGAGCTCAAGTTCCGAAGAGGGGAGGTAAGGTTGTTCCAGAGCTCAGTGATTTTGAAGTGGAGGGATGTCCCTAGCTTTCCTGTGTGGGAAATGCCTTTTAGCGAGGGGAAGGATAGATTATATATTTAGAATGATCTTAAATTGTCTTCTGACCTGCTGATTGTTTTTTAAAGTATGGTAATTTGTAATATGCATGTTATTATGTAAACCGTATAGGTAATATACGGTATATAAATTTTTAAATAAATAAATTACCCCCTCCTTTACTAACGCGTAGCGTGGGTTTTAGCGCCAGCAGCGGTGGTAACTGCTCCGACGCTCATAGGAGCAGTTACTGTCAGAGCAGTTACTGTCGCTGCCAGCGCTAAAACCTGCGCTATGCATTAACAAAGGAGGGGGTAGGTCCCCTTTTACAAAACCGCGCTAGCGTTTTTTTAATGCCGGGAGCCGCGCTGAATGCT
The DNA here is from genome assembly GCF_902459505.1 of Geotrypetes seraphini. NCBI lineage: Eukaryota > Metazoa > Chordata > Amphibia > Gymnophiona > Dermophiidae > Geotrypetes > Geotrypetes seraphini. The sequence continues at coordinate 58,466,961 of NC_047097.1, read as the reverse complement.
GCGCGCAGCTCCTGATGCTCATAGAGTTCCTAGGAGTGTCGGGAGCAGTGCACAGCATTCAGTGTGGCTTCCGGCGTTAAAAACCGCTAGTGCGGTTTCATAAAGGGGGGGGGTAAGTGCTTTGAAAATGAGCCCCATAATGTAATTAAAACATAAAACGCAGGTCCTAAGCCTGAATTTCACTGAAAATCCAGAATCAGGACTTGCTAAAGTCTGGAGAAACTAAGGCAACGTGGACAGTCCCCCTGCTCCCCCTTCAAACGCTTTTAGAGAACGTAAACATCATCTTTTTAAAAGTGGAAACATTTTCCCCATCTGAATGCCCTATTTTTTGATGAGAGGTCAGGAGGCCGTCTGGCTGGATTGAGCAAAACAAGACGGGCAGGTTCGGGAAAGAAAACGGAAACCTATAAATACAGCCCATAAGAAACAGAAATAAAACATCCAGGGTGGGGAGAAAAGATCTTTTTACAACTTCATTTCTTACATTTCCTGTAGTTAATATCAGGGGCTGCTGGAAAGTTCTCAGCCCAATCAAGAAGAGAATAATGTGGAGCCATGAAACTTACGGGATATTCCACACTTTTCTTGACACTTAAAATTTTATGCAAACGCTTATAATTTTATTTCAAAGCGAATTCCATTTATGATAAAATCAGGGGTAACAAAAACACATAGTTATACTTACAAGGACAAATTCTGAGGACAAACATACAGACACAGGAGGAAAAAGGGTAGAACTACAATATTTTAGAAAAAGGCGACATTGAAGGGTAAGAAAGAAAGAGTAGATCATTTGAAATAAAATAATGGAAAGGTAATCTGGGCTAATGTTATCTGTGAAAGAAGGTTTTAATTTTTGAAGGCATCTTTGTAAAGAAAGGTTTTCAATGAATTTTTAAACCTGTCTAGAATAGGTTCATCTCTAATGGGAGTGAGTTCCACAACTGTGGTGGGATGGCCAAAAATATCTTGGACATCTTGTGCCAATAATCTTTAGGGAGGGTACAGAAAGTAGATTTTGATTGGTCGAACGCAGGGATCTGGAAAGAGTGTGTGGTATCAATAGTCTAGGAAGATAGGAAGATTTGACTGATGGATCTTGAATGATAATAGTGCAATTTTATAGGAGATACGATGGGGTATTGGCAGCCAGTGCGCATTTTTTAGGAGCGGCGTTACGTGATCATATATTTTTTTTAAATTATGATTTTTATTGCAGCATTTTGGATTAATTGTAGTCTCCTTAATTGTTTTTGAGTGACGCCCTTTAATAATGAATTACAGTAATCAAGTTTTGAAATAATGAGGGAATGAATTAACAGTCAGCGGGTCCAATGACCTGATTATGTGTAATTTGTAGAAGCAGTTTTTAAAAACTATATGGCTTATATAATTTGGGCTTGTTAGGCCCTCTTCTTTCAAAGTGCAATAGCAGTTTTTAGCGCGGGGAGACGCTCGTAGGAACTCAATGAGGGTCAGGAGCAGCGTGGCTCCCAGCGCTAAATGTTGATGCTCTCCTTCATCGGGCCCCCCTGACCATTTCGGGCCCTAGGCCTATTGGTCAATCCTGCTCTGCCCAGAGTGCTAAATGTGGTGCTCCGATGCTCATAGAATTTCTGAGTGTTGGAGCAGCATTGGAGCATTTAGAGCTTCAAGCTGCAGTAGAAAACTCTACCGTGGCTTAGTAAAATCCCTAATGCAGATCCTCCAGGTCCTTTTTCTCAGTATGGATCCAGAGTCCAAAATGGTATCACTTTATAAGGGGGAGGGAAGTGTTCGCAATGCCGATCAAAGAAAAATGGAGCAGAAGACAATCTAAGGCTTGGCTTCATGGTGTATGTGTATTTCCCTAATCTGACCACTCAGCATATCTGACGGACCCCCATGGCTCCCCACCCCACACACTTTCCTGGCATCTGATTCAGTGAAAGGGCAGTACACTTCTCCCTCCGTATTCACTGTGATAGGGGGATTAACAGAACTGCAAATACAGAAAAACTATGAATAACTTTTTTCATATGTTATTCGCTGTTTTCTATTAAAAACCATTGTGAATATAGTGAAACCGGGAATAATATGATGGGAGACCTGGCCTGTTCCTGAAGGAGAGGCAAAACACGGTGAAGAAAGTGCTGGGAATTTTTTTAAGTACCTTCTTACTTCTCATTTATAATCTTAATGTATATTTTCTTCAAACCGCTTAGAACCTAACGGATGTAGCGGTATATAAGAAATAAATTACATTACATTACATTACAATTTTCTCTGTAAACGCTTGGAATCAGCGATTTCTCTATGCAAGCTGATGTAATTTTTTTTTTTTGGGGGGGGGAGGAGCCAGCAAGCTAAAAACCGTGAATAATCGAAACTGCGAATAATGAAACCGCGAATATGGAGGGAGAAGTGTACCTTCCTCTGTTTGGCTTTACTGTTGAGACTCTTCCAAGTTTCATTAAAAATTTGATAAAACGCTTATATGATTTCTAAGCAATTTACATTAAAATAAATGATACATATAAACAATACTTATGTTAATACTGACTTACAAGAGACACCAGGAAAAAATAGGGAGAACTACAATTTTTAAAAGCAAAGAGACATTCAAAGGAAACACATTAAGGGAGCGAAGGATTTTTAGCCCTTATAAGGCTCTTCTTTCACTGCGGCACTTGAAATACACACTTTTTATGCAATCTCAATGGGTTCCATGTTATACAACTTTTCAATCATCCGACAATGGGCCGGTTCTGTTTATGTCAGATAATTGAGACTCTGCTAAATATAACAAAGTTTAGAAGTTAAAAGTATGATTTTTATTGGGGCAATATCTGCGCTTAGATTTACAATATTTCCCACATATTATGACAATAATGAACCTCTCTCCCTAAGCCAGGGTATGCGGAATATGATCTCAGTACCTCAAATTTACTGCTACGGCTTTTCAGAGAGCTTATGGGATAATTGATATTTGGGTAATCATGATTGTTAAATTTAATTGTCAAAATCTTGGGTGGAAGGGGCCTGAGAGATAACACTGAAAATGCAAAACCACAGTTTTGTCTGGGGCACCTCACACTCTTGTATCAGCCCCACTGACTGCACTGGAAGCAGAGAGAGAGAGAGCAGAGGGTTTAACTGGGAGATGTGGTTGGAGTATTTTCATTGTCTGAATACTTGAGTAATGACTGTGGTAGTGCAACAATTTTTGCTTATGTTTGGAAGGGAAACTTGGCTTTTCAGATTGTGTATTTATGCATTTCTCTTGTGTGTGTATGTGAGTCTGTATATTTTTCTGTGAATCCTTATAACTTGAGTTTGGTGGTCAGGCCAAATTTTCAGGACATGTTGTGTGTATATAAAGGTTCTCATTAATGGTTATTTTTGCATCCTTGCATAGACCAAGACTGGAGACCCCTGACTGTGCATAACACAGGAAATGGAATCCATTAATTCTTGTATATATCATCATAGCACTTTCATAAATCCCTCCTTCTCCCTCACCAGGATGGCTCTCTATCATTATTTACTATCTGATGGGTTGATTGGATTTGGATCCGGGTTCCCTGCTGAACTGGTTGCTGCACACAAAACACACAGGGTCTCACCTGTGACGATCAATCGGGTCCCGTTGGAGAAGTAAGCAGGGGCACAGTGTGAGCAACACATGGCATCACATCACAGAAACCTCAGACCACTCCGCCACCTACCAGCTTCCTCCGGTGGGCACTTCCTCTCAGATTCTGGATGCCACCCGGGTTTGAGGTACAAGTGGAGAGGTCCTTAAGCTTCAGAAATGCCTCCACCCTGTCTGAACTGGGCACAACCTTCAGACGACCTGCCCTTTCCTGCGCTCTGCATTCCTGTATTCTTGGCATTGGCTGTAGCACTGTGGCTGCTGTATTGAACACAGTGACATGAGCTGTGTCAAAAACATATTTTCTCACTCTGTAGCTCAAGCACTTTGGCCTCTCTCCCTCCCAGGTGCTCAGATACCTCCTCCCGGGTTGGCTCTTCCCCTCTTCCCCCCTCCCCTCTCCACCCAGTGCCTTTCTGATACTGCTGATAAATTCTCCCCCCAAAATCAATCTTCTGTAAACCAAGGAGCAGTTCAAGGGCCAGGAACCTTTCTGTTCTGTCTCTGCCTCCCCCTTTCCTTTGTTAAGGCTTCCAACTCAACCAGTTTCCTACAATAAAAAAAACATATGAAGAAGATGGGGGAGGAAATCCCCCCTTTCATGTCTCATACATGAGAAACACGTCACCTCTGTGTATCAGCGAATGAAGTCCAACCATATGGGGTTATCACATTTCATTTTATAGTCATTTTTTAATAGGCCATGACTGAGCCAGAGAGTTGTTTCCACCCCCCCAAAAATATCCCTTGTTTTGTCCTCTGATTTAGCATCCATTTGTCACTTTTAAAATATAGTTCTCCTAGGAATGTGTTGATGTCTGCAGTGATCCTTTCATCAGTGGATCTGTTATAACAGTTTTTCTGTAAGACTCTTACAGTATCTCAGGAGCCTCTTCTGCTTTTTTTCCTGTTCATCTCCCAGTGGTTCATATTTGCATACAAGTAAAGGGGGTTTATAATCTCCTTTCCTCCTATCACTGGAGACCCACTGTTTCTGTAAAGGCGCTTCCTCTGACTCTATCATTGTGGCTCCCTGTATAACCACAGCAAGTTACAGCTTTACAAAAACCCTGCAGGAGGGTAGGCAAAGCAGAGCAGACTGGCAGAGACCAAATGCTCAAACCCAAGCTTCCAGTTGCACATATGTTGTCTGTCTTGGCCACATTGGCTGGATGCATCTGATTCTGCAAATCTGATTAGCCAGTTTCTTCCCTACTTGGACGTATATTCCAGCGGATCTGGGAGCCTTTTTGGAACACCCTGACCCCAAGGGCTTGTAGTCGCTTATTGAACTGTTGATCTATTGCTCTATTGTCTGGGGCTGCTGTTTGCACCTTTTGCTTTCTTTGGGATTTTTTTGTATTTCCAACCTGTTTGGTATCTTGGGGTGGACTTGAAGGAGGACTGGGGGTGGAGGGGATTGAGGGGTGTGCACTGGGGTGGGAATTGATTAGTGTTGTTTACTCATGTGCTTGTCTTCCCTGTTGGAATGTATTCTCTTTTCTTGTTCCTAGTCTGCTCCTTTTGGGGCGCATGGTCATAGGACTCTTTCAGGGAATTTGGCGTTGGGGTAGGGGTTGCAGGGGTGATCTGATGAGGGGGGGATTTTTCTTCTGATGATAATAATGTGAGCTTGTTCTGTATTTTGTTGTACCTTTGTTTTTCTACTTGTTGAACTCAATAAAATACATTTAACCATAAATAAGTGACGGAGAAAGAAGAGGTAGTGTTTATATATTTCTTATAATTTTTTTATTTTTTTTTTAACAACCTTAACTGGTTCCAGAATAAGTTGCAGTAAAAATAAACCCCAATTGATAATTACTAATTAAAAAATTTGTTAAAACATGCTGGCATTGTAATCTGGAAGCAGGGACTCTAGATCATTTACTTTATTTTTGTCCCTGTATTATGGCCTTTTGGAAATCAATTTGGTCCCAAATTAATTGTTTATTAGAAAACCATGTAGCTCTATCATATGATACAATTTTATTTGGAACGTCTGAGGAGATTATAACCGGAGACCATGATGAAAAGCTGGTACAACTAGAGGTAAGCAAAGAGGATGTCCTCAGACAGATAGACAGACTGAAGAGCGACAAATCACCGGGCCCAGACAGTATCCATCCAAGGATGCTAAAAGAACTGAGAAACGAAATAGCAGAAATACTTTGCCAAATATGTAACCTCTCCGTAAAAACTGGGGAGATCCCAGCGGACTGGAAAATAGCAAATGTCACGCCCATCTTTAAGAAGGGATCAAGGGGTGACCCTGGAAACTACAGGCCTGTGAGCTTGACCTCGGTTCCGGGAAAGATGATGGAAGCATTGGTTAAGGACACAATCTGCGAACACATAGAAAACAATGGACAACTGAAGGCGAGCCAGCATGGTTTCTGCAAGGGAAGATCATGCCTCACGAACTTGCTGTACTTCTTTGAGGGAATAAACAGCCAGATGGATAAGGGGGAATCCATAGACATCATTTACCTTGACTTCCAAAAAGCCTTCGACAAGGTACCTCACGAACGGCTACTTAAAAAGCTGTGGAACCACGGGGTGCAAGGGGAAATCTACAGATGGATCAAACACTGGTTGGCAGGCAGAAAACAGAGGGTTGGAGTAAAGGGCCAATATTCAGACTGGCAATGGGTCACGAGTGGAGTTCCACAGGGGTCGGTGCTGGGACCTCTCCTGTTCAACATATTTATTAACGACCTGGAGACGGGGACGAAATGTGAGGTTATCAAATTTGCTGATGACACCAAACTCTGCAGCAGGGTTAGAAGCACGGAAGACTGTGAAGACCTGCAAAGGGACCTAATGAGACTGGAAGAATGGGCAAAAAAGTGGCAAATGAGTTTTAACGTAGAGAAATGCAAGGTCATGCATGTAGGGAAAAAGAACCCGATGTTCAGCTACAAAATGGGGGGAATATTGCTAGGGGTGAGCAACCTTGAAAGAGACCTGGGGGTGATGGTAGACACAACATTGAAACCTTCGGCGCAGTGTGCGACAGCCTCAAAGAAAGCAAACAGAATGCTGGGCATCATCAAAAAGGGTATCATAACCAGGACGAAGGAAGTCATCATGCCGCTGTATCGCGCAATGGTGCACCCGCACCTGGAGTACTGTGTCCAGTACTGGTCGCCGTACCTCAAGAAGGACATGGCGGTACTCGAGGGGGTCCAGAGAAGAGCGACTAAACTGATAAGGGGTATGGAAAATTTTGCATATGCTGACAGGTTAAAAATGCTGGGGCTGTTCTCCCTGGAGAAGAGGAGACTTAGAGGGGACATGATAGAAACCTTCAAAATCCTAAAGGGCATTGAGAAGGTGAATAAGGACAGATTCTTCAAACTGTGGGGGCCCAAAACCACTAGGGGTCATTCGGAGAAATTAAAAGGGGACAGGTTTAGAACAAATGCTAGGAAGTTCTTTTTTACCCAGAGGGTGGTGGACACATGGAATGCGCTTCCGGAAGATGTGATAGGCCAGAGCACTTTACAGGGGTTCAAGGAAGGTTTGGATAGGTTCCTGGAGGATAAGGGGATTGAGGGGTACAGATAGAACTAGAGGTAGGTCATAGAAGGGGTCAGAAACCACTTCACAGGTCATAGACCTGATGGGCCGCCGCGGGAGCGGACCGCTGGGCGAGATAGACCTCTGGTCTGACCCAGTGGAGGCAACTTCTTATGTTCTTATGTCCATGAGAATCAAAAGTCAAATTTCATCTAATAATAATAAACTTTTATTAATAATGACAGGAGTTGCCATTCAGCATATCATCAGAAATTGGAAAGACTATACCAGCCTTAATTACACCTTCTGGTGGAATTCGTTATGCCATATATACAAAATGGAAAGAACAATTGCCATACAAAAAGGGAATTATAATAATTTCAAAAAATTGGGGGGGCCATTGATAACATATTGTAATGATTAGACACCTTCTTACACTAAAGTATAATTTTTTTGGTTTAATTATTATTTTGAACACATTACATGTATGATATGTTTGATTTACAATAATTATGGAAAGGGAGGGTGTGGGAGGGGCTTAAAATATGTATTGTAATAATAATAGGAAAGAATTTCAAGTGATGTATATGATTTAATTGATGTAATATTGTACACTTGATGTAAGATGAAAAAATGAATAAAGAAATGGAAAAAAAAAAACCCCAACCATTCTGGGGTTCTTTTATCAAGGTGCGCTAATCAATTTAGCGTCTGCTAAATGCTAAGGCATCCATTATATCCTCTGGGCATCGTAGCATTTAGCGCGCGCTAACTCGGTTAGCGCACCTTAATAAAATAACCCCTCTTTAAAATTGCTCAATATTTAAATCCACATATAAGTATGGTTCATAGACAACGGCGCGAAAGACAAAGGCGCGCCCAGACAATTGAGCGCAGCGCGGAGGCGCGTGCTGCTCAAAACAACTGTTTTTAGGGGCTCCGATGGGGGGTTTTGTTGGGGAACCCCCCCCACTTTACTTAATAGACATCGCGCCGGCTTTATGGGGGGTTTGGGGGGTTGTAACCCTCCACATTTTACTGTAAACTTAACTTTTCCCCTAAAAATAGGGAAAAAGTGAAGTTTTCAGTAAAATGTGGGGGGTTACAACCCCCCACAACGCGGCGCGATGTCTATTAAGTAAAGTGGGGGGGGTTCCCCCCCACACACCCCCGTCGGAGCCCTAAAAACATTCATTTTGAGCGGCGCACGCCTCCACGCTGCGCTCAATTGTCTGGGCGTGCCTTTGTCCCGGCGCGCTTTTGACCTGACACCTATAAGTATTAAAGTGCTTTTCTTCTTCCTGTGGATCTCAAGATTCTACCATCCGACATTAACATCAGATAAGTATAGTTTAGTGCAGGGGTGTCCAACCTGCGGCCCCGTGAGGTATTTTGTGCGGCCCCGGTCAAGGGCGATGCAGTATTTTCCTCTGCTGCCCCCTGGTGTTTACCGTCTTGCCGGCTCCCTCCTCTGTCTTGCTGCAGCGTTTGCGCATTTGTGCGGCCCCAGAAACATTTTTTTTGGCCAAAAGGTTGGACACCCCTGGTTTAGTGTTTCCATCAATTCACTCTGACATTTACCTAGAACAAATGGTTTTTTTTGGTGTAAATTTTCTCTCTCTCTCTTCCAGCATCAGTGACAGCACCCTGACGACAACGTCTCCCCACCCGCAGGTACGTAAAACCCAATAAAGTAACTGTTGCTTTTAGAGACCCGATTTAGGACTGTTATCACCCCATTTTTTTTTTAACATGCCCAGTTTAAAACCAGTAATTTGGGGGTACTCATTTAGGGCTCCTTTTACTAAGGTGCGCTAAGGATTTAACACGCGGAATAGCGCGTGATATGTTGCCGTGCACGCTAGACCTTAAAGTCAGCATTGAGCACACCTTAGTAAAAGGAGCCCTTAAAGAAGAAAAATCAAATATCCCAAACCATATGTGCACATAACATAAAGAAACTTAACTCCAGGTCTTCTCTCGTGTTGGCCGGCTTTCTTGCTTCTGGGTATAGGTTCTTCTGGAACTTCAGTCTTCCCAGGCTGGTTCCAGGATCTTGGCTGAGGAAGAAAACTCTGTGCACTCTATTGACGGAGACCTGGCTCTGTAACTCAGGCTCTCACTCTGCTCAGCCTCTTCAATTCACTAAACTGTCCTAGCCCTCAACATCAGTTGTTCAAAGTATTTCTTTAAGAACATAAGAACATAAGAAGTTGCCTCCGCTGAGGCAGACCATAGGTCCATCCTGCTCAGCGGTCCGCTCCCGCGGCGGCCCATCAGGCCCATTGCCTGAGCAATGGTCTATACCTATCTATACCCCCCAATCCCTTTTTCTTCTAGGAATCTATCCAAACCTTCTTTGAAACCATTTAATGTTTTCTTGTCTACCAGAGCCTCTGGAAGCACGTTCCATGTATCCACCACCCTCTGAGTGAAAAAGAACTTCCTAGCGTTTGTTCTAAACCTGTCCCCTTTCAATTTCTCCCAATGCCCCCTTGTGTTTGTGGTGGTCCTTAATTTGAAAAATCTGTCCCTGTCTACTTTTTCTATGCCCTTCAGGATCTTGAAGGTTTCTATCACGTCTCCTCTAAGTCTTCGCTTTTCCAGGGAGAAAAGTCCCAACTGCTTCAATCTGTCAGTATATGGGAGATTTTCCATTCCCTTTATCAGTTTGGTTGCTCTTCTTTGTACTCCCTCAAGTACCGCCATGTCTTTCTTGAGGTACGGCGAACAGTACTGGACACAGTACTCCAGATGCGGCCGTACCATTGCACGATACAGCGGCATGATGACTTCCTTTGTCCTGGTCGTAATACCCTTCTTAATGATACCCAGCATTCTGTTTGCTTTCCTGGAGGCTGTGGCGCATTGCGCCGATGCCTTCAGTGTTGCGTCTACCATCACTCCCAGGTCTCTCTCCAGGTTACTAACCCCTAGTGGTGTTCCCCCCATTTTGTATGTGAACATCGGGTTCTTTTTCCCCACGTGCATGACCTTGCATTTCCCCACGTTGAAGCTCATCTGCCACTTTTCGGCCCACCTTTCCAGCTGCGTTAGATCCTTTTGGAGATCCTCGTTAGATCCTCGTTAGATCCTTTTGGAGATTTACTGCTAGGCCTTCCTGGCTCAGCCCTACCTTCCCTGACTGTGCTCACTTCCGCCTTTATCAATGCTGCTGTTTAGCTAAAAAAAAAAAAAATATCTTTAGAGGAGACAACATAAATTAAAATTAATTTCTTAAACTTCTGTTTTTTTACTCAAAGCCCACTAATCTAATCTGGCCTCTGCCAGAGTTACATACCCTTAAAATACTCAGGCTATCTTCCAACTAAGCCTGCACAAATACTCTTAACCCAGTTTCTATAAGAAGCTACTATTCCTTCTTCTTTTCCAATAAACTATTCCACAGGTGCCAGTCCCCATAGCCTGATCCTTAGCTACCTCCTAACTGACACAGACAGGCAACAGCAGCCACCAGAATGTTTACCCGGCTACTAGGGCAACCAGCAGACACATGTATGCCTATGCAAATATGTCTCTTACAGTTCTGCAGCAAATAAATCTAATGAGATCAGAGCTCTCTTAGCCTCAGTAAAATGTTTTTAACCCCACAGAGGGCTACATTTGACTACATTAGTTTTTGAAATTTACACCTGCTATCTTCATATATGGATTCTGGTAGAGAAGTACTCATTATCTTTCTGGATCCCAGTTTAACATTCAGTGTGGTAGATCACTCCATCTTTCTTGATCTTCTTTTCCATTCAGGCTTAATGAGCTCATTATAATGCATTTGCATAGTATTCTTGGTGGCTGCTACAGGGCATGGAAAAGACCTTGCAGAGCCCATTAAAAAAATGTCATGCGGTTGCCTCCCTGATGCCACCCCCCCATGCCCCTCCCCCGATCAAAATAGAGGGAGGAGGGATGCCCAGAAATGCTTGTACACTTCACCGACTGTAACTAGTATATGATCACATTATAGGCAAGGTACGTTTTGAGCATTGGGGCCTTGGTTTCCAATCTTACTTGCCACAATGAATGTTTCAGGTTGAAATAGGAAGACAACTCTCTGATGACGTATAGCCCCTGTTCTTTTTAATATACAGAAGTTATAGTTTATTACTTATATTCCACCTTTATACAAAGCAGATTGCAAAAGTACATTCTTAATTAAAACAATAATTTAACATTCATAATACCACATACAACACAGTAAAACATCATCACTACCTAACAAAAGTTTTCTTTATAATTTCCTGAGAAGATCATTAAATCTAATCTTTCCTGGCCGATATTCAGTTTGAGCCCACATAAGACAGTTATACAGGCCCCAGCTGAATATTGGCTGGGGACCGCATAAAAATCCCGCCCAAGCCCTCTCATCCCCTTAAGATCTCCCACCCCCCCTGAAAGAAGCCCTGCAACATCAATCCCCACCCCCCATCCCCTGGTCAGCCATCATCACAGTACCTCCCTAGGCCTATATGGTATCCCTAGTGGTCCAGTAGAGATGTTGTGGGCAGGAATGAAGTCCACTCACTCGTGCCTCTAGCTGCGGCTTCCATCTAATGGCCACCGCAGCCTCTCGCGGCAGCCTTGTGGAACTGCAGTAGTATTGTATGAGGTTGCTGTGAGAGGTTACAGTGGCCAGGGCTTTGTTCCTGCCCCCATTGTCCCCCATTGGACCACAAAGAATATCAGGTAGGCCTGAGGAGAGCCAGCACAGGACATGCGTAAATGCCGTCCAACGTCGCTCGTTGCTCGTGCAGGTCGAGGGAGGCGGGGTGTGGTGGAATGGGGCGTGGCCACCGGAATGGGTAGGGCTGGGGTGGGGCCATGGGTCCCGATTTTCCGTTTGGAAAATCTGGTGACCCTAGCCATTTAGCTATGTGGGTCTTGGCACAGAAAATTGCTGGCACCCGCATAACTACCAGGTCCTCTCCAACACCGCCCCTGATCTGCCCATTTTTGGGGGGGGGGTCGATATTCAGTGGCACTGCACGGCTATGTGATGCTGAATATCGGTGGTTAGGCAGCTCTAGGCGATTTAAGTGGACAGGAGTCTCTCATCCAGATGTACCCTGTTCACATCCAGATGTTCCCTGTTCCAAGCCTATGTATCTGAGATATCTTATTCCAAAGATAATGTATCCAAGACTTCTGGTTCCAAGCCTAAGCATCTTAGATATCTTATCCCAAAGCTTATGTATCCTAGATTTCTGATTCCAAAAGCTTGTATCTTATATCCTGCTCCAAACATATGTATCTTGTTGTAAACATATGTCTCCTATTGTAAACACTGCTTGCTCTCTCAGCACGACTCTCATTGTAAACCGCTTTGAACTTAGGGTATAGCGGTATATAAGAAATAAAATTATTATTATTATTATTATATCAGTTTAAGTGTCAGCTGGAGAGACCCTAGAGGGGCGGCAGCTGATGTATCTACAACAGAAAAAAAACACGAAGCTCCTTGCAGTGTTCAAAAATGACCACCCTAAAGATTTTAGCTTGCCCCATTCCTCTCCATTCCACCCCATCTTAATCCCACCTTAGCCTCCCCAAATAGCTGAGTCACTCACCACCTATGATTTCACACTATATCTGTGTGGATGTGAATGTAAGTTTCCAACTGACGGGGTGTGTGTAAAAAAGAGAGGAAGTATATGAGGTTAACGTACAGAAGTGCAGAAGAGCTGAAGCATATATGTGTGTGTGTGTTTGAGAGAAAAAAGAAGTGTGTGAGGTTAGCGTACAGAGGTGGAGCGGAGCCCTTCCATAGTGTCTTTCGCCGCACAGAGGTAAAGCCCTTCATCCTCCTCTGTTACGCCGGTCAGTTCCAGCTCCACAACTGAGTCTTTCTGGCCACTGATCCTCCGGGACCGGACCCTCGGTGTCAGCTCTTCGGGTACCTCTTCCGCATTTTTATCACTATAAGTATAGAAGGTCCCGATGGGTCTCAGCTCAGTCTCATTCTGACCCGGTCCCGGCAGTTGTCGATACCAGAAGAAATTGTAGTTCTGTTGGTTCACGGAGCAGTTCATACTCAGAGTTCCCCCTTTTCTAATGCTGATAAAGGGGGTCGGGAACTGGGACACAATGACGGTCACCTGGGGATGTCCGGCTGAAAGAGGAGAAAAAAAAAAAGGGGGGGATGGAGAAACCCCGTCAGTACCTGAGATTAGTGAGAAAAGAGGGAAGCAGGAAACCCAAGGACAAACCCCCCCAGCACCTGAAACAAGTACTGTCTGGGGTAAAGATTAGGGAAAGACAAGTGTGAGAGAAGGGAGAAGAGCAGGATTTACCTCCAGGGGCAGAGAAGCGGGGAGGGAAAGAAGAGAGGAGAGGAGAAGTCACATAGCGGAGCTGTTCATGTTGGCGCCCCAGGGCTCCCTACCAAGTTTCTTCAACACTTAATATACCGTCTATCATCTGGTATCTAGACGGTTTACAATGCTAAAAAAAAAAAAAAAAATTAAAACAAGATAAAAAATATATACAAGTTCAGTGAGTAAGACTTAACATAACCAAGCGGATCAAGGGGGAGGTGAGAGCAAAATACATTGAGATAAAATAAAAATTAAAGGGTGGTAAATGGGGAAGGAAAAACCATAGGGGGGGGATAGCGCTTCTTAAAAGCGGTTGGTATTCATTATTGTGAATGGAATAAAAAGGTTGGAGGAGAAGCAGGAGTGGGGGGGGGCTTCATTTCTCGGACCCTTTCATCTCCCAATTCTTGAGACACTCACCTGGGAGCAGGAACAGGAGGAGGGCAAGGCCGAGGAGTCCAGACATCGCTTCGGGGATTTGCTCGTATAGAGTGGTGGTGTGACTGGGGAAGTGCTCTTGCATATGCTTGGTTGTGTGTCTGGGGGGGGGGGGGGAGGGTTTGCGTGCTTGTCTTTCTTTTCTATGACAGGATGCTGTTTCATCCTGCTGCTTTTCAGTTCTCTCTCTTTCATGCTTCCAGTCACCATTAGGTTCCCTCAATCCTCACTGGCTGGTTCTCCCATCTCCTACATTAGCCTATTTCGAATCAACTCACAACTCAGCGTTTTTCCTCTTATTGCCATTCCTCTGAAACATTTGCCATCTCACATCCTTTTGGAAATTTTGATTCCTTACATATAAAGTTCTTTTAATATCCTACTTCTTTCAGTCTGGTTTTGCAGTTCTGGAGCAGTAGGGTGTGGTTGGCCTGCAGATTAATGCATCCTTGGGGTGTGGTTGATGTTTTAAACTTTCCCTTGATTTGAGTGTATGATTGTATTCCTTCCTATGCTAAATCGAGTTCTTTTCTGTTAATTGTATTTTTTAATTGTAAACTACTGTGATCTGTACCTAGAAATGGCAGTAAATTATATTGGGAGTGTGTGGTGCAGGGGTCAGAGTTACAGCTTCAGCACCCTGAGGTTGTGGGTTCAAATCCCTCGTTGCTCCTTGTGAACCTGGGCAAGTCACTTAATCCCCTCTTTGCCCCAGGTACACTAGATAGAGTTTGAGCCCACCGGGACAGATAGGGAAATATGATAAAGTACCTGAATGTAAAACCATTTAGGAAAGAAGAATGGTATATAAGAAATAAATGAAATTGGGTTTTTAAAAAAAAATTCTTTATTCATTTTAAATCATAGAACAAGTACACAAAAATACAACCATTATAACTGCAATAAAACACTTGAAAATCTTTCCATGTCATCTAGAACAAAAACATATATCCCCTCCCTCCCACCCTTCTTAAAGTAATTTAAACAAAAGCTCAACAAATAGTATACTATTAATAAATTCAAATATAATGTATACTACTAATACCCCCCCCCATTGTGTAAATATAATCTCCCACAGAAAGTTAACTGTCTTCTAGAAAATCATGTTGCGTTATCTTATGACACCGTTCTGTTCGGTATATCTATGAGGAAAAAAAGTCAAATTTCATCGTACAATAATAAACTTTTGTTAATCATGACAGGGGTTGCCATTCAACATATTACCAATAATTGGAAAAATTATTCTAATCTCAATTATACATTTTGGTGGAACTCTTTATGCCATATATATAAGATGGAGAGAGCAATTGCTATGCAGAAAAGGACTTATAATAATTTTAAAAAGATCTGGGGACCACTGGAAAAATTTTGTAATGAGTAAATTAAATTGTTTTTAAAAAAAAAATATTTTTATTTATTCATTTTTCAATTCTTACAACAAGTGAATTAAACATATTATAATCAATTATCATATGGCACTTGTATTTACAAACAAATCCTCTTATAATATAGAATAAATCCCCCCCTTTTGTCAATATTCAAAATTACTCAAAATTGGAAGGATTATACTAAATTAAATTATACATTTTGGTGGAACTCAGTTTGTCACATATATAAAATGGAAAAGGTGTTAGCGTTACAACAAGGGAATCTTCATAATTTTTTAAAAAATTTGGGAACCATTGACTAATTATTCTAATGATCAGATATCTTAGCACATGGGTAGTAGATATATAGGGGTAGAATGGGGGAATGTATATCATATGGAAATTAAATCGTTTTAATAAACATGGCTTTCTGCTTGTCTCTGGAGTCTCCCTCAATGTGTCTTCATGCTTCCCCCCCCCCCTTCCTTCCTCTCTCAGGGCCTGTCTCTCAGGGCCTTTCTCTGTCTCTGTACAGCTGTTTCTTACTGCTCACTCTGTGTCTCGATCTCTGTCTCTCTCCACACGTCTCTCAGTGTTTCTTTCCTGTCAGTCAGTGCCCTCCTCCGACTCTTTCTGCCTGTCTGTTAGTAACCTTGCAGTCTCTCTTTGCCTATCTCTCAATGGATCCCCATCACTCACTCAATGCCCCGTCCTCCTTCCTTCTCTGTCAGCGCTCAAGGCCTCTCTCTCTCAGTCCCGTCTCCCTTTTCCTCTTCTCCCCCCCCCCTGACAGTTTGCTTGTGGCTTTTGACCACAGCAGCACCTGCTCTGTGACCCCGAATAAAAATACTCAGCCTGGGTCTCCTTCTCCCCCAGCGACACCCTCCACCTGACCCAGCTGCTGGAGAAGGAGGGTAAGAGGGCTGGGGGGAAATTAAAGATCTTCTTTAAGCGTAAAGATGGAATGTTTTTGAATCATAAAATTAGAATGTACCCGGATGTGTCTAGATTAACATAGAAAAAGAGGAAACCGTTTTTGCTCTTGAGACCCCCAGGTCTTAGGGCTCCTTTTACAAAGGTGCGTTAGGGCCTTAACGCACGCTAGCCGCTACTGCCTCCTTTTAAGCGGGCAGTAATTTTTCAGCTAGCGCGCGCTAATCTTGTGCGTGCGCTAAAAACGCTAGCGCCGCTTAGTAAAAGGAGCCAAGTCTTCCTTCTGTATAGAAACATAGAAACAAAGAAATAGACGGCAGATAAGGGCCACGGCCCATCTAGTCTGCCCACCCCAATGACCCTCCCCTACCTTTCTCTGTGAATAGATCCCACGTGTCTATCCCATTTGGCCTTAAAATCAGGCACGCTGCTGGCCTCAATCACCTGTATTGCGTATAAAATAATGTTGGTGTGAATTACTTTGATTATGCAGTTCCTTCTCCAATTATTATGGACTAACAGTTGAAAGAATGTTTTATTTTCCTTTTACTCTTATTTACTAACTATTTGATTTTCTATGGATACTGTTGTTTTCGATATGATTGCTGTTTATCATAAAAAAAATATGAAATTCAATAAAGAATAAAGTATAAAAGTAAAAAAAGAGGGCTGGGTAGTTCTTGTCTTTTGCCCTAGTTTTGTCTTCCTAAACGTTTTTACCTACTTAATGTCTCCCGCAAAACCACCTGGCAGCTACCGGAAAAGACGATATATCAGATAAATGTACCTCAAACGTCTGAGAGCTAAAAAGAGAAACAGGAGGAAGAGAGGGGAGAAGCAGCCCAAAGAAAGCGAAATGTGAAGGAGGGGAGAGGAGGCAAACCCAGTCTCCTGTGGGCAGGGCCGGATTTAGATGAAAAGAGGCCCTAGGCTATTCCACTTATGAGGCCCTTTCACCTCCCATTGAACCCCCCCACCCCCCTCCGATGCCAGCCTGCCTGCTTCCCATCCCCCTTCCACTGAAACCCCCCACCCCCCACCCCCTTCCCCGATGCCAGTCTGGGCCGCCCTGTTCTGACGGATCCACGTTTTGCCTCTCTCCCCGCGGGGCTGGGGCTGTTTCCGGACTGACGTCTTTCCCTCCCCGATCCTCCTCCCAGGGCGAGAAAAAGAAAGGGAGAAGCTGAGTCGGCGCCCCGTTGCGGCCGGAGTCGGTTCCGATCCCGAAGCAGATTTTATTATTTATGATATAATCATGAAAATATAAAATAAAGCACGTAATATGCATTTTAAAATTAAAACATATGTTAAGAACTTACTTAGAATTCCGCGAAATGAAGATATTGTCACAAAAAATTTTTTCAATAGTCTATAAACACTTCACTAAAGTATTGAACCTACTGAACTCAAAAGGCGAGAATCAAATGATCGTGTACGCAATCCTAAAATAAGAATCTTTTCTAATAACATTAACACGTGTTTCATATTATCGAAGTAACACGAATCTAACCGAACGTCGGGATATCAATAGGTTCTGTTCGTTTGTCTGTTCCAATCTACACCAATCTGCACTTTATTGATGCAAGAACAAACCAGAGCTTAGTAGCAAAAGGCACGTCAATATTTGCCATAGCAATCAGTGAACGTATGAACTATACTTTGGTGCAATCTAGTATATACAAACGAACGGTTCATAGACAACAACGTGGAAGACAAAGGTGCGCGCCGACAACTGAGCGCAAGACGGAGGCGCGCGCCAAAGAAAATTACTGTTTAGGGTCCCCAGGGTACTGTTTAGGGTACAGTTTACTTAATACAAATTGCGCCGGCGTTGTGGGGGGTTTGGGGGGTTGTAACCCCCACATTTTACTGTAAACTTAACTTTTTCCCTAAAAACAGGGAAAAAGTGAAGTTGTCAGTAAAATTTGGGGGGTTAGAACCCCCCACAATGCCCCCACAACGCAGCATGATGTGTACACGCCCCCCCCCCCGGTTGGAGCCCTAAAAACAGTAATTTTCTTCGGCGCACGCCTCCACGCTGCGCTCAATTGTCCGCTCGTGCCTTTTTCCCGGCGTGCTTTTGACCTGACACCCAAACGAACAGACCCAATGAGCCGAAACGCGTTGATCTTAACCAATACATTTTTAGGTTTGTTTATTAGTCATATACGTAGAATTTCTCCTTATTTTCGGTTCAGCGTTTTAGTGTTCACTGTTTTTAGAATAGTGTCATTTTAATTTTGCTAACGATTTGAATGTAGGCCCCTCTTGATCTTGAGGCCCTAGGCTGAAGCCTAGTTAGCCTATAGGAAAAATCCGGCCCTGCCTGGGGGCCCCCTTTCTCCAGATCAGATCCAGCGTAAGCGTTGTAGCTTCCTAGTGTTCAACCCCGTCGTCTTACTGGAGAGGCAGAAACCCCCCCAACCGTCGAGAAATCATTTTAAAGGTGATCAAACCTCCTGCCCTACTCGCAGATGGTCCGAGGTGACGTACACGACACCCAGGTTCTCCTTTTACATAGGTGCGCTAGCGTTTTTAGCGCGCGTGCTACCTGCAAAACGAGCGCCTGCTCGAGAGGAGGCTGTAGCGGCCGGCGCAGGCGGCATTTTAACGTGCACTATTCCGCGCGTTAAGGCCCTAACGCACCTTTGTAAAAGGAGCCCAAAATGTAAACTAGAGTAAAAAAGACAAGAAATGGCTGTAGTGTATCCTTACGCGGGTCTTTCCCACCCAATAAGACCATTTTTACCCCCAGCCGTAAAACTGCCTTTTTTCCCCCCCAATTCATTTCTTATGTCATATGTCCTATTTTTTAATCCGTTTATTTATGCATATACCACTTATACCTCATTATTTAGGGCTCCTTTTATCAAGGCGCGCTACGGGTGTTAGCGCGTCAGACATTTCATAATACGCTAACCCCCAGGGCATCCTAAAATCCTAACGCCTCGTCAATGGAGGCGTTAGGTACTAGCGCGGCAGGCGGTTTAACGTGTGGTATTCCGTGCGTTAAACCGCTACCGTGCCTTTGTATAAGGACCCCTTAGTTTTTATGCAAAAAGGATCTTGTACTGTGATTTATTGTTATTTATTTTTTAATAATTTGTGTACGCCTGGTCCAGTAGTGCCAAGTATATGGTCCCTGTTCTTTTATTATTTAGGGAATCTTTTTTATGTGCTGTTTTATGTTTTTTGAGATGTCAGCTCTTAAGATTTTCAGGCCCAGTTGGGGCCGAAACACGATCGTGTCGAGCCTTGAGATACAATACAGGTGATTGGACACCAGAGTCTCCTTTGCTGTTTGTTCTTTCTTTCCATTCTTTGGGAAGTTGTCAGCTCCGGTTTCTCTAAGACACATGCTAATGTTGTTGTTAGCATGTGGCCATTTTCAAAAATGAATGCATGAATCCTTACCATCAACGGCGTCTTAAGGGCAGGAGGCACCCGGCATCACCGCGCCATGCAACCCCTGCATTCTTTCCCATCACGCTTGCCCCCCCTGCATACCTCGCCAAAATCTTCGGTGACAGCGAGCAGCACCTCCTAGCCGCTGCTCGCACTGGCCTCAGCTTTTCCTCTGATGTCATTTCCTGGTCCTGCAACCTGAAAGTGACATCGGAAGGAGAACTGAGGCCGGCGCATCCTTTGCATCTCTAGTTGTTCACCACCGTGAGCAATAAGAACGTCAACGTGCCCCTCGCGATCCTGTCGGCTCTCCCTCTGACATCGCTTACTGTGCGCAGCACCCGGAAGTGACATCAGCGGGAGAGATGACCCGGTTGCAAGGAGCCACATTGAAGTTGTTGCTCGTGGCAGTGAACCATTAGAGGTATGGGGAAGGGAAGGGGGGGTGCACACGTGGCGAGGGGAAGAGGGGAGGAGGGATGCCGGCACCCTCACCAACATAGTGCCTGGGGCAGACTGCCCCCCCCCCCTCGGTACACCGACAAATCCATGCAGGACAATAGCACCCTGACAACGGCGCCCTGTCAGTTGTGGCCAGTGACTGAATCTGCCATAAGTGGATATCTGGAAGGACTGATTTGCTCAGACTCCTCAGGCCCCGTCCCTTGGGAGGGGCTTGAGGCGCCTCAAGCCCCTCCCAAGGGACGGGGCCTGAGGAGTCTGAGCAAATCAGGTCCTTCCAGATATCCACTTATGTAAAGTGTTTCCATAATCATATGTAAATCTTACCCTAACAGTAAATAGGAAGTGAATTTTTTAAGTGTAGGGGGGTCCCCGGTCCCCCCCTCTAAAAGACAAAATAGTATCCACTGTCGGGGCGCATTTGAAGGCTCATTCAGTGCGCACATTTCTCATGCGTGCAATTGTCGGGGTGCTATTGTGTGTGGATTTGATGGGTCACCGTCCCCCCTTAATACGCCACTGGGTGTCACAGGCGGGAGGTGGCTGTGGTCATCCTCCAAATGTGACATGATAGAGCTTAGCCACAGAATTTCCCCCTTCCTGCTCTTGTGACAGTAGGAGTTGTCCTTCCCTCCCCTTTTTACCTCCCTTTACTTTTTATTTTTCCATTTCGATGTATTTAATAATTTTCCTCTCCCCTTGTTTCCCTTCCGTATCATGTATGTATAAGCGCAAGTTTAAAAGTCTCCTAAAAAGTTGGCTTTTTAAGGACGCTTTTAACTGATTCATTTAAATTTTGTGATTTTACATTGGACTAGGAACACTGCCAAGTGAAAATTAAGTGGGTAACGTTCCCCAACCTCTTCTTTCATTACCTGTCCCTTTTTATTTGTTTTTGAATTGTATTTAAGCCACTTTTTTTTTCTCTTCCCTTTCTCAAACGTATTATTTTATTATAATTAGTACTAATTGTCCTGTTTTTTTTGAGTTTTATATTAACCTAATTTTTAACTAAATGTAAATCGCATTGGATTTGAATTTTGCAATTAAATCAAATATTTTAAATAAACTTGAAACTTCCCTTCTTTTAGCTTAAATGTTTTTGAGCCTATGTATGATTTTCTTGTACACTTGTTGAATGATTAAAAAGGAATAAGAATAGTGTTGAAAGGGAGGGTGGGTGAGGGGTTTATATATATATATATATACAATTGTTATTATGTTGATGGATTTATCAAGTGTTAATTTTGAGCTTCTGTATTACTTTTTATTGTACACTTGTTGAATGATTGAAAAGGAATAAAGAATTAAAAAAAAATAAATAAATTTTTATATTCTATTTTATTGTTAACCGTTTAGATTCTTGTATGATAAACGGTATATCAAATATAAAGAAAACTTGAAACTTGGTGGCGCCAGTAGCCCTTCCTGCCCATGTGGCAATAAGGAACGCTTAGGCCGGAGTCCTATTTCCATGCCCTTGTGACTGTAAAACCCTTTCTCCTGCTCATGGAAGCCCCTGTTTTCTCCTCATACTGCTCATGGGTGTCTGGTTAGCGCGAAGACTCCACCCCTCCCCCCCTCCACAGGTTGTTTGTGCCGTTTTTCATTTTTCTGCTCAGCTTCTTGTGGTTTCCTGCCTCAGCAGCAAGTTCTCATCTTCCTCTGATCCTGCATTTTGCTCAGCACATTAGCTTTTGCACGTACCGCGGCCACCCCCACAGCCCAGCTCTAAAGTGCCGAAAAACAATCCATACCTCACCCTCAACATAGTCTATTCAAGAAAAGGATAATTTAAAGAACCTATGAAAAGTGTGTCATCAGTGAGAAGGGACAGATGTTTAGCATTTCAAATAGTACAACTGCAGGACCTTCTACTTGCGATGTAAATAGTTGAGGGGGCTGGTGGACAGGCGAATTGCCTGGTGGAAAGGTGGCAGACTTTATACTTCATCTAAATAGGAACCCGAGGTACAACTATGCGATGGGAGGGATGTTATTAAATGAGAGTACCCAAGAAAGGGACTTGGGGGTAATGGTGGACATGACAATGAAGCCGATGGCACAGTGCACAGCGGCTGCTAAGAAGGCAAACAGAATGCTAGGCATAATCAAGAAGGGCATTACAACCAGAACGAAAGAAGTTATCCTGCTATTGTATCGGGCGATGGTGCGTCCGCATCTGGAGTACTGCGTCCAATATTGGTCGCTGTAGCTTAAGAAGGACATGGCGTTACTCGAGAGGGTTCAGAGGAGAGCAACGCGTCTGATAAAGGGGATGGAAAACCTTTCATACGCTGAGAGATTGGAGAAACTGGGTCTCTTTTCCCTGGAGAAGAGGAGACTTAGAGGGGATATGATAGAGACTTACAAGATCATGAAGGGCATAGAGAGAGTAGAGAGGGACAGAAAGAGAGAGAGAAAGGGAGACAGAGAGAAACAGAGAGAGAGAGATAGAAAGAAAGAGAGAGAGAAAGGGAGAGAGACAGAATAGAGAGAGATAGATAGAGAAAGATTGGAGAAACTGGGACTCTTTTCCCTGGAGAAGAGGAGTCTTAGAGGGGATATGATAGAGACTTACAAGATCATGAAGAGCATAGAGAGAGTAGAGAGGGACATATTCTTCAAACTTTCAGAAAATAAGAAAACAAGAGGGCATTCGGAAAAGTTGAAAGGGGACAGATTCAAAACAAATGCTAGAAAGTTCTTCTTTACCCAACGTGTGGAGGACACCTGGAATGCGCTTCCAGAGAGCATAACGGGGCAGAGTACGGTACTGGGGTTCAAGAAAGGATTGGACAATTTCCTGCTGGAAAAGGGGATAGAAGGGTATAGATAGAGGATTACCGCACAGGTCCTGGACCTGTTGGGCCACTGCGTGAGCAGACTGCTGGGCATGATGGACCTCAGGTCTGACCCAGCAGAGGCATTGCTTATGTTCTTATGAACCAGAGATAGGGTTACCAGAGGTATGGGTTTCCCTGGTCAGGTCCTTTTTTTGAGGGCTCCATTGGGCGTCCGGGTGGCTTTTTTATTTTTCTGCTTTTGTCCAGATTTCAGCAACAGCAAGAAGAAATACATGCGAAGCTGCACACGCACGTGATGTCATCACGGGGCAGCCGCGCATGCGCGGACTTCTTAACTGCCCCGGTCTCGCTGCCTGTTTCAGGGGCTGCAGAAGCCCTGGGGCAGAGGGGGGGGGGGGGGAGAGCAGTGACTGTGCGAATCGGACAGTTTTCAAGTGTTGGGGGTTCTCCAGTACTGCCTGGAAGATTCAGGAATGTTGTAGGACCGTCTTTGAAAAAATCTCTAAGGAGAGAGCTCCCAGTTCGCTATAAAGTAAACCTTGCGTGTTTCCAGTAAAGGGCAGCATGCGCCCGGAAGTTTCCAAACAATTATGCTGCATACATCTAGGGGCTGCCCAGACTGATCTCTGCTGCCTTCCCTGCAGTGCGAACCCGTGGGTTTAAAGCAGGGCTGCACGCCACAGTGCAGCCCTCCTTTAAACCCACGGGCTCGCACCGCAGGGAAGGAGGGAAGAGGCTTCCATTGCTGCCACCTCCAGGAAGAGGCTGCTGCCGGCAGAAATAGAAGCAGGAGAGTTGGGCCTGAAAAAAAACTCAGTTAAAAAAAAAAGGACATGTTTCCAGGCAGATTTTCTGGGACACCAGGCCGCTCAGTGGTATAAAATATTATCTAATTATTTGAATAAGAAGCCAAAAAAATGGTCTTAGGGATATTTGGAGCATTGAGATTAAGTATCAGATTAATGCATCTCAATGGCCACGTATTTGGTCTTGGAGAATGAATTGTACAATGTCTGCATCTATGAGACAAACATGGTATTTCCTGTTGCATAGAGCATTCTGGACCCCTTTTCATTTACAAAAATCGGATTGCTCTAAGTCAGGGGTGTCAAAGTCCCTCCTCGAGGGCCGCAATCCAGTCGGGTTTTCAGGATTTCCCCAATGAATATGCATGAGAGATCTATTATCATACAATGAAAGCAGTGCATGCAAATAGGTCTCATGCATATTCATTGGGGAAATCCTGAAACCCGACTGGATTGCAGCCCCCTAGGAGGGACTTTGACACCCCTGCTCTAAGTCTAATAGATGTTGGCATTGTCATATTGAAATTGGAATTTTAGATCATTTATTATTTTATTGTCCATGTATTAAGGCTTTTTGGTACTCAATATGGGACCAGGTTAATCTTATGATGGAAATTCATGTGGCAATGTCTTATGATACGATTTTGTTTGGAACACATATGAGAGTTAAGCCTCAAATATCTTCTGCTAATAATAAGCTCTTAATGATCCTTACGGGTGTGGCTATTCAACAAATAACGTTTAATTGGAAAAATTATCCTAGGTTAAACTATAACTTTTGGTGGAATTCAGTATGTCATCTATATAAAATGGAAAGATTGTTAGCAATACAGAAAGGTTCTTTTAATATGTTTAGGGATGTGTGGGGGCCATTAATAAGATACTGTAATGATTAGTAAGATATATATAGTTTTTACATTGAATACTGATTATTTAATATGTTTCCTTATGGAATATTATTGAAGGAGGGGAGGGGGGTATGATAATTTAAATATTAAAATGATTAATGTTATTGTATATGGTATATATTTGATGGGTAAGAAAATAGTTGGGGGGAGATAAAGTTCTTTTCTATTATTATTGAAATATTTCAAGTGATGTGATATATTAATATGTGATCTGTAGTACACTTGATTTTTGAAAATAAAATGAATAAAGATTTTTTTAAAAAAGGACCCAAAACGCATGTGCAGACCATCTGCAGGGAAAGCAGATGGTCTGCGCATGCACGGGGATCGCAGACCAGCGATCTGGGCAGGCAGATGGGGGTGTTCCTCCGATCGCCCCCATCTGCATATTTCACTTTTCTGAATTCGTCGGACCTGCCCGGATCGGGCCCGATCGGGCAGGTTCGTGAATCTAGCCCAAAGTGCCGAGTTTTGAAAAGCCGTCCGGACCCCCAGACATGTCCAGGAAAATCCGGACATCTGGTTCTTAGCATGGATTTTAGTGGCACCAGCTTCGGGCGTCATTAAATTAATCTGCCCCATTGTCCCTTGTCAAAGAGCATGTAATGGGTATCGTCACAGTTTACATGTGCATTTGTCAGGGGAGGAATCACTTCATGTAGAAAACACAGGGGTAAGAAACTTCTTGTGACCATCTGCACTTCTCACTAACATTTGAAGCTGTACGCTAAGGGGGCATATCAGAAATTATACTAATACGAAAGAGCAGCTAATGAATATCCTTCTGGTGGACTTTCTGGGTGAGATGTTTATCACTATTTCCACTTCAATTAGGGAACTCCCCTCGCCCCCATCACTTGGCGTTTTAAAGTCAGATTTCCATTTGGCACCCAATCTGCAGTCACAGAATTTTCTTGTCACTTTATTTTTTTTAAGTCTGTGCTAGATTATACTGTAATGTGAACAAGAGTTCCTCCTAATGGTAAGCTTTGAGAATGACACTGTGGATGGGCATTTTCAAAAGAATGTTTATGTCAGAATTGGTGTATTAAAATAGCCCAATGTTGTTTATGACGTTGTCTATGTAATATACACCATCAATCCACAACGGCATATAATGAACTTCAAAGTGCCTAATTTCTAAGTGATCTTTTTTTCAGATAATACCTTTCTAAATACCTCTATGGTCTTCAGTTCCAGCCAACCACCAGCCAAATTATTTGAAGGCTTGTTTCTCTTTCTGGCTTTTATTCATCATCAGACCTTAGTTTTTTTTTGGTTTTTTTTTTAAATGCTTGTGCTCTAAACCAGTTTTGCCCAAAGGCTTTTTCAAGAACGGGTCCCCCCTTTTGTTTTGCTCCACAGCATCCCGACGTGTGTTCTTCTATGTCAGAATTGGGACATTCTGCTGATAATGTCCAAAAAAACCTGTCCATCTCGCAGTTATTTTTGAACAGGAAAAAGGCTAGATTTCCTGAAGACATTCTTGTGTTGAAAAGGTCAAAAATGAACATCCATTTTCCCAAAACGAAATGTCCAAAATATGAACGCCAAAAAAGTAGGTACCAAATATCTTTTACTACATATTATTGTAAACTGTTTACATACCTGTATGATAAACGGTATATCAAAAATAAAGAAACTTGAAACTTGAAGGCGTCTGCACTAAAATCAGGTGCGATTCTGGAGGCCGTGCCAACCAGCGATCAACACGCGGTCAGTGCTTATTTTACAGGCACCTACCACGGCAGGCACTGTTTCCAGAATCAGGCCCAAAAAGCACACTAAGGGCCCCTTTTCCAAAGCCTTGAAAGGACTTTATTGCATTTCTCATGCGGGAATCTCTACCGTGGCTTTGCAAAAGGGGCCTAAGCTAGTATTCTAAAGATGTTGCATCATGTAGAATGGCCTTTATAGAACTTGTGCTTAGCACGGATCATTCTGGCGCCAAACTATTGGCGATCTATATAGAATCCCCCCAACAATGTCTAATTTTGCACTGAAAAAGTTTCTTATGGATAAAGGTTTGGGGTCATTTATAGAGGTGACAGAACATAATTCTTTAGCTGGGTCATTATGAAATTTTTTTCCTCTTATCTATATATTTTAATCCATTTTCACCAAGTGTTAACAATTATAAAGAGGGAATTAAAACATAACAAAGAAGGCCAAATCTCATATAAGGGTGTATGGGATGAAGTTAAGAGGCGATAGGTTCAGGAGTAATCTAAGGAAATACTTTATGCAGAAAGGGTTGTAGATGCCTGGAATAGTCTCCTAGTAGAGGTGGTGGAGACAAAGACTGTGTCCGAAGTCAAGACAGGCAGCTGTTGGCCATGAATTTAAGGGAGACTTAGGGGTCCTTTTATCAAGCCGCGCTAGCGGGGTTAGCGCGTCGGACATTTCATCACGCGTTAACCCCCGCGGCAAGCAAAAAAAACTAACGCCTGGTCAATGGAGGCGTTAGCGACTAGTGCGGCAGGCGGTTTAACGTGCGGTATTCCGCGCGTTAAACCCCCTACCGCGCCTTGATAAAAGGACCCCTTAGTCGCACCAAATTTATAGCGGTGAGGTGTCACTCCAGCAAAGGTTCATGGAATGGATAATATTCAAACAAAACAATGAATTTACAGTGTTTATAGTATACAGGTCACAGTATAGAATAAAAATTTACAAATTTGCATGTTTCTTAGTCCTAACCTATATGTCTTTGTCCGCTGATGCTGCAGAACTAAGCCGGAAGGATTCAAAGAAATTAGCTCATTAGCTCTCTAATAAAGGAGTTCCCGGGAAATAAGGAAGAGTTGGTCATCCTAGGACAGGGATGTGGTTAGGTGATGTATTTACTGCATGTCTTCTGATGCCTGATATGGCTGCCACTGGAATTTCTTTGTTCTGCCTAGAGAATGGCACAGGGACAAATTTTTCTACATCCCCCGTCCCGTCATCGCAAGTTTTGTTGCTGTCGCTGCCCCATTCCTGCAAGCTCCGCTTTAACTGCACAAGCCTCAAACACTTATGATTTTAAAGTGTTTGAGGCTTGTGCAGATGAGGATGGAGCTTAGGCATTGGTGGAATGAGGCATTATGACATCACAATCTGAGCTCTAGGATGTTGCTACTTATGATGTTAAAGTGTTTGAGACTAGTGCAGATGAGGACAGAGCTTAGGCATTGGTGGACTGAGGCATTATGACATCACAATCTGAGCTCTAGAATGTTGCTACTTATGATGTTAAAGTGTTTGAGACTTGTGCAGATGAGGACAGAGCTTAGGCATTGGTGGAATGAGGCATTATGACATCACAATCTGAGCTCTAAAATGTTGCTACTTATGATTTTAAAGTGTTTGAGGCTCGTGCAGATGAGGACGGAGCTTAGGCATTGGTGGAATGAGGCATTATGACATCACAATCTGAGCTCTAAAATGTTGCTACTTATGATTTTAAAGTGTTTGAGGCTCGTGCAGATGAGGACGGAGCTTAGGCATTGGTGGAATGAGGCATTATGACATCACAATCTGAGCTCTAGAATGTTGCTACTTATGATGTTAAAGTGTTTGAGACTTGTGCAGATGAGGACAGAGCTTAGGCATTGGTGGAATGAGGCATTATGACATCACAATCTGAGCTCTAAAATGTTGCTACTTATGATTTTAAAGTGTTTGAGGCTCGTGCAGATGAGGACGGAGCTTAGGCATTGATGGAATGAGGCATTATGACATCACAATCTGAGCTCTACTTATGATGTTAAAGTGTTTGAGGCTTGTGCAGATGAGGACAGAGTTTGCAGGGATGGGGAAGGGACAGGAAAAGAACTCGCCGGGATGGAAGAATGAAATCCCACGGGGACGGGGAAAAATTTGTCCCGTTGTCATTCTCTCGGTCTGACTCTGGGATGTATATTTTGGGAGCCAGCAGAGGGAGACACAACACCACAAACATTTACAAACCACACAGAAACAGCTGAGTGGGGCTTCTGTTGACTTTTCTTTCTCCTTCCATGCTTTTTTTTTCCTTTGACATTCTTTTGGGGAAAAGTCACATTAAAACTTCACAGTGAAAACTATGATATAAGCAAAACTCTCAACACTTATTTATTTATTACAGAATGTACTATATCACCTTTAACTGACGGCACAGAGAAAGGCGGTGAACAATTTAATAACACATGTAGGAAAAGGAACTAGAAATCCAAATAAAGCATTAATCACACAACGATCATACCACAATGTGACAGGACAAATAACAGTAAAGGAAAATGGGGAGAACCCTGGTATTGGACCCAGCAGCAGAACGGGGTCTGAAGAGCCATCCAAACTCAATCAATAAATGCCCGATTGAACAAACATGTTGTAACTGCTTGTCTGAACTTCTTTAAAGACGTTTTGCCTTGGATAGGCAGAGGAAGAGAATTCCAGTGACAAAGCCGTGAAGAAGAAGAAGGGCGCAGTGCCGAGTAGACTGCATGTGAGCATGCCAAGGGGAGGGCACTACCAACCGGTGATCATTCATAGAGGAAAGAGAGAGGGACGAGGAGGGGTCACAGGGAGTGCTAAAGGCAGTGTGTAGAGTTGGGAGGTATCATGGTGGGAGGAGTTAAATCACAGGGAGTGCCGAGAGCAGGTGCATTGGTCTTTGGGAGGTATCATGGAGGGTGAAGGGGGTAATTCATAGAGGTTGCTGATGACAGTACCAGGAAGGGGTTATTTCACATGGAACAACCACTGGAGATGAGGTGGTAAGGAAGATGGATATTTAGCAGGAGAGTGCCATGGTTAATGCAAGACTATTCCAGTACCAGTGCCAGTATTTGGACAACTATCCAGGCAAGTAATGGCAGAGATAATAGTCCTAATTTGCTCGGATAGTTGCTAGCACCCGGATAGCGTCCGACGGCCATGCACGATGGAATATTCCGTGCCGGTGTCCAGATTAGGCCCAGCATTAAAAATTCTGCCCACAGCAGTCAGCATCTTGAAAATGACTGACCACCATGGCTGAACACTGGGGCCAAGTTTTTTATATGGTTGACTGTATGGGGTGGGCAATTTTATTGATTTGTTGATGCTGTGATTTTTGCCTTATTGTATATTTCTTGTTTTATAGCTGAACATTGTATTGAATTGATGCAATATAATAGGATTCATAAAATATACATGGCATTATAGGGAAAGATAATTCACAGGGAGTGCCGGATGCGGTGCATGGAATTTGGGGGTTGGAACCGACATCCCAGCCAGGAGAATGCAGACCAGCAGGAGAGCCTCGTCTTCCGCATGGTCCTGATCCAGCCCCCAGAGACTTGGAGTGGAGATGATGGAAGGAGGTCTCTGCCCCAGAGGACGCTCTTTGTCCAGTGAGGGCTGTGTCCAGCATATATAAGGAAGTCAGCCCAGCACACCCTTACTGGTCAAACAAGTCTTCTGATTGGTCAGTCCTGTGCCTGGCTTGTGTCCAGCTCTGATTTTCCCTGGCTGCTACCTGCTTAAGATCTGCTTTCTAATCAGTCTTCTGTTCCGGGTTCCTGTTGTTTTTACCTCCTTGTCTTCTCTTTCCCATCCTGATTCCTGCTCCCAGTCTGCCTACCATTCCATCTCTACTCAGAACCGTGTCTACTACTGATTCACTCCACCATCCTAATCAGGGCTTCTGTTCATCAGCATCACACTCTGGTCCAGGGGAAGGGGTTATTTCTGACAGGATAGGGCAAGGGTTTAGTCATAGGGCGTGCTAATGGAAGCATGGGGAGGAGCTTATTTACAGGAAATACTCATGACAGAATAGGGGAGGGCTATATTACAGAGAGTGATGCAGTGCATAGTGTTGGGAGATATCAAGGTAGTACAGGGACAAATTACAGGGAGTTTTGATGGTAAGGTAGAGAGGGGCTAATCAAAAGGAGGGCTGATGGTAGGATAAGGGAAGGAATAAGTCACAAGGAGTGCTGATGGCAGTGGGGAGGGAGAAGAGTAGCATTCACAGAAGGTGTTGATGAGGGTGTGGGAGAAGGAAAATAATCACAGCGGTCAGTGGCATAACCAGGGCATGTGAGGGGGGTGCAGACGCCCCAAGTGGCATCTTGGCGGGGGCGCCGGCACCTCTCCTCCACTCCGCCCACCTACCTACCTCTTCAAATGTTTGCCAGCAGCAAGCAGCAACTCTTACCTGCTGCTTGTGCCGGCCTCGGCTCTCCCTATGCCAACACTTCCTGGACCCAGGACCAGGAAGTTGATGATAGATGGAGAGCTGAGGCTGGCGTGAGCAGGTTAGAGATGCTGCTCACTGCCAGTAATCATCTGAAGAAGGAGGGTGTGCAATAGGAAAGGAATATCGGGAAGGGGGGCGGGGATCCACCGAGCGATGATGTCGGGCGCCACTGCCCCAGGCACCTCCTTCCCTCGCTATGCCACTGGGAGTGCCAATGGCAGTTGGAGGAGGAGAAAGACTAGTATTCACAGGAGGTGCTGATGAGGGGCTACGGCAGTGGTCTCCAACTCCAACCCTTTGCAATGCCACATTTTGGATTTGTAGGTACTTGGAGGGCCTCAGAAAAAATAGTTAATGTCTTATTAAAGAAATGACAATTTTGCATGAGGTAAATCTCTTTAGAGTTTATAAATCTTTCCTTTTGGCTAAGTCTTAATAATAATATTGTCATTTATAGCTAAAGAGACATGATCAAGAAACTGTTTTATTTTACTTTTGTGATTATGATAAACATATTGAGAGCCTCAAAATAGGACCTGGCGGGCTGCGAGTTTGAGACCACTGCTATAGGCTAAGGCTCTTTACACCTGCATTGTGATGTCATAGAACTTTATGGTTATAGAAACACGATGGCCATCCACAGCATTCACTATCTCCTCCTCTCCTTATTGGCTAAGGCTCTTAACATTTGCATTTCCTTTCCCTATTGGCTAAGGCTCTTTACACCTGCATTGTGATGTCATAGAACTTTATGGTTATAGAAACACGATGGCCATCCACAGCATCCACTATCTCCTCCTCTCCCTATTGGCTAAGGCTCTTAACATTTGCATTGCCTCTTCCTATAGGCCAGTGGTCTCCAACTCAAACCCTTTACAGGGCCACATTTTGGATTTGTAGGTTCTTGGAGGGCCTCAGAAAAAATAGTTAATGTCTTATTAAAGAAATGTCAACTTTGCATGAGGTAAAACTCTTTATAGTTTATATATCTTTCCTTTTGGCTAAGTCTTAATAATAATATTGCAATTTATAGCTAAAGAGAGATATGATCAAGAAACGGTTTAATTTTACTTTTGTGATTAGGATACACATACCGAGGGCCTCAAAATAGGACCTGGCGGGCCGCATGTGGCCTCCGGGCCACAAGTTTGAGACCACTGCTCTACGGGGACTCTTCACCATTGGATTACATTGAACGTTGCCACTAAACAACTAGCCATTTCTTTAAGTGTCTGGCCTCTATTGGCTGCTAGAAGTGTCAATTAAATAGCTTTTCTGCTCATCAAATTTTTCCTTAATTAACAATTTCAGTGTACAAGTAGCAGAGAAAATACATAAATCATCCTCCGTAGCAGTTGGTTCTTCACTGCTTGGAGAAGCCAAGCTCTCATTTCAAACTGTTTTCATTTGTACTGCAGCCTTTTGGAAAGCTGTGAACATTTTGCTCATGGGGGTAATAGCCTGATGGCAGCAGATTACACTGTTATCTATCCTGAAGCTCTCGGGAGGCTTCAACCAAACTCAACCGTTCTCTTATGCTCTCATCTCTTCATAAACACACATCTGTAGAGAGCACAGTGACGCTGCATCTGTGCACACAACAGAGAGGAGAGACGCACCATTGCGTGACTCATGCACGCAGACGCAGGACTAGATTCACAAAACTTACCGATGGGTTTGCGATCGTTTCCCGACCCGAATGTTCCCTGACCCGATTCACTAAACAGCTGCGCGATCAATATCCAATCCGCACGTGCAAATGAGGGGAAATGCCATGCATAAGTAGGAAGCCATCGATTCACTAAACAGAAGAAGGAACACCGATTGGGTATGCCGATCCGAAATGAAGCGACTACTGAGGACCAGTCGCTACTGTCCTTGCCGACTCTCCCACTCTCTGCTGCTCTGAAAACAACCATCAACATAAAAAACAAAAAACTGTACATATGCATACTCCTCTCCCCCCCCCTTTTTATATATTGTGGAAAAATGTGAGCTCGTGGTTTTAACCCGCGGGTTTAAAGCGTGTTCTGTTTTGGCGGTGACGGGTCTTAAGCGCACGAGACAAACGCGCGCTGACAATTCAGCGCAAAACTTCAGCGCGCTGCAAAAAAACCTTCTTTTAAAGGGCTCAGACGGGGATGTATGGGGGGGAACCCCCCACTCTACCTAATAGGGATCGAGCTGCCTTGTTGAGGGGTGTGGGGGTGTAACCCCCCAGAAATAAATACTCAAGGATTAGGGCCCGAATATATCCCTTATTCACTCAAAAACAAGCCCCACACGGACAAACGATACACACACCCAGCAACACTACAAGGCCTTACTTACAACATTCACACTCCCCAAAGAGAAAGGGAAAAAGGAAAAAGAAAAGAAGTGGAGAAAAAGGCCTCAGTTCAGCTTTTCTTTTTCCTTTTTCCTTTCTCTTTGGGGAGTGTGAATGTTGTAAGTAAGGCCTTGTAGTGTTGCTGGGTGTGTGCATCGTTTGTCCGTGTGGGGCTTGTTTTTGAGTGAATAAGGGGTGTAACCCCCCCCCCCCCATTATACTGAAAACTTAACTTTTTCCCTAAAAAATAGAGGAAAAGTTAAGTTTCCAGTATAATGTGGGGTTACAACCCCCCAACCCCCCCCCCCCATGCCAGCGCGATCACTATTAAGTAAAGTGGGAGGGGGGGTTCCCCACCAACACCCCCTGTCGGAGCCCTTTAAAGGGTTTTTCTGCGGCGCGCTGAATTTTCGACGCTCGTTTGTCGGCGCGCATCTGTCTCGTGCGCTTAAGACTATGAACCGTTTTGGCTGCAAAGCGTGCTCTGTTCCATTCTGCGCTGTACCTATGCCACCCCTCCCCCTTTGTTTTGACCTCGCTTGTGTGGAGAGCAAGCGCACGTGCGGGTCGCATCTACAGCCAACCGGGATGGCCTGCACGTGCGTCGCGATCACTCTGCAACGATCTGTGGGGCGTGCGTCCGATCCAATCTGCACATGCAAATGAGGACTCTTTAGTGAATCAGTCGCCTGCCAGAACTTGGCCACAAATCGCCCAACAATGATCCAGAGCAATGAGTTTAGTGAAAGTAGCCCATAGTCTGGTCCTCATCCCTATCCATCCCAGCCAATTTTTTTCTGTCCCCACCCCGTCCCCATCATATAGCCACTGTCCCCTTACCATCCCCACAGTTTTCTTCCCCATCCCCGTACCCAACCCATATTTAAAAGATCTTGTAAATTCAAACAAAACATAAAACGTGTCCTATAATTTGCCTAAACTTAACACAAAACAATAGGTATAACTTTGTTAAAACCCCAAGAAAAAAACATTCTTATTAACATGGAATGCAAGAAAGCAATCATTTCAAATTATGTAAACAAACCCCCAAAAACCCAATATCCAAACAAACTGCAGCTCAGAGTCGAAAGACCAAAACAAAGGAAAAGCTGTAGATACGATGTACAAGGTGTAAAAACTGATCTTTATTAAGGAAAATTCAACGTAGCATTCAAAAATGAGCTCTCTCCAACTTTTCCGCAAACATCTGAAAACCTGGCATACTAAGCCCTCTAAATATTCTTCACACTTTGACCTTTAACCCTTCATTGGAGTTCCTTTCTCTCCCAATTCCTGTAAACCGTGCCGAACTCTACGATTGTAGAGAGGATGCGGTATACAAACCTAAGGTTTAGTTTAGTTAGTTTAATTTAAATGAGTAAAAGCAAATAAAAATATAGATAAAAATTATGGTTCTCAGGTGTGAGTCCACAGGACCCGCCACGGTCCGTGTTTCAGAAAACACTCCTTCCTCAGGGATCCGAAATATGCACATGAGAAAACAAGTGAAGCCTGGAAGGCATGTGAATTCTCTAATCCAGCAGCAGGTTCTCTGTGTCTTTACATATGCATATTTCATACCCCCTGGGTTTTTTTTCCTGTGCTTCATCCTTTTTGTCTGCCTTTGTCGCCCTGGACTTTTTCCCTCTTTCTGTCTGTCTTCCACTTGCCATGATGCCTCCCTCCTTTCTCTCCCAGTGATCACGTTTCCTCTGCTTTCTCCCGGTGCATGTGTCTTTCCCTTTCCAGCGTTGAGTCAGTGACAGTGACTGAGGCTTTTCCTCCCACTCCTCATTCTGTCTCCAAGAATTAACTCTTCAGTGATGCACCGTTGCTTTGCAGCTCCCACCTTATGTAAAAATGAGGCCCCGTCCATTTCAGGAGACGTGGAACGTTCCAGGACTTGCCTGGGGGTCCATCGACAGGAGAGTGAGGGAAAGGGATTTGATACTCTGCCTTTCTGTGGTACAGCCAAAGTGGTGTACACATTACATACAGGTCCTTTCTCTGTCGCTAGTGGGTTCTGCAACCTAGAACAACCAAGGGTTAAGTAACTTGCCCAGGGTCACAGGGGGCTGCAGTGGGAATCAAACTCGGTTCCCCAGGTTCTTAGTCCACTGCACTTGCCATTAAGCTACTGCTCCAGCGCATATGTGGACAGGAGAGACCAAATGAATAATAACTTTATTCTTTTATACCGTCATAACCAAAAGTTCCAGACAGTTTACATTAAAAAGAGTTGGACAATCAGCGAAATACAATAATACAGTAAAAAATACAAATATTAGTAAAATAGAATTTCAATAATAAAACTCACTAAGTAATAAACTTATTGAACAAAGTGGTCTTAATTAATTTCCGATAACATAGTTTGCTGAATACATTTACCTAACCCAGATTGTTGCCTACCAGCTTGAAATGCTAGGGGCCTATCTCCTTCTTAGCCCCAAGCTGCTCCTTCCCCCTCCCCCCCATTCCACACTTGTGTTCTCCCTCCCCTCTTAATCTTCACCAGCGTGAGTGGCTTCTGCACATGCTTCTCGCACCAGTGCTGAAGTTCCCTCTGATGTCACTTCCTGGCCCCGTGTCCCGGAAGAAGTGATTCAGAGGGGAACCAGGCTTGCACGAGCAACAGGCAGACTTTGCTCGTGTAAGCGAAGATAATACTTTACGGGGTGGGGGGGGGGGAGCGATGGCGCGAAGGTGGAATGATGTGGCAGGGCAGGGCGGAGATGTGCCAGCGCCACCACAAACTTGGCACCCAGGGTGCACTACTGAGCATATGGAATGACTCTCCTCTTACCCCCCGGAGAAAAGCCCCAGATGGTAAGAGCTGGGTTAGTTCTACTGGTGAAACCGAGAGTGTGAGTGAAGACAGAAGCCCGGGACTGAAGGAATAGACAGATTTCAGTCCGAGAATGTTGGTCCCCTCCATGGCCGTACTGGAGTACATTGGTGATCCAGTTTGGAGGTCAAAAAGGGAAGCCCAGCATGTGCTGGATGTACAGTCTTATTGACTCTGCCCTATGGAGACAGACTTCAACCTGGCAGGTGGAAAGAAGGAGTAGGTCTTCACAGGGTGACTAGAGACTGACTGTACCCCAGGGGAGATATGCAGGGCAGGGTGCAGTCTGCCAGGAGACTGCCTATCCCAGGTACCCTAGAGGAGGAGGGGAGTGAGAGTCAGGATGCAGTCTGTCATGGGGAAGACAGGAACAGACCTGGCCCTCACGTGCTTCAGGAAAAAGCGGGGTGAGGGTGCTGCCCCCTGCAGTGGAGTTTTCTGGGGGTGACTGTGCTGTGCCCCTGTTGAGAGCAGTTACTCCCAGTGCTGGGTGTCTTCATATGTTGCTTCTCCCCGGAGACCTCTTTAATTTGTGAGTTGTTTTTCCCCTGCGGTTGTTCGGCCCCCGCAGTTGCTTTGCCTTCACACCATCTGTTACTTGCTAAAGGAAAGAAGAAGAAGAAAAAAAATAATCCAGCAGGCTTTTTTATTCCCTTCTTAATGAGGCCTTTGAAACTATTTGCAAATCTTTTTTACGCTCTCCTGCCCCTGCTATTCTCCTACCCTCTCCACATCCATCTCCCAGTGGAAACAAGATGGCCAAAAGAGGGGTGTAAAGGGGTCTCACAAACTGACCATATTCAGACAGTATTTGCCTTCTTCTTAAGGCCCACTTAGAGAGCCCCTGTCATGAAAAGGGGGTCTGGGGGCAGTCTCTACGAGTCTTGTCTATGTGCAAAGTCCAGAGAGAACAGAAAGGGGAGTCTCGGAGTTGCAGAGCACACTTGTTGCACACAGATCCTCACAGACTGTCGGTGTCTATCACACACACAAATCTGGTGGTAATGGCAGCAGTGCTTTCTGCTTACAGATACACAGTCATTTGCCAGCAAGCTTGATCTCACCCACTGTCACTCTCTGATTTCCAGCACAGTGTCTTTCTCTCTCTCTGTGCTCCACGTTTCTCTGGACTTTGACAGATACTGGAAGCCGCTGTCTCTCTCTCTCCAACCTAGAACCAGATCCACATACCTGCCCCACGTCTCTTTGAATTCTCAGCGAGGAGTCGCTATCTTTTCCTTATTACTGCCCCAGGCCTGGGTGCTGGGCTCTCAGCAAGGAGTCCTCGTCATTTCTAAACTAAACGAAACCTTAAGTTTATATACCGCATCCTCTCGGCACGATTTACAGGAACTTTAATATAAGGAAGAAAAT
Organism: Geotrypetes seraphini; assembly: GCF_902459505.1. Lineage (NCBI taxonomy): Eukaryota > Metazoa > Chordata > Amphibia > Gymnophiona > Dermophiidae > Geotrypetes > Geotrypetes seraphini. Next base: position 58,429,588 of record NC_047097.1, on the reverse strand, counting down.
CCATAATAAGAGTTAGTGATTATAAAGAGGGTAGCGAGATTTACATTTTTGAGAATAGCCAAGTTTTCAGATGCTTTCGGAATAATTGAAGGAGCCCAGATTCCAAAGCTCAGTGATTTTGAAGAACAGAGATTTCCCTAATTTTCCAGCATACATGATGCTTTTTAACGAGGGTAAAGATAGTTTAAGTTTTTGGGTGGATCTGGTAGCATCAGGTCTCGCAGAATTCCAAGATAGTAGAATTAGAGGAGGAAGAGTGCCATGCAAGATCTTGAATGTTAGGCAGGCACACTTAAAGTGAACCCTAGAAATTACTGGAAGCCAGTGAAGTTTTGACAGAAGCGGGGAAACCTGTACTGTGTCCAGTACTGGTCGCCGTACCTCAAGAAGGACATTGCAGTATTTGAGGGGGTCCAGAGGAGAGCAACTAAACTGATAAAAGGTATGGAAAACTTTTCATATGCTGACAGGTTGAAAATGCTGGGGCTCTTCTCCCTGGAAAAGCGGAGACTTAGAGGAGACATGATAGAAACTTTCAAAATCCTGAGGGGCATAGAGAAAGTGGACAGGGACAGATTTTTCAGACTGTGGGGAACCACTAACACAAGGGGTCACTCGGAGAAATTGAGAGGGGACAGGTTTAGAACAAATGCTAGCAAGTTCTTTTTTACCCAGAGGGTGGTGGACACATGGAACGCGCTTCCGGAGGTTGTGATAGCCCAGAGCACATTGCAGGGTTTCAAGGAAGGTTTAGATAAGTTCCTAAAAGATAAGGGGATTGAGGGTTACAGATAAAGAGAAGAGGTAGGTTTACAGAAATGGACAGGAACCACATCACAGGTCATAGACCTGATGGGCCGCCACGGGAGCGGACCGCTGGGCGCGATGGACCTCTGGTCTGACCCAGTGGTGGCAACTTCTTATGTTCTTAATTTATTTTTTGCGAAGATCAACTTAGCCGCAGTATTCTGGATCTCAGACCTGGGTGGTTCTTCCAGAAAATCAGCTTTGATCTAGGTCAGTGCTTCTCAAGCTGGTCCTGAATTAACTCCTCCTCCAGTCTGTTGTTTTTTTTTGGATATTCACAATGGATAGGCATTGACTAGATTTGCGTGAGCAAACGGCTGGGCAGGATGGACCACCGGTCTGACTCAGCAGTGGCAATTCTTACGTTCTTCTGTTCTCTTCCCTACTCAGGCCCCCTGTCAGACTCCACCACTACCAGCACGTATGCTCAGGTTTTCAGTTATCTGTGAGATATTTCAGCCCTTGGGGCCCCTTAAGAAGACTTTGGGATAAAGATGCAGTTGGGCGCTGGCTTCCTAAGCATGACTGGCAGTGCTGGAAATAAAGGGCTTGGTCACTGCTGTCCTTGAGTTGAGGTACTATGATGTCATCAAACCAGTTGTGATAGAGCAACTCTGTTAAAAAAATGGACTTGGCTGCTGCTTATTGCAAGAGGGTTAGTCAGTGGCTTTTGTATCCGAGCCCCAGCTGAACAAAATTGAAAAAGAATGTCACAGCATTGTGTTTACCTGTCAGTGCTTTCATCTTTATTAAAATTCGATATGTGGGAACATAGGATGCAGTGCGAGTGAGGACACATTCCTGGGCCTGGGCCTTGATGAACCTTGCTAATTTGCAGCCCACTTACTTGGAGTTGTGCCTATGCAGCCGTCTCCATCATATGGCCAGATTTTTTGAGCAAATCCGGGGGTGAGATGTCAGGGAAAACATTTTTTAAAAAAAAGCGAGAGTCGAGCCGTGACCCAGCAGAGAAAAAGGTAGAAGCGCAGCCTCCTTCGCCCCCCAGAGTTTAAGGAGACTCAGTTATCACAGCTGACACATCAGGTGTCTTGGACACTGGAGCCTCAATTAGAAACATAGAAACATGATGGCAAATAAAGGCCAAATGGCCCATCCAGTCTGCCCGTCCACAGTAACCATTATCTCTTCCTCTAAGAGATCCCATATGCCTATCCCAGGCTTTTTTGAATTCAGACACAGTCTCTGTCTGCACCATCTCTTCCGGGAGGCTGTTCCACGCATTTACCACCTTTACCATATAAAAGTATTTCCTCAGATTACTCCGGAGCCTACCACCTCTTAACTTCATCCTATGCCCTCTCAATGCAGAGTTTCCTTTCAAATGAAAGAGACTCGACTCATGCGCATTTACATCACTCATTTATTTAAACGTCTCTATCACATCTCCCCTCTCCCGCCTTTACTCCAAAGTATACAGACTTAGATCTTTAAGTCTGTCCCCATACACCTTATGACGAAGACCACAAACCATTTTAGCAGCCTTCCTCTGGACTGACTTCTTCCTTTTTATATCTTTTTGAAGGTGCAGCCTCCAGAATTGTACAAATTCTAAATGAGGTCTCACCAGAGTCTTATACAGGGGCATCAATGCCTCCTTTTTCCTACTGGCCAAAGCTCTCCCTATGCACTCTAGCATCCTACTAGCTTTCGGTGTAGATGGGACATCTTGAATCTCTGCTGGCAGATACTATGTGGAGAACTGGGGAGCTGGAGAGCAGGGTGTTGGCTTTGGAAGACTCTTCTCAAGCAGTGTTGCCAGAGCTTACAGACATGAAATCGACACTTCTGGAACGTGCCACTAAGCTCGAAGACTCAGAGAACTGTTCCAGGAGGGGAAACCTGTGTTTAGTCAGCTTTCTTACACACCTTCATGAGCAGCAGCTGGGATCCCTCCTGGAGCAATGACTGCCAAAAGAACTCCTTGTAGATGCTGGCATGGGCCCTGTGTGCCTGGAAAGGATGCATTGGGTAGGCCGCCAAAATGGAGAAAGGCAACGGCCCAAAGTGATACATGTGGAATTTCACAATGACCTCCATAAAATTGAGCTTCTCAAGAGTTATAAGTCAGGAAATCTCTCTAATCCTACCTCTTTGATAAATTCCTCTAACCCCCGCCCTCCCTACCAAACTAATAATCCCAACCTCGCCTCCCTCCCTACCTTTCCTCCCCTTCTTCCCCGGTTGGCACCCCCCATGCAACAGCCATTGGATCATTTTGTAATTGTCACTGGTTTATACCATACACTTGTTAACTAATTCTCTGCACCTGCATTGCATAAATTGCTCTGAACTGTTTTGTGGTATTGCGGTATACAAAAATAAAGTTATTATTATTATTATTAAAGCGGGACACTTTAACCCATGAGAATAATCAGACTGAAATATTCCTAAATTATTCTCCTATTATGCAATTTAAGGCAGAGTTTAAAACATTTCTCTTTGAAGACACCTACATTTGAATATTCAATTTTATTCACTGATCCCTCCACCCAGTACTGAAGCCCAGTTATGGTCGGGGAACTGGCCTAAGAAGATGGAGAAATTATATCCCTCTATTCTTAAGCTTTCCTACTGACTATTGTTCAAATTTTTCTGCACCCTCTATGATCCTAGAGCACTCCCCTCCTTTATACAGTATACCCCCGACGTTTGCGGGGCTTGCGTGCCAGGAGCACCTGCGAACTTTGAAAAACTGCGATTATTGGATGTGGTTTAGGAGTGGGGATCAGAGGCGGGAGAGGGCTGCAGGGGCGGCGGTTGCTGCGAGTGCCGATATGGGCGGTGGCACTCGTGGCTCCGACCCGGGCCGGGATCGCTGGTCAGGCCGAGCAGATTGGGGGGGCCGGAGGATGCGCACGGCAGGGTCCCGGGTTGTGAAAGAGGCGGACGGAAGATATTTTTCTAAATAACTGCGGAGGGAAAAAACCCGCGAACGACTGGGGCCGCGAACACTGAACCACGACTGTATATAAATTTACAAGTCTAAACCGCTTAGATAAATATTGATAGGTGGTATTTCAAATAGTAAATAAACATGAAACCAGAATTTCGCCAGTTGTGTTCTATGGTCAACTAAAAAAGTACCGTAGTTATAAATCAGACATGCCTCAGACTCAAGGACACCCTCAATTACAACCTTAAAATCTGCAGGCCAAACTTCAATAGTTGGGAGGAAATAGCCTTGGATAAGATCAGACAGAAAGCAGCTCTGTCACTTAGCCGTCAAAAGCTTGGAAATGAAGCAAACGCAGACGCAAGAGGAAAATATGGAGAGGTGGATGGCCAGCTCCACATCGCCTGTGGTCTCCTCGGTGGATCAAAGACTGCAGTTATATCATGTTGGCAGACAGATGAATAAATGTAGTCCAAAGGGGTTGCTGACAGTTCAAGATATTAATTTGTCACTGAGGAGAGGTTCCACCATCATCGCAGAGGGAGGATTAAGGCCTGTGATTAAGGACTGTGACAGGATGCTAGGCCCCAGGCAATTGCAAATGGACAAACGGCAGTTTTTGACACTGTTTGTCTTGTGAAGATTATTAGAGGGTTCTAATATGAATGGAGCAATACTGAATTGTTCAAATCATTGCTAAAGGGCACAAAGCAATTAAAGGGGAGAGACCATTTTTATTACTTAACTAGCTGATGCCCCGGCGTTGCACGGGTATTTAATAATAGCAATAACACAGTAAACGGATTGAAATAAAGATACTTTATAGTGGTGAATGAAATTATTGTTTTACAGCTTAATAAAAAGTACAATATTCAAATTATAATGTGAAATATTTGACAAAATGAATACAATACAACTAACGCAAAACGTGATTATAAACAACAATTTTAGTTTCACCTCCTGGAGCAAGAACAAATAAATTCTTGGGTGAACCCACCCTTGAGCAAGCAACATAGAGTTGTGGGCCGTGAGACCCCCAGAACATATCACCCCAGGTAGTGAGGGATCTGCATACCAAGTTTCGTTCAAATCGGTCAAGCCGTTTTTGCGTGATCGCGGCACATACATACATCCATCCGATTTTATATAGATAGATTGTTAGAGTATGGAGTTCCACAGGGTGGCTGGTAAGACAGTTGCTGTCCCGTAGGAAAAGATGATCCTCAAAAAGCTTATTCCATGGGAAAAGGATATGGGTGTACCAAGATGTTCCAAAAAGTACCCAAGAACAGAGAAAGCAATTTTTGGCTTTAAGAACAGAAACCAAAAGGGAAAATTCTATAAGAAGCGGCCAAACGTTAGGCGCCGTTCAGCGCGATTCAAGCACAACTGGGCGCTGTTTAGTGAATCACCCTGAGCGGCACCTATTTTGGAGGCTGTAGAAAGAGACAGAAAGTAAGAAAGAGAGAGAGAAAGAAAAAGAGAGAGAATGAGAGAGAGAGAACATGTATGCTGCCTGTGCTGTATTTTATTGTGTGTGTGTGTGTGTGGGGGGGGGGTTATACATTGCCTGTGCTACGTCAGTGTGTATGTGTGTGTGTGAGGAAGCCTGCACTGCATCTGCCTGTTCTGTCCCTGTTCTTTGGAGATGCAGAGAGAGAAAGACCGCGTGCGCCGTCTGTGCTGTGTTTTGTTCTGTGGTGGGCCTGTGTGTTTGTGTGCGGGCTTGGGGGGGGGAGGGGGGCTTCTATTGCTGCCGCCTGTTCCACACGTTTTCTTTTGGTAGCTGCAGAACTTCTGCTTCATGTTGGCTTCCTTCACTTGTACTTATTAAAGTCAAATAAAAGGAGAAGAGCCAAAATATGATTCATCTATTCCGCCTCCGATGTATCTAAAAGCACCATGAAAATAATCTGTGTGATCGGAAGCATCGGCGGTTAGGATCGAAGCATGGGGGGGAGGGGGGGGCAGGGCTGTTATCACACCTGCTCAAAATTACATTTTCACCTTTCCTAGCAGTGGGGCTGCTTCACTTTAGGTCTAGGAAGAGACAAGCTACCTGTCAGGCCCCAGGTGTCCTGTCTGGCTCCCCTACGGTGGTCATTCTGTACAGGAAAGGGGTAAAACGCGGACCTCACGGACCTCGCGGATCTAAACCCGTACGGCCTTAAAAATCTGAGGTCTGTGTCGGTCCGTGTCCGTGGCGCTTGTAGTTTCTGTCGCTGACAGACCTTGATGAGATTTTTGCACTGACGGGGAGGTCCGCGTTTTACCCCTTCCCCTATGTCCCCGCTCTCTTGGCTTCTGCTCTGCCGCTCCAGCACTAGTCTCTGGCTCTGACAGACCTGGAAGAGATTTTTAGCGCTGACGGATCCTAACACTTTTCCCTCCCTATGCTGAGACAGATCCGTCAGTGCAAAAATCTCATCAAAGTCTGTCAGTGATAGAAACTACAAGCGCCACGGACACGGACCTCAGATTTTTAAGGCCATACGGGTTTAGATCCGCGAGGTCCGTCAGGTCCATGAGGTCCGCGTTTTACCCCTTCCTGGGACATAGGTTTTGGGCGGGAAGGGGTAAAACACGGACCTGAGCGACAGAAACTACAAGCGCCACGGATATGGACCGACATGGACCTCAGATTTTTAAGGCCGTACGGGTTTAGATCCGCGAGGTCCGTCAGGTCCATGAGGTCCGCGTTTTACCCCTTCCTGGGACATAGGTTTTGGGCGGGAAGGGGTAAAACACGGACCTGAGCGACAGAAACTACAAGTGCCATGGATATGGACCTCAGATTTTTAAGGCCATACGGGTTTAGATCCGCGAGGTCCGTCAGGTCCGCGTTTTACCCCTTCCCTTCTGTACAGCCTCACTCTAGCATGCTTCTTGTCAGCCTTTACCTCTGTTGTTCATCAGGCAGACATCAATCATATCCCCTCTCCTTACAGCCTTGCTATTTGACAGGAAGAGGAGCGCTTTGCTCTTCTCTCTATCCCGAGGCCTGTGGTTACCACTTCACAGTCCATGCTTTGAACCCAAGAAGCAAGACGTATAGTACAGGTCAGGAGGGCATCTGGATTTCCACTGTGACAGGCCACTGGACAGAGCCAAGTACAGGAATATTCTGCATGATTAGGGTTACCAGACTTTTTTTACTTTAGTAAAATCCAGACCTCTAGACCCACCCCCCAGGCCGCCCAGTTCTACCCATCCCTGTCCCATGACACCCCATCCCTGCACAAAGCCAATCTGGTTTTCAAGACAGCTACAATGAATATGAATGAGACAGATTTACATGCACTGCCTCCCTTGTAAGCAAATCTATCTCATGTATATTCATTGTGGGTATCATGAAAACCTGATTGGTTGGGTGCGTCCCAAGGTCTGGATTGAGAACCCCTGCCAAGCCTTCGAGCAGAAATTTTCAACCCAGTCCTAGGGACATACCCAGCCAGTCGTTGTGACTGGCTGGGTGTGTCCCGGGTACTGGGTTGGAAACCCCTGCCATGGAATAAGGAAACAGCGGACATCACCACAGCCACAAAAAAAAATGCTGCATGCAGTTACCCCACAGGCAAAGTCTTTACTATAGAATAAGTAGCTTGTGTGGTGCCATACTGTCAGAGGGGTGGGGCACCTCAGTCTAGGTGGCTTTTGTGTTGATACAGTGATTTAAAGGCAATATTTCGCTGGGGGTTGTGGGAGGCTCATGGGAGGATATGCAGGTTTGAAGTTTCTATCCTAGTAGGAATGCATCAACCATTTCGTGGGGCACGAGAAGCAGGAGGAAGCACTTCAATGTTTTCTTAAATAAAATAAAGCAACCTTGGTTTTTGGATTTTATTCAAGCCACCGCTCCATCACAGTTTGTTTAAGGAAATTGCCTTTTCTTTATACAGTAAAACCTTGGATTGCAAGTAACTTAGTATGCAAGGAAAGGGCCTGAAATAAAGATGGGCCTATTTTATCGCCCACCAGGGCAAACCAGAGATATCAATGAGGAAATGGAAGCCGAGATGAAGCGTGAATGCAAAAGCGGCAACACGGTTATTATGGGAGACTTCAACTACCCTGGGATAGACTGGAGGCTTGGAAGCTCAAAATGCGCTAGGGAGACAAAATTCCTGGAAGCTACACAGGATTGTTTCATGGAACAGCTTGTTAGAGAACCGACGAGAGGAAATGCCACTCTGGATCTAATCCTAAATGGGTTAAGGGGACCTGCAAAGGAAGTAGAAGTAGTGGGACCGTTGGGAAACAGCGATCATAATATGATCAAGTTCAAGGTTGAGGTAGGAGTGTCAAAAGGCAAGAGATCCATTGCGACAACTTTTAACTTCAGGAAAGGAAACTACGAAGCAATGAGGGAATTGGTAAGGAAGAAACTTAGGAACACTTCCAAAACATGGCTAACGGTAAATCATGCCTGGTCCTTCTTCAGGGACATGGTGAGCGAGGCGCAAAATCTGTATATCCCCAGATTAAGGAAGGGGTGTAAAAAGAATCGAACAAAAGACCCGGCATGGATAACCAAAACAGTGAAGGAAGCGATAGGCAATAAGAAAAAATCATTCAAGAAATGGAAAAAGGACAAAACTGAGGGGAACTGGAAAGAGCACAAGAAACATCAAAAAGAATGTCACTGTGAGGTTCGGAAAGCCAAAAGAGAGTATGAAGAGAGGCTAGCCAGGGAAGCAAGAAATTTCAAACCATTCTTCAGATATGTTAAAGGGAAGCAGCCGGCTAGAGAGGAAGTGGGACCGCTGGACGACGGAGACAGGAAGGGAGTGGTGAAGGAGGAGAAGGTAGTGGCAGAAAGGCTTAACATGTTCTTCTCGTCTGTATTTACAAACGAAAACACGTCCAACATACCGGAACCTGAGCAATTCTTCAACGGAAGTCAGGCAGAAAAATTAACATCCATAGAAGTGAGCCTTGAGGACGTTCGTAGGCAGATAGAAAAACTAAAACCTGACAAATCCCCGGGTCCGGATGGCATACATCCAAGGGTTCTGAAGGAATTAAAGGAGGAGATAGCGGAACTACTGCAGCAAATTTGCAACTTATCCCTGAAAACAGGCGAGATCCCGGAAGATTGGAAGATAGCCAACGTTACGCCCATCTTTAAAAAGGGATCAAGAGGTGACCCGGGAAACTACAGGCCGGTGAGCTTGACTTCGGTTCCGGGGAAAATGGCAGAAGCACTGATAAAAGAAAACATCGATCAACATTTTGAAAAACATGAACTTCTGATAACCAGCCAGCATGGTTTCTGCAAGGGAATATCTTGCCTAACGAACTTATTGCACTTCTTCGAAGGGATCAACAAACGGATGGACAAAGGAGACCCCATAGACATCATATATCTAGATTTCCAAAAAGCCTTTGACAAGGTGCCCCATGAACATCTACTCCGGAAACTGAAGAACCATGGGGTGGAAGGAGACGTACATAGATGGATCAGAAACTGGTTGGAGGGTAGAAAACAAAGGGTAGGAGTGAAGGGTCACTACTCCGACTGGAGGAGGGTTACGAGTGGTGTCCCGCAGGGCTCGGTGCTCGGGCCGCTGCTATTTAATATCTTCATAAATGATCTAGAAACAGGAACGAAGTGCGAGATAATAAAATTTGCGGACGACACCAAACTATTTAATGGAGCTCGGACTACAGAGGACTGCGAAAAGTTGCAAAGGGACTTGAACAAATTAGAAGAATGGGCGGCGAAATGGCAGATGAAGTTCAACATTGAAAAATGTAAAGCAGAAACTCGAGGTACAACTATACAATGGGAGGGATGTTATTGAATAAGAGTACCCAGGAAAGGGACTTGGGGGTAATGGTGGACATGACAATGAAGCCGTCTGCACAGTGTGCAGCGGCCGCTAAGAGAGCGAATAGAATGCTTGGTATAATCAAAAAGGGTATTACAGCCAGAACGAAAGAAGTTATCCTGCCGTTGTATCGGGCGATGGTGCGCCCGCATTTGGAGTACTGCGTCCAATATTGGTCGCCGTATCTTAAGAAGGATATGGCGTTAGTCGAGAGGGTTCAAAGGAGAGCAACACGTCTGATAATAGGTATGGAAAACCTGTCATATTCTGAGAGATTGGAGAAGCTGGGTCTCTTTTCCCTGGAGAAGAGGAGACTTAGAGGGGATATGATAGAGACTTACAAGATCATGAAGGGCATAGAGAGAGTAGAGAGGGACAGATTCTTCGAACTTTCGAAAAATAAGAGAACAAGAGGGCATTCGGAAAAGTTGAAAGGGGACAGATTCAAAACAAATGCTAGGAAGTTCTTCTTTACCCAACGTGTGGTGGACACCTGGAATGCGCTTCCAGAGGACGTTATAAGGCAGAGTACGGTACTGGGGTTCAAGAAAGGATTGGACAAATTCCTACTGGAAATGGGGATAGAGGGGTATAGATAGAAGATTACTGCACAGGTCCTGGACCTGTTGGGCCGCCGCGTGAGCGGACTGCTGGGCACGATGGACCTCGGGTCTGACCCAGCAGAGGCATTTCTTATGTTCTTATGTTCTTAAGACAAGCAAAACATTTTATTAAATTTTAACTTGATAAACAAGCAATGTCTTTCCATACAAGTACATATAGCACAGTTACTTACTGTAACAGGTGTTATCCAGGGACAGCAGGCAGATATTCTCTACATGTGAGCCCCGTCGCGGACAGCTTTTCAAGCAAACTTGATTGAAGATCTTAAAGTTTGCTAGTGCTGCACCATGCGTGTGCCTTCCTGCCCCCACTAGAGGGCGCATCTCCTCAACGTGGTCCTCAGTTCAGATAGCTAGCCAAGAAGCCAACCCGGGGAGGTGGGAGGGTTGCGAGAATATCTGCCTGCTGTCCCTGGATAACACTTGTTATGGTAAGTAACTGTGCTTTATCCCAGGACAAGCAGGCAGCATATTCTCTAAATGTGGGTGATCTCCAAGCTAACCAAGATGGGATGGTGGGAGAATTGGCATGTTAAGAGAACAGATTACGCAAAACCGACTGGCCGAAAAGCCGTCGCGTCTGGAAAAAGTATCCAGACAGTAGTTAGAGGTGAATGTATGAACCGAGGATCAAGTGGCAGCCTTGCAGATCTCCTCAATAGGCGTGGACCTGAGGAAAGCGACAGATGCCACCATCGCTCGGGCTTTATGCCCCATGACCTGACCCTGCAGCAAGAAACCAGCCTGAGCGTAGCAGAATGAAATACAAGCAGCTAACCAGTTAGACAAGGTGATCTTGGAAACAGGACGCCCCAACCTATTTGGATCGAAAGATATGAAGAGTTGAGGAGCCGTCCGATGAGATTGGGTGCGTTGGAGGTAAAAAGCCAACGCCCTCTTACAGTCAAAAGTGTGAAGCGCCACCTCTCCAGGATGAGAGTGGGTAGGGCTTAGGAAAAAACACCGGAAGAACAATGGACTGGTTGAGGTGGAAATCCGAAACCACCTTAGGCAAGAACTTAGGATGAGTACGAAGGACCACCTTGTCATGATGAAAAACAGTAAAAGGCGGGTCCGCAACTAGAGCTTGCAGCTCACTGACTCTGCGAGCAGACATGAGGGCAATCAGGAACAAGACCTTCCAAGTGAGATACGTCAGATGAGCCTTATCAATGGGTTCAAATGGAGGCTTCATCAATTGAGCCAGAACCACATTAAGATCCCAAACCACCGGGGAAGGCTTGAGTGGAGGATGAACATTGAAGAGGCCCTTCATAAATCGGGAAACCACCGGATGGACAGAGAGCGGTTTCCCATCAAGCGGCTGATGAAAGGCAGCAATCACACTGAGGTGGGCTCGAATAGATGTCGATTTGAGACCAGACCGAGACAAGTGCAACAGATAATCCAGCACGGAAGACAAGGAAGCCGACAGTGGCTCCAGGCGATGCTCAGCACACCATGCAGCAAATCTAGTCCATTTCTGGGAGTAGCTTTGTTGAGTAGAACCCTTCTGAGAGGCCTCGAGAACATCCCTCACCGACTGAGAAAAACCGAAGGAGGACGTCTTGTGGAAAGGAACCAAGCAGTTAAGTGCAGAGACAGCAGATTGGGATGCAGCAGTGACCCCCGACTCTGAGACAGCAGAGAAGGAAATACAGGCAGAAGTTGAGGCTCCCTGACACTGAGTTGGAGGAGAAGGGAGAACCATGGCTGCCTGGGCCACCGAGGAGCTATCAAAATCATGATGGCGTGAGTCTATTTGAGCTGCACGAGAGTCCTCAGAATCAGAGGAAAAGGAGGGAAGGTGTAGAGGAACCTGCCCGTCCAATCCAGAAGGAAAGCATCCGCTTCGAGACGATCCGGGGAGTAAATCCTGGAGCAGAAGTGAGGCAATTTGTGGTTGAGGGGTGAGGTGAACAGATCTATCTGCGGCGTCCCCCATCGAGCAAACACCTGACGCAGAGTCGCGGAAAGGAGCGACCATTCGTGCAGCTGGAGAAGGCGACTCAATTTGTCCGCAGGGCAGTTTTGCTCGCCCTGGATGTAAACCGCTCGAAGGAAGATGTTGTGGCGTATCGCTCACTCCCAGAGCCGAAGAGCCTCCCGGCAAAGAGACAGGGAACCCGTATCCCCCTGTTTGTTCACATAATGCCTCACCACCTGGTTGTCCATGCGTACCAGGACCAAGCAATCCTGAAGCAAATGCCGAAAGGCAACCAGCGTATTGAAAATGGCTCGAAGTTCCAGCAGGTTGATGTGGCAGAGACAGTCTGCACTCGACCAAAGACCCTGAGTCCGGAGGCCGTTGAGGTGAGCCCCCCAGGCATACGCGGAGGAGTCCGTTGTTAGGACCTTCTGTGGCGGGGGTGTGAGAAAGAGAACACCTCTGGAAAGATTGGAAGAGAGCATCCACCAACGGAGCGAACGCCGCAAGGAGGAAGTCACCGCAATGTGCTGAGAGGCGGGATCCCGGACTTGTCTCCACTGGGACGCCAGGGTCCACTAGGGTACCTGGAGATGAAGTCTGGCAAAAGGAGTCACATGAACGGTGGAGGCCATGTGTCCCAACCAGAATCATCATCTGCTTGGCCGAGGCCATGGGCTGAAGGGAGATCTGCTGGCACAAATGGATGAGGGCGGCCCGCTGAGGTTGAGGCAGAAATGAGCGGAGGCGAACCGTGTCCAGAATCGTCCCAGTGAACTGCAGAAACTGAGAGGGGCACAACTGGGACATGGGGAAGTTGACCTCGAAGCCCAGACGCTGAAGGAACGTAATAGTCCGTAGGGTCGCTGAAATAACCTCCCTCCGTGACGGTGCTTTGATAAGCCAGTCATCGAGGTACGGGAACACTTGAAGACCCTGCGACCGCAGGGCTGCCGCCACCATCACGAGGCACTTCATGAAGACTCGCGGGGATGAAGCGAGCCCGAATGGGAAGACTCGATACTGCAGGTGAAGGTCTCCCACCTGAAAGCGAAGGAACCTGCGAGAGGCCGGATGGATCGGGATGTGAGTGTAGGCCTCTTTCAGGTCCAGGGAACACAACCAATCTCCCTCGTCCATCAGGTGATACAACGTGGGAAGAGAGAGCATATGGAACTTCTCCTTGACCAGGAACTTGTTCAGCACTCGGAGGTCCAGGATAGGGCGCAGGTCCCCGGTCTTTTTGTGGACCAGAAAGTACCGGGAATAGAAGCCGGTGCCCTGATTGAAGGACACTCTCTTGGGCGCAGGTCCAGAGGAGGTGTCCGGAAATGAAGTGAATACCCCTCCCTGATGACCGAGAGGACACAGTTGTCCATAGTTATCAGTTCCCAGCGGTGACAAAAGGCCTGAGGTGGCCCCCTATAGGCAGGGGAGAAGGCTCGAGGATGGAGGGGGCCGGCCCGCTCCAACAGGGACAGTCAAAAGGACGGCGCAGGTTTAGCCGCCGTAGGGGTCTGAGGCTTCTGAGGAGCCTGTTGCTGCTGCGGATGCCAAGGAGGCGGCCGGGAAAAAGCCGGCGTGGACTTCTAGGGATAACGCCGGGGAGGCAACTTGTACGACTTAGGAGGAGCGGGCTTTGCCTTGGGTCTGATCAAGGAGGCAAAGGAGCGCTCATGCTCGGAGAGGCGTTTGGTGGCTGCCTCGATGGAGTCGTCAAACAGTTCGTTGCCCAAACACGAGAGATTCGCCAGCCGGTCCTGCAGATTCAGGTCCATGTCAACTATGCGGAGCCAGGCTAGGCGGCGCATGGCTACCGCAAAGGCAGAGACCCTCGAGGAGAGTTCAAAGGCATCATACATCGCCTGAAACAGATAAAAATGAATCTGCGACAGCGTATCCAGAAGCTGGCGAAATTCCGCCCGGCGATGAACAGGCAAAGAGGAGACTTACCCGAGGCCGAGGTCTTCAAAGCCAGAGCTGCTGAGGCCTTCGAAGCTGAGGGAGACTTGCTCGGGACCGAGGTCTTCGAGGCTGACGTCGAGGTCGAGGCCAAGGTCTTATCCGCTGATGGGTCCATGTTGAAGAGTTCCACAATCCTGGCCCGCCATCGACGAAGAGCCCGAGGCTGAAGGGTGGCACAGCGAGGGCAAGGGTCCGTAGGGTGATCAACACCGAGGCAAAGGATACACCAACGGTGCGGTCTGTGATGAAGATTACCCAACCGCACTGCGTGCACTTCTTAAACCCAGTAAGAGTCCGGGACATAAGGCAGGAAGGAATGCCATGGCCACTGTGAGGCATGGCGGCCAAGGAAAAACCGGGGTCCACCGGTCGCAAACAAAGAAAAAATGTATTTATTTATTTTTTTTATCGGTAAGAAAATAATAAAAGACATGGGGCACAGGGACTTCCGATAAAATAATACAAATAAAAGAAGCCGCGGTGCAAGAAAGGCACTTAGAGTCGCAGAGAAGAGAGACAGGGATTTCTGGCTCCGCGGAAAACTAAGAACTGAGGACCATGTTGAGGAGACGCGCCCTCTAGTGGGGCGGGAAGGCACACGCATGCCTGGTGCAGCACTAGCAAACTTTAAGATCTTCAATCAAGTTTGCCTGAAAAGCTGTCCGCGACGGGGCTCCGTGGATGACGTCACCCACATGTAGAGAATATGCTGCCTGCTTGTCCTGGGATAAAGTATGCACACATCACAACTGAGCCGATGGTTCTCTCTCTGATGCTGCGGGAGTGTAGTGACTGTTCTAAATGAGCGAGGTCTTGTAATACGAGTACGTATAGTATTTTGTATTAATGTTTTTGGGTTGTGGAGCGAATCGTCTGAGTCTCCTATGAGGAAATTCGCTTTGATATACGAGTGTTTTGGATTACAAGCATGTTTTCAGAACAAATTCTGCTTGCAAACCAAGGTTTTACTGTATTTTGCAAATAGTATTATCTTTCTCCACCCGCCCCGTCCCCCCAAAACCCTCTGTGAATATAGTCACTGCAAAACTTTTCAAAACTTATTCATCATTTCCTAACAAATCTCTGTAAACAGCTGACCGCAAAAAGGTGGACATGAAAGGAGGAAAAGGTTAACTATTTGTATCCAGGACCCCTTTTTTGATCATCGGCATTAAAACCTCCTTCCTTTCGTTTAACTTTGCTGTCCCAAAGAAATCATGCACTTATCTATTTTTATTTCTTTTCAGCAATTCTTTTTTGCAGCACTGTAGACTTATTTACCAAACTCAAACATGTATATGCTCATAGAACTTGTCTTCCTGAAGCATATGTCTCTCTGCAGTCTCAGTAATTCAGACGGGAAACATACTTCTTTCTTTTAGAGATTTTCAGACTTTCCAGTGCATCGCTCTGGCATTATCTACTTTGTAAACTTTCATTTTGTACCAGAGGAAGCCCATTATTAGAGTTCGTGAATCAATTACAACAGCGCCATCTAGTGGACTGACCATCACAGCCCTGAGGCAGGCCTCCGACTGGAGGCCGAAACATGAACCGTGTCATGTCATCAAGACAAAGCACATTATATTTGTGCACTTATATATATGTATTTGGTTTTAAATTTTAGTTTGTATAAATAAATATTGTTATCTCCAAGGTTGACGTGTACTGCCCCACACTCCACTCTGTTCATTTTTCTGTTTTGCTCTACGTGGGGTGGTTTTACCTATTTTTTTGTGTGTTCCAAACATACTTCTCTCAACAGGGCCTAACAGAATATAGTTATATTGTATGCTTCTGATGGATTAGGGAGGATTAAACGATAATTGTTTATGGAATGGAGAAATCGAGGTGGCAGCAGTAAAGTTAATCTAGCAAGATAGCCAGGTGTGAAGAGTCTTGTGAGTAAGGGTCAGGATTTTAAATTGTATCCTCTGTTCAACATGACCAAAGCAAAAGGAATGAACTTGTTAAAAACACAATTAAAGCATCTTATCACACAGTGAGGTACAAAGAAAAGGACAGTGGCAAGTTATCCAGCTCCAGGCTGGAGATTTTGACACTATCCTACATTTCTGACCACCCCATCCTGGTGCTTTTTAGGGCTTGCAGCACTGATTTTAATTCAAACAGAAGTAAAAAAAACAACAACACTCAATAGGTGTAATAGTGAAATTAATACTTCTAGAGCGCACACTTAGAATTCAAAAATATGCTCAGAGACATGAAGGCAACAACATGGAGCCGCAGCCCCAAGAGAAAATGGCCTCACCACCCAATCATTGCTTATTGTAAATTCCAGTGGAAAACAAAATGCATTGCTGCAAACTAGCATAGAAAAAGTTCTTATACTTTGAACTGTCACAAGCAAACACTTAGGGGCTCATAATCGAAAGAGAAAAACATCCAAAAACCAGCCTTAAGTTGCCACTTGGACGAACATTATCCAAATACGTCCAAGTGCCGATAATTAAAACGGGTTTTCGACGTATTTCTAAACGACCTAGGCCTTCATAGGGCCGCTGAACGACCAAAGATAAATGGGGCCTTTCAGGAGGAGTGTCGAGGGCGGGAGTTGGGTGGGACGTGGGCCGGCTTAGACTTAGTCGTACAGCATGTATAACCAAAAGTTATACAGGCCAGGATCGACAGAACTTGGCCGTTGTGACTTAGACCATGTAAAACATGGTCTAAGTTTTAAAAACCCACCTAAAGTTACCAGATAAGCACTGCAAACACATAAAACAGACACCCCCCCCTCATATTACCCAGTGATCAATGCTGTGTGCGCTAAAAACGCTAATGCAGCTTAGTTAAAGGAGCTCTTTGTCTCCGAATTGAGATTTGAGAACTGATCCATATCTGTTTTAGTGGTAGGTCCTTGTGGCTTTCAGACAAGTCTGGCTTTCATGATAACCGATGTGTGGAGATCTGGCTCATACATATTCATTGCGGGCATCTGAAAACCAGACCTGCTCTGACAATTCGGGCTGGCACTGCCAAACGCTGCTGCAGAAATTCTGATGCAGGTGCAGGTGACTGTAGGTTACCCCAGAGAGGCTGAGTAGGCAGATTGCATGGCTGGCCAGTGGCATGCCAATGAAAGGGAGGAGGAGGGAGAGTAAGTCGAGATGGGAAGATTGTGTTTTGGAACATCTGACACTATCAGAGAAAGCAATGAAATATTAAGAAGGGAAATAAAATGCCAGAGACCTCATCTGTCCATCCCTGCCTCAGGTTTCAAATGAGTTCAAATGCAGTAGCGCCTACTTCCCTGTCACTTGCCACTTAGGAAGCCAGTGATGTGAGCTTCCACAAAGCGGTGCCAGTCAGGACTCTGGTGTCGTCAGTTTTGCCCTGTCACCTGCCAGTCAGAACGCTGCTGATATGAACTTCCCATAATGCAGTTCTCTTGTGCGTGACAACCATCCAAGGATCCTACAGCAGTGAAAGAATGAAAGTAAAAAAGACAAAGGGGAAGAGAGAGAGTTGTAAGTACAGGACAGAATGAGAAGGAAGGTGCGGCCTTGTCTTCTTGGATGGGAGTGGCTTATGCAAATTTCCTTGCAGGAGACTGTTACCTAGCATAGGAAGCGCTCTCGCTGAATGGCTGGGAAATAGGTCGCAGGGATCCCAGGGTGTCATGCACATTTCAGAGCTGTGAACTACCGACTACTCATTTAACTGCTCCTCTTGCCTGTCTCCCCCAGGCTGTAAGAAATTAAATCTCTGCCAAAAATACACAACCGGCTATACTTGTGCAGCTCTAATATATGCAGGATATAACTGAAGTTCCTTTCTAACATAAACTGGAGTTCTCATACAAAGCAAATGCACAGCATGTCACACATATAGCTCCCTTATAACCCAGGAGTTCTTATAGTGCTCTAACACAAGCAGCATATCACCTGAAGCTCCTCTCTAGCACAGTACTGGAGTTCTCACAGCGTGCAAATATAAAGCATGTCACCTATAGCTCCTATATAACATCAATGCTCTTATAGGGTTCAAAAGCAAGCTGTGTATCACCTACAGATCCTCTCTAACAGTACTGGAGTTCTCACAGAGTGCAAATATAAAGCATGTCACCTATAGCTCCTATGTAACATCAAAGCCCTTACAGGTTTCAAAAACAAGCAACATATCACCTACAGCTCCTCTCTAATATAGCACTGGAGTTCTGATACAAAGCAAAAGCACACAGCATGTCATGATCTATAGAGCCTATATATTGATCATCCGGGTTTTACGTCCATTGAAAGTGATGGAAGTAAAACCCAGATGTCTCAATTTGTCCTCTTTACTTTCTATTCCTTTCAATGGATGTAAAACCCCGGATGACTCAATCCATTCTCCTTTTTCTGGAGCCATAAAGTAACCCTATATAACATAGGAATGTAGTCCTTATACAGCTCTAACACATGCAGTATATCAAGTCAAGTCAACACTCTAGCACCAGATGAACAGTCCCTTACTTGGTAGAGAAGTCCTACAGGTGCTATAGCACCTATGGCAATGCCCTTCATAGCAAGTCTCTTTCAAAGCAGTTGGTTCTAGTTAACTGCAGTACAATCCTCCAAGCTGAGAGGGCGCCGTTTTGCTTTAACCTCAATTAGCCTGTGCCAGGGCTTTCTTGGCCCACCTTTTACAACCTTCTGGCCAGGAGGCTGATGCTGTTGTAGTAACCATCTTGGGGGTTGTGATGCCTCCAATCACATGACCAAACCAGCAGAGGCACAATTGCTTTATATTTTCTTCCACTGTAGGTCATTTGTTGCAAATGGCAGGAATGTTTTCACTGTATCAGTGGTTGAGCAGTGAGATGCCAAGAACTGTGCACATGTAGTATCGCCAGCCGCTCTTTGACTTCTCTTATAAAGAACTGGAGTTCTCCACTAGTGGCCAAAATTGTGGAAATGAAAGGTCACTTTGGTCAGCCACAAAACTTAGAGATTTGAAGAAAGCACAGATTCAGCATATGCGACTCCTGAGCCCCCAAGCTGGCAGTGAGGACATGAAGACTGCCAAGCAAGTGGAGAAAGCTTCATCTAAGGCAAGACAAATCATAGGTTGTATACGTAGGAGTTTCGTCAGGCTTAAGCCCGAAGTCATTATGCCTTTGTATAGATCCATGGTGAGACCCCATCTGGAATACTGTGTTCAATTCTGGAGGCCGCATTACCGCAAAGATGTGCTGAGGCTTGAGTCGGTTCAGCGAATGGCCACCCGGATGGTCTCGGGACTCAAGGATCTCCCGTATGAGGAACGGCTGAATAAATTGCAGCTGTACTCACTTGAGGAACGCAGAGAAAGGGGTGACATGATCGAGACGTTCAAATATCTCACGGGCCGTATTGAGGTGGAAGAGGATATCTTCTTTTTCAAGGACCCCACGGCAACAAGAGGGCATCCGTGGAAAATCAGGGGCGGGAAACTACACGGTGACACCAGGAAATACTTCTTCACCGAAAGGGTGGTTGATCGCTGGAATAATCTTCCGCTACAGGTAATTGAGGCCAGCAGCGTGCCTGATTTTAAGACAAAATGGGATCGTCACGTGGGATTTCTTCGCAGGGAAAGGTAGGGGAGGGTTATTGCGGTGGGCAGACTTGATGGGCCGTGGCCCTTATCTGCCGTCTGTTTCTATGTTTCTATGTTTCTTCGGAAGTCCCGAAACCAGGAAGTTACAGTGATATTTGTCTTGTTAAAATGTTTATTTTATTTTTCCTCTAACTCTACTTTTCACTTCTCTATTACCCTCCAGGTACTTTAGTTAGATTGTGAGCCTTCGGGACAGTAAGGGAATTTTTCAAGTACCTTTCTTATTTCTAATCTTAATGTATATTTTCTGTAAACCGCTTAGAACCTAACGGATGTAGCGGTATATAAGAAATAAATTACATTACATTACATTACATATTTATACATTTTCTGGCTAAACAACTGAATGCTAGAAAAAAAACTTCTCATGTGTTACTTTTCTTAACAATCATTGGTCCTAAGCTCACACTAGCAGGTCACTTATCTAAGCCCTGCAGTCTTTCTGTTACATGTCCAGGAGAGCGAAATACAATACTGTGTATGCTGAGATAACCATAAGAAGCTAAAACGACCAAGCTACAACACCCAGTGCAGGCAGGCTAGAACATGAGATAAGTCAGGTCTTCAATTAAACATAATTCAGCATTTTATTAAGGAGAAAACTTAGTTCAAGACTCAGGAAAACCTGTCCCAGACTCCTTCAGAAACACTTTCAAGTTTTTCGAGATCGCAGAACGTTAGTCAAGCGTTGCTCCAGTTACTTATTTAACGCTGAAACATATGATATTTATAAACATTCTTTGATTGTTTATAAACATTACTGGTAATATTTGTGTGGCAATTTTGTTTATTTTGTGGTTAGGCCCGGATTCTGTATCCGGCACCGA
Source organism: Geotrypetes seraphini (assembly GCF_902459505.1). Lineage (NCBI taxonomy): Eukaryota > Metazoa > Chordata > Amphibia > Gymnophiona > Dermophiidae > Geotrypetes > Geotrypetes seraphini. The sequence goes on along the minus strand of NC_047097.1, from coordinate 58,409,093 downwards.
TATCAGCGGCTGCGCCACTGGACATGTAGGCCAAGGTTTTCCAGGCCTACATTTCCGGCACCTAACTTTGATGTAAATTGCACCTCTGTGGGCGTGTAGGCCGCCAAACGCCACTTCCAGCGTTAGCCACGCCCACAGTGGCGTTAGGCAGCCTAAAGCATCTAAGGAGACCCGATTCCAGGGCTGATCTTTTAGGTGCTGGGAGGCACCTTGAAACTAAAAAACATTGTTTAAAAGTCATTTTTTTCTGAGCTTGGGTGCCTATTTGTGCCTAAAAATCGGTGCCGGTTAGAGAACCCGGGCCTTAGTGATTTGTCATCAAAAAGGTAAGCAATCGGTCTTGTTTCTTTTGATATGTATTGCTTAGATTTTGACTGATATTTAAAGATGATGGACCTTAAACCACCCCTTAATTACCCTCAATTTCTCGTTTATGCAATAATCTTCAGACCCTCAGAAATGCCACCAGATGTTCAAAATCTTTCATGACAACTGGCTTTATGCATCCAATCTTCACCGGGTCACTTTTGACACTATTTTCATTCACTAATTTCACTAAATTCACTGTATTAAACCTTCAACTTAGCAAGTTTTTTTCGCTGCTTTATTCATACTTAACTTAGGTGGTACATGGTAAGGGATTAGTTCGCCGACATGTTTCACCCTTAAGGGGTTTCCTCAGGGCCACAAACAGAAAATCCAAACTTAGTGAAGATAAAATGAACTTATATCTAAAGCCTGACTGACTTGTTCTTACCTTAGCTGAAGTTTACATATCGCGACGTGACCACCAAATAACTGTTTCCAAGATGGCCACTGCTCACTCTTAAATACCGCCCGACTCAGCTGTCTGATGATGTCATGGGGCGGGGCTACACCTACCTCTCGAAATCAGCATTGGCAGATGAAATAGTCAGGAAGGTAACTTCAATACCCTATAATAACAATATTTAAACACTCCAAAATGTACATTATAATTGCTTAGATTTTGAGCACATAAGTAGGCTGTTATAGGAGAAAGCATCCCCCAGAGATTCAAGAAAAGGTTAGATAAGTTCCTGCTGAACCAGAATGTACACAGGTAAGGCTAGACTCAAGTAGGGCACTGGTCTTTGACCTAAGGGCCGCCACGTGAGCGGACTACTGGGCACGATGGACCACTGGTCTGACCCAGCAGTAGCAATTCTTATGTTCTTAAGCTCTGATCTTCAAAATGTGGTCCTGTTTCTTAGAACCTGTAGGATGGAAAACAGGTAAGCAGACCTCCTGATGAACATGAAACGCAAAAGTCGCCGTTGGCAGAAAAGAAAAGACAGAGCTGTTAAGGAAAGGCTTTCTCGAAGAAAGAGCCTGGAGCTTCGAAACTCGTTGCGCTGAGGGTACCACAACCAGAAAAACCACCTTCGGCGTCAAGACCAAGAGGGACGCTTTTGCCAGTGGCTCAAACGGAGCTTTGGTGAGACCTCACAGAACCAGGTTAAGATCCCATGAAGGGAATGGTGGCTTGATCAGTAGTTTGGGGCAAAGAGCACCCTTTAGAAATCTGGCAGTTCATCCCACACTTTTTTGAATTCTGTCACCATTTTTAGAGATGAAAACGATGGAGGAATCCAAAAAAGCATGGGGGTAAACACAGCGGATTTTAAATTACAAAATGAATGGTATATAAAATGAAGAACTAAAGCTAGTGCTAGGAAGACTTGCAGGTCTGTGCCCCATATAGAGCAGTTCGATTTAGGATGGGCTGGGGAGGGCGTTGATGGAAACTCCAGTAATTTGGTAGACAAGGATGGTGCTGAGCAAACATTTATGGTCTGTGTCCCGCAAACGACAGGATGGTTTAGATCAGGGATCTCAAAGTCCCTCCTTGAGGGCCGCAATCCAGTCGGGTTTTCAGGATTTCCCCAATGAATATGCATGAGATCTATGTGCATGCACTGCTTTCAGTGCATATTCATTGGGGAAATCCTGAAAACCCGACTGGATTGCGGCCCTCAAGGAGGGACTTTGAGACCCCTGGTTTAGATAAACTGGAGTGGGATCCAATGGCAATTCCAGTAGTCGGAATCTAAGGACAGTACTGGGCAGACTTCTATGGTTTATCGCCTAGAAATATCAAAGAAATAAAGAAAATTTATTAGTAGTTTTTTCAGTATATTATAGTAATGTATCATTAACAGGAAATAATAAAGAAAAGAAAAATCTAGAATAGATCAAAATTACATAATTTAACACGGCAGCCCACATAAATGAATTGAAGCTCCCTTAATTATTCAAGAAACACCAAAAGGAAAATAAATGGAATAATATAATTCAAATTTAGCTTGTCTTTACTAAATTAACCCCCTAAACCGCAACTATGTCTAAACATTCTTTGGGAGTGTTATCCGTCAGGAAATTTTCTAACTGAGGCGGATCAAAAAAGATATACTGCTTCCCTTGCCTCGAGATCATACATTTACAGGCGAACCTTAAAAAAAAGTACCCACTATGGCCAAAACTTTTTCGGAGGTGTTATTAATAAAAGAAGACGTTAAAGTTTATCCGTTACATTATCTTTCCCAAAGATCTCGTGTGGTGAATGAAAGGGAGGGAGCATTTGACCCCCCTGGAGGGGAGTAATTTCAATTTGACAGAATTTCCTGAATCCTCTGCGGATAATATTTCTGCTATGACTACCCTCTTTGTGACGTATGAAATCGTATTTCAAGAAGACAGAATATTCTTTTTGTGGTCAAAGGATTTGTGTGTTTCCTGACATGGCTTGTGCCACCCAGGCCAGGATGACTTTACTTCTACAATTAAAAAATAAATCATGAATTTATAATGCGTGTGACTATTGGACCATTCAGGCCTTTACCTGCTGTCATTTACTGTTGTTACAGAATTTGCACTTAGCACACGCCATTCCGACACCTAAATTTTGGCGTTTTCTTGAATCTGCCCTATAGTGTACAATATCGCTTCTCAATCTTTTTGTGCTTGTGACCCCATGATTGTGGACCAATAAATCTGTGGGGTTCATAGACAAAACCGCGGAAGACAAAGGTGCGCGCCGACAACTGAGCGCAAGATGGAGGCGCGCGCCGAAGAAAATGACAGTTTTTAGGGGGGGACTTTACTTAATACAGATCGCGGCGGCGTTGTGGGTGGTTTGGGGGGTTGTAACCCCCCTCATTATACTGTAAACTTAACTTTTTCCCTGTTTTTAGGGAAAAAGTGAAGTTTTCAGTAAAATGTGGGGATTACAACCCCCAAACCCCCACAATGCCCCCACAATGCGGCGCGATCTGTATAAAGTAAAGTGGGGGGGGGTTCCCCCCACACACCCCCGTCAGAGCCCCTAAAAACAGTTATTTTCTTCAGCACACGCCTTCGTGCTGCGCTCAGTTGTCGGCGCGCGCCTTTGTCTTCTGCGGTTTTGACCTGACACCAATCTGTGGAGATGCAGCAAGTCGTGACCCACCAAAACATAGAAACATGATGGCAGATAAAGGCCACATGGCCCATCTAGTCTGCCCATCCACAGTAACTATTATCTTTTCCTCTCTCTAGGCTAAGGCACTTTACACCTGCATTGTGAGGTCATAGAACTTTGTGATTATAGGCTCACGGCTCTCAATATTTGCATTGTGATGTCATAGAGCTTTATGGTTATGTAAACATAGAAACATGATGGCAGATAAAGGCCACATGGCCCATCTAGTCTGCCCATCCACAGTAACTATTATCTCTTCCTCTCTCTAGGCTAAGGCTCTTTAAATCTGCATTGTGAGGTCATAGAACTTTGTGATTATAGGCTCACGGCTCTCAATATTTGCATTGTGATGTCATAGAGCTTTATGGTTATGTAAACATAGAAACATGATGGCAGATAAAGGCCACATGGCCCATCTAGTCTGCCCATCCACAGTAACTATTATCTCTTCCTCTCTCTAGGCTAAGGCTCTTTACACCTGCATTGTGAGGTCATAGAACTTTGTGATTATAGGCTCACGGCTCTCAATATTTGCATTGTGATGTCATAGAGCTTTATGGTTATGTAAATATAGATTCACTATCATTGATCACCTAGAATTACTAAACCTTAGAGAATATTCATTTCATAAATGTAACTAGTGTAAAGTGAACATAGAAAACATGATGGCAGATAAAATGTAAACATAGAAACATGATGGCAGATAAAGGCCCATCCGCATTTAAGGTCTCAGTCTACAGTCTGGGAAGCTCTGGTGTAGAGTCTGTGTAACTAGAGTAATATGCCATGTATGCTTGGAAAGCACATATTGTTCTAATGTAACGCACCCTATGTGATGCACTGCTCAGACTTTTGGCAGAGCCGGAGATAGCAGGGTAGGAAACAAAAAAAAACTTCCTTAGCAACACACATCAAACTGCAGCACAAAAAAAGATGAGGGATCGCCAGATAAAATGGATTTATTTTGGAAATAAAGGCTTTGTCGGCAGCAGTTTGGGCTTTATCTGTATGAGTAAGGGATGCATTTCGTATCTCATAAATCCAGTGTGGAGCTGAAATGTAGAGGAAAACAAATGATCTCACTGGGCGGCAGTGCTCTAGTGCTTATTTGCTTGCCAGCAGCTGGTAAATGAGCCTCTACCAGTTCTTAGGACAGAACAAAAACAAGGTTGCATTTTGACCTTTTTAATCTTTTGACAAGTCCGTAGGTGAGATGACACCTTTGGGTGTCTGGTGACAACAGTAGGTGAGTGGAGGGATCATTATTCACCTTTTTGCCACCTTCTTGATTGGCAAAAGTAGACCCTCCGGCACTCTGGTGGTCCTTGACAGACCATGATGCCCAAAATACTGCCACTTTGAGATCGGTGGCAGGGAGAAGCCATGCAGAATTGATCTCTCTCCCACATCAGGGAATGACTTCCATCTTAACATTTTGGATCTGATAATAAAATAGCTTTGGTGCCTCTGGCTTGATTTCCTGGTTCTATTTCCTTTTCTCTCCTCTATTCCTTTTTTGTTTGTTTTCTCTCTGTCTGTCTCTTTCTGGTGTCCTCATTGCTTTTTTTTTTTGGTTTTCTGTTTCAGTTTTGTCTCTTTCTTCTTTGACTCGTTAATACCGTGTCTTCTTTAGCCTTTCACCCTTCCTGCATCTCTTTCTCCTATACTATGTCTCTTCAATTCTTCATTTTCTTCCTCCTGCCTTGTCACTTGGGATTCCTGCTCTCAGCCCTCCTGAACTCAGTCCACGCTCTATCTCCTGCCAACCCTGCTTCTCCCTTTCATTTAACCATAATATAACATTTTCTTTGCATACCGCAATACACCAAGAAGTTCGATGCGGTTAACTTCTCTGGTTCCACCAAATCATTTCTCCTTTTCTGCCTAGCTTCCACTTTCCTCTGTGCAGACTGGTAGCGGCCAATCCATGAAAGGGATAAAAACCTGAGGCAGCTGCGGCAGCTATCGTACTGTCTCCAGCCTCTGATTGGTTCTGGCCAGCAGCAAGAGGCAGGGGAGGAAGCGGGGAAAAGTAGAGCAGAGGGCAATAGTGTGACTGAATGAATTGGAACGAGGGCATGGAAAGAGGAGAACAAGAGTGCATATGTGAACGACAGAGAAGTCAAGGATGGGTGAATAAGGTGACTGAGGGGAGAGAGGGAGAGAGAGAGAAAAAGTATGGTAGTGGACATCTTAGATAAGTGAGGCCGAGGATGACGACCAAGGCCTACACTCGGACCTCTCATTCTTTTTTGCCCGAGCACCCCAACTGGTTAACCCTTTCAGGACCATAAGGATCGTAGGCCAATTTTTGTGGTTTTGACGACATTTTTATGGTAAAAAGGGCTTGCAGATGCCAAAAAATTGATTTTTTTTTGTGAAATATCATTATTTTTATTTAAAAAAATCACACTTCTGGCTTATGGACAGTGTGGCAAGTGAATCTTCTCGTCAATCTGGCAACGACGCTAATGAATGAATGTCGGAACCAGTTTGTTTACATAAAGGCAGTCTCATATGGAATCCGTACATATCAAATTTAGAACTGTAGACTATCCCAATCAAAATGGATAGGATTTTAAAGTTATGGGACAAATAGGTCCCTTGGTCCTGAAAGGGTTAAAGGTTCATCTGATGGTTATTTACTTAGAATGAAGGGCTCCTTTTACAAAGCTGCGTTAGCTAGAACTAATGCTACTAGCTACGCGGCTAGAACTAAAGCCAGCTCAATGCTGGCGTTAGCATCTAGCGCGCGCGTCAGTTTAGTGCACGCTATTCCGCGCGTTAATGCCCTAACGCGGCTTAGTAAAAGGAGCCCAAAGTCTCTAAAAGGCACTGAAATTACACGTTTAATTCATTTACTTAAATTTCCTATACCTTTCTCCCAAGGGAGCCCAAAACAGTTTACATTCATTTATTCAGGTATTCAAGCATTTTTCTCTGTGTGTCCCGGTGGGCTCATTATCTATTGGGGGGGGGGGGGAATTAAGTGACTTGACTACCAGCAAGTAAGATGAATTAGAAAACCAAACTAACAGCACAAGCTAAAGTGAAATTATGGCTTCTAATAACAAATAAAAGGTGTTTAATTTTATATGAGAGGAAAAGAAACTGAGTTAGAGAAAGCATTATTTTTATTTATTCATTCAATTTTCTATACTGTTCTCCCAGGGGAACTTAGAACGGTTTACATGAATTTATTCAGGTACTCAAGCATTTTTCCCTGTCTGTCCCGGTGGGCTCACAATCTATGTAATGTACCTGGGGCTATGGAGGATTAAGTGACTTGCCCAGGGTCACAAGGAGCAGCGCGGGTTTGAACCCGCCACCCCAGGGTGCTGAGGCTGTAGCTTTCACCACTGCGCCACTCTGGAAATCAAAATGTTTTAGAAGTGAGCCGAGTAAAGGACAATCAAGCCATTGTGACATCACTGATGAGGTTGGCTCTTATTGGAGGAATGAGGCATTGTGACATCACAGTATCAGCTCTGGTTGCCAGAAACTTTTCATACTATTTATTCAGTTTTCTATACTGATTCTCCCAGGGGAGCTCAGAATGGTTTACATGAGTTTATTCAGGTACTCAAGCATTTTCCCCTATCTGTCCTGGAGGGCTCCCACTCTATCTAATGTACCTGGGGCAATGGGTGGGATTAAGTGACTGAGGCTGTAGCTTTAACTACTGTGCCACAGGTACTTTTGAGTATGAATCAAACCACCATTGATTTTAATCCTTCCCAGGTGCCATAATATATACAGAGGAAGAATATGAAAATGAAACTTCATAAAAAAACGAAGTAAAGGAGTAGCCCAAAATATCAAAGATGTTCAAAGTGTTAACCGTTCAGGGCCTCTGAGACGTTATCAGGCCTCTACTGGACGGATCGCTTTCTTATTTATTTAGTTTTTTGAGTTTTACAGCCCATCTTCCCCAGGAGCCCAGAATGGGTTACAATGATAGCTTCATCAAATCAATCCAGAGAATTCTTGGATTAAGGCTTGGGGTTAACTCTGACCAGTGTTCACTGTGGCTTTCCCTCGCTGCTAGAATAAGGCATAGGTGGCCGATTAAAGACATCCACACATTTACAGGGGAACTTTATAAATAGTGATGAATGCCCTGAAGTGTATTTTGCTGAAATGGCTCGAGGGGGATGCACCGGACTATTCCATTTGGCATTGCCGGATGATCACTCTCCTGATGTGGGAGCGGCGTGATGTGAGGACTTTTCCTCCCTCCCAGGCCGTACATTTCAATGTGTTTGGGAACCATTTTGGACTACTATGACTCCTGTGGCTCGTAGCCGTTTGCTCAACTGTTGACTCCCTGTTTTTGTCACTTATGATGTACCTGGTATGCCTGTTTTCTTTGATACTTTTCTCTTTGCTATTGTTGTACTATGAAGGAGGACCCAAAAAGGGGGGGGGGGTTGGGGGGGTTGGGTTGGGTGGGGTGGTTTGGTGGGGGGGGGGTGCGGGACTTCGGATTTGTATTATCAAAAAGTTGAGCATATCAGCAGTTTGTTTTGTATCCTTGTTTGCTATTTTTTATGAGCTCAATAAAATATACAGTGGTGCCTCACACAACGAACTTAATTGGTTCCAGGAGCAAGTTTGTTATGCGAAAAGTTCGTTATGTGAAACGCGTTTTCCCATAACAATACATGTTAAAAAAAATAATTCGTTCTGTAGCATAAAATATGCTAAGATGACATAAAAAAAGATAAATTTTTGTTATTATTTTTATTTAGATACATCTAAAAACATAATTGTTTTTTAAAACAACACACATTTTTTAAATTTAAAGACAGACTAAGTAGAGTCTAATTTTACAGTGAGAGAGGGCAGAGTCTCAGCGGCAAAAACTGGGACTTAACTGTTCATTTTTTTTTTTTTTCTAGCATCGGGGAAGCAGCGAGAGTAGCTCCGCCCCCCCCCAACGCATCAGCAGTAGGCGCCGGGCCCCTGCGAGCCGACGGTCCGCCACTGCACAGGGAGCCAGGCGGAGAGAGGGCAGTTAAGCGCAGTGCCTGCGCGGAAGGATGCAGCTCGGGCGACTTCGTTGTGTGAAACGAAGTTCGTTGTAGGAAGCAAGACATGAAGTTCGTTGTGCGCAGCGTTCGCTGTGCGAGGCGTTCGTTATGCGAGGCACCACTGAATTTGAAATAAATAGTGATGAATGTTAGACACTGTTTTGACACTGAATTTTCTAATGGATGCAAGGCACAGAAATAAAGCAGAAACAGCAGATAACACACGTATGTGCCCATTTGTTAGAACAGTTCCTATCGTGTTTCCGCATGGATCTACAAAGGGGACACGGCCATAGGAGGGGCTTGGGCAGGTCAGAAATGTTCTCCTAAAATGTTTGCAGTGTTATAAGATAGAAAGGATCCTTGCCTGGACGTTCACTCACATCTGAAACAGCCCAGAAACGCCCTTATTCCCATAAAGGGGAGTGGGTGGTGCAGTGGTTAAAGCTACAGCCTCCGCACCCTGAGGTTGTGGGTTCAAACCCACGCTGCTCCGTGTGACCCTGGGCAAGTCACTTAGAGGCTCCTTTTACTAAGCTGTGTTAGGGCTTTAACGCACGGAATAGCGTGCGCTAGACCTTAACGCCAGCGTTGAGCTGGTGTTAGTTTTTCCGCGTAGCGCACGGTAATTTCCTGCGTGCGCTAAAAACGCTAGCACACCTTAGTAAAAGCAGCCCTTAATCCCCCCCCCCATTGCCCCAGGTACATTAGATAGATTGCGAGCCCACCGGGACAGACAGGGAAAATTGCTTGAGTACCTGAATAAATTAATATAAACCGTTCTGAGCTCCCTTGGGAGAACGGTATAGAAAATTGAATAAATAGTGTGAAAAGTTTCATAGCTAATAGTGTGACATCATAATGCCTACAAGCCAACCTCATCGGTGATGTCACAGTGGCTTCATGGCTCTATACTTGGCTCACTTCTACTACATTTTGATTTCTGGAGTGGTGCAGTGGTTAAAGCTACAGCCTCAGCACCCTGGGGTGGTGGGTTCAAACCCGTGCTGCTCCTTGTGACCCTGGGCAAGTCACTTAATCCCCCCATTGCCCCAGGTACATTAGATAGAGTGGGAGCCCTCCAGGACAGATAGGGGAAAATGCTTGAGTACCTGAATAAACTCATGTAAACCATTCTGATCTCCTCTGGGAGATCAGTATAGAAAACTGAATAAATAGTATGAAAAGTTTCTGGTAACCAGAGCTGAAACTGTGATGTCACAATGCCTCATTCCTCCAATAAGAGCCAACCTCATCAGTGATGTCACAATGGCTTGATTGTCCTTTACTCGGCTCACTTCTAAAACATTTTGATTTCCAGAGTGGCGCAGTGGTTAAAGCTACAGCCTCAGCACCCTGGGGTGGCGGGTTCAAACCCACGCTGCTCCCTGTGACCCTGGGAAAGTCACTTAATCCCCCCATTGTCCCAGGTACATTACATAGATTGCGAGCCCACCGGGACAGACAGGGAAAATTGCTTGAGTACCTGAATAAATTAATATAAACCGTTCTGAGCTCCCTTGGGAGAATCAGTATAGAAAACTGAATAAATAGTATGAAAAGTTTCTGGCAACCAGAGCTGATACTGTGATGTCACAATGCCTCATTCCTCCAATAAGAGCTAACCTCATCAGTGATGTCACAATGGCTTGATTGTCCTTTACTCGGCTCACTTCTAAAACATTTTGATTTCCAGAGTGGCACAATGGTGAAAGCTACAGCCTCAGCCCCCTGAGGTTGTGGGTTCGAGCCCACGCTGCTCCTTGTGACCCTGGGCAAGTCACTTAATCCCCACCATTGCCCCAGGACAAATAGGGAAATACTTGAGTACCTGAATAGACTCATGTGAACCATTCTGAGCTCTCCTGGGAGAACGGTATAGAAAACTGAATAAATAGTATGAAAAGTTTCTGGCAACCAGAGCTGATACTGTGATGTCACAATGCCTCATTCCTCCAATAAGAGCCAACCTCATCAGTGATGTCACAATGGCTTGATTGTCCTTTACTCGGCTCACTTCTAAAACATTTTGATTTCCAGAGTGGCGCAGTGGTTAAAGCTACAGCCTCAGCACCCTGGGGTTGCGGGTTCAAACCCACGCTGCTCCCTGTGACCCTGGGAAAGTCACTTAATCCCCCCATTGTGAGCCTACCGGGACAGACAGGGAAAATGCTTGAGTACCTGAATAAATTAATATAAACCGTTCTGAGCTCCCTTGGGAGAACGGTACGTAAAATTGAATAAATAAATAAATTTCATACCCATAATCCAGCACTACACTTTTCTGGGCACTTGTTTGTTCCTTTTAATGCTGTCTGTCATAAAACCTTATCTACCACGGACCGTGTCGGGTCCCCTGTTTGGTAATAAGGTTGTATATACCATTAAAGTTTGAAATAAACAGTGCCTGCCTCTTGTACATAGTCTGCAGTTGTTTTTGGGTTTTTTACTTTGCTATTTGGTTTGCTGCAGTTCCTGTTGGATTTTTCTTTTGTTTGCATACCCAGATTATGACACATCATCCCCTCCATCGTTAAACAGTCTATGGAACTTCAGGAGGGCCTTGAAACCCTTCCTGTTTGCCAACCCAGCTCCTTAGCTTACGTCTGCATCCCTGACTGACCCTTATGTCGGGACCACCGGACCAAAAAACCACCATACTTCAATGACGCTCAAACCTACAAAGCTATTTTACCTTATGTTCGGCCATGTCCTTACGGAAAATGATGTCATTTAAACCACAATAGGCTCGCGTCTTTTCAGAAAATGCTGCAATTTTAAAACACCCTATGTCCACTACGGGGTCCTTTTATCAAGCCGCGCTAGCGGGGTTAGCGCGTCAGACATTTCATCACGCACTAACCCCTGCGGCAAGCAAAAAAAAACTAACGCCTGGTCAATGGAGGCATTAGCAACTAGCGTGGTAGGCGGTTTAACTGCGCCTTGATAAAAGGACCCCTAAGTGTGTATTTCCAAATCTGTATGGTATGACTAGACTGTAAAAGCTGAAATTTATAGCTCTATGTACACCAAGATGATTGGATTCACCTGGACCGGAGCCATCTGGTCTCCTGGCTAGGGTTATCGGATTTGTTCATACCAAAAAGAGAACAAGTGGCCCCGCCCTGTTGCACCTTTAGCTCCACCTCATTCTACCCTTAGCCCCACCCACCCACAAACCTTGTCTATTCTTCCCCAAGTCCGGGCCGCATCTGGAGGGCCTCCGAGCACACGCGGATGTGAAGCAATGACATCACAGGCTTGCACGCACGCATGCGACATCATTGCATCGCATCTGTGCATGCTCGGTGGTTCTCCAGAACCCAGGGAGGCAGTTTGGATTTGAGGACCTGAAATGAAAATTATTTCAGGGGAAGAAAAAGGATTCCTGGCTTATGTATCGGTGAGGTTAAGTCTGCAGATCTGCAAAGCATGCCACATGTCAGACGGTATGGTGGCTTGCCTAATGGTAAAAGCCAGCCCTGCCTAGGATGGGGGAGCCCTGTGCTACGGCGGTGTCACTGCTGGGGAGAAAGCCAGGGAGAAGTGAACAGGGATTGCAAGGATGCACCAGCTATGTTTCTCCCTGTTTCTAGTCTTGCTTATGCTTTATTGCTTTCTCAAAATAGCAGCAGTTCTGAATGGGACATGAATTTTTTACGAGAACAAGCTATTTGACCTCAAATAGCTAATAACCTCCTCTCCTTCCCTCCTCTCTTCCACTCCCCATGCCCTCTCCAATTCAGACTGAGGAAACTTTATGGGCATGCCTACATGTCCAAGGACTGCCAAAATAATATGGATAGTGGTTTAAAAATAAAAGAGAAATAGGTAATGTTAACAGTAAAATAAAATTACAAGGTACAAAAAGGACATTAACAAGATAATGTTCACTGCAAGCAGATTATGTTTCTAGTCCCCTGACAAAATGTAATATTTTGCGGCCCTGGCTGCTGTTGTCTCCTGTTTCCCTGATTCTTCTTCTGTGGGATGTCGTAGTCTCTCTGTCAACTTTGTGAAATGTGCAGCTCTGATGTCTTTTCGTCAGGAGGAGATGCATTTCTGCTTCTTGTTTCCCAGTGTTGCACAGTAGAGAATGACACAGTGATAAAATTCATCACCGTTCCCGTCCCCGCGGATAACCGCGGGAAACCATCTTCATGTCATTCTTTAAGGAGAGAGGGAAGAATCAGAGTATGAATGGCCAAAACCACTGACCCGCAAGCTTTGCTTTGAAGAATGCTGAGATTGAGCAGCAACATTCCAGAGCAGATATTGTGATGTCATAATGCCTCATTCCACCAGTGCCTAAGAGCCAATCACATCAGTGATGTCACAATGGCTTCATTATCCTTGGCTCCCATAAGAATCAGAGTATGAATGGCCACAACCACTGATCCGCAAGCTTTGCTTTGAAGAATGCTGGTGTAGAAGGACTGAGGTTGAGATAGACACTAAAGAATGACAGTCTCTAGTATCCAGAGCAGATATTGTGATGTCATAATGCCTCATTCCACCAGTGCCTAAGAGCCAATCACATCAGTGATGTCACAATGGCTTCATTATCCTTGGCTCCCATAAGAATCAGAGTATGAATGGCCACAACCACTGACCCTCAAGCTTTGCTTTGAAGAATGCTGGTGTAGAAGGACCGAGGTTGAAATAGACACTAGAAAATGACATGGGATTATTTCCCGCGGTTATCCGCGGGGACGGGAACGGTGATGAATTTTGTCACCGTGTCATTCTCTATTGCACAGCCTAAGTCAGGGGCATAGCCAGGAGGTGATCTTGGGAGGGGGCAAGGGTAGACTGGGGGGGGGGCTAAGCAGTTTCTCTCAGTCTCACTTCTCCCTCCCCCTGCTGCCATCGCCTCCCCCCGCTGTCATTACCATCCACCTCCCCCCACTGTTGCAGACCCTCCCCATCCCGATTATACCTTTGCTGGAGTTTCCCTGCTGGAGCCCAGCCCACATTGCCTGAGCAGCTGAAGTTGTCCAGCTGCCCTGGCCTGTGACTCCCAGCACTTCTGCACATACTCAGATCATATGTGAACTGAGCATGTGCGGAAGTGCCGCATCAGCTGCCAGAGCACTCTGCCAACTTTCTGCTGCTCAGGCATTGGTGAGCCGGGCTAGGGTTACCAGATTTTCGGAAATGAAATCTGGACCCACGGCCCCGTCCCCCAGGCCCATCCGTTCTGCCCGAGTCACGCCCCATTCCTCCCCCCAGCCCCGCCCCTCAACCCATTTGCTTGTCAGGACGGCATCTGCGCTGGTGTGACGCGATGACCACGTTGTATCTGCACATGTCCAGATGCCATCCCGGCATCGCTCGTTGCTAGAAGCAGAAGTGTTAGAAGTTAGAGGAATGGTCTAATGCCTGGCAACTAAAATTCAATGCAAAGAAATGCAGAGTAATGCATTTGGGGATTAATAATAGGAAGGAACCGTATATGCTGGGAGGAGAGAAGCTGATATGCACGGACGGGGAGAGGGACCTTGGGGTGATAGTGTCCGAAGATCTAAAGGCGAAAAAACTGTGTGACAAGGCAGTGGCTGCTGCCAGAAGGATGCTGGGCTGTATAAAGAGAGGCGTAGTCAGTAGAAGGAAGAAGGTGTTGATGCCCCTGTACAGGTCATTGGTAAGGCCCCACTTGGAGTATTGTGTTCAGTTTTGGAGACCGTATCTGGCGAAGGACGTAAGAAGACTTGAGGTGGTCCAGAGGAGGGCGACGAAAATGATAGGAGGCTTGCGCCAGAAGACGTATGAGGAGAGACTGGAAGCCCTGAATATGTATACCCTAGAGGAAAGGAGGGACAGGGGAGATACGATTCAGACGTTCAAATACTTGAAGGGTATTAACGTAGAACAAAATCTTTTCCAGAGAAAGGAAAATGGTAAAACCAGAGGACATAATTTGAGGTTGAGGGGTGGTAGATTCAGGGGCAATGTTAGGAAATTCTACTTTACGGAGAGGGTAGTGGATGCCTGGAATGCGCTCCCGAGAGAGGTGGTGGAGAGTAAAACTGTGACTGAGTTCAAAGAAGCGTGGGATGAACACAGAAGATTTATAATCAGAAACTAATATTAAATATTGAACTAAGGCCAGTACTGGGCAGACTTGCACGGTCTGTGTCTGTATATGGCCATTTGGTAGAGGATGGGCTGGGGAGGGCTTCAATGGCTGGGAGGGTGTAGATGGGCTGGAGTAAGTCTTAACAGAGATTTTGGCAGTTCGAACCCAAGCACAGTACCGGGAAAAGCTTTGGATTCTTGCCCAGAAATAGCTAAGAAGAAAAAAATTTAAATTGAATCAGATTGGGCAGACTGGATGGACCATTCGGGTCTTTATCTGCTGTCATCTACTATGTTACTAAGTGTAGGACTCCGCGGCTCAGCTGATCCTGGCAAGGAGAATCCCCATCAGCCGAGCTGCCAGGAATCCCCGAAACTGGCTCAGTTGGTGGGTACGTCTACAAAACTTGCTTTTGTAAGTTTTTCACGTGGACGTTTTTATTTTTCAAAATGGGCAAAAAAGGTGGATATCGTAAGGCCCCAAATTTATACCTAGCTCATTTTCAAAAATAAAAGATAAGACGTTTGAAAATGGACATTTTTCCTTCTGGGTTTGTGGATGTCTTGCACAAAATGTCCAACCTCAGACTTAGGCACCCTTTCGATTATGCCCCTCCACTTGTATATAACAAATAAAAATACCAACAAAAATGTTTTCTAAGTATAAAATAAACAAAACCATGGAAGCCCATGAAGCAATTGAAAAATAATATATGACGTGTTTGTTTCTATTAATGAATTACAATGGTACCTCAGAATACGAACGTTCTAGAACTCGAACGATTTGGAATCCGAAATTTTTTTTTTCTTCATTTATGCCCCGGAATCCAAACGCTGCTTTGGAATCCGAACTGCAAGCAGTGCCCAGCCCAAAGCTTCCTCTCTGATGCAGCTTCCTGTTTCTGCCTGGGAGGGAAGCTTTGGGCTGAACACCACTTGCAGCTGCTGTTGCCGACAGGGCAGGATTAACCAATAGGCCCAGTAGGCAAGTGCCTAGGGCCCGAAATGGTCAGGGGGGCCCGATGAAGGAGGGCATCAACATTGTTTTTTCCAAATGGCGATGGGCCCCTCCAGCATCGATTGGCAATCCGTGCCCCCCCCCCAATCGGCAACGCGCACCCCCCCGATCAGCAACGAGCCCCCCCTCATCGACGGAAAGTAAGACAAGCAAGAAACACCGGTAAGAAAGGCAACGGGAACTGTAATTTTGCAAGTGGTGCTGCTTGCCCAAAGCTTCCTTCTGACGCAGCTTCCTGTTTCCACCTGGGCGCATGGTGGGGTGGGGTGGGGCTAGGGGCCCAGTGTACTTGTGTGCCTAGGGGCCTTCGACAAATTAATCCTGCCCTGGTTGCCGATCTTGCTGTCTTGCCGCTGGGGATCCTGATCTTGCTGCCTCTGCTGCTGGGGGGGTCTCGATCTTGCTGTTTCTGCCAGGTAGGCCCGATCTTGCAGAGTTTGTGGGACCAAGGAACGGATTAATCCAGTTTCTATTCTTTTCAATGGGAAAAATTGCCTTGGAATTCGAACGTTTTGGAACTCGAACAGGGTTCTGGAACGGACTAAGTTCGGATTCCAAGGTACCGCTGTATTTCTATTATTTCAAGCTGTACAGGTAGCAACGTGGCAAATACCCAGGAAGAGTCGCGCTTCAAAGAATGGTTTTCCTAGAGAGAGGCTGATGAAAAAAATCCCGTGTGTGCAGATTCTCAGACACTACTCTGCGCATTGAATTGCTTTTTGCTTTCTTGTATGGATTATGCCAGACGCAAATGTACAGTTTGCCAAATTGTTCTCCTGCATCAAGTAGCCCAGTAAACAGTTTAATTTAAAAACAACTCCATTAGAGTGATTGTATTTGTTTTTATATTTTACGGGAAGGTGCCAGCCAGTTTCCACAAGCCTAAGCATCTTGAAAGGCTATCTATTTCCCTAGACAGGAAAAGACTCAGGAGCATGGGTTATAGTTCCTCAAAGAGCCTCCGTGTGTGGACTGAGGATGGGTCAGGGGCTATAGACAGTTAATTTAGCAGTTTCAATTTAGCTTCTGCTTAACCATTGTAGAGTTCATGGCAGATTACGAGAAAAAGAACATTTTGGTTTACCTATTTTCTCCCCTCAAGCCCAGTGGATCTCAAACTGTGTGCCTCCTTAGATTCCAAGTGTGCCGCGGCACACTGAGAAGGAAAAGAGGCGCCTGCCAGCTGACTGCCCTACACGGCACAGCGCCAGCGCTGCCCAATTCACCGAAGGCCTGCATGTTTCCCCCTTCATTCTAGCATCGTCCGGCTTCCCCCCTGGCCTCCTGGTCTCATCTTTAAAGCTAATTACAGCAGCCTGCAGAGGATCGCTGGTAGATGAAATGATTTTATTTTCAATATAGTGAACGAAATCTGTCAGTTTTTAGAATTTATATCTGCTGTGTATATGGAAAAAAAATTGCATTACAATTAGGAAAGGGGATGGGATCTGGGGCAGAGCTTGGGTGGGCCTAGGGAGGTCTGTGGTTGGGGTACTCAGTTGATATATGTTAGACTTAGGGGGTACTTAGCTTGAAGTAGTTGAGAAACACTGCTGAAGGCAATCAGCTGGCGCCAGTGCCTCTCCTTCTTTCCGGCCCTCTTCCTTGCTGGCACCCCCTACTGGCGTCTCAGGGCCCATCTTCAGGGCCTCTGCACATGCGCGGATGTTGATGTGATGAGGTCACACATATGCATGATGTCATCATGACGACGTCCGCGTACTTCCGGGTCCCTCAAGCCGTGTCCACTATCTTTAGTGTGTCCCGGCTCGAGAAAGTTTGGTCTTGCCATCCCAAATTCTCTCTCCCCATCCCTCAGCCTTCCCTGGCCCCCCTTTACTCCTCCTAACTCTCCCCCTTCCATATGTCTTCACAAATGGGAAATGACTCTTCCTCTCTCTCATACAAACTTAACGGTATACTCTGGCTGTTCGGTCCCCATGTTTATGGAAGCAGGCTGTGGATTTAACAGTGCTTTTAATAATATATATACACTGCCTGTAGCAGGTCAATTTACGACGAGTTCCTCCAGCTACCCCTGTGTATTTTGGGGCGCTTTCTAGTGGTTGTTGACACCCTAACACTGGGGGCTGGCAGCTGTTTTTGTTATTCTCTACTGCTCTTCTTTGTCTAAATACTCTGTATGTTTTAGCAACCACATGGCTTATAGAAAGCACTGTCCCATTATAAATCTTTTCACCCTTAGTACTCTTAATCTCTAAAATCACAGCAAAATCCTCAGCAAGCAGCTGAAATACCCATCCCAGTCCCCAAGGCAGGGAATTACTCTGGTAGAGGTGGACATTGGCAAGAGCCATAATTCTGTACAAGCAACAAACTGTGAGTTCAAAGATTAGCTTGAAGAACTGAGTCCATCTGGTGATGTTCTGAGACTGCAGTGCAGAAAGGGTTTACCTGACGGTATTCCCAGGGAGAGACATAACGTTTGCTTTGTGTGCAGCTCTCATCTTCTGTATACCCCTTTGGAGTCAATTCACAAAATTTGAGGTCAGAAAGTAAGCCGTGATAAATAGCAATCGAGAGGGTTGGACAAATGGTTTAAATGTTATCCTGATATGGAAAATGTTGATCTTGGGAGCCTGAACAGCAGCAAATAGGCCATTAATGAACAAGTTATGAGACTTTTGGTTCTGAGCCAAGGGATGCATTAGGAGGAGGATTGCCTGCTATGTTCATTTTTTTTTTCTGGACAGGCTGATCCATTTCAGGTTTAACCCCACTATATGAATGGACTGAAGACATCCTTCTAGGAACATACCTGAATAAGATTTCTGCTTAATATACGTACCTGGATAAACTTACTCAGACAACTGTCTCTTATTTCTGCAGACTTACTTAGCCAGATAATTTTGTACACAGGGCCGGATTTTCCTATAGGCTAACTAGGCTTCAGCCTAGGGCCTCAAGATCAAGAGAGGCCTACATTCAAATTGTAAGCAAAATTAAAATTACACTATTCTAAAAACAGTGAACACTAAAACACTGAACCGAAAATAAGGAGAAATTCTACGCTTCGGGATCGGAACCGGCTCCGGCCGCAATGGGGCGCCGACTCGGCTTCTCCCTTTCTTTTTCTCGCCCTGGGAGGAGGATTGGGGAGGGAAAGATGGCAGTCCGAAAACAGCTGGGCAAAGCCCAGCCCCGCAGGGAGAGAGGCAAAACGTGGATCCGTTAGGACAGGGCGGCCCAGACTGGCATTGTAGGGGTGGGGTGGGGGGGTTTAATGGAAGGCAGGCAGGCAGGCAGGATGGCATGGGGGGGGGTGTTCAATGGAAGGGGGATGGGAGGCAGGCGGGCATCGGAGGGGGAGTGAGGTGAGGAAGGACGCACTGGGGACACTATGGACATAGGAAGGGGCAATGTTGTGTGTTATGTTTGATTAGTTATTGTTACAAGTACTATATATGGTGCTGAGAATAAATGTCCAAATAAGTGTTCTCAACTTTTTTTTATTTATTATCCGTGTCACATTTTTTATAAAGGTTAGTACCAATAACAACATGTTTCATTGAACATATTGATATATATCACAGTAATGATGTATTTTATTATCTCTCATGTAATTTACAAACTTAAAAATGGGTGGTGAAAGGGCCTCATAAGTGGAATAGCCTAGGGCCTCTTTTCATCTAAATCCAGCCCTGTTTGTACAGACAACGTTGAAATATGAAACTGCCTGGACAAAATGACATGATTGTTTGAAATGATACAGGAAGTACCAGCAAAATAGCCTATGTTGTGCTATTAAGAAATAGTGCTTATTATTGAAAATTAGTGCATGCTATTGATAAATTGTACTCACTACTGAAGAATAGTTCACTTCATTGAGAAATAGTGCTCGGTGCACTACCTCACTGAACCTGCACTACCTCACTAATACTGCAATTATACCACTGTACAGCAGGGGGTGCTAGCTCACAGGGGCAATGGCATACCTAGTATATTTGACACCTGGGGATGATCATTATTTAACGCCGCCTCCTACATATATAAAAAATTATTTTTAATAATAATCCATGAGTCACACAACAGGGGTGCACCTAGGAAAAGGCAGCATCTTAAACACTGCTGTGAGCACTAGAACATCAATACACCCATTGTAAAACCAAACAAGCCAGATTAATACAGATTAATCCTGCACAGTCAATGCTAAATAATGTCTTTTTTATATATACAGAACACAGATATACCCTCTCCCAGTAAGGAATAAGTAATCACAAATTAAAAATAGAAATATGTAGACAAAAGTTAAATTGAACCGCCAAGAAGCCAGACTCTGCGCATAATGGACCACCAAAGAAACAGTGACACGTCCCCTAATACTGTGAAAAATATAAAGATAGCAGATATAAATTTGTAAAAACTGACAAATAACAGTTACCGCTTTACAAATTCACCAATAGAAATAAAACAAAAAATGGAAAAGAAGAAAATTCCATTTTATTGGACTTATCCATTTTTCAATTAGCTTTCAGAGGCTAAAACCTCCTTCTTCAGGTCAGTACAGTATACTGCTGTTATGGTATCCTATCCTGGCCTGAGGAAGGGGGTTTTGGTCTCTGAAAGTTAGTAAAAAATGTATTAAAAGTAGTCCAATAAAAAGATGACCTTATTTCTATTTTCTATTTATAAACGTTTATCAATACAGCTATAATACTACTTTATTCTAAAGTAACAAGAAAAATCTTTTCTACCTTTTGTCATTTTTGCTTTTATCATCTTCTCTTCATTCTCTTTTTTTCCATCTAGCGTCTGTCCTCTCTCTTCCTTCCATGCAGCATCTGCCCTCTCTCTGCCCCTTCCATCCACTGTCTGTCCTCTCTCTCTGCCTCTTCCATCCAGCCTCTGCCCTCTCTCTGTCCCTTCTAGCCACTTTCCGTCCTCTTTTTCCCCATCCACTGTCCACTCTTTCCCTTCCATCTGGTGTCCGCCCTCTCCCCCTTCCATGTGGCATCTTCCCTCTTTCTATGCCCCTTCCATAAACTGTTTATCCTGTGTCCCTTCTCTCCTTTGTACATGATTCATTTCAGCTTTACTCCCTCTCCATTTTTATCTCTCTATCTCTACCCCCTCTCCCATGCTCTGGCATCTCTTCCTTCCTTTCTTACTACTCCACCCCATGGTCTAGCATCTCTGTCTTCTTACCTTCCCTCCCCCTATGCCCTAGCACCTCCACCAATCTGATATCTCTACCCCTTCCCCAGCCCCAAATTAAAGTCAAACCATACCTGTAGTATTCTTCCTTGTGTAGTTGGTATACACTAGGGTTACCAGATTTTACTTCAGTAAAATATGGACCCCCCTAGACCCGTCCCCCAGGCCCGCCCAGTTCTACCTATCCCCGCCTTGTTATGCCCCAGCTCCGCCCCTGCTGCCTGTTCATCGGGCAGGAAGGCATCCATGCATGCACAGATGTGTCGCAATGATGTCACGCGCATGTGTGCATGTGCGTGATGTCACCACGTTGCATCCACTCATGCACAGATGCCTCCTCCCGACGCAATTTCTATTCAAAACCCGGACAAAGTGCCGGGTTTTGAAAAGTCATCCAGACCCGCGGACATGTCCTCAAAAGAATGTCATGTCCAGGGAAATCCGTACATCTGGTAACCCTAGTATACACCTTCTCAGAACTCACGTTGAACTGCAGTCCGTTCTCGTTATTTGCAGTCTATGGTTCCCGAAAATGTTCATGAACTGCAAAACTGCGAATATAGGTCAGGTTCCAGCAGTACATGTTGTGCCCCAAAGTTATGTAAAGTGGATCCTATTGGGCAGTACTTGAGGGAGTCCAGAGAAGAGCGACTAAACTGATAAAAGGTATGGAAAACTTTTCATACGCTGACAGGTTGGAAATGCTGGGGCTATTCTCCCTGGAAAAGTGGAGACTTAGAGGAGACATGATAGAAACCTTCAAAATCCTGAGGGGCATAGAGAAGGTAGACAGGGACAGATTCTTCAGACTGTGGGAAACCACAAGTACAAGGGGGCACTCGGAGAAATTGAAAGGGAACAGGTTTAGAACAAACGCTAGGAAGTTCTTTTTTACCCAGAGGGTGGTGGACACATGGAACGCGCTTCCGGAGGTTGTGATAAGCCAGGGCACATACAAGGGTTTTAGGAAGATTTAGATAGATTCCTAAAGGATAAGGGGATTGAGGGGTATAGATAGAAGTAGAGGTAGGTTATAGGAATAGTCAGGGACCACTTCACAGGTCATAGGCTTGATGGGCCGCTGCGGGAGCGGACCGCTGGGCGCGATGGACCTCTGGTCTGACCCAGTGGAGGCAACTTCTTATGTTCTTCTTATGTTCCTGCATGGGACAGCATTTGGAGGACCTGTTGATGCTTGTAACTCACTCTCTGAACGCTTGGAGACCATATCTGGAAGCAAATGCTAGACCCACAAAGTGAAAGTAAAAGCAAAGAAAGTTGTTTTTTTTTTTTAATGAGCAGTCTGTGAATACACAAACACAGCGTCAAGAATGAGGCCTATCGGTCACAATAGATGCAACCGCAGATATGCAAAATCGCGCATCAGGAATGCATGAATAACGAGAACGCACTGTACTCATGAAAAAAAAAGCAAGCACTAAGCCCCGTTCCCTGTCCTTTCTCCTCTATTCTCACGTGCGTGGTATCCCTCGTTCTCATCTTCGCACAGCTTGGTTCATTTTATTCCAAGATTTTCTTGTGGGCTCTGTAAGATTGCAACTGTATTACTAATTGTTGCACATACTGATCTTGCTAATTAGCTACCTCATAATCTAAAGCTAATTAGCACAGATAGATATCATCTAGAGCTAGAATCTTATTGAGGTCTCTTCATCAGATACTAGGGGGCTTTCCATCAGTCCAAGTAATATCACCATGAACAGAAGGCCAAGGCAATTTGTTTATACTTAATGAAGGTTTGGCTTGCAACATGTTGGGCGACTACTTCTCTGTTTATTTCTGTTAACCCTTTCGCTCCTTCAGGGTGGCGTGCAAGATCTCACTGAAGATTTATAGAGAGAGATATTGCATCTGCTGGTTGTAACGGACCCTGGCATTTCTCTCGATTGGTTTATTGCAATAGGAGTCCTTTTACAAAAGCTGCGGCAAAAGGTGGCCCTAGCGCCCCCTTACAGGTC
The DNA here is from genome assembly GCF_902459505.1 of Geotrypetes seraphini. NCBI lineage: Eukaryota > Metazoa > Chordata > Amphibia > Gymnophiona > Dermophiidae > Geotrypetes > Geotrypetes seraphini. The sequence continues at coordinate 58,386,332 of NC_047097.1, read as the reverse complement.
ATTTTTACTGCAGCCAAAATAAAATAGCCTATTATCTATTTTTAATATTAATGGCCATGTGCTATTGTTGTCTTTTTAAAAAAACTGTTTATTCAAGACAATAACTGCAGAAGCATACAAAACAGGTGCAAGCTTTTCAAATTTTAAGAATACAATTAGAACAATCACAGCCAATGGCCACACAGAGAAAGAAAACAAAGAAAAAGAAGAATCTGGGTCTTGGCTCTTATGACCCGGATCCAAAGGCCATAGCATTACCCTACTGAGCCTCCTCCCTTTCACCCCCTTCTCTCAGCAAACCACCTCTGGTAACAATGGGAGCACTGGCTTCTGCAATCTATTTAACATTTGACTCCTCAGTGTTGGGGGAAGAGTAGATGGATAGGAAGACCGCACTGCGAAGAAAGTTTTACTCCGGCTCCTGGAGAAAGGTGCAGCCGTGGATTCCCATAACATCAAAGTATGAAATGTATTCCTCCAATACCAAATGGTAGGTGGGGGGAATCTTGCAACCAATGATTTAGAATACACTTCTTCCCCCAGGATATAGTTTTTGCTCAGTAGTAGGCTCTCTCCTGAAGACTGCCCCCCCCCGTGACCCCTAGAGAGGAAAATAATGCCTTCCAAATGACAGAGAAGGGCGTATCCCAACAGGGACTGGAAATAGTTCTGTAGGTCTAGCCAAAAGGTTCTAATTTTAGGACAGAGCCAACTGCTATGACAGAAGGCGTTATCTGCCCTCTGACATCTGAGACACACAGAGGTAGGTGCACCCCCAAAGTGGAAGGCCTGCTTTTGAGATATGTATCTCCTACGTATAACACAAAACTGGCATTCCTGGAGCTCCGCACTTTGGACCCTACTTGGAATAGCAGCCATTAGAGAAGATAGGCTAATGTTGCCTTTAATGCATGGCCATTAAAAAGAAGTTACCGGTACCTGCTGAGCACATACCACAGGTTTGTAGATGATAAAGGTTCACGCAGTATCCCTAAACGAACCAGTTAGTGAACGGCAATATAGATTTAGAAACATAGAAACATGAAGGCAGATAAAGGCCATATGGCCCATCTAGTCTGCCCATCCGCAGTAACCATTATCTCTTTCTCTAACTAATTAGCACAGGAACACCTGCTCTCCACCCTTGACACACTTCCACAAAAAAGTTTGAAATATTTTGTAGCAGTGTCTGCTCTCTTTTTCAGTGGCATTGTTCTTCGCATGATTTACGGTCGTCAGATAGTTCGAGATTAGAAATTCTGTCATTGGCGGCCTGAGTGCATCCCATGGTATTTCATTTTTTAGCTATATTCAGGCATGCATTTGCGCCTAACACGACTTAGTACATGGTGTCTCATGATTAGCATAAGATTATCATAAGAACTTAACAAATGTCATACCGGGACAGACCAAAGGTTCATCAAGCCCAGTATCCTGCTTCCAACAGTGGCCAACCCAGGTCCCAAGTACCTGGCAGAAACCCAAAGAGTAGCAACATTCCAGAGCTGAGATTGTGATGTCATAAAGCCTCATTCCACCAATGCCTAAGAGCCAATCTCATCAGTGATGTCACAATGGCTTGACTGCCCTATACGTAAGAACATAAGAGTTGCCATATTGGGACAGATTGAAAGTCCATCAAGCCCAGTGTCCTGTTTCCAACAGTGGCCAACCCAGGTCCCAAGTACCTAGCAAGATCCCAAGAAGTAAAACAGATTTTATGCTGCTTATCCTAGGAATAAGCAGTGGATTTCCCCAAGCCATCTCAATAATGGCCTATAGACGTCTTATTCAAACCTTTTTTAAAACCCTGCTGAGCAAACTAATTTCACCACATTCCCTGCCAACAAATTCCAGAGCTTAATTATACGTTGAGCGAAGAAATATTTTCTCCAGTTTGTTTTAAATCTACTATTTAGTAGCTTCACCGCATGCCCCCTAGGCCTAGTATTTTTGGAACGAGTAAACAAGCGATTCACATCTATTCCGCTCAGAATTTTATATACCTCTATCATATCACTCCTGAGCGGTCTCTTCTTCAAGCTGAAGAGCCCTATCCGCTTTTACCTTTCCTCATAGGGAAGTCTTCCCACCCTTTTATCATTTTCGTTGCCCTTCTCTATATCTTTTCTAATTTCGCTATATCTTTTTTGAGATATGGCGACCAGAACTGCACATAATATTTGAGGTGCAGCCGTACCATAGAGCGATACAAGGGCATTATAACATTTGCATCTTTGTTTTCCATTCCTTTCCTGATAATTCCTAGCATTCTATTTCCTTTCTTAGCTGCCGCCGCACATTGAGCTGAGGGTTTCAACGTATCCTCAGCGATGACACCTAGATCCTTTTCCTGGGCAGTTATTTGTAATACAGAACCCAGCATCAAATAGCTATAGTTTGAGTTCCTCTTTTCCAGATGCATCACTTTGCACTTGCTCACATTAAACATCATTTGCCATTTTGACGTCCAGTCTTCCACTCTCACAAGGTCCTCTTGTGATTTAACAACTTTGTGTCATCAGCCAATTTAATTCTCTCACTAGTTATTCCCATCTCTAGATCATTGATAAATATGTTAAAAAGCAGTGATCCCGGAACAGATCCCTGGGGAAGTAAATCTTATGACAAATAACCCACACCGCTAAGATTCAATCAACAAAAAAGCTGTGAAAAATCTTAATAGTGAAAACCAGCTATAGCAAGTTCAGGAGGAAAAGCTTCAGAGTCCCATTAGGGAGGAAGCCCTCTTCTAGCTGGAAAGGGCAAATAACCTCACAGGCATAAAAACCTCCGTTTGACCACAAGGACAAGTGAAATAGGTGCACACACAGTTAGTAGAACAGTTGACTGTTTCACAGGCACTGTTCCTTGAGGGCAGTCACCGTGGCAAACATTAAGGAAGTAGCAATAAACTTATCTTGAAATGCATGGAAAGGCAGCCAGGCTCCTATTCTCCTCACCGATGATGGCCAAGCGTTTCGCCTCGCGGCTGCGTCAAGGACTGAGGAGAGCAGAGCTTTTCAATCGGCACACCTGGCCATTTAGAGAATCCTGGCCAGGGTGAATAGTTAAAAGCCTTCAAAAAAAAAAAAAGGAAGCATTTGGTTTCAAGTTTATTAGGATTTTATATACCGCCTATCAAGGTTATCTAAGCAGTTTTTACAATCAGGTACTCAAGCATTTTCCCTCTCTGTCCCGGTGGGCTCACAATCTTTCTAATGTACCTGGGGCTATGGAGGATTAAGTGACTTGCCCAGGGTCACAAGGAGCAGCGTGGGGTTTGAACCCACAACCCCAGGGTGCTGAGGCTGTAGATCCAACCACTGCGCCACACAATTGAGCATCCTAGCAAGGGAGGTGGTGGAGAAAATAGGAGCAAAGTTCAAGGAGGCATGGAAGATCCTCAATCACACAGAACCGAAGGGGAAACCAGGGAAGAGCCAGCGCACTGCAAAAAGAGGTCTCCAGGGCAGATGCCAGTCAGGACTTCAAGGCCTACCTTGCATTCTATTCTCTGTTTCCATGATCACTGGAGCCCTAGTAACCTCCTTCTATGACATCACAAGCCCTTTTCTCATTCGTAAGATCCTGCATCATCGTTTTCCATGTGGGCTCTGATGCCAGTCCCTGAGGAGCATCATGAAAGGATCCCAGCATCTTCTGGTCTCCCTGCTCCAGCCACTATGTAGTAGTTGATTAAAATCTCTCACCAGCAACACTGCCCTTTCATTGCCTCCAAATAAACCCGCTTCAGTCTCTAGTGCTGTCACTGCCTTGCACAGGGACATATAGGATGAGCCTGTCTCCATCACTGTAAGTACCTTCTCTGTAGTCAGTACTTTTCGCCCACCCTGTCCCTGTGCTAGGGATGACTCGTAAGCTGTTCTTTTCCTGTCTTTTTGATTGTAGTGACTCTCAATTCTGGCTCGTTGTACTGAGCTCTTGGCCTGCTCTTTAGTATACCTCTACACCAGCGACGGTCCTTTCCCCCACCCCCCCCCTTCCACCTGGTCTGGCAGGGAACAGAATTTACTGTCAGCAAAATCTCTGGAAAACAAGCCAGGACAAGCGCTCTCCATGGGGAGGCTGAGGAGGCAGGGCAAGAGCTGAAGAAGCCCTCCAGCACCTGCTCAGTGCTATGCATACGTGGCAGAGCAGTTGGGAGGAGGGAGGTCTTTGTGTGTGCAGGATAAAAAAAAAAAATCCCATGCAGAGCTGAAATGCCCTGAGTAGCAGTAATAGACCCATTAGTACCCATTGATGGTGGTTTTCTGTTTCTTTGTGATGTGATTGTTTTTAATATGTAAGGTTTTAGGCGGTGTGCCACAAATTTAAAAATAGATTTTAAAAAAATCGTTTCATCTCATAACAACTTGATTGTTAATGGAATTAGAGAATGACACAGGGTCAAATTTTTCCCCATCGTCACAGGAACTCAATTTTCCCTTCCCGTCCCCGCGAGTTTTGTCATGGTCCCTGTCCCTGCCCCATTACTGTAAGCTCTGCTTTAACCGCACAAGCCTCGAACAGTTATGATTTTAAAGTGTTTGAGGGTTGGGTAGATGAGGACGGAGCTTAGGCATTGGTGGAATGAGGCATTATGACATCACAATCTGAGCTCTAGAATGTTGCTACTTATGTTGTTAAAGTGTCTGAGGCTTGTGCAGATGAGGACGGAGCTTAGGCATTGGTGGAATGAGGCATTATGATATCACAATCTGAGCTCTAGAATGTTGCTACTTATGTTGTTAAAGTGTCTGAGGCTTGTGCAGATGAGGACGGAGCTTAGGCATTGGTGGAATGAGGCATTATGACATCACAAGCTGAGCTCTAGAATGTTGCTACTTATGATGTTAAAGTGTTTGAGGCTTGTGCAGATGAGGACGGAGCTTAGGCATTGGTGGACTGAGGCATTATGACATCACAATCTGAGCTCTAGAATGTTGCTACTTAGGATGTTAAAGTGTTTGAGGCTTGTGCAGATGAGGACGGAGCTTAGGCATTGGTGGAATGAGACATTATGACATCACAATCTGAGCTCTAGAATGTTGCTACTTATGTTGTTAAAGTGTTTGAGGCTTGTGCAGATGAGGACGGAGCTTAGGCATTGGTGGAATGAGGCATTATGACATCACAATCTGAGCTCTAGAATGTTGCTACTTATGTTGTTAAAGTGTTTGAGGCTTGTGCAGATGAGGACGGAGCTTAGGCATTGGTGGAATGAGGCATTATGACATCACAAGCTGAGCTCTAGAATGTTGCTACTTATGATGTTAAAGTGTTTGAGGCTTGTGCAGATGAGGACGGAGCTTAGGCATTGGTGGAATGAGGCATTATGACATCACAATCTGAGCTCTAGAATGTTGCTACTTATGATGTTAAAGTGTTTGAAACTTGTGCTGATGAGGACAGAGCTTTCAGGAATGGGGCAGGAACAGGAAAAGAACTCACGGGGATGGGACGGGAAAATGAGTTCCCACGGGGATGAGGAAAAATCTGTCCCCGTGTCATTCTCTAGATGGAATGAAACAGGGTTTAAATCTGCCGCCTGTTAGTAGCAAGGAGTGTCTCCCTCCCCCTTCCACTGATGGTAAAAAAAGGAAAGAACCATTTCCCCATTAACCTCTTTCACCTCGTGCTTCTCTCAGAAACATTCATAATTCAATAATCTTGAAATGACAATATTTTTGCTGAAGATAATTGGATTAAGAATGTTTCTGAGACACGCATAAATGGACGGCAGCCAGGGTTGAAACCTGCTTGCATACAAATGCAGCCCCTTTCTGAGCCTGCTAGCATGTGTTCAGTCATCTGCCTGCTTTGGTTTATCTTTTGGCTGATTCCAGTCACTTTGGAAGGGCATTGGAAGTGTTTTTGTTAGTTAGCACTTTTGGCGGAAAGGTCTTGCTTAATGACGTTTCTGTCTGTTCATTTGGATTTTAGTTTTAGTCAAGGTTTGTCTTTCATGTCTCTGTTAAGCTTTTATATTTATTGAGCTGTATTTTAATATTTATATTTGGATACTTGTCATACTCTATTGGGAATGATCTTTGGAGCAGGTTTGGAATGCTTGAAATAAAATAGATGTATACACAGTTATTTATCCAGAGAAGGCTCTAATTATGGAATAGATCAGAGAAGACCGATGGGGGCATTATTGAATGCGTCCTCGGTGCTGAATCAGATCCTGCTAGTGTCGGTATTAACAAATTAATTACAACTGCGGTGAGTTGCGTAGCCTTGAAAAAGACGGCTGGGAAACAGTGATTTTCAATCCAGTCCTTGAGGCACACCCAGCCAATCCAATGAATATGCATGAGATAGATTTGCATCCCAAAGAGGCAGTGCATGCAAATCTATCTCATGCATATGCATTGTGGATAGGGTTACCATATGGCTCCAGCAAAAGGAGGATGGATTAAGACATCCGGGTTTTACTTCCATTGCTTTCGATGGATGTAAAACCCAGATGTTCCAACTTGTCCTACTTAATTCCCTATTATGAGGCCAACTGAGGCGGAGGCCTCAGACGGCACTCTTTCGTGAGCAGCATCCTGCGGCCTGCCAGCCTTCCTGTTCATCTGTTACTTCTATCGCAATCTTTCCCCAGCATCTCTCCCCCTCAGCAGGGATCTCCCCTCTTCCTTCCTCAGCCCCCACAATTCTACCTTTAATTGTTCCAAAGGTTAGCAATGCACACACGCTGCCCGTCTGAGACCAGCCTGACGTCTTCTCTCTACTGCAGCCCGCCCTCTATGATATAACTTCCTGTTTCCGCTGGGGTGGGCCGCAGTAAAGAGAAGACGTCGGACTGGCCTCAGACGGGCAGCATATGTGAATCCCCAACTTTTGGAACAATTAAAGGTAGGATTGGGGGGGGTCATGCCCTCTCATCATTTGCCTCAGGTAGCAGATTACCTGGGACTGCCCCTGCTTCCATTACTTTCAATGGAAGTAAAACCCGGATCTCAATCTGGAGCCATAATGGTAACCCTAATTGTGGATATCCTGAAATCTGACTGGCTGGGTGTGTCCCAAGGACTGAGTTGAGAAACGCTTGGATAACCTATATAGAATGTTCTCAGGTCTTTTTTCGTAAACTCAGTGCTCTCCCAGTTAGAGCTCTTAATGATAACCCGTGCTCCTGAAATCTGCCCCGTGGTATCTCTCTATTCTTCAGCTAACTCAGTGCTTGTTAAACCTGTCCTGGGGGACCTCCAGCCAGTCGGGTTTTCAAGATATCCCTAATGACTATGCATTATCATTCACACTAGGAGTACACTGCTATTCAATATGCGTGAGTGAGATTTGCCTCTAAAGTAGGTAGAAGGCATGCAAATTTCTCTCATGCATATTCATTAACTCAAATTCTTAAAACCAGCTATTAAATCTTTAATACTAACAAGTATTATCTTACTCAATTCAATTTTAATATTATCTCCCACAATTCATTTCATTACAGTACAATTTATCAATACCTAATTTATTAATAAATATTAGAATAATTTAGTCAGTGAACCTAATCCCCATCAACTCACACTCACTTCCCAACTTTCACACACATACTACAGTCATTGTGATTACTTTTATCCAAAACTGGATCTTGGTTAGTTCATGAGTTCATTAGTCCGTGATCATCTGCACAACAGTCTAGCACAAGGGTAGGGAACTCTGGTCCTCGAGAGCCGTAATCCAGTCGGGTTTTCAGGATTTCCCCAATGAATATGTATTGAAAGCAGTGCATGCAAATAGATCTCATGCATATTCATTGGGGAAATCCTGAAAACCCGACTGGAATACGGCTCTCGAGGACCGGAGTTCCCTACCCCTGGTCTAGCACATGAGAATCACAGTTTCTTAAACCCAACCAGCAGGCCTCTCTGTCCTCATGATGGTCCCGTTCTTCAATTCATAAACCATTCAGCTCATATTCATTAGGGTTATCTTGAAAGCCTGTCTCCCAGGACAGGTTTAAGAACCATTGAGCTAGCTTCGTTGATTTTCTACCCTCTTCTAGGGTAAGACATAAAGATATCCAAAAGAATTTATGGGATTACAGGGCCGGTGTTAGACATGCTGGGGCCCAGGGCAGAAATTAAGGAGGGTCCTCCCCATTTTTCTCCTCACTGCCCCTCCACCAGTTTCCCCACCCACCTAACACCATTGTAGGCATGGTTCATGCCGCAAGTGGAATTAAACGTTGTAAAATTAGGGTTGCCAGATGTCCTCCTTTAGAGGACATGTCCAGGGGTCTGGACGGCTTTTCAAAACCCGGCGTGCGCATGACATCATCGCGTTGCATCTGTGGATGCGTGGATGCCCTCCTGCCCAATGAGAGCAGGCAGTGGAGGGCGGGACTAGGGCAGAACTGGGGGCGGGATTGGGCCCTAACAGGCCGTGGAACTGGGCGGGCCTGGGGGCAGGTCTAGGGCTCTGGATTTCCCTTTTGGAAAATCTGGTAACCCTATGTAAAATGCTTAAGTAGACGCAATTCCCATGGAAGATAGGCGCCGGAAATTTAGGCCTTTAAAGTCCTGCCTATATTTCTGGCGTCTATCTTCCATTTAGCCATGATTCTGTAAACAGTGGTGTTGCATGATTGACACAAGATCGGCGGCCATTTTTAAGGCGGCTGCCAATGATGGCGCTGTTTGCAGAATCCAGGCCTCGATATCCATTTTTATCGGTGACGGATTTGAGCGTCAGTTATAGCATTCTCCCCCCCCCCACACACACACTGGGTACAAAGCGGCAGCAAACGTGAAACTAAACCTCACGCCTGTTAATTTTGCTGATGTCAAGCAAAGTGTCTTGAATTTGAGCCTGTCTCATCCAGGAGCCAGCGTAGCTCCTTCAAAACGGGTTTCATGTGGTTAATGGATCTAGCCTTTGGCATATGTAAAGAAAAGAATCCTGTGCTAACCATAGATCATAATGGTCTGGAAATACTTGATAGGTTTCTGGTAAGAAAACTTTGAGTGAATACTCCTCAAGAGGCGGTTTTCAACCCACTCACCCTACTGTGTGCATATCCTTCCCTTTGAAAATTGCCACAGGTACAAGGATAATACGAGAGGATGCTGTAAAGTTCTCTGTCCTACCAACCAACTTCCTAAATTCTGAGCCACTGTAGCTGAAAAGAGTGTCATCGTATTTTGTTAAGTGCCAATATGCAGAAACATCAAAAATTCTATGTTTTTGATATTGTTTCAGATCATTGATCGAACCATATCCACATCATTCTCTTCTTGGTTGGGCTGAGAACTTTTCAGCATCCCCTCATAGCAACATTTCAGAGCTGAGATTGTGATGTCATAATGCCTCATTCCACCAATAAGAGCCAACCTCATCAGTGATGTCACAATGGCTTTGATTGTCCTAGACTTGGCTCACTTTTATTACATACGAGGGGGTGCTGAAAAGTTCTCAGCCCAACCAACCAACTTCCTAAATTCTGAGCATTATTTTGCCACTGTAGCTAAAAAGAGGGTTATCTTGTTTCATTAAGGGCCAATTTGCAGAAACAAAATTCTAGGTTTTGACATGGTTTCAGATCATCGATTGAACCATAGCCACGTCATTCTTTCTTGGTTGGGCTGAGAACTTTACAGGTTTACGAGGTTGGGGTAGAGACAGTGGCATAGTGAGGGTGAGAGGTGCCCCTCCCCCGCCCTCTTCTCCGCCCCCCACCACACATTCCTTCCCCGCCCCTCCTGCCACACATGTGCTGCTTCCCTTCCCCCGTACCTCTGTAACGTTCCTGGCATGAGCAGCAACCCCCAACTGTTGCACCAGCATCAGCTCTTCCTCTGACGTCACTTCCTAGGTGCGGTTCCATAGGGATACAGTAGGCAACCCAAGGAAACATTCCAGAAAACACATACCAGCAAATCATAGGTTATTCAGAATCTGACTGCGACCTATCGGGGACATAACATTCAGATGAGGAGCCCACACTTGAATGAAAGCTTGGCATCGCTTCCGGGAACCTGCTACAGCTCTCGCCTCCCACCGCATCAAGTGAACCCGCGATTAACTGCAGGGCGGTGATGAAGACAGAACTCGCAGGGATGGGGACAGGGTCTATGGGAACAGGGACAGAGCCCATGGGGATAGGGACAAACTTTGTCGCTGTGTCATTCTCTAAAAACTTGAGACTGGTATCAATATGTAAACATATCTTAGATAATTAGCAACTGAATTCAATGATTACAAAGAAAAACTGCAGAAGCTGCTTTTGGACATCATTCTCTGACCCCACTTCAACCTGATGAACTTGCAAAACACTTCCAGATAAACCTGACTAAACTTAATATGCCAATGTAATTTCGAAATTTCTCTGTAATGTCGCTGTCTGAATACAGTTTCTTCCCTTGTAAACCACTTAGAACTGTTTGTGGTATGGCGGTATATAAAAATAAAGTTATTATTATTATTATTTGGTCTGATCTGCCTTTAATCTTCACTGGCTCCCTGTACTTTCCAGAATTCACTTCAAATGTTCCTGTCTGGCTTTCAAGATAATTCATGGCATCCTTCCACCACTAATCCCTCTATCCTTCCTCGCCCAAACGCCTGCTACCACCAGATCCGCCCACAGACATAAACTATCCTTCCCCTCTCTACATGGCATCCCCCACGCAGGCAAACTGGGAAGATCCCTCCTCTCCAAAATCACGGGCCTTTGGAACGATCTCACTATCCCGCTGCGGAACCTGGGCTCCCTCCAACTGTTCCGGAAACAACTGAAAACCTGGCTTTTCTCTAATATATAACATCTCCTTCTTACTTCCCCTCTTTTCATATGCCCTTGTAAACTCTCTCTTCCCTCTCTTCTTGTATTTTTTTAAGCTTTGTAAACCGTGTCGAGCTCCGCTTCCGTGGAGATGATGCGGTATATAAACTTAAGGCTTAGTTTAGTTTAGTTTAGTTTAATGTGGAGATAAGAGTCTTGTCTGCTGATCAGACTCCTACCATCTGTAACGTCCTTCCATCTTGTACCCAGTTGCTCAAGCATCTTACTGTTACTGCAACAGATTCATCCATTGTTGCTGGCATCAAGGAGCATTTCCAGAATCTAATAGCCTCTTATTTTCCCGTTCATTCACTTCTACACCCATGTCTGAAAGACAATCCAATTACCTTCCCAGATGATGTACAAACATAGGCAACTGAATCTTTGGGAAGGTTGTACCAAAACCAGATCAAAATGGAAGGCTCTATTTGTGATTTATAAACATTGTCTCTTTTTATACTTTAATAAAAAAGATTTAAATATAAAATCATAAGTGTTCGAGGCTTGTGCAAATGAGGGCAGAGTCGGGACTAGAACAGAGCCTGTGGGAATGGGGTGGGGACGAGGACAGAGTCTGCGGGGACAGGCAGGGATGGGGACAGATTTTGTCCCCATGTCATTGTCTAGGTTGAGACACTTCAGCTTGGAAAAGAGACAGCTGAGGAGGGATATGATTGAGGTCTGCAAAATCGTGAGTGGTGTAGAAAGGTTAAAAGTGAATTAATTTTTCACCCTTTCAAAAAGTACAAAAATCAGGCGACAGTAAATGAAATTACATAAGAATAATTTTAAAATAAATAGGGGGAAATAGTTTATTACTCAAAGAATAGTTAAGCTCTGGAACTCATTGCCAAAGGATATGGTTACATTGGTTAGTGTAGCTGGGTTTAAGAAAGGTTTGGACAAGTTCCTGGAGGAAAAGTCTATAGACGCGGGAGAAGCCACCGCTTGCTCTGGATCAGTAGTGTGGAATGTTGCTACTGTTTGCATTTTTGCTAGGTACTGTGACCTGGATTGGCCATTTTTAGAAACAGGAGACTGGGCTAAATGGGGCTCCTGGATTCACAGATTTACATGTGTCATTTTTCAAACCTGTCCAAACTGCAGCCCCAGCACTGCCAGGTGCCCAATGCAGCTAAGCCTAGATATGATTAGGAACCCCCCACCTGTACTCACAGCCAGACCTAGGGAAAGTCGATTTCGGTCCACTCATTTACTCGGCTAAATGGCTTGGAAAATTTCTCTTTATGACATACATATTTTGTCTGGTACCCAAGGAGAAAGGTAGAGCTCTATTCATAGCCCTGGATGCTGAGAAAGCATTTGACAGAGCGGAATGGAGAGATCCATTTACCCTCCTGGAAAACTTTATTATGGGCTGCAAATTGTGAGCTGGATTTAGTAGTAGCTGAAAGACAGCACTCTGGACACAAATATAAGGAATTTAGGGATCCTTTTACTAAGGTGTGCTAAGGCTTTAATGTGCATAATAGCGCGTGCTAGACCTTAACCCAAGCTGGCGTTAGTTACATAAGAACATAAGCAGTGCCTCCGCCGGGTCAGACCATAGGTCCATCACGCCCAGCAGTCCGCTCCCGCGGCGGCCCAAACAGGTCATGACTCATGACCTGTCTAAATCACTAGAAGGGGCCCCCATGCCACCTTGGTTTCCTGATGAGTCTTATCTTCCCATCGAAGTCCTAGCCCTCCGGTCTTGCACATGCACGACCTGGTTGGGTTTCTATACTTTCTCAGTATCCCACGATCCCTTTATCCCCCAGGAATTTGTCCAGTCTCTGTTTGAATCCCTGTACCGTACTCTGCCCGATCACTTCCTCCGGTAGCGCATTCCAAGTGTCCACGACCCTTTGGGTGAAGAAAAACTTCCTTGCATTTGTTCTGAACCTATCTCCCTTCAGTTTCTCCGAATGCCCCCTCGTACCTGTTGTCCCCTTCAGCCTGAAGAATCTGTCCCTATCCACCCTCTCTATGCCCCTCATGATCTTGAAGGTCTCTATCATATCACCCCTGAGCCTCCTTTTTTCCAGAGAGAAGAGCCCCAGCCTATCCAACCTCTCGGCGTATGGGCAGTGTTCCAGCCCTCTTACCAGTTTCGTTACTCTCCTTTGGACTCTCTCAAGTACCGCCATGTCTTTCTTGAGGTACGGCGACCAATATTGAACGCAGTATTCCAGATGAGGACGCACCATCGATCGATACAATGGCATGATGACTTCCCTCGTCCTGGTTGTTATGCCCCTCTTCTAGAAGCGCGGTAATTTCCTGTGTGCGCTAAAAACACTAGCGCACCTTAGTAAAAGGAGCCCTTAGAGTTTTCTGAGGTGCCAGCCAGGGATGTCCTTAGATACACCCATATGTCAGCAGGACATTTTGCAAAGAGAGTGCAACAACCCAGGGGAATGGGTGAAATGGATCTTTAGATGAATGTTTCATTTCATTTCATTTTATTTCTTATATACCGCTATACCGTTAGGTTCGAAGCGGTTTACAGAAAATATACATTAAGGATATAATAAAAATAAGATAAGTAAAGATAGGTACTTAGAAATTCCCTTACAGTCCCGAAGGCTCACAATCTAGCTAAAGTACCTGGGAAAAACAATGAATGAATAGTAAAGATGTAAAAATAAAGACAGAGATAAAAACAAGATTTGAAACATCCCAGGAATGCATTGATCTCTGTAAGGCCACATTCTTTTTAAAGCAAAGTGTACATCCCAACAATAATATAGTGGATAAATTACATTAAATTAAAATTTTTTAAATTAGAACTAAAATATAGAAATATAAAAGAAAATATATGGACTTTGGAAGTGTGGAAAAAGGTATAGAGAAGGAATATGAATAGAAGGCGAAACCGCTAAACAATGGAATTTTTAAAGACGCTTTTAGTGATTAATTGAATTCTTGTTATTTTTAATATTTTATATTAAATTTCTTCCCCTTTTCCCAATGTTATTTTACCTTAATTGTTTCTTTTATACTGAATTGTATTTCTTCCTACAACTTTCCCTTTTTTGGATCATGTATGTTAAACAGTCTTGTAGGTTATGTTTAGTCATGTTATTTTACGTTATGTATTTTTACGATATTTTAATATGTTTAATATTTTATTAGTTATGTATGTTTACCCTAACTCTGTAATTTTTAGCTGTACATTGCTTAGAATTTGGAATAGGCGATTAATCAAATCCTATAATAAACTTGGAAACTTGCGTATGCAATGATGATTCTATAAGGACTGTTTGTATGTACCCTTCCTATTTATTAAATTAGTTTCCATACGCACTGGGGTGCAAAGTCATTGCGTTAGCTATTCATTTTGGGCATCCACATTTTCCTAGTGGATTTCTATGTCAGAAATTGCCGTGCTTAGACTCACGCTGCCATCTGAGAGATCGACTTTCCAAGTTTAATTTGTATTTGCTATATTTATTGATTTGGTTTTATATCCTGCCCTCCCCAAAGAGCTCAGATCAGGTTACGGTTTACATTCACAGTGTTACAAGTACTGCCCACTGGCAAAGCCATCTGAATAGTTCACAATCTAATCAGTGGTACCTGGGGCAGTGGAGGGTTAGGTGACTTGCCCAGGGTTACAGGGGGGTGGCACTGCGCTTGAACCCACAATTTCAGGGTGTTGAGGCAGCAGCTTTCACCACGAGGCCGTTTCGCCACTGGGAGGCTCTTCCTATTTCACTCAGAAAATTGCACAGAAACATGAGTCAGTATTGAAAGAGCTTTAACCAATCAAGAGAGGCTCTTCGCTGGTTAAATTGCTTGTATGGGGTAGAGACTGACAGAGGGACAAATTTTTCCTTGTCCCTGTGAGTTCTTTTCCTGTCCCTGCCCCTTTCCTGCAAGCTCCGTCCTCATCTGCACAAGCCTCAAACACTTTACAATCATAAGTAGCAACATTCTAGAGCAGTGTTTTTCAACCTTTTTACACCTATGGACCGGCAGAAATAAAATAATTATTCTGTGGACCGGCATCGGTCCGTGGACCGGCGGTTGAAGAACACTGGGCTAAGTCGTGAGCCAGACCCCGCCCATCTCTACCCAATCTCCACCCCAGACCCCGCCCCCATAATAGTACTGATTGCACCTTGCACGTCCCATGCCTCATCTGGAAGCCTTCCCTCTGACGTTGCAACGTCAGAGCGAAGGCTTCCGGTTCAGGCGCAGGATGCCCGTAGGAGCCACTGCCCGTGGCTTTGTGCGCTGAATCAGTTAGGAAGAGGGAGCTGGCTCAAATATAACGCCGCATCGATCGCACCGTGGGCCGGCAGTTGAAGAACACTGTTTTGGGCCTGATGCACGTGCTGGCGCTGTGGACCGGCACTGGTCCATGGAACGGCGGTTGAAGAACACTGTTCTAGAGCTCAGATTGTGATGTCATAATGCCTCATTCCACCAATGCCTAAGCTTCGTCCTCATCTGCCCAAGCCTCAAACACTTTCAAATCATAAGTGTTCGAGGCTTGTGTGGTTAAGGCAGAGCTTACAGGAATGGGGCAGGGACAGAGCCAAAACTTGCAGGGACGAGGAAATTGAGTTTCTGTGGGGACAGGCAAAAATTTGTTCCCATGTCATTCTCTAGTGTGGGGCTTCCCACTGATATTCAGCAGCACTTAAAGATGCCCTAAATAGTGCTGGGTTGAATCTGGGTTTAATACGCAGGATGTCCTGTGTTAAGATCAGGGATGGCTTAACCTATAGATGAGGTGAGGCTCTGGCCCAGGGTGCCGGTGCAAAAGGGCATCGAATGCCCACGCCCATGATGTCACCAGCCTATATGCTAAGCTACCCATGTGGCTTGAATACTTCCCTCCCCCTCCTCCCTCTTCCGATGCTGCTGCCTGGTCCCTGCAGGGTGCGACTTCACAGGCCAGCTGCTGTGAGGGGGAGGGGCCAGCATCAGCAGAGGAAAGTGCAGCCCTTCCCTCCTCTCTCCTCTGACGCTACTGGTTGACTGTGACGCTGGCCCTCTCTCCTCGCAGCAGCTGGCCTATGAAATCGCATCCTGCCGCATCAGAGGAGGGAGCGGGAACTGCCTGGGGCATGGGGCATAGACCGGGGTAGAGCAGGGCATGGGGTGGGGGCACCGATCTGGGGGGCGGGGCACGGATCAGGAGGTAGGGTCACAGGCTGGGGCGTCGCAATCTCTTGAGCCGGCCCTAGTTAAGATGCGCTAAGCCCAGATTCTAAGTGAAAGGGCCCCTTAGACTGTAAGCTCTCCAGGGTCAGGGAAATATGTCATGGTAACTTACCTTGAGCAACTACTGAAACGATGTGAGCTACATCCAAAATCCCTTCCACCTCCCCCTCCCCATTGAGGTCCGTTGCAGGTACATCCCAACCAGCATTCTGGTGGTGTTACATTTGCATATATATTTAATGTAAAAGTATACAATAGACGATCTCATTAGAGTAGAAGAAATAACTCAGTATAGCATCAGGGCTCTCTTTTATTGTTCTTCGCATGATTGTATATTCTGAGTAATTGTTGAGACTGAAATGGTAGAATTTGTCGACTCTGTATTCCCTATGACTATATCACTACGCATTGCAGTTCTTAATAACAACATATATATAATTTAAGAGTCATTAGGCAGTTTAAGAGATGAAAGGCTATGAAAACGAGGGAAAGAGCAGACTGAGAACCTTCAAAGGGAAGGTCTTGGAGCATGTAGTTTTCCTACACAATATCCTATGTCCAGAAATCCTACACCTTGGGCTCCTTTTATTAAGCCGCGCTAGCGGGGTTAACGCGCGCGACTTTTCATCACGCGCCAACCCCTCGCGCTGGCCTAAAAACTACCGCCTGCTCAAGAGGAGGCGGTAGCGGCTAGCAGTTTAGCGTGCGGTATTACGCGCGTTAAACCGCTGGCGAGTCTTTGTAAAAGGAGCCCCTTGTTTTGGAAAATATAGGGAGCCTTTTACTAAGGGGCACTAACCTATTTAGCACATGCTAAAGATTAGCACGCCCTTAAAGGCTAAGGTGCCCATAGACTATAATGGATGCCTTAGCATTTAGTGTGCGCTAAATCAGTTGGCGCGCCTTAGTAAAAGGACCCCATAAAAAGCTAATGTTTCACCCCAATCATTAGGGCACACTGAGGTACGTTTTCAAAGGGAGGCAGTTGGGATTTTAGGCATCAGAAAATAGGGCAGATACTCAGTAGCTAGAAGACTTCTATAATGACTCTAAAATATGGAGTTTGATACTAGAGAATGACATGGTGACAAAATTCATCACCGTTCCTGTCCCCACGGGAAACCATCTTCATGTCATTCTTTAAGGAGAGAGGGAAGAATCAGAGTATGAATGGCCACAACCACTGCCCCGCAAGCTTTGCTTTGAAGAATGCCGGTGTAGAAGGACTGAGGTTGAGATAAGACACTAAAGAATGACAGTCTTTGGTATCCAGAGCAGATATTGTGATGTCATAATACCTCATTCCATCAATGCCTAAGAGCCAGCCTCATCAGTGATGTCACAATGACTTCATCATCCTATAGTTGGCTCACATAAGAATCAGAGTATGAATGGCCACAACCACTGACCCTCAAGCTTTGCTTTGAAGAATGCTGGTGTAGAAGGACTGAGGCTGAAATAAACACTAAAAAATGAAATGGGATTATTTCCCGCGGTTATCCACGGGGACGGGAACGGTGATGAATTTTGTCACCGTGTCATTCTCTATTTGATACCTGTTACCATGGTCAAAACTGATGCATCCAAAATTATTCTACTCTAAAAAGCCTTTCCTGTCTTATCAAGCAGCGCAATATTTGAAATTCAGTCATGATCTATCATTTTTGGATGCTGTTTATTGGTTTCATTTCTGTAATTCCCGATGTTTGATTGGTTTTCTTCTATCTTGTTATCCGCATGGGACTTAATGGTATATGCAAACTATAAGACCATTTTGTATTGTATTGTGCTGTACAAATTAGCTGAGTGGAGGAGCAGCCTGGAGGTGGAGCGTGAGTGCACACGATAGGACCTGGAAGATGGCGAACTATGCCTGGGCAGGGTGAAGCCAGAGGAAACTCTGGTGGAGCTTCGTGGCGGATCTTGCCATACAAATCGGTCATCTGACCTGCCGGGTTTTGAAAAGCCGTCCAGACCCCCAGACCCCCTTTTGAGGACATGTCCGGGTAAATCCGAACATCTGTTAACCCTAACCTGGACTATCCTCTAAAAAGAGGACATGTCTGGGTTTTCTCAGACATCTGGTAACCCTAAGTCCTGTGCCCTCCTTGCTCTCATTCTTTTCTCTTCTCCTCTGTGAACTGTTTCCCTGTTCTTCTTTGCATATTTTATCACTGTTTACCCTTCACATCGTTATCCAGAGAGTCAATAAATCTAGAAATGTGTGTTCTCTCACCACCATAAGAACATAAGAATTGCCGCTGCTAGGTCAGACCAGTGGTCCATCATGCCCAGCAGTCCGCTCACGCGACGGCCCGCAAGTCAAAGACCAGTGCTCTAAATGTGTCCAGCCTCACCTGCGTACGTTCCAGTTTAGCAGGAACTTGTCCAACTTTGTCTTGAATCCCTGGAGGGTGTTTTCCCATATAACAGACTCTAGAAGAGCGTTCCAGTTTTCTACCACTCTCTGGGTGAAGAAGAACTTCCTTACGTTCCTACCTAATCTATCCCCTTTCAGCTTTAGAGAATGCCCTCTCATTCTCCCTACCTTGGAGAGGGTGAACAACCTGTCTATCTACTTTGTCTTGAGTCCCTGGAGGATGTTTTCCCCTATGACAGCCTCCAGAAGAGCGTTCCAGCTTTCTACCACTCTCTGGGTGAAGAAGAACTTCCTTACGTTCCTACGGAATCTATTCCCTTTCAACTTTAGAGAGTGCCCTCTCGTTCTCCCTACCTTGGAGAGGGTAAACAATCTCTCTTTATCTACTAAGTCTGTTCCCTTCAGTATCTTGAATGTTTCGATCATGTCCCCTCTTTAAGGGAGAAGAGGCCCAGTTTCTCTAATCTCTTTCCCCCTTGTGGTCCAAAATGGCTTCCATAATAGAGTCCTCATAATAGGGCACAGTCAGTGAATGAGGTGGACCATTGGGCTGGGCCTGACCAATATTTTGCCCAGTACAATATCAGCAACTAGAGAGCTGCTTGGGAGCCTTTGTCCTTGCCTCAGGGAAGTTAAGCAAATAAATCACTTTGAACCCAGGAACCAGCCAAATAAAGGGAAAACTAAAACAAATCACTGCTCAGAAGTTAAAAATGAAACCAAACGTGATATTTTATTAGTAACAGCATTTCCAGTCACTGCAGGTTAAAGTGCACACCTTTTTTTTTTTTTTTTTTTTAACTAACAAGGGCTCCTGAGTGAGAGGGAAAGAGATACAATGAGGTACTGGTAATAAAGGGGGAGTGAGGGGAAGAGCCCTTCCAATATTCAGGGGGTCCCAGTAGAATTATGGCATTTCCCTATCAACAAAGGATTCTATAAACAGGTCTCTATTACAGAGATTTTTCTGCAATTGTAGTCTGTTCCTCTTATAGAGGTTTCTGTAATCAGAGGTTTATCTCTATAAGAAAAGGTTCATAAAATGATGGGCTGCCCCTATAAGAGGTTCCTGCAATCAAGGGGATTCCATGAGAGGTTAAGCAGTTCATAGGTGTTTAAAGAGCCTATTTGATCAGAATCCGTTTAAACAAAAATGCAAAGAATATTGGCTTACAGAAAAGTGCCTGAAACAGAATTATAATTTTTTTTAAATATTTATATATGTACTTAATTTTGCTTCTTTTCTTGGTTTATAGAAAATATTTGCTTTCGTTTAAAACTTTGCTTTGATTCCACAGATGAAGGCAGAGCACTCCTGTCCTTCCATCCCCAGAGCGCCCATTTTGTGCTGTGTCAATTCTACAGTGCTGGCTCTGAGAATTGCGCACGGATCCATCCAGATCTAAGGTCCATGGTCTCTAAGCTCCGCCTCTTCCATGGTCTCTAAGCTCCGCCTCTTCCATCATCCAACTAGTATCCAGAGGGAAAAGGGGGTAGCAGTCACTGGGTGTTTTAAAAAGGTCAAAGGCCCTGAGGCTGCAGAAGGAGGAGCCAGATATGAAGCAACACTGCTAGAGAGAGGCATCTGGGGCCCAGGCCCTGAGAGGCCCCATCTGTGCCAGCATTGAGGGGACAGTCCAGTCCAATACAGTTCTCCCTCAATCGTCCATCCTCACTGCCATAACTAGCCCAATAATCTTCTTCCTCTGTTGGGGAGTCATACTTGGGGCTGTAAATATCATTTGACTGGAGGTCTTTATAGAAGGAGGAAGGGTTGGGCTCCCCAGTGCCCATTTTGCCATCTGCCAGGCCATAGAGATTGTTCAATGAGCTGTTGCTGCTTCCCCTAAGAACCTCGTTGCTGTTCCCATTATTCGGCCCCACTGGTTTCCACCTGGTTTTGGTGCTGAAGGTGCTGGTTCGGACCTGGTTGGGGTTGCTCAAGGGGCAGGCGAGGAAGTCGGACTCGGGCAGAAAGCGCAGATCCATTCCCTTGCGGTCAGCAGGCATCACACAGGAGACCTCGGAACTGGAGACCCGGAACTGCTGGAACCAGCGCCAGAGGGATCGTGCCCGGCAGTCACAAACCCAAGGGTTATTGTTGAGGCGCAGGAACTCCAGGGCGGGCAGGTCAGACATGGTCTCCCCAGACAGGGCTGGCAGGGAGTTGTTGAAGAGGTACAGGATGGTGACCTTGTAGAGGTCACGGAAGGCCCAGCGGTGGATCTGATGGATGCGGTTCATGTGGAGCAAAAGGCGATCCAGGCCTGTCAGACCCCGGAATACATTCTCAGAGAGAACCCGGATTCGGTTACCGTGCAGAAAGAGGTGGGTCAGATTCGAGAGATCCACAAAGAGGTCGTCCTGCATGAGAAAGTGAGACAGAGAAAGCGCAATGAGAAAATCTGGCAGGGGAGGATGTGGTACAAGAGAAATGGAGTGAGAGGGAAAGAATGACTTCAGGGAAGCAAAGAGGAAATGAGAAATGTACAAAAGAGAAAATTGGAAAGAAAGACAGTGACAGATAGACAAAAGGATAGAACGGGAGAACAGAGCATGTGAGAAACTCACAGAAAGAAATTGCATCAAAGAAAGTCAGGGAACGAAAGTGAGATGGAGAGAGTTAAACACTTCCTGCATTTCAGCTCTTACATTATTAAAGGCTCTCTCTGAATAAGCTCAGATATTGGGGGTATGAAATGATGACATGGAGGTGGGGGCTTGTCTTATTAAATGTGAAGCAGCCAGGGCCTCTTCGATCGCTCATTATCTGCTTTTAAGTGCTCGGCCTGAGCTGGATTGAAGTGAGTGTTTGGGAAGAAGGTAAAAGCTGCAATCTGTCCACAAGCAATTAAAAGAGAGAATTATTAGGAAGAAAAAAGCTGCTCAGTTCTCAGTACTAGGAGAGCAGATACCGGGTGGGACTGAGGTACACTGGTAGATCTGTGTGGGAGCTTCAGTACTAGGAGAGCAGAGGGTGGTGTAGGGTATATGACTGAGGTTCATTGGCAGAGCTGTGTGATAATCTCAGTACTAGGAGAGCAGGGGTGGTATGGGGCAGACTGAGGTATCTTGGAAGAGATTTGTGGAAGTCTCAGTATTAGGAGAGCAGGGATTGGTGCAGGGCAGAACTGAGGTTCATTGGCAGAGCTGTGTGATGATCTCAGTACTAGGAGAGCAGGGGTGGTATGGGGCAGGCTGAGGTATCTTGGAAGAGATTTGTGGAAGTCTCAGTATTAGGAGAGCAGGGATTGGTGCAGGGCAGAACTGAGGTTCATTGGCAGAGCTGTGTGATAATCTCAGTACTAGGAGAGCAGGGGTGGTATGGGGCAGACTGAGGTATCTTGGAAGAGATTTGTGGAAGTCTCAGTATTAGGAGAGCAGGGATTGGTGCAGGGCAGAACTGAGGTTCATTGGCAGAGCTGTGTGATAATCTCAGTACTAGGAGAGCAGGGGTGGTATGGGGCAGACTGAGGTATCTTGGAAGAGATTTGTGGAAGTCTCAGTATTAGGAGAGCAGGGATTGGTGCAGGGCAGAACTGAGGTTCATTGGCAGAGCTGTGTGATGATCTCAGTACTAGGAGAGCAGGGGTGGTATGGGGCAGACTGAGGTATCTTGGAAGAGATTTGTGGAAGTCTCAGTATTAGGAGAGCAGGGATTGGTGCAGGGCAGAACTGAGGTTCATTGGCAGAGCTGTGTGATGATCTCAGTACTAGGAGAGCAGGGGTGGTATGGGGCAGACTGAGGTATCTTGGAAGAGATTTGTGGAAGTCTCAGTATTAGGAGAGCAGGGATTGGTGCAGGGCAGAACTGAGGTTCATTGGCAGAGCTGTGTGATGATCTCAGTACTAGGAGAGCAGGGGTGGTATGGGGCAGACTGAGGTATCTTGGAAGAGATTTGTGGAAGTCTCAGTATTAGGAGAGCAGGGATTGGTGCAGGGCAGAACTGAGGTTCATTGGCAGAGCTGTGTGATGATCTCAGTACTAGGAGAGCAGGGGTGGTATGGGGCAGACTGAGGTATCTTGGAAGAGATTTGTGGAAGTCTCAGTATTAGGAGAGCAGGGATTGGTGCAGGGCAGAACTGAGGTTCATTGGCAGAGCTGTGTGATGATCTCAGTACTAGGAGAGCAGGGGTGGTATGGGGCAGACTGAGGTATCTTGGAAGAGATTTGTGGAAGTCTCAGTATTAGGAGAGCAGGGATTGGTGCAGGGCAGAACTGAGGTTCATTGGCAGAGCTGTGTGATGATCTCAGTACTAGGAGAGCAGGGGTGGTATGGGGCAGACTGAGGTATCTTGGAAGAGATTTGTGGAAGTCTCAGTATTAGGAGAGCAGGGATTGGTGCAGGGCAGAACTGAGGTTCATTGGCAGAGCTGTGTGATGATCTCAGTACTAGGAGAGCAGGGGTGGTATGGGGCAGACTGAGGTATCTTGGAAGAGATTTGTGGGAGTGATGCAAATCAAGCCTAAGTGATTATCATAGCTGTAAGAGATTATATACTAGCCATTTTTAACAGATATGAGCCACAGAAAGCCTGGTTTCTGATCACACTTCTCACCACGGTCTCTTATTTGGGTGTCTTGTTTTTGATGGAAGGATATATTGAATTGTAACAGTAAAGTCCATTAAATTTAAGACCAAAATGATGCTTCCTCTTACCTGCAGGTAGAGGAGGTGGTTGTCCTGCAGGTAAAGGTATTGTAGGCTGAAGAGGTGTCGGAAGAGTGTGCTGGGCAGGCTGCTGAGCTGGCAGCGGTAGAGGTGCAGCGACTGGAGCTTCACCAGGCCTTGGAAGGTCTCGGGGTCCAGCGTGCGCAGGTGACGATTGTCGCCCAGGTCCAGCTCTTCCAGCTTGCGCAGCTCCCGGAAGGTGCCAGGCTGGATGGATGAGATGTTGTTGGAATAGAGCCAGAGCATGGCAACATGGGGGCTGAAGGTGCCCACCCGCAGGTCCCTGATCAGGTTGTTCTGCAAGAAAATGCGCTGTGCGTTGGCAGGGATCCCCAGCGGTACACGGGAGAAATTGTGAGACTGGCAGCTGACGGTGGGAGGGGAGAAGTAGCAGGTGCAGAGGCTGGGGCAGCTTGTGGACCCTTGTTGGCAGGAGAGGAGAAGAAGCAGCAGGTGGAGAGCATCTCGAGTGGAGCCTGAAGAAAGAGAGAGAGAAAGGAAATGTGAGAAGGCAGTTTAGCTACATGAGAGAGCTGCCACCCAAGCCAGGTCAAGATTCACAATGATCCTGAACCTGTCCTTGCTTTTCCCAACGCCTAGCTCCAAGTTGTCTGAGAAAACAACTACACTTCCCAGAATGCTTTAAGACAGAGGCTCACTGATCAGGAATCTTAATGCTGCTCTTGTATCACAAGTAGGGATTCTCTAATTTCAGTGGTAACTTTTATACCTAAACATAGAATGGTGATGGTTAAAAAAAAAAAGTCACCAGTTCTGGAAAGCTATCTGAAAAAGAAAAAAAAAAATCATTTTGCCAATAATATCATCAGGGTTATCAACCATCTCTATAATTTTACTGCTCTGAACTATATAGACTTCTTATTCTGATTTTTGTTTCAAGTTTTATTTAAAATCTGAAAAATCGCTTAATCACATTTCAGAGCGATGAATCACAAAATGTCCAGTGGATTAAAACAAGGACTAGGATCAGATGATTATAAAAACTAAGGATCTAGGTGTCAGTCTTAAAAAAATAACAAACCCTTGGATGCATCCGGTCCTGTCCCTAGCAGCAGAATCAGAGCTGTTGAATCACCCAGTTCTAGGAGGGAGAATTTGGGGCCAATCCTGCTTTTGAACGGACAACTTACATCAGTGTATTGTACACTGTGTGCCTCCTGAGATTTCAGGTGTGCCGCGATACACTGGAGAAGAGAACTGCCGGCGCCAGATGACGGGCTACAGGACGTGCCTCTCGCGAAGAGATGCATGTCATGTATGCAATCTCCCTACGCCGGCACCTCTTCTGTCTGCTGGTCCTTCTCTCCAGCGCAGGTTCTTCTCTCGGCTCAAGGCCCATTTGAAGGGCCTTTGCGCATGCGCTGACATCATGCATGTATGTGACATCATCATGCCCACACCAGCGCACTTCCAGGTGTCTCAAGCCGGGGCCACCACGTTTAGTGTGCCCTGGCTTGAAAAAGATTATGAGACACTGACTTACACCCTGAAGCAGTATGGGCTTTATAGTTCCTGAATCTACCCATTGAAATTGATGCTGCAGGTCCTATAACGCCCCTTGATAGGGTAGTCAGAAAAGCCAGGAGTACTCTATAATCTCCCTCTTAGAACTGAGTAACGATAGCTCTACAATAGTGAGGCCAGTAGCTTATTTGCTCCCTGTAGGAGCGCAAGGACTGGGTCCAGTCACATGGTAGAGACAGTTGCCAGACAGGCTGATCTAGTCCTGGTTTTCCTTTACTGCGTTTTTATTTCAATTCTGGTTTTCTTAAGACAGTAGTTTTCAAATCTGTTCTGGTGACTCCCCTTAGCCAGCTGGATTTTCTAGATATTGTAATGAAAATACTTGAGATATATTTGCACACACTGGAGACCTAGTACACTACATGCAAATTCAGAGATGCCGAGCTACCAAGTTTCAGGATGGAAATTTTAGGCCAGTGCTAGATTTCTGACCAACCCATCCTGGTGCATTATGGGATTTGCAGCACTGATTTCAATGGGCAAAAGTAAGTATGTGTGTGTTAGGGCAGTGTTTCTCAACTCGGTGACGGAGTGCCCCCTTGCCAGTCTGGTTTTCAAGTATCCACCATGAAATACATTTGCATATAATGGAGGCAGTGTATGCAAATCAAGTTTACGCAAATTCATTGTGGATATTCTGAAAACCTGACTGGCCAGGGGGTACTCCAGGACCGTGTTGAGAAACATATGTATACCATATGGCTCCAGAAAAAAGAGGACGGATTGAGACATCCGGGTTTTACTTCCATTGAAGAGCTTAACCTGAAGGTTGTATGCTGTGAGAGCTCGCCCTGCATGAGACAATATCCTCTTATTCATGTATTACTAGAGCACAAAATTATTTTTCTTACATGTACAGCTTCCTTAATACCTGTAGTTTGATGATGGCTGAAAATAAAACACCAAAAACAGACTTGCAATATAATATTCCTTCTGGACTCAAGAGACACAAATTCTCACAACCCACATCAGACAAAGGCCCTAATTCTATAAAAAGCGCTTAACTTGGGCCCTTTTTTTTTACTAAGCTGCAGTAGAGGTTTCTACCGTGTCTGGAGCGCTAAATGCGCCGATGCGCCAATGCTCATAGGAATTCTATGAGTGTCGGAGCATTTAGCCCTCTGGGCCATGGTAGAAACTTCCACTGCAGCTTAGTAAAAGGGGAAATTAATTTTTTAATTGAACAGTGCCATTAAAAAACAATTTAAGAAAATAAATTTTGGGGTAGGTACTTAACTTGGTAGTATGTGCTCTGTAGGCATTTACACGGAGGCATCTACCCTCACTTACCCGAAAAGTAGGCCTAGTTAAGAGCATGGAAAGAGTTAGGTATCAGTATTTTAGGCCAAGAAAACCCTAGGTCTAGCTTAATATACTGGTGCTTAAGTTGGAGATGCCAAGAGGTGCTTAACTCAAGTTTCTACAAATGGTACCTAACTTTGAATGGCATGCGATAGGTGCTATTTTCAACGGCACCTACTGATTTGGGTAATGTTTATAGAACCGGGCCCAAAATGTCTAAAGAGGAAAAAGGTAAACCTCACGATACGATTCTATCTGAAATTCATACTTTAAAGGGTATGCTAAAAACACAACTTGAATTAACAAGAGAAAATTTAAACAACAAGTTTAATCTCTCTTAACAACTATTAGAAGATCTAGAAGAGCAAACAAACCAACTCGAATCAGTGCTGACCTTGAAGATTTATCTAATAGGAGTGGGAGATCTAATATAAGAATTCTGGCCAGAGAAGAGCGACTAAGATGGTTAAGGGTTTGGAGGAGTTACCGTACAGTGAAATATTAGAGAAACTGGGCCTTTTCTCCCTCGAACAGAGGAGATTGAGAGGGGACATGATCAAAACATTCAAGGTACTGAAGGGAATAGACTTAGTAGATAAGGACAAGTTGTTCACCTTCTCCAAGGTAGGGAGAACGAGAGGGCACTCTCTAAAACTGAAAGGGGATAGATTCCGTACGAACGTAGGGAAGTTCTTCTTCACCCAGAGAGTGGTAGAAAACTGAAACGCTCTTCGGAGTCTGTCGTAGGGGAAAACACCCTCCAGGGATTCAAGACAAAGCTGGAAAAGTTCCTGCTGAACCGGAATGTACTCAAGTAGGGCTAGTCTCAGTTAGGGCGCTGGTATTTGACCAGAGGGCCGCCGCGTGAGTGGACTGCTGGGCACGATGGACCACTGGTCTGACCCAGCAGCGGCAATTCTTATGTTCTTATGTTCTTACCAGAGGGACAAGATATGATTTTCTTCCTAGCTGCATGGATCCCAAAACTGAGATGTTTCATTTGAGCTGCCATTTGAAAGAGCCCACAGTGCCAGTAGTAGCCAACCTACTGAGATACCAATATGCTGTTCTCATTTTGAATGCTGCAAGACAACAAAAACAACCCATCTACCAAGGTTAACCCCCCCCCCCATCATACCCGATCTTGCCACAACCACCACAACAAAGAAGAAATGATCTGGAAACTAAATATGGATTACCGTATTCTGCACAAATGCTTGCTACCTTCGCTAACAAAGCCATCTCTTACATACCCTGTTTCCCCGATGGTAAGACACTGTCTTATTTTTTTTGGAAGGCCAAACTATGCTCTAGGGCTTATTTTCGGGGGGATGCCTTATTTACCCATGAAGAAGACTACAGTACACAGTTATTGTTGAAAAAAACCAGAATTTTATTACGTTCGCGATAGGTACGTTCGCAATGCGTTCATTGGAGGAAGAAAACGGTCGGCTGAAGAATCGGTCGGCCGAAAAATCGTACCGTGTATGGCCAGCTTTATCCATCATACCATATATTGTACCATTTAATGTCCCCAATGTTCTCCATCAGGGAAACACAGTAAAGAGATTATTCTGTAGTGCAGCATCAGAGGGGACTTGACAATGTGAAACCATTGTTTATATACCGTATGCATTTTAAACAGGCTTTATATACAGTAAGTGGTGTTGCTCACAGCAAAAGAAACCTGTCTGCGTGTCTCACTTTTGGATGTTCTGGCCGTGAACAAACTCCTGCAGTCTCCGTTAGGGAGGGATGAGGGAAGCTGCCTGTGTTTCCTTGCGCGGAGTCACGTGCGCGTGCTGCAGTCCTGTCACTTCCTCCTCTTCACTTCATGACGAGGCGCGGCACGCAGCCATGGAGGCAAATACGGTAGACGGAGGGACCACACGGAGTCACCCACCGTACCACCCGATTCGGGTAAGCGCAGGTATCGGTGGGTGGCTTATTTGCGGGGGGGGGGGGGGGTGCCTTATTTTACATTTTTTTCTAAAAAGGGGGGGCTGTCTTATTTGATGGCCCTGCCTTATCATCGGGGAAACACGGTAGATCCAAACGCTCTCCAGAAATGTATCAATGCAGTGCTCCAGGTGACTTATTGTAAACAGACTTGATTAACATCCAGATTTGTTCTCAATTCTTTCATATGCTCATTAAATCAAAACCAGGCAGTACAGATCCCATACTGCTTTAGAATTTAAACCAGGAATGTCCTAAAATCTCTAGTCTGGATCCATATTTGCGCTACACAGTTAATCCAGTCCTTGGTTTACCCCCATTGCATGCAGGGGCTTGTAGTTCTGATTTCCCTAGGGCCTAGGAAAAACAAGACTACAAATCTCTGCCTGCAATAGGATAAACCCAGGACTGGTTCAATCCGTTGAGAGGCTCTAGATCCAGTCAGCAAATTTATATCTCATACATATTTGTTGTGAATCCTGGAAACCCAGCCGACTGTCGGATCAGTGACGCAGGCTTGGGAACTACTGACTTGGAAAAAGGAATGCTATATAACTACCGTGTTAAAATCAGGACTGAAACAGCTTGGTCAGAGAGAGAGAAAAAAAGAGCCAGCTGCCAACCCTAAAACTGCTCTTTCTGCTGGGCCTACACTGGGCTTGCCCAAGAGCTCAATTCTCAGGCTGGTTTGTTTGGCAGCCGGTTCTTGAAAGTGGGATCCAGGCAGGAAGCCATCCTGCCCTGGCTGGACCCCAGGACTGCCTGCCGCCAACGCAGAAAAGCTGCCTCTCCAACATTACTCGGATCAGGAGATGCTTGAAAGGAGTGATACCTTAAATAAAGAAAAGCTATCAGAGTTTTTAGCAGCAGGAAAATTATTAGATGTCAACCTCAAGCGAAAAGATGTCCGACAGCTCCCAGCAGCACAAGTGTCAGGAAATCCCTGACAAAAGCAGAAATAGTGTACAAAAAGTAAAAAATAAAATAAAATAAATTAGTAAATGATAAACAGAACATTTCACATAAAATCCTAGACAGTGCCCAAGGGTACTGGTATATTTTCAAAACTTTCATTTCTACTGTGCAGCCAGAGGCATACAAAGGCAGTCATATACATTAGAACAGAAGTCTGGCTGGGGGGGCGCTGTTGAGCCCGACTAAGATGGTCGTCTGAACACTCGGCTCCGGCAACCCTTACTGTTTTCTTTATCTTCTGCTGCACTCTACTCGATTCTGATTCCTGAATTCTACACTAATTACTATCTAAACGATGGCTACAGCCAAAACTGGCAAAAGACATAAGCCCGAACCTCAATCACCGGCAAAAGGGTGGCTAAACTCTCAAGGATTTTCAATGCACATTCTGCTACAAAGGAGGCTTACCCCCTCTTTTCCTAAGGTGCGCTAATCGATTAGCATGTGCTAAACGCTAACGCAGGGATCTCAAAGTCCATCCTTGAGGGCCGCAATCCAGTCGGGTTTTCAGGATTTCCCCAATGAATATGCATTGAAAGTAGTGCATGCACATAGATCTCATGCATACTCATTGGGGCAATCTTGAAAACCCGACTGGATTGCGGCCCTCAAGGAGGGACTTTGAGACCCCTGCGCTAACGCGTCCATAGACTAACATGCATGCGTTAGCATTTCGTGCACCTTAGTGAAAGAGGGCCTAAGTTTGCTTCTGATTGAAACTGCTTAGGCCAGGGGTAGGGAACTCCGGTCCTCGAGAGCCATATGCCAGTCAGGTTTTCAGGATTTCCCCAATGAATATGCATGAGATCTATTTGCATGCATTGCTTTCAATCCATATTCATTGGGGAAATCCTGAAAACCCGACCGGAATACAGCTCTCAAGGACCGGAGTTCCCTACCCCTGGCTTAGGTAATAATCTCTGAAAAATCCCATGTTTTGCCAGTTTCACTAATCCAAATAACTATGTCTGTTGTCTCTTTGTAAAAAGTTGAAATACAAATGGAGAAGTAAAGCCCTATGGTCTGAGCACAGTGTATGTTTATGGTTATTAAAAAAATTTGATATACCGCTCCCGCATTTTCATGAATATTCAGATAGGAAACGCCATTGAACATATTCAGATAGGAAAAGTAAAGATAAGGAAAGAGATATATACATATTCTAACAAGTATTCCCTACAAAAATAAAAATTACTTTAAAAAAAATAAAAATAAAGTAACCTTAAGCAA
Organism: Geotrypetes seraphini; assembly: GCF_902459505.1. Lineage (NCBI taxonomy): Eukaryota > Metazoa > Chordata > Amphibia > Gymnophiona > Dermophiidae > Geotrypetes > Geotrypetes seraphini. The sequence continues at coordinate 58,356,292 of NC_047097.1, read as the reverse complement.
ATTAGACATTTTAAAACAGAGAAATTAGACTGAAGTAAAATAAAGGTCCAATTAAATAAAGGCTCAAATCACATTCAAGGCAACAGCAGGCCATAATGGTAGAAGAGACAGGAGGGTCTGTGCGTGAATATTACGATCCCCTCAGAAATCTTCCTGGCTCTGTATCGAACGGCAGTAAAACCAGTTGGTACACAGTGAAAGAGATCTTCAAGCAAGACCTAGGAGAAAAGCCCAGACTAGAAAAAGTACGATTTCCTTAATAGTAGCAGACAGCTTTCATCACAGTGTTAAGAGGTACCCAAATCATGAAAGGAAGGGTAGCAAAGGCAGTCCCTGGCAGTTGAAGCACAGGTCGCACTCATGTCCGTGCACGCCTCGTCTACGCTGTTCATGTCTGGGACCCTGCAGAAAGACAACCCAGCCTCCCTCCGTTAGTGTACTGAGAGTTACCAACTCATACTCGTAGAGTTGAACCCCAAGGCAATGAGCCAGCCCTGCCTGTATCAGGCATGTAGCCAGACACCCAATTTTGGGTGGTCCTGAGCCCAAAGTGGATGGGCACGAGAACCCCTCCCTTGCAAGGCAACTGGGCATCTCTTAACTCTACCTTCCCTACCCGTTACCTTTTAAAGCCTTAAAATCCTGGTTCATACCAGTCCCAAGCCTTCCCTCTGACCTGGTCCAGCTTATGCAGAAAGAGGAAGTTGCATCACTGGGAAAACTCAGGGCCAGCATGCATGAGCCATTTGAGCTGCTGCTTACTGCCAGCAAAGAAATGAAGGTTTTAAAAGGTTTGGAGGAGGGAGGGGGGATAGAGTTGATTGAGGCCCAAACACCTGCAGGGGAGGGGAGAGAGAGATGCTGGGTGTCTTCAGCTGGCGGGGCTTGGGGAGCCCTGCCAGCCGCATCAAAGATGTGCTGCTGCTGAGTGAGCCTGAGCTCAAAACAGGTGGGCCTGTGTTCACCTGGGCCAACCAATGGCTATGCCCAATTGCTCTGATTTCCCTAAAGATTTCCTTTTATTAAGGTGCACTAATCGATTTAGCGTGGGCTAAATGCTAAGAGGCCCATAGGAATACAATGGATGTCTTAGCATTTAGCACACTTAATAAAAGGACCCCTATATACTTTACTGCCTCCTTATCTTTCTGGGCTAGGTTTTATTTTTAATTATTTGTATTCTGCTCAATCTAAAAACAATTCATGGCGGATTCCACTTTCAAACATACATAAAAATTCAGTAACATATACAAAACAACTTTATAAAAATTACAGATATAAAAAATACAATCAGTAGACTTAACCAAAACCCATCAAACACCTACTAAAAACTGACTCACATAAAATAACGCAAACAGTTCTGCGGAGAGTTAATAAAATCTTATGAACCTTTCCTTAGACCAGGGGTAGGCAATTCTGGTCCTCGAGAGCCGGAGCCAGGTCAGGATTTCAGGATATCTACAATGAATACGTATGAGATGGATTTGCATGTACTGCCTCCTTGAGATGCAAATCTATCTCATGCATATTTATTGTGGATATCCTGAAAACCTGACCCGGCTCCGGCTCTCGAGGACCGGAATTGCCTACCCCTGGCTTAGAGGCTTAGACTAAATTCCATCATATGTCTGAACAAAAAGATTTATAACATTATATAAGGTAAATGTGAAGTATTCGGGACAGAGAATCTGGTTTTTGGCTATCTGTCTCCCAGTGCAGACAAAATAAAACGCATCCACATATTGCTATGATAACTGGTTATTGGTGGATGGAAATCTTAGAGACCTTGAACTGGGCTGTTTCAGATTGCCCAGAGATACTGGTTATAGCTTGGTAAGAAATTTATTCTTACTCCGGTATGACTGGGTCTTTCAGTCTGGCCCCTTCAGTGCCTCTGAATATTTATTTTATTTTCCTTCTGTTAATGCAAAGGCACTCTGGCATTATAGAAACTTTGAAAGTGATTTATTTGACTGAATAAGTAACTTGGCCAAGTACTTCTGATATTTCTGTTTCACAGCTGGGAATATTTCCGTTTTAATCTCAGTATTTCACTCTGTGAGTTAGTTTGGGGATATTCTTCTTTCCTATCTGAAGGATGTCAGATGAAATTGAATGTGGACAAATGCAAAATGATGCACTTGGGAAGAATAACCTGAATCACAGTTACCGGATGCTAGGGTCCCCCTTGGGGATTAGCGCCCACGAAAAAGATCTGGGTATCATCGTAGACATGGTAGGCGCCTTGTTGCAGAATCGCTGCTCTTAAGCGCTCCGCTAGGCGCCTCACTTGTAGTTGTTCCTAGAGCTGGCCTATTTCTTGGGCGTCTCCAAAATTGGTTCCGCTCAGCGTGATTCATTAAACAGGACCCAATTTTACATGAATCGCGCTGAACAGTGCCTAACTTTTGGGCGCTTCTTTTCGAATTTGCCCTTATTTGGGAGCCATTAACAAGATACTGTAAAGATTGAAATTAATGCATAGAATAAATATGAATTCCCTTTTGTTCATACACGTCCAGGGTGGGGTGGGGGGTGGGTAGGAATATTTTATGATTTCTTTTGATTATGATTAATTGTTGGGTAGAAGGGAGGGGGGATATTTGATGAGAGTGATAATTTGATGATATAATAAGTAATGTTAAAGTATAAAATGATTGTATTTTGTGTTATACTTAAAAAAAAGAGAAGAATTTGGCCTTAAGTGTATGCTAAAACTGTATTCCCTCAATACGAGTATTCAACCGATAGTGGTCGCTTTTTTAAAACTGCTGATTGTCACTGGTTAAATTATCCCCTGATATTCAGTGCCAGTGCCATCAAAAAGATGAAAAATTGCCCCCGCATATGTTAAAGAAGCATTCAGGTGCAATAATATTAACATAAGACAGGGGGCACAGGCACTGACCCTTAAGCCTTGCATTGAAAAATGCTGGTGTAGAAGGACTGAGGTTGAGATAGACATTAAAGAATGCCAGTCTCTGGTATCCAGAGCAGATATTGTGATGTCATAATGCCTCATTCCACCAGTGCCTAAGAGCAAATCACATCAGTGATGTCACAATGGCTTCATTATCCTTGGCTCCCATAAGAATCAGAGTATGAATGGCCACAACCACTGACCCGCAAGCTTTGCTTTGAAGAATGCTGGTGTAGAAGGACCGAGGTTGAAACAGACACTACAGAATGACAGTCTCTGGTATCCAGAGCAGATATTGTGATGTCATAATGCCTCATTCCACCAATGTCTTAAGAGCCAATCACATAGTGATGTCACAATGGGTTCATTATCCTATTCTTGGCTCACATAAGAATCAGAGTATGAATGGGCCCAGCCTCTGACCCTCAAGCCTTGCATTGAAGAATGCTGGTGTAGAAGGACTGAGGTTGAGATAGACACTAAAGAATGACATGGGATGGTTTCCCGTGGTTATCCGTGGTTAACAGTGATAAATTATGTCACCGTGTCATTCTCTACCCAAGACGTTCTACTGCAGCAGAAACATTTGCCTGAAATTCGAGACATTTCTGGGTATTTTATTTTTTGACAGGCTGGAGCTCAGCACATTAAGCTCACAATACAGCTGAGATTTTAATGAATAAAACCCCCAGAATTTCATGAGCCAACAGCTCAATGGTGTCGAAGGCTTCGTGAACGTGTCAAGGTTGAAGGGCACTTGTGAATTAACTAAGAACCACCCCCTCATTATACGAATGTATTTTGAAAGGTCATACTAAATGTTTAAACCAGTGTTTTCCCAATTTGGTTCTGGAGTACCCCCTTGCCAGTAAGGCTATCCAGAGTGAATATATAAGAGATTGACTTCATACACTGCCTCCAATGTATGCAAATCTTTTTCATTTTTTCAGTTCCAAGCGATTACTCTGTGAATCATGAAGAGAGAGAAAAGATCCTCAACTACCAAGAAATGGAGTCCGAGACCAAGAAAATTAGGTAGGAAGACACAGAAATATTTCCCATTGTGTTGGGAGCTAACAGGCTTAATTAAAAAAAAGAATTTTTAAGCACATCTGAATAAGTTGCCTATAAATGTTACATCTTATGACCTCCAGAAGGAAGGTCTCTTTTGGCATGATGCAAGTAATACAGCGAGCACTGGCAATAATTTTGAGACACTAAGATCCACATACCCTGGCTTAGGAGTGCTGTTCATTACCGTCATGGCATGCCCATTTGGAGACATTGCCCCTAAGAGAGACCTGGCAGACTGAAAAAATCAATTGGTCAGGCAGACAGACTTAACACCACAATGGCTAATAACATGGGGAAAAAAAATTCTTCTTCCAAAGGGAAATCCAACTAAGATTCCTATAAATTATAGACCACTAATTTGTTTACCTACAATCTATAAGCTTTTCACTGCAATAGATATTTACAGAATATGCAATCATATCCATTCCAATAACATTATGGCAATAAATTCATGTAAACTCCTAGGAGAATGGTATAGAAAATTGAATAAATAAATAAATAAAAGCAGAAGGACTATGAGAGAGGAGCAAATAGAACAAAAGTTCAGTTAATGCCGAATAAAGCCAATGCTAAGAAAAGCAGAAATCTCAGCATGTATATAGCATGGTTGAGTATAAGAAAGCCTTTGATAGCATCTCACATTTCTGCATAATAAATTGCCTTAAAATGCAATATTAACAATCCTGGATTTATTTTTCACAAGTTCATCATGAAAATATGGCAGATCCCTCTCCATCTGAAAAATGGACATTTTGTCATTATTATCAAGATTTAGCAAGGGAGATTCCCTGTCACTACTTTTGTTCTGTATGGCACTTAATCCACTGAGCACTCATTAATTCTATGGGCTCTGAGAATATGCTTGCCTTGGATCGGTAGCATAGAATGTTGCTGCTCCTTGGGTTTTGGCCACCGTGAGAACAGGCTACTGGGCTTGATGGACCATTGGTCTGACCCAATAAGGCTATTCTTATGTTCTTATGTGAGCCAAGTATAGGACAATTAAGCCATTGTAACATGACTGATGAGGTTGGCTCTGAGGCACTTGGAATGAGGCATTATGACATCACAATCTCAGTTCTGGAATGTTGCTATCATTGGGGTTCCAGAATCTTGCTATTCTTTGAGATGCTGGTATGTTGCTACTCCTTGGGTTTTGGTCAGGTACTAGGGACCTGGATTGGCCACCATGAGAGCAGGCTACTCGGCTTGATGGATCATTGGTCTAGCTTAGTAAGGCTATTCTTATAAAAATACCCTTACTGGTTATATCACACCTCTTGTTTCAAGTTTATTATACATAGTAACATACATAGTAGATTATGGCAGATAAAGACCCGAGTGGTCCATCCAGTCTGCCCAACCTGATTCAATCTAAATATTTGTTGGGGTTTTTTTTTTCTTCTCCTTAGCTATTTCTGGGCAAGAATCCAAAGCTCTACCAGGTTCTGTTCTTAGGTTCCAACTACTGAAGTCTCCATCAAAGCTCACTCCAGTCCATCTACACTATCCTAGCCATTGAAGCCCTCCCCAGCCCATCCTCCACCAAACGGCCATATACAGTCACAGACCATGCAAGTCTGCCCAGTACTGGCCTTAGTTCTTCAATATTTACTATTATTTTCTGATTCTAGATCCTCTGTGTTCATCCCACGCTTTTTTGAACTCCGTCACCGTTTTCATCTCCACCACCTCTCTCGGGAGCACATTCCAGGCATCCACCACTCTCTCCGTAAAGAAGAATTTCCTTACATTGCTCTTGAGTCTCCCACCCTTCAACCTTAAATTAAGTTCTCTGGTTTTACCATTTTCCTTTCTCTGGAAAATATTTTGTTCTACGTTAATACTTTTCAAGTATTTGAACGTCTGAATCATATTTCCCCTGTCCTTCCTTTCCTCTAAGGTATACATATTCAGAGCTCGATATACTACCCTTTAGAATAGCTTTCAGAGTGGTTTAAATTAACACATTATCTAGTGTGTTACAGATAGAAAGGAGCTACATTATATTATAGGACAGGTGGAGAACAGAGAAAAGTTGCAGAATTAGACTGAACAACCCGGTTGTTCAGTGTGAATATTACCTTAGGGTAAGAGAAGGCAAATGTTAGATGAAAGCATCTTGAAAGAAAAAAGTCTTCAGTCCAGTTTTTCAAAGGATTTCTCCAAATGGAGGTGAGTTGAAAGAGCATTCCAAAATGATGGGCCGGATACACTGAAAATCCGGCTTCTAATAGAGTCAAAACAGATGTGTGTAAAGGACAGGATCACCCATTGGTTGAGTTGGGAAGACCGTAAGGCTCTGGTGTGGGAACAGGAAATCAGAAACTGAGAAAAGTAGAGGGGAATCCCTGAATAGTAAAATTTATTCACCAGAGAAAGAATCTTATAGGACAGCCTATGATGCACTGATAACCAATGTTTGGAGTGCAGGAGAGGGATAACATGGTCAGGTCCTTTAGTACCTCTCACAAGTTGCACTGCCAAATCTGAACCAGTTGGATTCTGTGTATGTATTTGCCTAGATACCATAGAGGAGAGAGTTACAGTAGTTTAAGTTAGAAATCATAAAATAGTGAACCAGGATACTTGAGGCGAGTTCAGTGGAACTCTAAGGGGACATGCCTGCCTGTGTAATGGGAATGTGCATGGTCAAAAAAAATCTGTTTCTCAATTCATTAGACCTTTCCACAAATTTTTGGATGTGTTTTCAGTTTGTTTCACACATTAATTTTAATTTTTTTTTTTTTTTAATTCATGGTAGACTTTTTTATAAGTGCAAATCAATTCTATGCATGCTAATTTATAGGTTAATGTACATACAGTATGTATAACCAATTTTGTATGTACTGAAATTTTTAAGGCACCCGTTGAACAAAATGCATTCACTTCCTTATCAGGCAATTAAAATCAAAGCAAGGCAGTACCACTCCAGTATTAGGAACAGAAATAGCAGACTCCTGTAGATCTTGAATGGAACATTGTAAATATACTATGGTCCAAGAGAGCTGACCTTGACATCTTAATCAAAAAGAAGGATGAGTAAGACTAATAAGACCATAACCTGCATAAAGGAATCATCTATTGTCTAGCGTACCAAGGGTGGGGCAGTGGGAGTGATCTGCCCCAGGTGCAGGAAGTATGGGGAGGGGGTTAAGCAGTCATAGGGCTACGGTCTACATGGCGTGGCCATCAACTCTGCTGGCCCCACCCCCTCTGACATCAATTCCCTGTTCCAGGGCAGGGACTAGCAGAGCCAACAACCATGTGCTTTTGCAGACTGTGCCTCTCCATGCACCCCCCTCCTGCCTGGAGGAGGGGGTACAACACTGCATCTATTGATATCACAGCAATAAATTGAGTATAACATTGTGCAACAAAAATCATTAAAAAGGAGAGTCTTACCAATAAACGCTAAAGGCCAGAAGACAGAAGAAAAAGATAACAACTTCTCTTTGGAAAAAACATAGAAGGAAAAAAAATTAAACCTCTATATGCAGAGATGCCACTCTAGCTTAAAGACCCCCCATACCAATATGGCAGATTCAAAATCTTAGGTTGATGCAAGCTGCGCTAATAGGAGAAGATGCTAAATTCATTTCCTTCCATAACAAATTGAAAATAACAGCAGAAGCACAAAAATTTATGTTAAGGTTTATTCAGTTCTTGGTATAACCACCTTTCAGGGCAAGAATCAAAGTGGTTGACATAATAGGAGAAAAAGAAACGAACCATAGTTCAATGATAGACTCACAGAGGAGGAAAAAATACTTGGAAGAGATAAACGCTGATCACCCGCCAAGAGTTCCAGCCTACACACCCTTGGCAAAGGCTAGGGAAAACAAGTGGGCCTTGACAAGGGTTCTTAATCGGGGATATAAGACTGTTCAGTCTTAATTTCCAAGGGAAGGGAGTTCTAGAGGGACAGGTCAAGGCAGAAAACAGCTCAGTGGCCTGTAGCCTTAGAGCAGAAGAATGATGGACTAGTGAAATGGTGATCGGAAGCAGATCAGAGTAATCATGAAGGCCTGTAAGGGGTGTTCAAGGAGGCAAGATAAGAAGGAACACCCTGATGAAGAGTTTTAAACATAATGTAACATTAAAACTCACATGTAAACTGCAACTACCGTTAAAAAAATACAAATGAATAAGCAACCAGTGTCTAGCTACCAAAAATTCTATAAAGAGATGCATTTTTAGAGCACGTCAAAACTGTTGATAGGAGATAGAAAATGTGAATATATGATTCAGGTCCCTAATCTATGAAGCTGCCTGAAAGGACAATAGATGCTCCTGGAATTTTTAATATTTACATCCCTTTGAAGAAGGAAACAAGAATAACGCATGAGAGTACCTGGAATGTTTGGAGTTTGTAATGATAAAAGATTCCATAAAATACTCTGGGATTAAATCTGTTAGTGCTTTAAAGCAAATCCAGCCAAACTTAAATTTAATCCGTGCTTCAACCGGAAGCCAGTGCAATGACGATAGAAGTAGGTAACATGATCGTACTTCTTTTAACCGCTGCGTTCTGTATTAGGCGTAGTCTTTGGAGATTTTTTTTGAGCTCCAGCAAGGTGAACGATGTTACAATAATTGAGCTGACTGAGAACCAATGATTGAACTAGTAATGGAAACGAATTAATATCAAAATATGCTCTGATGGTTCTTAATATCCATAAAACATGAAAGCCCTTTCGGACCATTGAATCAACCTGATTTTTCATAGTAAGAGTTTGGTCTTTATGGTTGGTTGGATACTGTATGTTTTAGAATGTTAAATGATGGATATAACGTCTTCCTTTAAATTCGGAGATGTATTAATTTTCAGTTTGAATTCCACCATCCAAGATTCAATTGCCAGTAGAATTTCTACAACAGTTTGATTAATTTGAGAGAAGGAAGAAGGTATAGGGATTAATATATGATGTCATCTGCATAACTGAATAATTTGATCTTGAGAAGCACATAAGCATTGCCTCTGCCGAGTCAGACCATAGGTCCATCATGCCCTGCAGTCTGCTCCCACAGCGGCCCCCCAGGTCAATGACCTGTAGTGATCTATTACTCAAGAGCATTTTGTCTTGTATAGTAACCCTCTAATTGTACCCCTGGATTCCCTTTCCCTTCAGGAACTCGTCCAATCCCTTTTTGAAACCCAAAACCGTACTCTGCTCAACCACCCCCTCTGGAAGCGCATTCCAGGTGTCCACCACCCTCTGGGTGAAGAAGAACTTCCTAGCATTTGTTCTGAACCAATCTCCCTTCAATTTTTATTTTTGAGTGCCCTCTAGTTTTTGTTTCCCCCCCCCGATAATCTATTACCTAAGAAGGCCAAATAGATATTAAAAAGTAAAGGAGACAAGGGAGACCCCTGGGGTACTCCGCAGGGGTTATTCCAATTTTTTTGAAAACTTGTTGTTAAACTTACTTGGTACGTTCTAAACTTTAAGAAACCTTCAAACCATGCCTTTTAAAATCCTAAATTAAGATGAATTTTCAGCTCAAACTTTAGGCTTCTAAGGTTGGCTGGAATTAGGGCACAAATTTGGAAACCTAACTTATGGAGAACCTTTCAAATGCCGAACGGTTAGACAGGCTGGGGCTCTTTACCCTGGAGAAGCGGAGACTGAGAGGGGACATGATAGAGACTTATAAAATCATGAAAGGCATAGAGAAGGTGGAGAGGGACAGATTCTTTAGACTAGCAGGGACAACTAAAACAAGAGGTCATTCAGAAAAAACTGAGAGGAGACAAATTCATAACGAATGCAAGGAAGTTCTTCTCCACTCAGCGGGTGGTGGACACCTGGAACGCGCTTCCTGGAGAGGTGATAAGACAGAGTACAATTCTGGGGTTCAAAAAGGGACTGGATGACTTCCTGGAAGCGAAGGGGATAACAGGGTACGGATAGAGGTTTACCTTACAGGACATTGGGCGAATAGGGTATGGATATTTTAGGTTAGGTAGGGAACACTTTCAGGTCATGGACCTGGAGGGCCGCCGCGGGAGTGGACTGCTGGGCGCGATGGACCCCTGGTCTGACCCGGCAGAGGCAACGCTTATGTTCTTATGAGCATATATTTAGGAGCTCAGCCTTTTTTGAAAATCAGATCCTTTGTTTTAAATTTGGTTTCCATTTCTATTTACCGTATTTATTTATCATTTTCTTACTTTACACACGTAAATGCATGTTAACATACATAACTTCAGATTAATAGAATCCATTTTTTTGTGCAGAAACACAATTTTACGCATGAAAAAATAGGTACATGCAAGTCTCTATGTTGTAGCACAGCTTGTTGCAAGCTCACACATCTGTACCCTTAAAACAGCTGGCAAGCCAAAACAGAAGCTTTTACAAAGCTACTTTTGAACGTGTGCCGGCAGCCGGCCTGGCCAGATAAAAACCAGTCAGGCTGGCTAATTATGGGCGTATTCAAATTCGCCTGTTTTTGCTACAAAACAATATTTGGTTTATCCCCAAGCTACATCACCCCTCACTTTACCCTAAACCACAACTATAAGACCTCCCACAAAATTCAACTCTTCGCCTACCCCTCCCTAAAAATATGCCACTCAAATAAATTCCTTGACAAAACCTATGCCTTCCAAGCCGCCAAACTAAACCCTTGGCTGGCCCAAATGGTCCTCAAAGCCCACAACTACCTTGACTTCAGAAAAACACTTAAAACCCACCTATTCTGAGAGCAAGACCTTTCCTTCAATGCCCCTTCCTTCAATCCTCCTCCTCCCTCCTACCGAAACTTCTCCCCCCCATCACCCTCCTCTCCCCCCTTCTTCCTCCTTGTAGTTCGTAATTCTATGATCAATTTGGATTGTAACCACTTGTAACTACTTTCTCCTTGCTATTCGCAACTCTATGATCAATTTTGGTATGTACCCATGTGTAACTTCTTTCTCCTTGCTGTTCACAACTCTATGTTCAATTTGGCATGTAACCTCTTGTAATTTGTTCTAACCAATGTGAACCGCCTAGAACTCTTCTGGGTATGGCGGTATACAAAAATAAAGTTATTATTATTATTATTAAGACCCCTACTGTGTCTCTTCCAGGTCAAGGATAAGGTTATTCTGGGCTCCTTTCAGAAGGAGGAAACACCTCTAGCAAAGAGAAGGTTGTAGTGGTGATAAATGATAGCTGCTGACAAAAGGGGTGTGGTCCATGATTGCTACACTCTTGCCTAGGAGAAATTCTCACTTCCTTTTTTTTTCGGTTTACCATATCTCTATTAGATCTTGCAAAGCATGGTCACAGCATAGACAGAACCAATGTTCCCTCTAAGCTGAGCGCATGAGCAATCGCTCATTATTTTCATTGGCGTCGCTCATAATTTTTCTCGTATCGCTCACTAAAATACGCAGTGGGCGCGACTGGAATCGAGTGCAGGCGGAGGTGAGAGGAAGTGGCGGCGGCGGCTCAGGCCAAGCGCCGGCGCGGCACTGCATCTTGAATGATCAGAGTATGGGGAAATGAGGTCAAAAGTAGACAGTTCTGATTTGCGGGATTGTGATGATCTCCTCGGGCGACGCCGTGCCTGCGCGTCCTCCTCGGAGCCTTGTTTTTTCCATCCGCCGTTCCGCACCGCCGCCTGAAATGTTTTTTGAAGCAACTAACTCATTAATTTTTTCCCTTTTGTTCATACATGTCCAGGGTGGGGTGGGGGTGGGTGGGAATATGTTATGATTTCTTTTGCTTATGAATAGCTGTTGGGTATAAGGGAGGGGGGTATTTGATGCGAGAATTTGAAGAGTTATTAAGTGATAAGAACATAAGAACATAAGCAATGCCTCCACTGGGTCAGACCTGAGGTCCATTGTGCCCAGCAGTCGGGACACGCGGTGGCCCAACAGGTCCAGGACCTGTGCAGTAATCCTCTATCTATACCCCTCTATCCCCTTTTCCAGCAGGAAATTGTCCAATCCCTTCTTGAACCCCAGTACCATACTCTGCCCTATTACGCTCTCTGGAAGCGCATTCCAGGTGTCTACCACACGTTGGGTAAAGAAGAACTTCCTAGCATTCGTTTTGAATCTGTCCCTTTTCAACTTTTCTGAATGCCCTCTTGTTCTTTTATTTTTTGAAAGTTTGAAGAATCTGTCCCTCTGTGCCCTTCATGATCTTGTAAGTCTCTATCATATCCCCTCTAAGTCTCCTCTTCTCCAGGGAAAAGAGACCCAGTTTCTCCACTCTCTCAGCGTATGAAAGATTTTCCATCCCTTTTATCAGACGTGTCGCTCTCCTCTGAACCCTCTCGAGTAACGCCATATCCTTCTTAAGGTACGGCGACCAATATTGGACGCAGTACTCCAGATGCGGACGCACCATCGCCCGATACAACGGCAGGATAACTTCGTTCTGGTAGTAATACCCTTCTTGATTATACCTAGCATTCTATTTGCTCTCTTAGCGGCCGCTGCGCATTGTCATGTCCACCATTACCCCCAAGTCCCTTTCTTGGGTACTCTCATTCAATAACATCCTTCCCATCGTATAGTTGTGCCTCGGGTTTCTGCTTCCCACTTATTGTAAGCTTTAAAAATGAAATGGAACACTCTTGCCACTGTTGAAATGATATGGAGACCTGTGTACTGCCAAATGTTTGCGGGTTAGTACCCATTTCTGAAAATGTTTGCTAGGAGATGCAAATACGTATTTGGCTTATTTACATCAGAAGCTAAATTTAGCACAATAATTGCGCATTACCATAGCCAGGGGCAATTCTGCTCTCCTTAAAAATGTATTTATGCAAGCAGGCTTTTGAAGAAAACTAGAGGGAACAATGTTTTACTTGTAACCCAATATTTCTTCTGGCATAGGAGCTAGCTCTGTGGGTGCTTGAGCACCCCTAATATTGAACAGAGAAAGGTCGCTTACTTTGGATCGGCCAGCCCAGTCGGTGTTGCTTTTTTATTTTTATTTTAGTGAATCGCTTCCTGTCTGCATTTGAATGCCGATCCCCCTCATTTGAATGCACGGATCGGAGGATGATCGGGACAGAGGTTAGTGAATCGGGTCGGAGTGAAATCGGTTTGCTTAGTGAATCTAGCCCTTAGTGTGTCTAGCAGCGCCTAATGGAGGCATCCTGTGTATAGAATCGGGGACCAAAATATCTCCAGAATGTCTATTTCTGTCCAGTCGAATTTCCGAAGTTGCTTGTGCATGAAGAGGAGCAGCCACTGACCTGCTCACGGGCTGAGTTATGTGCGTGAACTTGATTTTTACCCAAAGGCCTCATATACTTCAGATTTTTTTTTTTTTCCTCCTTGTGGTATCTAGGTGAAAATGTTTTGTATATGGGCTCTTACGTCTTCACAAATTTACTGTTACACATCTGCAATAAAAATGCATGCTTTGTCAGCAAGATGCAGTGCTGTGATCATAGGTCTCAGCTCAGAGCTGCCAAGTTTGTGGACCTTATAATATAAGAGTGAAATAATATAGCTTAAAAAAAGCTAGAGAAGTTTCATGGGCCTGAGTCTATTAAGTTATATAGCAGGGTTTGTTTGTTTTTTTTAATTTGAAGCAGGATGGTTAAGAGAAAAAGTAAAATATAATTTATCCAGCTTTGTATCCATTTCATCCTACAGCAGTGGGGAAAATTCCTTTTATTGTATGGTTTGTCTGTTTGCAGAGGATTCCACAATCTTCAATAGGTGTGGATAACATGAGGAGGGATCTAGCAAAGCTTGAAGAATGGTCTAGACTAGGGGTAGGCAATTCCGGTCCGCGAGAGCCACAGGCAGGTCAGGTTTTCAGGATGTCCACAATGAATATGTATGAGATGGATTTGCATGCACTGCCTTCTTGAGATGCAAATCTATCTTATGCATATTTATTGTGGACATCCTGAAAACCTGTCCTGCCTGTGGCTCTCGAGGACCGGAATTGCCTACCCCTGGTCTAGACTTTAGCTGCTAAGATTTAATGCAGGGTCATACATTTGGGCTGCAAGAACACAATAGAAAAGTACAATTTAAAGGGCAAAGTACTTTTGTTCTCATAAGAGGTGCAGGACTTGGGATTGATCGTATGTGATGATCTTAAGGTGATAACCCTGCTGGATATGGATTTCTACAGGACCCAGTGATCCATACTATTTTTATATTATGTTAAATTAGTACCATATCTTATTAGTGGTGGGGGGAGGGGGGGGAAGACCTCAAGCACCTGCAGCTTGTTGTTGTTAGAACTTGTCTTGATAAGTCAGCTGATAGAGGGCTATCACCAGTCAGAAACCCCCTATTTTTTAAATTCATTTTTAAATTAATATCTTCTGTGATTCTTTTTTACTTTTATCATTCTTTTTTAATTCAAATATCCGTTATAGGAACCCTTAACCCTAAAGGATTATACGTAGCTTGGGATATTTATTGCCCAGCTGGGAGTCCTCCAGCTGCATTGATGCCACTGGGAGGTGCTGCTTCAATATTGTGTCTTCAGTCGCTAGGGACAGGCAAGTTCCCTGGTGGGCTGCAGAGCTTTCCAGTTCCTCACTATTAAAAATGAGTCAGTGAAAGTGAGACAGCACCCCCTATTGGCAGGAATAGAGGTAGAAGACTCTCGCTCAGCTTCAAGCAGGGGTCTCAAAGTTCCTCCTTGAGGGCCGCAATCCAGTTGGGTTTTCAGGATTTCCCCAATGAATATGCATGAGATCTATGTGCATGCACTGCTTTCAATGCATATTCATTGGGGAAATCCTGAAAACCCGACTGGATTGCGGCCCTCATGGAGGGACTTTGAGATCCCTGAGGGAACAGTGGTTATGAGGTGTATTTTTTTGCTTCCATGCACTGCATTTTCTAAATAAATATAAATATATTTGGTCTGATAAACAATTTCTCCCTTGAACTGACCGTTGTTTGAGCTGAGTATGTGTGGCCCAGTTGTTTGGTCAACCTGCTATTTTCACTTTACTTTAGATCAGGGATCTCAAAGTCCCTCCTTGAGGGCCGCAATCCAGTCGGGTTTTCAGGATTTCCCCAATGAATATGCATTGAAAGCAGTGCATGCACATAGATCGCATGCATATTCATTGGGGAAATCCTGAAAACCCGACTGGATTGCGGCCCTCAAGGAGGGACTTTGAGACCCCTGCTTTAGACGCTCAATGCGTGTGATGAAAAGTCTTGTACCCTATGACCAACTATGATGCACTGCTAACATCTTTTCCAGCAGACATTTAAAAATCACCCTCATGATTGATAACATTTCCAGCGCCATGACTCAAATACTTTCAGGTGGCAGCAGGCATGAGAGAGCTCCCACTGGGTGGGCAGATGTCTGCATTAATTATTTGTGACCCCATTCGCTTTCCTTTCAGAGTTTCATACGTGAAGCCCATTTAGTGAAACAAGCTAAATTGGTCAATCTGGTTCCTTGGTTCAGCCCCCCCCTAGCAAAGCTCTAATATTCAGCTGAAGAATTTGAATTGGATCCCCTATGACAAAGAGAGACTCAAAAGAAGACACTCCCTTGCCATAACAAGAGGGTGGTATAACCAAGGCCTGGAAGGGGTCAGAATACCCCACGAGAAGGCATGGCGTCAGGAGTGCATTTATGTATTTGTCCAGATAATAATCAATTAATCCCTCATGAATTTAGCTTGTGTGTGAGACTTTATATTGGTTTTATGTTAATCTGTGAAAACACATTGCATAAAAAATTTATTTATAATTGAGCAGTATGCACATATCTTAAAGCTGTTTAAAGAGACCCTATAAACAGCTTTAAGATAAGTGCACACTGTTCAGTTATAAAGAAAGTTTGTATTAAAGAATGACACGGTGACAAAATTCATCACCGTTCCCGTCCCCGCGGATACCGCAGGAAATAATCCCATGTCATTTTCTAGTGTCTATTTCAACCTCAGTCCTTCCACACCAGCATTCTGAAATGCAAGGCTTGTGGGTCAGTGGTTGTGGCCATTCATACTCTGATTCTTATGGGAGCCAAGGATAATGAAGCCATTGTGACATCACTGATGTGATTGGCTCTTAGGCACTGGTGGAATGAGGCATTATGACATCACAATATCTGCTCTGGAATGTTGCTGCTCAATCTCAGCATTCTTCAAAGCAAAGCTTGCGGGTCAGTGGTTGTGGCCATTCATACTCTGATTCTTCCCTCTCTCCTTAAAGAATGACATGAAGATGGTTTCCCGCGGTTATCTGTGGGGACGGGAACGGTGATGAATTTTGTCACCGTGTCATTCTCTAGTGTCTATTTCATTGAGTTCAAGGGAGATTCCATACAAAGAGACCAGATGCGCAATTCTGGGATTGTACAAAAGAGCACATCAAACTTAAAATATACACAATAAAAAGTTGACCTTCAACTCCACTAAGTAGAGATTCCCCATTTTCTACACATCATTATTGGGGTGTCTAACTGGAGGTGTCCTGAATGGTTTTATTGGACGTTTACGAGATATATGTTAAATGTAAGGAGATTATGGTCTCTTTTTACAAAGCCATGCTAGCGGTTTTAACGCACGCACCGGATTAACGCGCGCTAGCTGGAAATCTACCGTCTGCTCCAAAGGAGACAGTAGTGAGGCAGTTTAGCGTGTGAGGCAGTTTAGCGTGCGCTATTCCGCGCGTTAAGGCCCTAGCGCGGCTTTGTAAAAGGAGCCCTATATATCCATTCCTCATATTATTATAAACTAGTCTTTAAGCCCGTTACATTAACGGGTGCTAGAATAAATGTGTCTGTCTGTCTGTGTTTCTTTATCTCTCTCTCCTTGGCCGCTGTCTGTGTCCTTCTGTCTTCCCCCCCCCCCGAGCAAAGCTGTATCCCCCCACCACCTCCCTCCCCCCAAAGCAGCCCCCTTTCCCTCTCCCCCTGGGCCCCCTGTATTGATTCCCTTCTTACCCTCCCTCCATCCCGGCGTCTTCTGGCCTGCTCCTCTTCAAAGCAGCCTGCAATCATGGTGGCCGGCTTTAGCGAACCTCGCAGGCCGATCTCCAGCTCGGTAGCACGTTGCCTCTGACGCGATCCCGTGCGTCAGAGGGAACATGCTACTGAGGTTGGAGAGCAGCCTGTGAGGTTCTTTAAAGCCGGCCACAATCGCAGGCTGCTCTGAAGAGAAGGATCAGCGGCGGCGGTGAGCGAGGGCGGGAGGTATGTTCCCTGCCGAGGACACAGGCAGGGAGAGAGCTTGCCTGCGCTTCCGGTTGGTGAGTGAGGGTGAGAGGAGGGGAGTGGCCAGAATATTCCCTGCCGCCGGGTTCTAAAATGGAACATGGCCACGGATCACACACCACAGCGGCAGGGATCACGCTGTTTTAACAGCGCATGCGCCGGTAAGGTTTTATTATATAGGATAGGCTTGCAAGCCAGCCAAGGTCACTAGTGCCCCATGACTAAGCTTGTTCTGAGTGACCTTGATGAGGCCAAGGCTAATTAATATACCTTGTGATTTTGCTGCAAGTGAAGTGCACGGAGCTCAATTTACCAGGCTTTAAGCACATTTCTTTGGTGTTTATGCATTGTAATCACATTTATTTAAAACCAAATGGCTTTGAAGGGTTGCCTAAAAATAATACAAAGAATAAACTCACAGGTATACCATAATAAACATTTCTTGGAATCTGTGATGTTATTATCTGCTTTAGTACTATTGATTATTATCTGACTTCAGTCAAAATATATAATCAGGGAAAGCTTCTCTCCAAAAAGCAGGGGATATAATCAAAGATCAAAAGTATTTATCAATTAGGGGAAGGGGTAAAACGCGGACCTGACGGACCTGGCGGATCTAAACCCGCACGTCCTTAAAAATCTGAGGTCCGTGCCACCTGTAGTTAGTTTCTGGTTCTGACAGACCTCGGTGACAATTTAGTGCTGACAGATCCGTCTCAGCATAGGGAGGGGAAAGTATTAGGATCCGTCAGCGCTAAAATGTCACCGAGGTCTGTCAGAGCCAGAAACTAACTACAGGTGGCACGGACCTCAGATTTTTAAGGACGTGCGGGTTTAGATCCGTCAGGTCCGCGTTTTACCCCTTCCCATCAATTAGTCCCTCATGAATTTAGCTTGTGTGTGAGACTTTATATTGGTTTTATTAGTCTTTACCATATGCTCAGAGACATGAAGCCCCTAGAATGCTCGTTCCTTTTTTTTTTTTTATAATTATCTTTATTAGACTTTCACAACAAATCACAAGAATATTCTTGTTCCAAGTAACACAGGAAGGAAACCATTTTACCATTCAAAACCAAAAATCAAATACAGAAATATTATTTATCCCTTTCTTAGACCACAATGATAGGGGGCATGGAAATATTTAAAAGTTTGGAGATATTAAAGTGGTATTAAATTCTGCAGAAAAGGCTTAATGTGAAACCGGTTACTATCTTTACTCATAATCCATCATATAATCAGTCCTTGATGATATTTTTGACTTTTAGGAACTCCCTCAAGTGGTCTGGAGAAAAAAAAGTATACTTAATTCCCAAATACCTCACCAAACACTTGCAGGGATAAGCTAATAGAAACGTAGCCCCCAACTTAAGAGTTTCTTTACGCAGAGATAGGAAATCCTTTCTTCGTTCTTGTGACACGCGGGTTTTGATGGAGCAGGAGGGGATAAACTTTTCATTTTGGTGGGCCAGTTTATGTTTAGGTTATAAATACGAAAAGATAAATGCTGATATGTTGGGGCAAAGTACTTAAATTGGTGTGGGGCCTGTTAACATCCTTTGTTAATTCAACATAATTGTCTTTATTTAATTTTTTGTTTATCTATATACATATCCAGGATGGGGTGGGTGGGGGGCATATTTTTCTAGTTTATTTCTTGATTGAATTGCTGGAAGGAAGGGGAGGGATATTTTTCTTCTGTATTGTTATTGATGGAATTTAAGTGCTTATGTTGATTATTAAATATGTTTGTATAATTCATGGCACTTTGTATTAGTTTTGAAAATTAATAAAGATTAAAAAAAAGAAAAAAAAAGAAATAGGCAACATATAAGGAATGGATAATGTAATGGAAAGCACAATAGGAGCAGACAGACAGCAGGCAGACAGCAGTCCTGGCTGGACAACTACATAAACAGAGCCAGTGTGACCTACGGCACGTTCCGAAAATCAATCAAATCCTAAACAGAAGCCTCCAAATGATATATTCTCCCCCTCTCTACCTCGATGTAATTTCGCTGTTTATTTTTACTGTCCCTTTACCTAGTTCTTATGTAACCCTCTCTTCTTACTTCCTGTATCTCGTTGATTGTCCAGCCTTCTTCGAATGTGAACCGCCTAGAAGTCTCTCGACTATGGCGGTTTAGAAGAATAAAGTTATTATTATATTTTGTAATGATGCCTGTCTTTATAGAATACTAGCATAATATAGCATTGGTATGTGTAATATTTACACTAGACCCGTATTGTAGGCAGACCTTTCATTTATGGTGGGCCTAAAGTTACGTTGAAAGATAGAAAACGTAGAATAGGGTTAAATGATCAATTTTCTCAGTAGAGAGGGGTAAATGGTGGGGGTTCACCATTTCTAACTCTCTTGTCAAATACATAGGCCCTCTGCTATCAAACCGCGATAGTAGTTTTTAGCGCTGGGAGCCGCGCTGAACGGCTTGTGCTGCTCCCGACGCTCACTGAGTTCCTATGAGCATCGGGAAAAGTGGGGGCCACTCCCCGCGCTAAAAAACTGCTAGCGCAGTGTGATAGAAGAGGGTCTTTAAACCAGCTCAAAATATGAAGAACTGTAATTTTCACTGTGACTGTCTGAAATGTATCTAACATTCATACAGCAGATTATAGTGCACACCTTAAGGCGGTCAGTCGATCTTCAGGAATCATCAAAGTACCAGCCAGGTAGTATAACCTTTGCTGGGGCAATCGTCATTGATTCCACTTCATTTTTATAAATTTTTAAAATTATACGCTATTTTTCTAAGCAGCTAAATAAATACGTGTTGAACAGTTTTTCTTTTTTTTAAAAAAAATCTTTATTCATTTTTAAATCTTATAATAAGTGTGACATCAAATAATAACATTTTAACTTAAATACAACACTTAATATTCTTCAATAATTCAACATAAAACTTATCTCCCCTTCCCACCCCCCCATTCCATAACAGTTTTAAAAACATATAAACTCATATATTAATAAAGTTTTTCTTCTTAATATTAAGGATTACTTATCTTTAACACTTACACCTCCTCCAACGTGTATCACGTTTCAGATACTTTCTTACAAAAACTCTGAACATGGAACATGATGAAGATCTCCCAAAAATGGTGGTGGAGACAGAGACTGTCTGAATTTTTACGTAATGAGCAAGACTTGGTAAAATTTAAAAGTAATTTGAAAACGTTTCTTTTTAATGATGCGTTTAATACTTAAGTTAATAATTTTTTTAAATTAGTAATTTTAATAGTTTATACCTTAATACTTAAATGTTTTCCCTATTGTGCCTTCCCTTTGTTCTGCTTTCACTTAACAAATGTATTTCAAATACCCCTCTTACCTTATGTAATGTAATATGTATTACCCATTGTAAGTATTTATAGTTTGTACTGTTTGTTTTTTATTATTATCTTTTAATATGTACATCGCTTTGAATTTGATTAAGCGATTAATCAAGAAAAATAATAAACTTGAAACTTGAATTCAAGAAAGCTTGGGATCTCTTAGAGACAGGAAGAGAAAATGATTACTGGGTATGGGTAGATTGGACGGGCCATTTGGCCTTTATCTGCCGTCATGTTTCTTAAGATTTTGAGCGTGAAGGCAATAGAATATAAGTTGTAAAGGATTTCAATCTCCTGGGTTCTTTTGTAAACAAAGAATCAACTAACAGGGAAGAAATGCCCCACAGAATTGCACTTGGTCGCTCTTCAATGAAGACTCTCGACAAAGTATTCAAAGGCAAGGAAATAACACTCCAAAAGAAGATCAGACTTGTCCATGCACTCATTTTCTCAGTGGTCAATTATCGATGCGAAAGCTAGACCCTATGGAAACTAGACAGAAAGAAAATTGACTCATTTGAGCATTGGTACTGAAGATGGATTTTTATGCATGCCGTGGTCCACCAGAAGAACTAAAAAATCAATTCTGGAAAAGATCAAACCGGCTATGCCCAAATGATGAAGTTGCAATTAACTTATTTTGGTTACACTGTCAGAAGAGAAAGATCATTGGAGAAGGACATCATGTTTGGGAAGATCGAAGGAACCAGACGAAGAGGGCGACCTGAAATCATATGGTTGGACAAGTTGAAAAACAACCATGAGGATAATGCTGGAGGACCTTGCCGGACTAACACAAAACCAATTCATTTTTAGATCTGTAATTCATCAGGTCGCTAGGACTCGAACACGAGTCGATGGCACCTAAATAACTAATCGGTCCAGAGGATAGCTACTAAAATGGTATGTGCTATTCGTCATAGGCGTATGGGGAAGATCTCAAATGGATACTTTGAAGGAAAGGCAGGAGAGGGGAGATATGAGGGAGACGTTATAAATATAAATGCACATGAGTTGAGTCTCTTTCATTTGAAAGGAAGCTTTGGAATGAGAGGGCATAGGATGAAGTTAAGAGGTGATAGGCTCCGGAGTAATCAAAGGAAATACTTTTATACAGAAAGGGAAGTAGATGCCTGGAACAGTCTCCCAGAAGTGGTGGAGACAGAGACTATCTGAATTCAAGAAAGCCAGGGATAGGCACAGGGGATCTGTTAGAGAGGAAGAGTTAATATTTACTGTGGATGAGCAGACTGGATGGGCCATTTTGGCCTTTATCTGCCATCATGTT
Organism: Geotrypetes seraphini; assembly: GCF_902459505.1. Taxonomy (NCBI): domain Eukaryota; kingdom Metazoa; phylum Chordata; class Amphibia; order Gymnophiona; family Dermophiidae; genus Geotrypetes; species Geotrypetes seraphini. The sequence goes on along the minus strand of NC_047097.1, from coordinate 58,334,493 downwards.
TCTATGTTAATCTCTTCTTAGATATGAACAGAAAAGGAGGCATCTCTGTGAGTGACTTAAAAGCCAACCGAAATGTACAAAACTTAGATTGTGAGCTCACTGGAGAAAAGTACCACTTTGGTTGTACCTCAGAGAGACGGCTTATCAAATGCATGAACCAAACCCAATGCTTTGGATTAAAAATGCAGGAATGCAGCAGCCGAGGGGGGTGTGTGCCTGTGGGCGGGTCATGATGGGACATGGGCGTGGCTTCTAGTTACATACATAACTTGTACAATACTGTACATTATATATGCCCTTGCCGCATTTGAGCACATAGAATCATACCAGGTCTATGGCTGGCTATAAATGTGAAGTGTAAGATGAACTGATACGGGATTACACTAGTATTCTAGAACAGAATCTGGGAGCCCAAATGCTATTACAGAATTGGCTCTCAGCATATGGTATTGGAGCCAAACTAGCCTGAAACAGTCATAATTAGCAGATAGTTAAATTTCTCTATTAACAAGATGATATTAAGAGAAGGAATTTTTGGATTTAGTTCTTGCCTTTTTTCCGTAGTAGCTCAAGGAAAGTTACTTAAACATAAGAACATAAGCAGTGCCTCTGCTGGGTCAAACCAGAGGTCCATCATGCCTAGCAGTCTGCTCACGCGGCGGCCCATCAGGTCCAGGACCTGTATAGTAATTCTCTATCTATACCCTTCTCCTTTAGGAAATTATCCAGTCCCTTCTTGAACCCCAATACCGTACTCCAGGGGTCCCCAAAGTCCCTCCTTGAGGGCCGAATCCAGTCGGGTTTTCAGGATTTCCCAAATGAATATGCATTGAAAGCAGTGCATGCACATAGATCTCATGCATATTCATTGGGCAAATCCTGAAAACCCGACTGGATTCGGCCCTCAAGGAGGGACTTTGGGGACCCCTGCCGTACTCTGTCCTATCACACCTTCCGGAAGCGCATTCCAGGTGTCCACCACCCTTTGGGTGAAGAAGAATTTCCTAGCATTTTGAGTCAGTGGAGGGTTAAGTGGCTTACTCCAAATAACAAGGAGCAACAGTGAAGTGGAACCTGACGTCCCCATTCTCCACCCACTTCTCTTTTACATAGGGTCACAATATGGCTCCAGAAAAAAGGAGGTCGGACTGAGACATCCTGGTTTTACTTCTGTTGAAAGCAATGGCAGCAAAACCCGGATGTCTCAATCCATCCTCCTTTTTCGGGAGCCATATGCTAACCCTACGTTATAGATAGTATCTCACTCAAGGGTAAAGGGACTTGGTTTTAGCTCATGCTTTTTGTTTTTTTAGCAGTTCAAGGTGCAGCACTTCAGGGAATATATGGCATATGCTGTCTGTTAGATGTGGAGTTGATCTGCATTGTTCATTCATAAGCAGGGTGTCTATTTCTAGGTATTCATAAATGATAAATGAAGATGTTTATTTTCCTGCAAATTAGGAGTTTGGGGAGTGTTTTATCAATATGTTCCTCTCACTCTCTGACAGATCATTTAAAGGTTAACTGAAAAAAATTCATTTTCCTCTCCTCGATCTTTGCCATGTGGTGTCCTCCGGGGTTCTGCCCTGGCACCTTTTTTGTTACATGTTTTCCTGACTCCTTTGGCACTGTTCATCCAATCTCTTGGATTCTCTTTTCCTTAAATTCAAATTTTAGATTTGAAAACTTATCTATTTAAACAATGCAATATTTAATTGATTTCAAAATTATTATGATAAGCAGATTTTTAAAATTATTTTTATGGAATAATGTTTACAGTTGCTTATCTATTTTAGTATAAATAATCTGTATTGTGCATATTTTACTTTGAATAAGTTAGGGTTGTATTTTGTTAGTCAGTATCTTTTATTGAACTGTTATTTTCTTTTATAAGACATTATTTGGATCTGTATTTTAATTACTTGTTGTAATTACTATTGTGTAAACCGCCAAGAACTGATGGTTTGGCAGTATATAAAAATAAACTATTATTATTATTACTGCATGGTCTATAAAGTAAGTGGTCATGACATGGGGTCCACAGGGATCCTCATTTTAACGCCCGCACATCTCATGGATCCCACTCACCCCCCTCCAGCAGGATCCTTGAGGCCCATAGGAGTTAAAACAAGGATCTGGAAAGTGAAAGGGATCTGTGAGGTCTGCGGGAGTTACAAAATGAGGATCTCTGTGGACCCCATGCCACGGACGCTTTCTTTTTAAGGCCATGCGCTTTCAGTTCTGTGGGGTCCGTGAGATCCTCTTTTTAACTTTTGTCTGGCTTCTTTTCTGTTACTGATTGGGATTGCTGGGACTAAATACTGGAGTCTCACCCTAGTTCTCCCTTTGGTTGTGCCCAGCTTTTCTGCACCCCAGTGGCACCTGGAGGCCCCAAGATCCTACGGAGCTAAAGTGCGTGGCCTTAAAAAGAAAGTGTCAGTGACGTGGGGTCTGCAGAGATCCTTGTTTTAACTCCTGCGGACTTCACAGATCCCACTGACTCCCAAGGTGAGCAGATTTTTAAGGGCTTGCGGTTAACATCTGTGGGGTCGGCGAGGTCTGCATATAACCCAGCCCCAAATTCCTCTCATTATCTGCTGAGCTCTACTGGTTTGCTCATTGGATCACTAGTAATGGCTTGAAATTAAACTCCGAGAAGACGGAGGGTGTTATTTTTACCTGGCATGAGCTCCCCCCAAATTCGTGGGGGTTATGTTCTCGATGTGACTGCGAAATGTGAAAAACCGTGAAAAGTGGATGTGGTACAAAAATGCCTAACTTCGTTTAGGGCCCCCCCTCCCCGCTCTGTTTTTGGCTTCTCATTGCCATGGTGACGGTGTGTCATTCTCAGCCGAGCAGCTACTGCCATTGGTCGCCATCGGCTGGAAGGCTCCATTGCGCGTGCGCTCTCTACCGCTGCAACCGCCACTGATCTCCTCTCTCTCCCCCCTCCCCAATCTCCCTCGCAGCGGCCGCGCGGGCACCGGAAGTAGCAGATGCCACTGCAGCAGCTGGCGGGCCAGATTCCATGGCGCGAGGGGTGGTGGTGGGGCAGATGAGCACCGTGCACTGGGAACCATGTCCTCTGAGTCACCTCCCATACGGATGCAAGCTGCTTCTTCTCCTCACAGGTCCTTCACCTGACCGCCAGCCCTTCTCCCCCCCCCCTCCAAACGAGGGCTACAGACTCACTAAAAAAAAAGAAAAAGCTCCTAATAATCGACAGGATGAGGTGATGGTGTGTGCATGGAACGAAAGCAGCAGGAGGAAGAAGAAAAAAAACCCCTCCGCGAATGACTGAGGCCGCGAGCTCTGAACCGCGAATTCGCGGGGGAGTAATGTAAAAAAAATTGAATGACTGAATGAATAAATAAATATACTTCATCAATGAACCCTTGCCTATGCTATCAAAGGAAGTGCAATGTTTCTTAAGGTGTCCAGTAAAGTACTGGGCACAATTTTTGATAGGCATCTAATCATCAATGCACAAATCTCTAGCCTAGTAAAAAATAAAAAAATCATAACCCACAAGTGCTATTGCTGGGCACATTTACTAGTTTAACCCTTTATTTGGCATGGTTGCTCAGAAGCAACATTGGGAGCTCTGCATCCCCAAATGCCTGTTACTTGGCATTGTTGCTCTCGGTAAAGCAGTCGTTTTCACCATCTGCCAATTAAAGGGTTAAAAAAAAAAAAAATCGAATGTGTTTTTCTTACTTAGGAATCAGCCCAGGATGAAAGAAGCAGGGGAGCCTCGAGGGAGTATTAGGGAAGTGGTATTTTCCAGTATTTATATATTTTTAAATATATATATATTTTTTGTTATTTTGGGGTGTTTTATCAATTTTAAATCCAACTCCCTCTTCATAACCTACTATGTGCCCACCCCTCATTCACCAGCAGTAAAAATAAACCTTTTTCTCATGGACAAGGCACTGTGTGTTCTCTGAATATCTATGTGCAAGTTTTACTGACGCTGTAACGCCGCTGATGATGTTCTCAGATGTTTTCTCACTTTCTTTCCTGGAGGTGGTGAGAAAAAATAACACTCTGTATTTATCAACGCTTCTTCCCCCCCCCCGCCCAACTTTCCCCCGTCCCCTGCTTCCGCTCACCTTCCCCTTCTACTGTAAAGCAATTACTCCAGGTTTCTGTTCTAAAGGAGCTCCACATCAGGGCATTCCCTGGCCAACTGACACTAGAAGGATGCTACTACTTGAGAAATTTCAGCAGTTAATCTTTCTGGTCCCTTGAAGAACCGCACTCCTGGAGTTTCAGATGTACTTTTTAGTTTTTGTACCCTGCAGGAGAGGAGGAAAGGGAAGAAGAAAGCTGGAATGTCTGATCTACCTAACATGACCATTTATTTTTTCCTTCAAAATGGGATGGGACACTCCGACCCTCCCCAGGATCCTGGAACACCCTCTCCTCCCCGGAACCTGTTACATATAGTGCAAAATATAAACAGCAGATATAAATTCTCAAAACTGACACATTTTGATCACTAAATTGAAAATAAAATAATTTTTCCTACTTTCGTTGTCTAGTGGTTTCATGAGTCTCTGGTTGCACTTCCTTCTGACTGTGCATCCCTTCTTTTTCTTTCTCTCCCGCTCCCCTTTCTTTCTGTTTTTCCTTCTGTCTCCCACCCCCCCCACCCCTCTTCTGTCTTTCATTCTTTCTCCCGGCACGGCCCCCCCAAGCTGCCGCCGCCTATTTCTCCAAGCCACCGCCGCACTAACATCATTGATGTTGAGGGGGAAGGCTTGTGCGGTTGCTGCACGAAGATGATGTTAGTGCAGGGTGGCTTGGAGAAATAGGCGACAGCGGCCCATTTCTAGCTCGCCTGTCCCACTCCTTCTGAAAACTGGACATTATGATGTCCCGAAGCTGTGTGTGGGGACAACGGGACAGGCGAGCTAAGAATGGGCCGGTCCCATTCAAAACGGGACGTATGGTCACCTTAAAACTACCCCACTCAGGTTTTCAACCACATCCCTCTTTCTCTCTCTCCCCCTTTCTCCTTTTCCCCCTCCCCCTAAGGCTGTGTCTTTTGTTTTGTTTCTATCTGTCGCTTTTTGCTCTCCCCCTTTCCCCTTTATTAGAAATACTGTACAAACACACTGGGGTCCTTTTTCACACAAGCACTGCAACCTCTCTGTGTCAGGAAGATTAACAGCCCTGCATCTCTTCTGACCCAGATAAACTCCTCACATAGCTTGGAAGCAGCTTATTGTGGCTGTGGGAACATCCATATAGATTTGTAGCAACTATAAAGTGACACGGTTTGTCGCCTCTGCCTAACCCCGGCTCGATGCTGTCTCTTGCTTCACAGAGCTCTCTCTGGAACCCCAGACGGAAACTGTCTCTTGCATCACAGAGCTCTTTCTCTTCCTGATGTCAGACTGAAGTGCTAAGCGCCGGGTTTGTCCCCTCTGTCAGCGATACAGTCTCTTCTAGCACGAACTGCTCATGTTTCATTTTTCTAATATGGAAGTATAGAATCTCCAGTTGGCTCTGTATTTAGCCAGAGTAGGTTAGGTGTTGTCACAGTCTCTGAGATTTATAGCTAGTTTTCTTTGGTCGTAAAGCTTCCATTGCTCCTGAAGTGAGCTTCCTTCTGGCAGTCATAACTAGAGCATGACAACATGGGGACAAACTTGCCCCAGTCCTTGCGGGATCTGTCTCCATCCTCGCAAGTTCTGTCCTTGTTCTTGCCCCATCCCTGCAAATTCTGTTCTCATCTGCACAAGCCTCGACACTTATGATTTTAAAGCGTTTGAGGCTTGTGCAGATGAGGACGGAGCTTAGGCATTGGTGGAATGAGGCATTATGACATCACAATCTGAGCTCTAGAATGTTGCTACTTATGATTTTAAAGTGTTTGAGGCTTGTGCAGCTGAGGACAGAGCTTGCAGGGATGGGACAGGGACAGAACTCATGGAGATGGGATGGGGATGGAGATAGATCCCGCAGGGATGGAGATAAATTTGCCCCATGTCATCCTCTATAACTACGCAGGTGAGCCTATTTGCATACTCCTCCCCCATTCCTCTCTCTCTCTCAATACCCTTGCTGACTTCCCCTCGCTTTCCCTCCACCTTTCTCTCTCCCTATCCTCTTTCTCTGTTGCCCCTCCACCTTTCTATTTCTCCCTCTCTCCTTCCCTCCCCTCCCTCCCTCCCTCCTCCACTTCCCTCCCTTTCTTCTCTCTCTTTCTTCACTCTCATTTATTTATTCAATTTTTTAGCCTGTCCCTCATCCCTGATCTTCCCCCCACTTCCCTCCTTACCTGAATAATAAAAACAGCGGCACATTTCCTGCCTTTACACCTGCGGCCATCTCACATTTTGCAGTTCTATCCTTTTCTAATCATCATCGGGTTTTGCCCACTTCCAGCCCTGCTCCCTGAAGTTGATAAAACCATAATGGAGGAAATTCGATATATGATGCCTAAAAATTGGTGTACACAAAGCGCTATTCTATAAGCTGTGCTTAAATGTAGGTGCTTATAGCCCGTACGCCTGGGAATCATGCCTAACTTTAGGTGCAGAACCAAAGGAAAAGGGAGGTCCAATCTTGTCTACAGCGAGATTTCACAATAATCGGTGACCCTCGGCGATACATACAATCCGTTTTTTTCTACTGCAATTTTTTGTGACACATTTTTCTTTCCTTTTCTACCATGGACCCCTGATGAAGGTTGTCCAAAACACGGACCGTGTTGGGTCCCCTGTTTGGTAAAAAGGTTTTTAGATATACTTTGGTTGTCACAATAAATTTTGCCTACATCGTTGTACATATCTGCAGTTTTGGTAACTTTAGGTGCAGCCATTCGCACCCAAAAAATGTGGTGCAAATGCCCATGTCTAAAGTTAGACGTGGTTGCCCTTCGTCTATAATTACATGTGTGATTTAAAGGAATGGCTCTGATCCACCATGACCTGCCCACTTTCACTCCCCCCCCTTTTTTTTTTTTACTTGGTGGTAAAATGTAGGCGCGGATACAGTACTTAAATTGACATGCATAACTTGTAATTGATTCTAATTAGTGCCAATAATTCTTGTGTAAATGTCAATTATTGGTGCAATTGGCTTGTTGTTCAATACATGCAAATTGAGACACACCCAAATTTTTCATTGAATTGGGGGGCAATATGTAAGATCAGACTGCTGCTGTCTCTAGAATGTCCTGCTGCCCTTAGCGGCATCCTGCCTGTGGGAATGGATGGCAATCCAGGCTCTTTTTCTAATCCTGGATGGGTTAAGCTCACTCTAATGCTGTGATTGAATTGGCACCAAGTGTGCCACCTTTCTCACACCGTATCTTGGGTGCTATTGTATAAATGTGCCCCCCCCCCCAAAGTGCTGAAATCACATCATTCCATCTTGCAGACCCAGGAACTTATTACTGCTCTTGTAAAATATTCTGTGACCACCCCTAAAACCCACCCCACCCCAATTTTGCTTTTAAAGTACAAACCAAATGTTTCAACTATATAACTGTTCCATGAATTTAGTTGAAATTTCTGTGAGGCTAGCGATGTCATAAATAGTAGACATCCTGGGCAAACATTCAGCCTTCTCAATTAACTTTCAGGCCCAAACCTGCAGTTTCCCCCCCATCCAAGATTTTTATACTTTAACTCAACAGTCATGATCAAACATAAATATCCTCTAAGAATATAAGATCAAAGTATATCTGTTGGCTCTTTGAGTTTGTGTGGTTGTCAGGATCTATTGGGTTTCTCTGACTGAAGCTGTTCTTTGACACCCCCAAGTAGCTATCGCCCCAAGCAGTGGCATAGTGAGGGGGCAGGGGTGCAGACTGCCCCAGATGCCATCTTGACAAAGGCCCACCCTCCTCTTCAAGTGACCACAGGTAGCAAGCAGCATCTCTAACCTGCTGCTTGCGCCAGCCTCAGCTCTCCTTCTGACATCACTTCCTGGTTGTAGGACCAGGAAGTGATGTCAGAGGGAGAACTAAGGGTGGCGTGAGCAGCAGATTAGAGATGCTGTTCACTGCCAGTGATCATCTGAAGAGGTACGCTGGGGGGGCGGGAGCATGGCAGGGAAGGAATATGGGGGAGGAGTATTCACAGTGGGGAAGAGTGCGGGGTGGGGAGGGAGGGCACACAGCACAGTGATGTCGGGTACCACCGCCTGGGCACTTCCTTCCCGCGCTACACTGCTGACTCCCAGGTAACCACCTAGTTGTGTCTAATGTTTGGAACGTCCCTGCTCATGAAGAGTGGCCTAGTGGTTAGGGCTGCAGCCTCAGCACACTGAAGTTGCAGGGTCAAGCCCAGCATTGCTCCTTGTGACCCTGGGCAAGCCATTTATCACTCCGTTGCCCCAGGTATTGCTTACCACAACAGGTAGGCAGAAATACTCAAGTACCTGAATGTAAACCACTTTAGGCTATAAGCGATGAACAAATCCTAATAGTAAATGCCATAATGTATTGTAATTGTATAATGCAGGGGTAGGCAATTCCGGTCCTCGAGAGCCGGAGCCAGGTCAGGTTTTCAGGATAGCCACAATGTAATATGTATGAGATGGATTTGCATGCACTGCCTCCTTGAGATGCAAATCTATCTCATGCATATTTATTGTGGATATCCTGAAAACCTGACCTGGCTCCGGCTCTCAAGGACCGGAATTGCCTACCCCTGGTATAGTGCAATGATTTCCTGATGTGTAAAAATTGCGGTACAGTACATTTATTTTGTCATTGATCAGATAGACTTGACATAAGGATGAAAAGTTCTTGTTTTTAATACATGGATATGTAACTGGCATCATTTACAGCAGGGCTGCCCAAGTCCGGTCCTGGAGATCTACTGGCAGGCCAGGTTTTCAGGATATCCACAATGAATATGCATGAGAGAGATTTGCATACCATGAAGGCAGTGCAGGCAAATCTTTCTCATGCATATTCATTGTGGATATCATGAAAACCTGGCCTGCCAGTAGATCTCCAGGACCGGACTTGGGCAGCCCTGATTTACAGTGTTTTCGCTCTTTCTCTCCTATTTTCTAACCTAAGCTTCCCTTGTCCAAATGTAGGCGCATCAAATGATGTTCACAATATTTTTTTTTTTTTTTAAACTTTTTTTGCATTTCTCATTCTAAAATTACATATAGAGGTTGATTGATGACTGCTTGGCAGTAGTTATGGGATAGTGAGCTAGTTAAATATGATGATAGGTCTCCCCCCCCCTCAAACTCCCCCCCTACTGTATTTGCTCTTGTGGGTTTAATGATATTATATTGAACTGCATTTCTTATATGTCACGGTACACTAATGACGACGTAAATATGACCACACTTTTATAGTGTTATGTAGTTAATTGCCTATTTTGCTTACTTTTGAATACATAAAGTATTTTAAACAATATTTAGACAAAAATGTGGGCTTATTAACCATCATATGAAAACATTTATATTAACATCAAAACCCTTTCCTTAGCTCTGGAACTGGAATACAATAAATGTAACAACATTTCTAACCAATTGGGTGTGACTGATGTCATAGAAACAAATGATGTCATAGTGATTTATGACATCACAATGGCACTTTTAGAGTTACAGTGAGAGCATAATAATCTGAACCTGGCACAAGGAGACCTCGATTCATTAAGGCTTTTCTGCCATTCTCTGTCTATGGCGGAAGAGCACAATAGATCAGGTCCTTAGGGGTTAATTTAATAACTTTTTAAACAAAAAGTGCTGCTTTATGGCCCACGAAAAAAAATGGCAGCTGTCCAGAAAGAAAAGGGTTCCGCTGACTCATAAAGAGATGGATATGTTGATTTCACCTCTCATGAGTTATAGAAACCCCTCCTGTCGCTGATGAATGGTAAAAATATAGTCACTGCAAAAGGTGCAGAGGCTAAAATATAACCTGAACATCTTTGGCTCTTGCATATGGCTGAAGTACCAGCACAGCAATGACTATAATTTTGCATTGCGATGTAGAAGCCAGCTGATTGCCCCAGGGGTGGTTGAATAAATCTATTTAATATCTCTTTCCTACTTATGAATCCAGCATTGGGTTATTAAATATTCCATAGACTGTGCCTGATAGCTACTATCAAATTCCAGTGAAGATCTTAATTTCCATTTATGTATGAGGTAACTATCTACTGTGGCCTGTACAAAGATGGCTTAGGTTCACAGCCCACATAGAAGATCAAATCCAGGGACCTTTTCTGTTGGGTCGTCCACAATAAATGCCTGTTAAATTGCATTCAGCTCTCCAGACCTCATTAATGGTAAAACCTGGTTTGTATCAGTTTGAAAGCAGAGGTCCTGGGCTGCAAGACTTTAAGCTTTGATAAACAATGCTGGCAAAATCTTGGTGGACAGGAAGACATTTATCAAACCTCCATGTGTGGGTATCATCAGAGGATGGAAAGCATTAGGATACACGCATAGAGAAGAAGTGGTACTGGAGTGTATATAAGGGGGGGACCAGAGATTAATCACACCATAGTGCTCAAATGGATATTGACTAGTCCAGTTTGGCTACTTTCAGTCTTTAATGTCTTGGGTGACCTCTGGTCTTTGTTTCTTGGTTTACAAATGATATTTATTTATTCAGTTTTCTATACTGTTTTCCCAGAGGAGCTCAGAATGGTTTACATGAATTTATTCAGGTACTCAAGCATTTTTCCTTGTCTGTCCTGGCAGGTTCACAATCTATCTAATGTACCTGGGACGATGGGGGTATTAAGTGATTTGCCCAAGGTCACAAGCAGCAGCCTGGGTTTGAACCCACAACCTTATAAGACTAACAATTTCACATTATGACAGTACACACTATCCGATGATGTGTATCTGGAAGGACATATTGTGTGCCATGTTGACCCTGATGGCACATTGTATATTTTTTCTATTGGGGGGAGGCGATTTAGCAGTTTCTTTCTGCTTTGTTCTTTTCTGCCTCAGTCCGGGTACCCGGGAGGCTCTTGCTGTGTTTAAGTCCTCGTCCGTCTAGCCTGTGGTACTCAAATGGGTTCTTTGGGACCTCAGCCAGTCCGTTTTTCAAGATATTTCTCATGAATATGCATAAGAGAGATTTGAACATATTAAAGGGAATATTAAACTTATGGCATGCAACTATATCTCATGCATATGTATAAATATCCTAAAAAAACAGACTGGTTGGAACAGGGAGCCAAAGACCAAGTTTCCAAGTTTATTTGGGATGTTATCCCATTTATTGCAAAAACGTCTAAGCAGCTTACAATCTTTGCTAAAAAAAAAAAAAAAAGGGGTGGGGTGGGGTGGGGGGTGGGATGTGCAATTTCAAGACATTACAGTGGCAGGAAAAAGGGGATGAACCGCAATAATTCATAGGCTAGAGTGCCAGGGTGTCAAAATCCCTCCTCGAGGGCCGGAATCCAGTCGGGTTTTCTGGATTTCCCCAATGAATATGCATTGAAAGCAGTGCATGCAAATAGATCTTATGCAGATTCATTGGGGAAATCCTGAAAACCCGACTGGATTCTGGCCCTCGAGGACCGACTTTGACACCTGTGGTGCTAGACCATCTTGATAGTCTAGCCATCACTTTGCAGGTGCTCACCCAGAGGCATACACTCCTAAAACTGCAAGGCTTGAATCTGACCAGCAATAGATGGGGCTCCCTCTCTTTACCCAAAGCTGTGAAGGCTGCCACTACAGCAAGGATGGCTCTACCATGTAAGCAACGGACAAAGAAGGGGAGTATGTGGCTCAGTGGTTAAAGCTACAGCCTCAGCACCCTGGGGTTGTGGTTTCAAACCCATGCTGCTCCCTATGACCCTGGGTAAGTCACTTAATCGCCCCATTGCCCCAGGTACATTACATAGATTGTGAGCCCGCTAGGACAAACCATTCTAAGCTCCCCTGGGAGAATAGTATAGAAATGGGATAAATAAGTAGTGTGAAAAGTTTCAGCCTCTGATAACCAGAGCTGGTCTTGTGACATCATAATGCCTCATTCCACCAATGCCTAAGAGCCAACCTCATCAGTGATGTCACAATGGCTTGACTGTCCTACACTTGACTCCCTTCTACTACATTTTGATTTCTAGAGTGGCCAATGGTTAGAGCTTCAGCCTCAACACCTCTAAGGTTGTGGGTTCAAACCCATGCTGCTCCTTAATCCCTCCCCCCCCCCCATTGCCCCAGGTACATTAGATAGATTGTGAGCCCACTGGGACAGACAGGGAAAAATGTTTTGAGTACCTGAATAAACTCATGTAAACTGTTCGGAGCTCTCCTGGGAGAACGTTATAGAAAAATAAAGAAAGAAAAGAAAGGTACTGCAGACAAGTGCACAAGATCTCTTAGAGAGAGGAAGAGATAATGGTTACTGCAGATGGGCAGACTGGATGGGCCGTTTGGCCTTTATCTGTCATCAGGTATCTATAACCATAAAATTCTATGACCTCACAATGCAAGTGTTAAGAGTCTTAGCCTATAACAATAATGCTCTATGACATCACAATGCAGGTGTAAAAGCCTCAGCCTATAGGAAGAGGAGGCGATAGTGGATGTTGTGGATGGGCAGACCGGATGGGCCATTTGGCCTTTATCTGTCATCATGTTTCTAAGTGTTTGCTCCTTGGGGCATCAAGAGCCTTCTGCCATCACCAACAACAGTGCAGTCTAGCTCAGTCTCCATAATAGCCTCAAAGGTCACATGCTCAGGCCTGGATAGCCAATACGGTTGCTGAAAGCAGGTGGCACCTAGGAACCCATGATAGAGATATGTTGGATGGTGAGAGGAGGTGCTGAAGGTAGAGGTTGTGAGCAGAGGCAAAGGCAGGGATCTGAAGATGTGCAGGGTGGGAACGGATGGTCAAGGCTTATTTTGGAGGACCTAATATGACAATAAATTTAACACTGAGCATGCTTTATAGTATCCCCAGTCCCAGCCAGCATGAGGAGCAGAGGAAGCTGGGCTTGGGAAATGCAGTTGGATCTCCTACATTGCAACACACGGGAGCACTACTCAGCCACTGGGCCATTCATTTCTCGTGTTATTGTTGGCTGCACAGACCTGTCCTGTGCTATTCTTGACAGGCTGAGTTTTGCACCATTGTCAGTAATTCTTTTCTCTTTGAAAGCTGTCAAGGCTCATGTAATATTTAGGCTCTGTGGCTTGAAATGGAACTTTGAGCCTTGAGAAGCTCTGAATAGGTCTGGGATGAAATGAACAGATGAGGGAGGGCACGTGAGCTGCGTCCAGCTCCACATGGCCAGGCTGTACCATTCTCAGGGGCTGCCAGGTGCTGTGCCTTTCTGCATTTTTAACAAGGTTTGGCTGAGAAAACCTGATCTTTGTGCGCAGTTTCGTTTCTGTTGAACCAACACAATATTTATTAGATCCCATAATCCCGAGGAGAGGCAAGGGAAGACAATAACCCATTCTTAATCCCTCCTTTTCCCTGATTAGAGTCATGTTAAACATGTGGCCTACAGGTCAACTTGTAGATGGAATTCTAGATCTTTCCAATGCAGCTGTGACGAGACAATTAGAAAATCACTGTCTTTTGATACTGTATAAGAAGACATTAAAAGACAGTGACTTTCTAATTGTCTCGTCACAGCTGCATTGGAAAGATCTAGAATTCCATCTACAAGTTAACTTGTAGGTCTTTTGCTTATACCCTTTTGCCCTCTGGTCAGGGCACCTGGGATCGGGGCATGGAAGGATGGGGTAAGACTACTCATTGTATAAGCTGGCTGACACCATTCTTCCACGGGCTGGTCCCAGTGCACTGATCAGAGGGCAAAAGGGTATAAGCAAAGAGATGCCTTCCTCCAGAGCAACAGAAAGTAGTAACATAGTAGATGACGGCAGATGAAAACCTGAATGGTCCATCCAATCTGCCCAACCTTACCCACTCTTTAAATTACTGATTTAATTTACATTTTTTCCTTCTTCTTAGCTATTGCTGGGCCAGAACCCAAAGCCCAGTATTCCATCAAAGCCCTCCCCAGCCCATCCTCAACCAAATATCTGGACACACACCACGCAAGTCTGCCCCGTTCTGGCCTTAATTTTTTCTGATTCGAGATCCTCTGTGTTCATCCCATGCTTTTTTGAACTCTCACCGTTTTCCTTTCCACCACTTCCCTCGGGAGCGGATTCCAGGCATCCACCACCCTCTCCGTAAAGTAGAATTTCCTAACATTGCTTTTGAGTCTACCACCCCTCAACCTCAATAGAAGTGTGCATGACAATGCTAAAAGTCATATAGCATTGTCATGTATATTAATTATTTGAGTTAAGCGCATTTTGTATGCCGCATGCACTCTATGAAATGTTTCAGAAAGTGCAAACAGCAAATCAACGATAAGGTGTTAGGTGCTGAAAAGTTCTCAGCCCAAGAAGAGAATGGCGTGGATATGGTTCAAATCCATGATCTGAAACAATGTCAACCCCCCCCCCCCCGAATTTCGTTTCTGCAAATTGACACTTAATGAAATAAGATAATACTCTTTTCAGTGGCAAAATAGGGGCTCAGAATTTAGGGGGTTGGTTGGTTGGGTTGAGAACTTTTCAGCACCCCCTGGCGGGAAGGGGTAAAACACGGACCTGACGGACCTCGCGGATCTAAACCCGCAGGTCCTTAAAAATCTGAGGTCCGTGCTGTTTGTAGTTAGTTTCTGGCTCTGACAGACCTCGGTGACAATTTAGCGCTGACGGATCCGTCTCAGCATAGGGAGGAAAAGTATTAGGATCCGTCAGCGCTAAAATGTCACCGAGGTCTGTCGGAGCCAGAGACTAGTGCTGGAGCGGCTCTAAAACGAATCCTTTAAACTGGTTTCCTGCAGCCCCAGTAAATCGACTCTGACAGACCTCGATGGCATCGTAGCGCTGACGGATCCTAATACTTTTCCCTCCCTATGCTGAGACGGATCCGTCAGCGCTAAATTGTCACCGAGGTCTGTCAGAGCCAGAAACTTAACTACAGGCGGCACGGACCTCAGATTTTTAAGGGCGTGCGGGTTTAGATCCGCGAGGTCTGTCAGGTCCATGTTTTATCCCTCCCCCCCCCCGGCACATATCTCACTGTGCTTATCTTTCTCCTTTTCTCTGTCATTTTTTTCCCCACCTGGCCTTTCTTTCCCCTCTCTTGCAATCTAGCACCTGCACAGAGAAAAGGACGAATGTAACTTAGACAAAAGAAAAGGATTTAATTATCTCTTGGATTTAAAAAAAAAAAAAAAAAAAATACAATGTAGCGTCAAGCAGAAGATAAAAAATAAAAAAAAACAAACCCACAGGGAAAGTTTGTTAGCAGGAAAGAGAAGGGGAAAGGAACAAGTGTGAGAGAGAAGAAGATGCTCCCGAGGTGGAGGAGGGAGGGCAGGCGAGGGAAGGGTGGGGAAGGGACGGGAGCTCTTACCTGTCAGGCGTCCTTTCAGCTGCGTGAGCATTTTTTTTTTCAAGGTGAGGAGAGCAGGATCCAGGATGAAATGGTTAAAAAAAAAGAAAAAGAGATCCACCAAGAAGAGGTCCCGGTCCCTCAAGTCCGAATCCTGCTGGGTTTTGCGGTTATGCCGCTGCTGGTCTGGAATCGACCGCTACCGATCCTAATACCGGGGCTGGGGTCCCGGCCCTAGCGCTGCAGCCCCTGCGGGACCCGGGAGCGCCCGTCCCGGTGCTGCGGCTTCTGCGGAGCTCAGGGGTTTGGGGGGAAAAGTGCGGCATCCGGAGCGACCCCCCTTCTTCCCGGAACTCCGGACGTCCGTAGCCGGCCGGTAACGGATTAGCAAGAAGATCCGACGTCTGTTTCCCCGCCTGCCACGGGGATGTGGCAGCCCCGGGGAGAGGAAACGGGAACCGCAGCCGCTCCGATCCCTCTTTCTCTCTTCTGATCTCTACTTGCAGCAATTCTTTTCTTCCTCCTTCCTGCAGTGCCTCTCTCCCACTTTCTCTCTGGCTCTCTCTCCTTACCTCTATCTATTTCTCTTCTTACTCCTCCCCTCAGCACCGACATCCTTCATTTAACCCTTTCTAGCAATTCACCCTAAGGTTAGATATTGCATATTGTAACTTTCCTCTGTCTTGTGCTCTGTGTGGCCTGGAAGAACCTGGCTGAGTGCAAGCAGGTCCTTACTAGCCCAGCCCGTCTTTAGGATCTTATATAATTAGGATTTGGATGGCCTGGGCAAGTGTTCCCTCCTCATACTTAAGAAACAGAAGCCCAGATTGCTCTAAAATCGCTGTTAAAATCCTGTGGGCCGCTGTGGTGCCGG
Organism: Geotrypetes seraphini; assembly: GCF_902459505.1. Classification (NCBI taxonomy): domain Eukaryota; kingdom Metazoa; phylum Chordata; class Amphibia; order Gymnophiona; family Dermophiidae; genus Geotrypetes; species Geotrypetes seraphini. The sequence continues at coordinate 58,318,230 of NC_047097.1, read as the reverse complement.
TAAATTGTCCGATTTGAAAACAACGACCAATGTTCAAACAACTTGGCTAGAGTCGCTGAAGATAGCGAGTGACACATGCACAGAATAGTCCATAGAAAGGGATGAATGTGGACGTGAACATGAGCATCTTTCATAGATGTGCCTTATAGGATCGCATCATAGGTGCAAGTCATAGGGGGAGGGCAAAATGTGAAAATATTTTTTTTATACTGCATGGGTGGGACAAGTGCTCCCCTAATTGCAATTGGTAGTCACCCCCCCCCCCTCCAAATATGATGAACTTCTACCTCCCATGCAGTGGGAAACTTAAGCTTTGAGTGAGAGGGAAAGAGACATGGTACAATTGGAGAAATGAAGAAAGAGAATTGTTGGGCATAGGGAGGGAGAAAGAAAAATCGGACATGGTGGTGGGAGAGGAGTGAGGTACAGATGCATGGGGAAGAGAGAGATGAGAGGGAGAAATGTTGGATGTGGTGGTGGAGAGGGAACAGTAAGACTGATGAAGAACAAAAGTTAGTGTAAACCTTCTATCTTTTCTTTCTATTTAAACAACAGTACTTTATTGAGGACTGTTTCTTTAATGTTTTTTTATAGACTGTGTACTGTATAGGTTGAGTTACATAGGGAAGGGGTAAAACGCGGACCTCACGGACCTGACGGACCTCGCAGATCTAAACCCGTACGGCCTTAAAAATCTGAGGTCCGTGTCGGTCCGTGTCTGTGGCGCTTGTAGTTTCTATCGCTGACAGACCTTGATGAGATTTTTGCCCTGACGGATCCGTCTCAGCATAGGGAGGGAAAAGTGTTAGGATCCATCAGCGCTAAAATCTCTTCGAGGTCGGTCAGAGCCAGAGACTAGTGCTGGAACGGCAGAACAGAAGCCAAGAGAGGTTTGGGACGTGCGTTATGGAAAAGAAGTCTCCAAACTCCAGCACGAGTCTCTGGCTCTGACAGACCTGGAAGAGATTTTTAGCGCTGACGGATCCTAACACTTTTCCCTCCCTATGCTGAGACGGATCGTCAGTGCAAAAATCTCATCAAAGTCTGTCAGTGATAGAAACTACAAGCGCCACGGACACGGACCGACACGGACCTCAGATTTTTAAGGCCGTATGGGTTTAGATCCGTGAGGTCCATCAGGTCCGTGTTTTACCCCTTCCCAGTTACATACAAATTCAACTTAAGAATGGTTTAAAAAACGGAAGTCGTTCTTAACCCGGGAACTGCCTGTACTATACAATGGATAAGGTGACCATTTATTTTTTCCATCAAAAGGGGACATCTATTAATTATCAGTCCCGCCCCCAATCCTGTCCTAGCCCCACCCCAATCTTTCCCTAGCCCCGCCCCAATCCCACCCTAGCCCCGCCCTCAATCCCATCCCCAATTTCTTCCATTCATTTTTCATGTACACATAATATCTTATTAATTCATAATGGTAACCATAAATTTTTTTAAAAACTACAAAGCTCACTATATGCAGAGAAAATGTTAATTATCACTTATATTTGGGGGGGTGGGTTTCAAAGATGTCAAGGCAGATGACTTTAAAATATGCAATGTCACCTCAGTAACTATAGAAAAATAGACAAATATAGTGCAAAATATAGACAGCAGATATAAATTCTCAAAACTGACATGTTTTGATCACTAAATTGAAAATAAAATCATTTTTCCTACCTTTGCTGTCTGGTGATTTCATGAGTCTCTGGTTGAGTTTCCTTCTGACTGTGCATCCTTTCTTTCATTTCTTTCTTTCTGCACTCAATTGTCCCTTTCTATTCCCTCCCTCCTTCCTTCCTATGTCCTTAGTGCCCCCCAGTGCTCCTTCCCATGTCCTTAGTGCCCCCAGTGCCTCCTTCCCATGTCCTTAGTGCTCCCAGTGCTCCTTCCTATGTCCTTAGTGCCCCCAGTGCCTCCTTCCCATGTCCTTAGTGCCACCAGTGCTCCTTCCTATGTCCTTAGTGCCCCCAGTCCTTCTTCCCATGTCCTTAGTGCCCCCAGTGCTCCTTCCCATGTTCTTAGTACCCCTTCCTATGTCCTTAGTGCCCCCAGTCCTTCTTCCTATGTCCTTAGTGCCCCCAGTGCTCCTTCCCATGTCCTTAGTGCCCCGTTCTATGTCTTTAGTGCCCCAGTGCCTCCTTCCCATGTCTTTAGTGCCCCTAGTGCCTCCTTCCTATGTCCCTCTCACTGCCTTCCAGACTTTGTCCCACCCCACCCCTGAAGCCAGCCTGCCAGCCTGACTACCTACCTCCCTCCCTGGCCAAAGCCTGCCTGCTTGCCTGCTTACCGCCTTCCCTCCCTGCCGCGCAAAAAAAAAAATTGATGTCGGAAAGAAGATTTCGTGTTGGCGATTAACAGCAGCAGGGAGGTAAGATAGCAGTGGACCGGGGGAAAGGAAGGAGGGATGCTTTTTTTTTTTTTTCCGCGGCAGGTAGTTACAGGAAGTGATCGCCTGTCCTGTTGTCCCTGAGAACAGCTTTGGGACGCTGTCCCTGAAAATAGGACATTATGGTGTTCCAAAGCTGTGTGTGGGGACAACGGGACAGGGGGGTCTGAAAATGGGACGGTCCCATTCAAAACGGGACGTAGGGTCACCTTAACAATGGAGGTAGTGATTCAGATGTTCAAATACTTGAAGGGTATTAACGTAGAACAAAATCTCTTCCAGAGAAAGGAAAATGGTAAAACCAGAGGACATAATTTGAGGTTGAGGGGTGGTAGATTCAAGAGCAATGTTAGGAAATTCTACTTTACGGAGAGGGTGGTGGATGCCTGGAATGCGCTCCTGAGAGAGGTGGTGGAGAGGAAAACGGTGACTGAGTTCAAAGAAGCGTAGGATGAACACAGAGGATCTAGAATCAGAAAATAATAGTAAATATTGAACTAAGGCCAGTACTGGACAGACTTGCATGGCCTGAATATGGCTGTTTGGGGGAGGATGGGCTGGGGAGGGCTTCAATGGCTGGGAGGGTGTAGATGGGATGGAATAGGTTTTGACAGAGATTTCGGCAGTTGGGTAGAGCTTTGGATTCTTGCCCAGAAATAGCTAAGAAGATAAAATTTAAATTGAATCAGTTTGGACAGACTGGATGGACCATTTGGGTCTTTATCTGCCGTCATCTACTATGTTACTATGTTAGTGCATGCAAATTTCTTTCATGCAAATTAACTGCGACTATCCTGAAAACTCAACTGGCTAGGTGTGTCCCAAGAACTGGGTGAGAGCCCCTCTTTCTAGACTGATAAAAACTTACAGGCTGTTGTAGGGTTATCGGTGGACTACATTAGAGAGTGAACGTTTGGTGTACGAATGGAATCCTGAAACCAATCCTGGAGAGGGGGTGAGATGAGCTCTTTTTGTTTTGTTTTTTAATCAAGGGGCAATGCTATGATGGGAGCTCATGTTGAGCTATTTTATTTAAACAAAGAATACCTCTCCATCTGGACTAGAGCTGATAAGAGCCCCTAAGCAAAAAATCGGAGCAAGTCACTGGCTGAAGAAATATCAGAGACAAGTAAGGAAGGCCGTTCTGTGAATTCAGGGACCTGCCATTCAAAGCAGTAGTGAAACCTCTGGTTTGAAACCACAGGATTAAGATCAAATATCCTAGGAATTCAAATTGATGAAATAAACTGGTGGAACCCCCATCCTATGCTTGGTGAGGTCACTTTGAATCTTGTCAGCAAAAATAATGTTTTCTAATCTTTTCCTACTTCCAAGGCTGCCTTACTATTCCCTCCCCACTTCAGCATCTCTTTCCTTCACTTCCTCCACTCTTCCATCCTATGTCCCAAGTTCATGCTCCCCTCCCTCATTCCATTTTGTCTCCCATGTTCATCCTCCCTCCCTCCTTTCCTCCATTCTTTGTCCAAAATTATGCCCCCTCCCTTCCTTCTGTATCCCAATGTGACCCTCCTCCTCCCTTCTGTGTCCTCCTCTTGCCAGCTCCCTCCTCCCAGCCACACTTCTGTTGTCAAAGCCGCAAGTGGCAGCTCCAGCATGTGGCCCCCTGGTCTTGCACAGCCACGATTGGCGACTCGTGTATGCGGCCCGCTGACCCGGAAGCCTTCCCTGTGATGCAGGGTCAGTGGGCAGCATGCACGAGCTGCCAATCGCGGCTTTGGAAGACCAGGGAATCATGTGCTGGAGTCGCCGCTTGCGGCTTTGAGAACAGAAGTACAGCTGGGAGGAGGGAGCCAGCAACAGGAGGTAAATGCGGGAACCACATATTTGGGGCAGGGAAAAGGTGGGTCGCGTTTGGACAGGAAGGGAGGAAGAAGGGGCGCGTTGGCACAGGAAGGGAGAGGCATAAGTCGAGCATTCTTAAACCGGGGACTGCCTGTATGCAACTCTATCTCATCCACATTGGTTATGGATATCCTGAAAACCTGACCTGGAGTGTCCTGAGTAGTGGATTGAGAACCATTGCCGTAGGGCCAGATTCTATAAATGGCACCTAGATCATAGGCACTAGAAAAAATGGTGTCTACTGCATGTAAATCAAATCTAGAGAGTGGCATAGTAAGGGTGAGCAGAGCCAGGGGTGGTGCTGCCCCTCCCTTGCCCTCTTCACCGCCCCCCCCTTCCCTTTCCCCATACCTTTTTAACTTCTCTGGCATGAGCAGCATGACCATGTCGGTGTTGGCTCGCCCTTTGACATAAGAACACAATAGCCTTACTGGATCAGACCAATGGCCCATCAAACCCAGTAGCCCCTTCTTATGGTGGCCATTCCAGGTCACCAAAACCCAAGGAGTAGCAACATTCCATTATCTCAGCATAAGCAAGATTCCAGAACTCCAAATAGTAGCAACATTCCATACAGAATCCCCAAAGAGTAGCAACATTCCAGAGTCCCTAAGAGCAAAAGATTCTAGAACCCCAGAGAGTATCAAGATTCCATGCAGAATCTCAAAGAATAACAAGATTCTGGAACCCCAAAGAGTAGCAACATTCTACGCTACCGATCTAGGGCACGCAGTGGCTTCCCCCATGTCTTTCTCAATAACAGACTCTGGACTTTTCTTCTGGGAACTTGTCCAAACATTTCTTAAAACCAGCTACGCTATTCGTTCTTACAACATCCTCTGGCAACGCGTTCCAGGCGCAGGTCCCGGAAGTGATGTCAGAGAGAGCACCAATGCTGACGCGGGCAGTAACCTGACGCTGGGGAAGTAAAAAAGGTACGAGGGAAGGCAAGGGGTGGACTTGTGCGGCAAGGAGAGGAAGAGGAATGCCGCAACCTTAGGAAGACCGCGCCAGGGGTGGACCCCCCCTGCGCTCCAGCCCCTTACTAGGCCACTGAATCTAGGCGCCATTTATAGTAAATATTAGTTAGGCACCTTAAGCACCTATAACAGCGTCTCTCGGTGTGCCATGGCACAGTGGTGTGCCCCACAGAGATTCCGAGTGTGCCACGAGCGATTCCAGAATTTTACTTTATTTATAAAAATTCCCTTCATAAGTATACACTAGAACAGATGACGTGTACATCGCATACGCAAGAGTCTGTCAATGTTATGAGCGTCTGTGCGTAAGGATGCAACCGCCCAGACAGGCATCATTCTTTGACGTGATTGGTCCTTGAAAACTAATGACAAGTAATTTTATTTTTGTTTAACTTGATCAAATCAAGATTTTGGGCTCCTTTTACAAAGGTGCGGTAGCGGTTTAACGCACGCTACACCGCTGGCCGCACTAGCCGCTATCGCCTCCTCTTGAGCAGGCGGTAGTTTTTTGGCTAGCATGGTGATTAAAAGTCATGTGCGTTAAAGCCGCTACCGCGGCTTCGTAAAAGGATTCCTTTGTTACCCTTTGGACCTTCTTATCTTTGTGAAATTAGATTTTCAGCTCTGACACAAATTAAATAAAAAAAAAAAAAAAAAAAGAGAACGAAATGAGTGTTTGCTTGTTGACTATCGAGCAGTGTTTTGAATTCAAAAACAAGCACATCCATCACATTGATTAGCGATTCTATTCTAACTACTTTAGTTTCACCATTACTACAATTACACATACATAGCTTAAAGAACTTTAAATAAATAACTCTCAAATGTAATTTTTTTGTTGGTTTTTGCAATTTTATAATTTCAATTATAATGTGCCACAAAATCATTTGCTCCATTTGGTGTGTCAGAGCTAAATAAGTTTGAAAGACACTGGCCTACAATGTAGGTGCTCTAATGTAAGCCAGGGTTTTTTGGGCCTACAATACAGATGCCTAATTTAAACCAAGGCTATACTCTGCTCCTAGTCACATCTACTTTTCAGTTAGGCATCAGGCATGGCTTGGCGCCTGGGTATAGGCCTCACCAAGTACCTAGCAATGCCTAACTGAAATTCAGGCAGAACTTTAATTAATGTTTTACTAATCGAGTTTCAATGACATAAGAACATAAGCAATGCCTCCGCTGGGTCAGACCTGCGGTCCATCGTGCCCAGCAGTCCGCTCACGTGGCGGCCCAACAGGTCCAGGACCTGAGCAGTAATCCTCTATTTATACCCTTCTATTCCCTTTTCCAGCAGGAAACTGTCCAATCCTTTCTTAAATCCCAGTACCGTACTCTGCCTTATAACGTCCTCTGGAAGCACATTCCAGGTGTCCACCACACGTTGGGTAAAGAAGAACTTCCTGGCATTTGTATTGAATCTGTCACCTTTCAACTTTTACGAGTGCCCTCTTGTTCTTTTATTTTTTGAAAGTTTGAAGAATCTGTCCCTCTCTACTCTCTCTATGCCCTTCATGATTTTGTAGGTCTCTTATATCCCCTCTAAGTCTCCTCTTCTCCAGTTTTCCATCCCTTTTACCAGACGTGTCGCTCTTCTCTGAACCCTCTCGAGTAACGCCATGTCCTTCTTAAGGTACGGCGACCAAAACTGGACGCAGTATTCCAGGTGTGGGCGCACCATCGCCCGATACAGCGGCAGGATAACTTCTTTCGTCCTGGTTGTAATACCCTTCTTGATTATACCTAGCATTCTATTCGCTCTCTTAGCGGCCGCTGCGCACTGTGCCTTCGGCTTCATTGACGTGTCCACCATTACCCCCAAGTCCCTCTCTTGGGTACTCTCATTCAATAACATCCCTCCCATCGTATAGTTGTACCTCGGGTTTCTGCTTCCCACATGCAATACTTTACATTTCTCAACGTTGAACTTTATTTGCCATTTTGTCGCACATTCCCCTAATTTGTTCAAATCTCTTTGCAATTCCTCACAGTCCTCTTTAGTCCGAGCTCCCCTAAATAATTTGGTGTCGTCTGCAAATTTTATTATCTCACACTTCGTCCCTGTTTCTAGATCATTTATGAATATATTAAATAGCTGCGGCCCGAGCACCGAACCCTGCGGAACACCACTCGTGACCCTCCTCCAGTTCAATTAAAATACCAGTTAAGTTCAATTAAAACAAATTAACTTCCATGCAAATTTCAGTTAGGCACCGCCAATCTGGGCACATAATAGACCCCGACTTAGAGAATCTGGCCCTCAGAGTGACGATTTGGATTTACAGGGCGGAAATTTTTTTTCTGATTCATCAGTTTTTGCATTAATCTCTACAAAATATCTTTGTCCAGATCAAGGCCCTGATGCTCTAAGCCAGAGGTGTCAAACTCAAATCACATAAGGGGCCGAAATCTAAAACACAGGCTAAGTCACGGGCTGGAATTTTTTTTTATTACGATACTTATCCCCTGCTTTGCAGACACACAGCATGGGTCCCAGCGCCGACGGCTGCTCTGACGCTCACAAGACTTTTGTGAACATCAGATCAATCGCCGTCGCCATCGTCTTAGTAGAAGTATAGGGATACAACCTTTCCTCTCTTTTAGGTCCTAGTTCACGCTCGCCATCTAACACCAGCTCTGGCAGGAAACACATTTCAAATCTGACATATTGTAATCACAAAATAGAAAATAAAATTATTTTTTTCTACCTTTTGCTGTCTGGTCATTTTGCTTTTGGTCCCAGTTTCACTTTCTGATTTTGTCTGTCTTCTAATTCTCTTTCCAGTCCATTTTTTTTCTCCTCTTCTCTCTTGCTCCAGTCCCTGTCTCCAACATATTGATTTTTCCCTTTCAACTTTTCTCCTTTTTTTTTTCTGCCTCTGTCCACTCAAATCTCGCCCTCTTTCTCACCCTTCTCCTTTTTAAACTTTCAGCTACCTATCAATTTTCCATCTCGAGATCCAACTTCTCTCCCTTTCTCTTCCCAACTGCCCCCCATCCCATCTCTTCCCCTGTCTGCCTGCCTCCCCCCAGGTCCACCATTTCTCCCTTTCTCTTCCCAACGGTTCTCCCTTTAACCCTTTCAGGACCAAGGGACATATTTGTCCCATAACTTTAAAATCCTATCAATTTTGATTGGGATAGTCTACAGTTCTAAATTTGATATGTACGGATTCCATATGATACTGCCTTTATGTAAACAAACTGGTTCCGACATTCATTCATTAGCGTCGTTGCCAGATTGACGAGAAGATTCACTTGCCACACTGTCCGTAAGCCAGAAGTGTGATTTTTTAAATAAAAATAATGATATTTCACAAAAAAAAATCAATTTTTTGGCATCTGCAAGCCCTTTTTACCATAAAAATGTCGTCAAAACCACAAAAATTGGCCTACGATCCTTATGGTCCTGAAAGGGTTAAGTATCTTTTCCCCACTTCCTCCACACTACCCCTGGTCCAACCTCTCTCCCTTTATGTCGCTCTCTTCACAGCCTAGCATGCCTTTCCCTCCAGCGCCGGTCCCTCTCTCCTCACAGCCCAGCTTACCTTTACCTCCAGCTCAGGGTTAAAAATGGCTGCTGCAATCTCTGGCAACAGTGAAAGATTGTGGAACGGGGAAAGATTGTGTGCGAAGAGGGTTTGGAAAGGTAACATTGTTTGTGGGGGTAAACATTTGTGAGGCGAGGAGTTTAGGGGAAGGGGAAGTGGACATAGCAGATCATTTGGGATGGGGAATCAGAATCGGAAGGAAGGATCTGACAAGTCCCCTTATGTAGATTTCAGCTGATATTCAGTTGGGACTCACATAAGTGTCAGTGGCCAATACATGGCTGGTCACACTTGCAAAATCAATGCTGGTGCCCAGATATGGCTTGGAATCGAATATCAAGGTCTAATTTAGTCAGCAATGGTCAGCGCTTAAAAAAGCCATTGACCAATGCCAGCTGAACATTGACTGGAGATTTTCTCTTAAATTCTGGGCTGGAGAAATCCACTACTATCCATGTGTATATTAAATTAGAGAGAAGCTCTCAGCCCAGGGGATTTACCCAGGTAACTATTTAGGGCTTGCTATTTACAAAATAAAGCAGAGCTTCTTAAATGTATATTCTTAAGTTATGTTCCTAACCCCCTCCTTCACTAACGCGGGTTTTAGCGCCGGCAGCAGAATTCCTATGAGTCTCGGAGCAGTTACCGCCGCTGCTGGCGTTAAGGGGTACATTTGTGTCCTATTGTTCAGCTAAACTTAAGAAGATACGTTGTGGACCGAAAATTCATCTTAACATAGGAGCTTAAAAATCACGCTTATAAATTTCAGCCCGCCAGTCATTTGCTTAGATTTGTGAGCCTAATTCATGTGTCTGTTGCTGAAAACCAGCGTTCAAGCTCCTAACTTGCGTTGCTGAAGAGCTTCAGATGTTTTCTCGCCATCGCTCTGAAGAGCTGCCTTTATTTGGGCACTGGATTATTTCTGTCACCGTGCTGTACCCAGTAGTAAGGGAACTGATACATCTTTTCATTTAGCAAGATTAATTATGCACATGGGGATCATTATACCTCGCCAATTGTCTCTTCCTTGAAGAAAAATTATCGTCCGTGTATAAAGAATTTATGAAAGGACATTTAATTTTCTGTCTAACTCCCGTTACTCTGTCTTATCTGTCTATATGTTCCACCTCCGCTTACACCCTATGCTGTCTATTAAGATGTTTTATTGTATATTGTGTTGACATTGTAAGGAACATGCTGTGTGGTAATATGTACTGTTATTTGAATATTTTTCTGTGGAAATCGTCTATTCCCTATGTTCAAATTCTTCTTGTTGTACAACCCCTTAGGTGAATTTCTTCAAAAAGGGGGGTAAATAAATCTTAATAAGTTAACAGTACAGTATGGGTCAGATACTATAGATATAGTAATGTTGCAATGGATCAAATATACAAGAAAGCTGCCAAGAGCTTTCGAGGAATTATACGATTCATTCAGAATAAGTGGGGCCTTAGTAGAGAAATGCACTCAGCACGCATTCAGTTCATAGTGCTAAATATATTTACGATATATTAGAACATAAGAACATAAGAATAGCCTTACTGGGTCAGACCAATGGCCCATCAAGCCCTGTAGCCCGTTCTCACGGTGGCCAATCCAGGTCCCTAGTACCTGGCCAAAACCCAAGCAGTAGCAACATTCCATTATCTCAGAGTAAGCAAGAATCCGGAATCCCAAAGAGTAACAAGATTCCATGCTACCGATCCAGGGCATGGCTGTCTCAATAACAGACTATGGACTTTTCCTCCAGGAAATTATCCAAACCTTTCTTTAAACAAACTACGCTATCCGCTCTTACCACAACCTCTGGCAACGGGTTCCAGAGCTTAACTATTCTCTGAGTGGAAAAAAAAAATTTCCTCCTACTGGTTTTTAAAAGTATTTCCCTGTAACTTCATCGAGTGTCCCCTAGTCTTTGTAATTTTTGATGGAGTGAAAAATCGATCCACTTGTACCCGTTCTACTCCACTCCACAAAATCTATTTACCGCACAGTACGTTAACATTTCAAAAATTATAACAGAGATGTGAAAAACTGAAAAGTCCAAAAATTAGGAAAAGATACCAAAGGAACCAAAATGGTGGCCCTATGCACATTGTTAGACCTTTACCAAACGTAAGAAAGAGCTAATTTTAAATTCACATAATGACGAAGGGAAATATTCTTTGCATCGTGAATTTATCAAAGTAGAAACAAAGATCCAATAGAAGTATTCAGGAATCAATCAGGCTATGCAAAGTATTCTAATAGACAAATATTTTGAACTTGACATGGATTTGTAGCTATGCTTAAGAAAGTGTAGCATGCACTTGCCATGTGGCTCACTCTAATATCTGTTATTGTATTGAACAGATCGGAGAAGGTTATCATACCGCTGTACAGGGCCATGGTGCGCCCTCACCTGGAGTACTGTGTCCAGCACTGGTCACCGTACATGAAGAAGGACACGGTACTAATCGAAAGGGTCCAGAGAAGAGCGATTAAGATGGTTAAGGGGCTGGAGGAGTTGCCGTACAGTGAAAGATTAGAGACACTGGGCCTTTTCTCCCTCGAATAGAGGAGATTGAGAGGCGACATGATCAAAACATTCAAGGCACTGAAGGACAGGTTGTTCACTCTCTCCAAGGTAGGGAGAATGAGAGGGCACTCTCTAAAGTTGAAAGGGGATAGATTCTGTACGAATGTAAGGAAGTTCTTCTTCACTCAGAGAGTGGTAGGAAACTGGAACGCTCTTCCGGAGTCTGTTGAAGGGGAAAACACCCTCCAGGGACTCAAGACAAAGTAGATAGACAGGTTGTTCACCCTCTCCAAGGTAGGGAGAATGAGAGGGCACTCTCTAAAGTTGAAAGGGGATAGATTCCGTACGAATGTAAGGAAGTTCTTCTTCACTCAGAGAGTGGTAGGAAACTGGAACGCTCTTCCGGAGTCTGTTGAAGGGGAAAACACCCTCCAGGGATTCAAGATAAAGTTAGACAAGTTCCTGCTGAACCAAAACGTACACAGGTAGGGCTAGTCTCAGTTAGGGTGCTGGACTTGGACCAAGTGCCGCCGCGTGAGCGGACTGCTGGGCACGATGGACCACTGGTCTGACCCAACAGCGGCAATTCTTATGTTCTTAAGCAGAGCTTAATTGTGGACAAAAAAGAAGTTGAACTATGGAGCAACGCTAGGAATGGATGGACTAGGTGTGTTAGGTGCCATCAACTCTTGTTCGACTTCTAGCGACTTGATGGGCTTGGAACAGGAGCTAAACATACACCAACCCCTACATGACCGCTAACAATACCCCCCCCCTCAGCCACCCTCTTAGCAAATCACTTCAAGAATAAAATTACAAACGCCAGAGCCATCCTCAATTTTACCCCATCCCACCTAAACGAACTCACAATTCATCCCACAGAAAAAGAATCAACTGCAGCAGACAGAACATGGTCTCAATTCCCCAACATACAATGGTTCGATCTCAATAAACTCTACAAAAATATACAGCCACGCCTCCTGTGACCTCAACCACTGCCCATCATATCTCCTTACTACCTCCAGTATAAAATTCCGCACTCAACTTTTGCAATGGATACAAACCATGCTCACAGACGGCATTTTCCCTACTGACCTCAGTGAAATAATTATCACCCCAATCCTAAAAGACCCAAAAGGACCAACAGACCAACCATCCAACTACAGACCCATTGCCTCAAGCTTACTGAAGGCCTAGTAGCCAAACTCCTGAACAACTATCTAGATGACCATAACTTACTCAACCCCTTGCAATCTGGCTTCAGAACTAACTTCAGCACGGAGACTTTACTAGGATCCCTTATCGACACAACCAGACAACACCTCAGCACTGGGAAAAAAATGCTTCTCATACAACTGGACCTGATCGCAGCATTTGACCTAGTAGACCATAACATCCTCCTGCAAATCTTGGATGCAATAATGTATACTCTTGGTTTGAAGGATTCCTAAAATCTAGATCATACAGAGTTAAATCAGACAAAGAAAAATCTGAATCTTGGACAAACCCCTATGGCGTACTACAGGGATCCCCACTATCTCCCACTCTCTTCAACCTATACACTGCATCTCTCGGAACATATCTGCATAACCTAGGAATAACCACCTATAGTTATGCGGACGACATTACCATTCTCATACCATTTGGTCAGCCAAAGGCCACCTTGATAAATATACTACATCAAACACTAGAAGCAGTCAAGACTTGGATGAAAGATCACAAACTGAAACTCAACCCAGACAAAACTAAATTCATCCTCCTCGAAAATGACAAAGTCCCAACCATAACCAATATAGAACTCAACTCAATAATCTATCCCATACAAACCACCATAAAACTTCTAAGAATGACAATAGACAGAAGCTGTACCATGCAACCAAAAATAAATAAAACAATACAGAAATCCTTCACAGTCATGAGAAACCTGAGACAAGTCCGGAAATTATTTGAAAGAACACAATTCCAGCTCATAGTGCAATCCCTAATCCTTGGAATGCTAGACTACTGCAACATCCTCTACCTCCCATGCCCCGCTACTATGATCAAGCAACTACAAACAATCCAAAACACAGCTCTGAGACTCATCTACTCACTGAGAAAACATTACCATGTCACAGAAGCTTACATCAACTCACAATGGCTACCAATCCAAGAAAGAATACTATTTAAATTCTACTGCATGTTATTTAAAACTCTAAATGGAGACAGCCCATCCAAGCATCCTCAACCAGACATAGAAAAATGCACTCCCCTTTCACACCCCTCCCCCGATCAAAGAAGTAAAACGGACAAAATTATTTGATGGCCTCCTAGCCACTCAAGCCGCAAAACTAAATCTCCAACCTTCTGATAACCACCCCAAACTATAAGATATTCAGAAAAGAAATAAAAACTATACTCTTCATGAAATTCCTGAAACAGCCCTAACTTCACTTACTCCGCCACTCCTCCCCTCCCGGCACAGACCTTCTCTATACAACCTGAGAAATGACAAATGATCTTTCTTTGTCACCCTCCATTCATATATATCTATCTACTCTACACCACTTTTTACCACTTGACAAATGACCTTACTGCTTACTACTCTAGAAATGACAAATGATCTACTCTTCACAGCTCTAGAAATGACAATTGTTCTTCCATTGTAACCCCCATTAATAAATCTTATGTAATCCGCCTTGAACCGCAAGGTAATGGTGGAATAGAAATCTCTAATGTAATGTAATGTAAAAGATTAGAGAATTGAGCAGCCATTCTCAACCTTTTATTCAGTCAGTACACACCTGATGGATGATGTTTGCATATGTAGCATAGTAAATGACAGCAAATAAAAACCTGAATGGTCCATCCAGCCTGCCCATAAGTTATACCCATTAAAAAAAATACATGATTAAATTAACTTGTCTCTTCTTTTATATTTGTAGGCCACACACTGTAAAGTCCACCTGGTATTGTTCTAGGATACAAATTCTGAAGTTGCCATCTAATCAAGCCTTTGTGACTGCTGAGGTTGGCTTTTAAGCATTGATGGAATGAGGCATTATGACATCACAATCTCAGCTCTGGAATGTTGCTAACTCTTTGGGTTTCTGCCAGGTAACATAGTAACATAGTAAATGATGGCAGATAAAGACCTGAACGGTCCATCCAGTCTGCCCATAACTTATTCCCATTATAAAATACATGATTAAATTAAAATACATGATTAAGTTAACTTGTCTCTTCTTTGATATTTAGTCTGGTATTGTCCTAGGTTCCAAATGCTGAAGTTGCCGTCCAGGCTCACTCCAGCCTATACAGGATATCTACCATAAAGTCTGGCCAGTAACATCCTCATGTTCCAAGTTAGTGGAGTTCCCATCGATGCCCTCCCCAGCCCATCCTACATCGAATCACCATATATGGGACACAGACTGGGCAAGTCTGCCCAGTACCAGCCTTAGTTCTTTCATTTACATCCTTCAATTTCTAATTAGAGATTCTCTATTTTTATCCCACGCTTTTTTTGAATTCCATCACCGTTTTGCTCTCCACCACTTTCCTCGGGAGGGCATTCCAGGCATCTACCACCCTCTCCGTGAAGAAGAATTTTCTAACATTGCTCCTAAGTCTTCCTTCTTGTAACCTCAAATTATGCCCTCTAATTTTACCATTTTTTTCTTCTCTGGAAAAGATTTGGTTCTATATTAAGTTTCAAGTTTATTAATATTTTGATATTCCGACCATCACAAGTATCTGGTTGGTTTACAATGATAAAAAGTAAATAAAATTATTAAACATCTGTATTATATCTCCCCAGTCCCTCCTCTCCTCCAGACTATACATATTTGGGTCTTCCAGTCTCTTCTCATACTTCTTTAGTTCAAACCCCTTCCCATTTTCGTCGCCTTCCTCTGCACCATTTCAAGTCTTTTTATATGACACAATGCATCATGATCCTTAAATACCTTAGGTCTGAAGGTATTGCAATTCTTAAGTTAAATGCATACATGCACTGTATCCATAAAACTCCCCTTTCCATCTCCAAACCTTCTTGCGGTCCCGTTTCTAAAGCATATTAACACGATAAGATCAAATAACTTTGCAGTCACCGCGCCATCGCTTTGGAATTCTATTCCTAATTACATGCGTGAAGAAGTATCTCTGCTTCATTTTAAAACACAGCTAAAAACATTTCTGTTTCAAGATGCATTCGATACCTAATTGCCCTTGTAAGGGCTAAACCAGGGGTAGGTAATTCCGGTCCTCGAGAGCCGGAGCCAGGTCAGGTATTCAGGATATCCACAATGAATATGTATGAGATGGATTTGCATGCACTGCCTCCTTGAGATGCAAATCTATCTCATGCATATTTATTGTGGATATCTTGAAAACCTGACCTGGCTCCGGCTCTCGAGGACCAGAATTGCCTACCCCTGGGCTAAACACATGTTGACTGTAGATGGCAACATCCTTCCCCATCGTTTTTTTTCCTTAATTGTTCTCTTTTTTCAAAATATAGTAGTTCCTCCCCTTTTTCCATTTGTTCCTGTCCGTTATTGTCTGAGTTTATTATGTAGATTCTATTTGTCAAATGTTCACCATTATTTTAAATGACGAAAGCTGAATTTTTTTTATTGTACACCGCTCAGAAGTCTGATTGAGCGGTAGAAGAAATTTTAAATAAACTTAAAACTTGATTAGCACATTTCTTCATAGAAGTTACTCTACAAAAAGCAAACAAACGTATATTCTGATTCTCATGCCATCTGAGTAAGAGCAACATAAATCTTTTCACTACCTGACACATTGTGAAATAATACAAATCACGGGAAAAAAAAAATCCTAGTTCAACATACATGTAGGAAACCGAAAATACAACATGGTTTTGGAAGGGTCGGATTTTGGCGATATTATAGAGAAAGAAACAGCAGGTTTTGGCAGTCTGGTGGATTTGTGCAGAGAAGGAGAGGAGTCAAAGATGACCCCAAGATTGCGAGCTGATAAGACGACTGAGGGGGAGATAGGATTGAAGTCTACAAAATCCTGCGTGGAGTAGAACGGTTACAAGTGGATCGATTTTTCACTCCGTCAAAAATGACAAGACTAGGGGGACACTTGATGAAGTTACAGGGAAATACTTTTAAAACCAATAGGAGGAAATATTTTTTCACTCAGAGAATAGTTAAGCTCTGGAACACATTGCCAGAGATTGTTTTAAGAGCGGATAGTATAGCTGGCGTTAAGAAGGGTTTGGACAATTTCTGGGGAGAAAAGTCCATAGTTTGTTTATGAGAAAGACTGGGGCAAGAGAATGACACGGGGACAGATTTGTCCCCATCCCTGCAGGAACTCAATTTCCCTGTCCTGTCCCTGTGTGTTTTGTCACTGTCCCTGTTCCAATCCTGCAAGCTCTGACTTAACTGCACAAGCCTCGAACACTTGTTATTTTAAAATGTTTGAGGCTTGTGCAGATGAGGACGGAGCTTAGGCATTGGTGGAATGAGGCATTATGACATCACAATCTGAGCTCTAGAATGTGGCTACTTTTGATTTTAAAGTGTTAGAGGCTTGTGCAGATGAGGACAGAGCTTAGGCATTGGTGGAATGAGGCATTATGACATCACAATCTGAGCTCTAGAATGTTGCTACTTAGGATTATAAAGCATTTGAGGCTTGTGCAGATGAGGACGGAGCTTGCAGGAATGGGGCAGGGACAGGAAAAGAACTTGCCGGGACAGGACGAGAAAATGAGTCCCCCGCGGGGACGGGGGAAAATGAGTTCCCCTAGGGATGTGAAAAAATTTGCCCCCCCCCCCCCCCCGTGTCATTATCTACTCTGAATATCAGGCGGATTCTCTTTTGAGCGGGTGCCCTCTTGTGGCCGAGGGTCAAGGGACCCTCGGCCACAAGAGGGCGCCCGCTCAAACTCAGGGGCGGAAAATTTCATGGCGACACCAGAAAGTATTTCTTCACAGAGAGAGTGGTTGATCATTGGAACAAGCTTCCAGTGCAGGTGATCGAGGCAGACAGCGTGCCATACTTTAAGAATAAATGGGATACCCATGTGGGATCCCTACGAGGGTCAAGATAAGGAAATTGGGTCATTAGGGCATATACAGGGGGTGGGTAAGCAGAGTGGACAGACTTGATGGGCTGTAGCCCTTTTCTGCCGTCATCTTCTATGTTTCTATGTTTTACTGAAAGCATCCCTAGCACTCCTGCTTGCTCTGTTTTTCTTTTAGTAAGTGTACTTGCTGCTCTGGGCCTGGTGTAATATTTACATTGCTGTCTTTTAATAGGTAGGGTTATTGCAGGTTAGTTTCTAGGAATTAATGCTGTTATGGTACGTTTACTGTATAGGTTCTGCTAGTATTTATGTAGAGTTTGTGTTATTTTGCATAACATAAAATTTTATTTATATACCGCAGTACTTTAAAGTTCTATACGGTTAACAATAAGAGAAAAAGCTGGACACCCAGTGAAATACAATCATTAAACTTCCACAGAACTTAGCTATCAAACCTTTAAATTCTTTGTCCCAGTTTGCTGCCTGAAAAGAGAGAAGCCGATTAAAGCATATCTTATATGGGCAATTCTTGACTGATGGAAAACGAAAGAAAAAGCAAATAGGCTGAGATTGTCTTAACCCCCCCCTCCCCTTTTACAAAACATTAGCGTGGTTTCAAGCGCTGGCCACAGCACTAACCGCTCCAATGCTCATAGGAATTCTATGAGCATCGGAGCTGTTCACACCATGGCCAGCGCTAAAAACCTTGCAACAGTTTTGCAAAAGGGGAGGGGGCTGTGTGTGTAAATTAGTAAATTTAAATCGCTCCAGTAAATAATTTGGTGCAAGATCATGCAACACTTTATAACACAAGCAAGCAAAATTTAAATATCACTCTTGCCTCGACTGGAAGCCAATGCAATTTAAGGTGTAACATGATCTGATCTTCCTAAATTAACAGCGGTATTTTGAATAGTAATAATAATAATAATAATTTATTTCTTATATACCGCTATACCGTGAAGTTCGAAGCGGTTTACAATAAAGATACATTTAGTCAGTACATGGGATTCAAGTGGATTACAATACAAGTGGTTTACTATCAAGGTGCATTTTGTCAGTGTAAGGGATACAGGTGGGTTACCATGAAGATACATTTAGTCAGTACATGGGTTACAATAAAGATACATTATGTCAGTACATGAGATTCAAGGTGGAAAGTATAATTAGTTTCGGGCCTTGAAATTAGGGGGCGAGGTGGAAGGGTCAAGGCGAGGAAGAGTGGGTAATCTTAGAAGGTTTCTCTGATAGCCAGCAAACTAGACAATATTACCATAATCCAACATACTCAGAATTCAAGATTGTACCAGTAATCTGAAGGAGGAAGTATCAAAATATGATCTAATTGTTCACAATTTCCATAATGTACAAAAGCTTTTCCGAATCAAAGCATCAGTCTGAATATTCATGGTCAAATTGTGGTCCAGAAGAACCTCTAATATTCTTACTGAATTGTTAATCGGATACGAGATTCCATTCAAATTCAGGCTCGACTCGGTATTCCCCTTTAATGGGGTGGCATAAAATTTTCTTGTTGTATCCGAGTTGAGTCTTAACCTGAACTCATTCATCCATTGTTGAGTGATTAAAATTACAGTAGAAATTAGCTGCAAAGCCTGAGACAATGAAGAGATAATAGGAATCAATACAGATATATCATCTGCATAGCTGAAAAGTCTGATGCCCAAATTAGATGACCTTGGTCCTAAAAAAGCCAAATAAATATTATAAAGTAGGGGAGAAAATGGGGACCCTTGAGAAAGAGAAGCAGGAAAGTTTTACTTTTTCTGAGCTGATAAAAACAGCCCTAATTTGAATTCCTTTTTTTTTTTTTTTTTGTATGGTGGGAGAATGTGGACTGTGTGTGACCAAACTGAAGATACAGATTTTATACTGAGATTCTCTCTAATTCTGTATAGAATTCAGACTTTATTCTTCTAGGGGTATCCCCTGTATCCCATCTTTTGTAGACCTGAGGCCTGGCCAGGCCACGAATCATCTTTTTTGAACAGTACCATCATGGATTCTGCACATTTTCCTGGAAGCACTACGCTAGTTGAAATCACCCATTGGCATGCTGTCCACCTGTGCTAGTCCTCCAGTCTATCTTGGTGAAGCTGCAGAGGAAAGAGTTTCACAGAAACCCTAGAATGAGGCAATCCTTGTTAGCGAGGCATCCCGTACCAGTCCTGATAAGAGGGACCATCTGGAAACCTATCGGTCCCTCATTATGTGTGGACAAAAGTACATGGTTCCTGATTGGTTTAGGATTGTCACCTGAGGACCATCAGAGCAGAGCTGTCACCGGGCGCAGTGGTTAAAGCTACAGCCTCAGCACCATGGGGTTGTGGGTTCAAACCCACGCTGCTCCTTGTGACCCTGGGCAAGTCACTGAATCCCCCCATTGCCCCTCGTACACTAGATAGATTGTGAGCCCCCCGGGACAGACAGGGAAAAATACTTGTGTACCTGAATAATCTCGTGTAAACCATTCTGAGCTCTCCTGGGAGAATGGTATAGAAAATTGAATAAATAAATAAATTAATTAAAAAAAGTTTGGTTCAGAAGGAAAGGAGAAGACGACCTGATATATGCATCTCTCTGAGGAGAGGGACTGAATTGTTAGTAACGCCTGTGATCTGTATCTTTCTGTGCTGTTAAGTTCGGTACAAAGAAGAATTCAGGAGCCATTTATTTATGGCTTCTACTAGACTGAGAATCCAGCTGCCTGTGTACTGGATACTAATCAGGGGACTCGTAGCTACAGCCCTAAAGAAGAGCCATTACCATTGGACGCTGAAGCTGCTGACTTCTAAGGGTGAGAAAGGGTTTTCTTAGATAGCTCAGGAGCTAGTCAGCCATTTGTCTTAGCTTGCCAAGGGTTGGTTATTCTTGGACACATAGTTTATGGCCTAATACAGCTGCTGCTTTGGTATCTCTTCTCAGGAAATATTGTAGTGTAACCAAGAATAAGTACATAAGAAATAAGCATTGCCTCTGCTGGGTCAGATCAGAGGTCCATCGTGCTCAGCAGTCCGCTCACTTGGCGGCCCAACAGGTCCAGGACCTGTGTAGTAGTCCTCTATCTGTACCCCTCTATCCCCTTTTCCTTCAGAAAATTGTCCAATCTCTTCTTGAACCCTAATACCGTACTCTGTCCTATCACGCCCTCTGGAAGCGCATTCCAGGCGTCCACCACCCGTTGGGTGAAGAAAAACTTCCTAGCATTGGTTTTGAATCTGTCCCCTTTCAACTTTTCCGAATGCCCTCTCGTTCTTGTAGTTTTCGATAGTTTGAAGAACCTTTCCCTCTCTACTTTCTCTATGCCCTTCATGATCTTATAAGTCTCTATCATATCCCCTCTAAGTCTCCTCTTCTCCAGGGAAAAGAGCCCCAGTTTTTCTAATCTCTCAGCATATGAAAGGTTTTCCATCCCTTTTATCAGACGTGTCGCTCTCCTCTGAACCCTCTCGAGTAACGCCATATCCTTCTTAAGGTACGGCGGCCAATATTGTACACAGTACTCCAGATGCGGACGCACCATCGCCCGATACAACGGCAGGATAACTTCTTTCGTTCTGGTTGTAATACCCTTCTTGATTATACCTAGCATTCTATTCCCTCTCTTAGTGGCCGCTGGGCACTGTGCCGACGGCTTCATTGTCTTGTCCACCATTACCCCCAAGTCCCTTTCTTGGGTACTCTCATTCAATAACATCCCTCCCATCGTATAGCTGTACTTCGGGTTTTTGCTTCCTACATGCAATACTTTACATTTCTCTACATTGAACTTCATCTGCCATCTCGTCGCCCACTCCCCTAGCTTGTTCAGGTCCCTTTGTAATTCTTCGCAGTCCTCTTTAGTCCGAGCACCGCTAAATAGTTTGGTGTCGTCTGCAAATTTTATTATTTCGCACTTCGTCCCTGTTTCTATGTCATTTATAAATATATTGAATAGAAGATTGAATAGTAGATTGAATGATACTCTTGGTTATAATGGTAATTCTACTAGATGGCTGAGAATATTTGGGGGGGGGATTCTATAAATAGTATCCACAATTAGACATTGGATGAGTCTCGCTAAGGTAGCCTAGCGCAGATCTCACACATACGGTAACTTTAGGTATGAGCATATATATCTGTGAAAACCTAGCACCTACTGTAAGACAGCTGGGCGTGTAATTGACAGTATTCTATAACATCACGTCTAACTTTTGGGAACACCTCATTAAGTTGCGCACTATCAAATTTAGACACGCACATTATCACATATAGGGGTCCTTTTATCAAGCCGGGCAAGCGGGGTTAGCGCGTCGGACATTCCATCACGTGCTAACCTCCGCGGCCGGCTAAAAAACTAACGCCTGCTCAATGCAGGCGCTAGCGGCTAGCGCGGCAGGCAGTTTAACGTGTGGTATTACGTGCGCTAAACCCCTACCGCAGCTTGATAAAAGAACCCCATAGCGTTGAAGGGCGTAAGCAGCGCTGTACATTTTCAAATTTATAGACAATCCCTGCTCAGAAGAGGTCACATAGATTCTTGCACAAATCCAACCGAGTGCTAATTAACACTAATTATAGATTGTTAGGAGTTCATTAACTAACTAGTTTGTGCACCGATTCGGAAGCCGTGATCAAGGGGAAATAAGGTCCTTGAGATTTTTCTTATATTGTCTTTTATAGCTTGCAGGCACAGGAGGGGTTGTGATGTGGTGAGGACATAACATGTAGAAATGCCACTTTGGCTTGCCATCCTTTTGTCACTGGTCTGGTCCACCATGACTGACAGATCATTTGCTTCTAGGAGATCCTGAGACAAACCACTGTCAGCTGCTCTATTCAACACTCCCACCACTCTCACAACTAAAACAAGCTCAAATGAAATAAAAATAAGGCAGGGATGGGGTGGATGAGAGAGACATAATTCTGAATTTCCATCCCAGGTACATCAAAAACTGGCCCGGGCTTTGTCTCTACATAATCAGCATACAGAAGCTTGAGAATGCAAAAGGCATTATGTTCTTGAGTTTGTCAAAATAGCCATTTGTGATGAGTCAACCCCAGTACCAAGATGAACTTTTTTTGGCTTCCCTCTACAAATAAACATAACTTCCAGATTTATCATTCAAATTTATCTGCAAGAATAAGTCATTCACTGGGAAGTCAGCTTATGTAGGTGGACTGGGCTCTGATGGAGGGAAGAGTTACCAGATTGTAGGTGGAGATTCGCATGAAGTTAACTCTCTACAGTCTAATCAAGAAGAGGTTGGTCATAGGAATTTTGTGCATCTGAATCATGCTTTTCATACTTGCAGTTGTGCGTCTTCCGTTAAAGACGTATTAGCATGCGCATTGCATATTTACATGAGTACTCTGCAATGAGGAGACACTAACGGCGTTGTGGTAGAGCAGGGGTCTCAAAGTCCCTCCTTGAGGGCCGCAATCCAGTCGGGTTTTCAGGATTTCCCCAATGAATATGCATGAGATCTATGTGCACGCACTGCTTTCTATGCATATTCATTGGGGAAATCCTGAAAACCCGACTGGATTGCGGCCTTCAAGGAGGGACTTTGAGATCCCTGTGGTAGAGTGTTTTTACATAGAAGAAAGTTGTTTGCATTACTTTGCACGAATAGACAGTTGCAATGTCTTTGCATGGAAGAAAGTTCCTTGCATGACTTTGTATGAATAATAAACGTTTGAATTATTCTCACATCCCAAGTGACGGTATAATTTTGTCCCACTTTTCTTGGTTTTGATATTGTTGCGTAGGGAGCACGTCGCCTTTTGTGTTTTTTTTTTTATTGGTGTTTTGGGACTGTGGTTAGTTATGGTGATTTGTTCCAGTACATGTGCTCATGAAAGATTTGCATCTTGGCACTGTTGAACATTTTGTAGCCATGCACACTATCACACATCGAGTAAACATTTAGGCAACCTGTGTCCCATGCTGGGGAGCAAATATCTCGTTATGCAAAATTGGGGATTAACTTCCACCATATTGGTGGACTCTCAGAATTTCCTCATCTATCAACGTCATTGTGGAAAAATTTTAAACTCTGAAAAATCTTTCGCCAACTTCATGTGCAATTGAAGGGAGCTTTTGGTTTATAAAGTGATTTGAATGGCTTATGTAAGCTGTTGCAGGCATTAAATAAACATTTAAATAAATAAATAAATAATTTACTAATTGCCAGGAGATAAAGGACCTTTTAAAGTAGGCCATGAGGGACAGCTACTGGTTGCACAGCAGTATATGCTTCAGCATGAAGTATCTTCTAAGGAAAGAGACTGGGAAGATGGGGAAAGTAGAATATCTTGACATTATTGAACATTTTGTAGCCATGCACACTATTACACATCGAGTAAACATTTAGACAACCTGTGTCCCATGCTGGGGAGCAAATATCTCGTTATGCAAAATTGGAATTAACTTCCACCATATTGGTGGACTCTCAGTATGAAGGTTCAGATTCACATAAGCAGTTAGGATTCACTCTCACCATGACACATTCAATAAACTATAATTCGATAACTATAATCGAGTCATCTGAGCCTTGCCTGGTCACCTAATTGCTATTCACCCCTTCTCTGCCAAGCTAGGAGCTTATTCTCACAAAGATGGAGATATACCAGCCTTTCTTGCCAGCTTGGACTTTGAATACTCCATGCTGGCTCCTTCAAGATGGTGGTCCCACCACATCTCCAGCTTGTCCCTTAACCGATATTATCCTAATCTGGTCAACAGCTGTTATAATTATTTGGCAACAATTATTATACACCCCAGTACCTCAAGGCTCAGATGCTGTGTCACAGACCCTGGGGAGCTGAAGCTTACCCCGAGTTTTCCCCTTAACCCAGAGAGAAGCACAGTCTTGTTCCCATATGGTTGATGGTTTATCAGCTTGGCTATTGGGGCTCATTTTCTTCAGATTTTAACAGGAGTTCTGTTTCAGAAGTATTTGAAAATAAATGGAACAGAAAGAAATGTTGGGGGATCTCTGAGATAGCTACACCCCCTTTTGCAGAAGATTTGTTAATGACCAATGGGTAGGAGAAGGAATTGAGGTGACCACCAGGACCAACCAAGTGGCGAAGCACCTGTTGTCTGAGGAACACATTTGTATTTTTGCAAGATAAAGACTCAGTTACGCTGTTAAGTTTTCAAAATAAGAATGCTTCTTTTACAGAATCTGAGGTTCAAATTTTCCCTGATGCTTGCAAGAAAACTTAAGTGATAAGGTCTTATGTCAGGAAGTTCTCTCCTTCGGGCCTTGTTTTATGCTGCATTTTCCCTGCAAATGTTTAATTAAGTTGCATAATTATTCCATTTTGTTTTATTAACCATCCCAGCTGTGCTTTTCTCTGGATTGCAGAGGGCAGAGATCCCAGGGGTCTCTTAATCTTTGCATCCTAAAAAGCTGGCCAGTAATAATTTAAGGTAATGGTCTCTTTAATGTTCTTTATTTTTTGTCCTTGTTTTATCCATTTCCCTGTGATGTGGAAATCTCAGTCCCTTCTTCATTTGCCTCTTATTTTCTTCAGTCCCTGGCTATATGTTTTCTTTATTGGGTGATCTTTCCTTTTACCTAATCTGAGCTTGAAAAATTATTTTTCTGTATCAAGATAAAAGTTTAACTGCCAATATGGATCCAAGATGGCTGACACTGATCTGACACACCGAGTATCCGCTCCCCCTACTTTGGAAATTTTCCTCGATAAGAATGCCTAAATCAAGTTTCTTTATTTTTGATATACCATCTATCAAAACACATGTCTAGATGGTGTACATTATAAAAGATTATAGGAAACAATTAAAATAGGTAAATAAAAACAATAATTTATCAAATATTACAAATACTGGACAAATTCAGATTAACATACTTGAAACGAAAGGAAAATAGGGGAGGGAGAGGTTGTTTAAAATACATCAAAGTAAAATTAATAAAAAAGGACGGTAAGTGAGAAGTGGTAAAGATATTAGGAGGGGAATCACTTCAAAAGAAGTATTAGATGTTTCAAAGCAACACATGAATCAGGGAATTAAGAGGCGGAGGCTGATGCTAAAGAGTAAAAGCATCTTTAAAGAGGAAAGTTTTAAGTTTGGTTTTAAATTTTCCGAGTGAATTCTCTAATCGAACGCCTAGTGGAAGGGCATTCCACAGAGAGGGGGCGGTAACAGTGGCATACCAAGGGGGGGGGGGGGGGGGGGGGCGGTCCGTCCCGGGTGCCAGCCCTGAGGGGTGCTCCCGGCCTTGCCGTTCAGTCCCCCCACACCCCCGAAGGACCGCTCGCCCTACTGACCTTCCTGCACCACCTGTGAAGCAGCAAGCAGCAGGATTGCGAGGTCAGCTATCCCTGAGCTGCTTGGGCGCTGCTTCCTGCGCCGCGGTCCCGCCCCTCCTCTGACATCAGAGGAGGGGTGGGAACGTGGCGCAGGAAGCAGCGCCTAAGCAGCGCAGGGATAGCTGACGTCGCGATCCTGCTGCGGCTGCTTCATAGGTGGTGCAGGAAGGTCAGTGGGGCGAGCGGTCCTTCGGGGGTGGTGGTGGTGGTGGGGACTGAACGGCAAGGCCGGGAGCATAGGTAGTGCTGCTTCATAGGTGGTGCGGGGAGGCCAGGGGGGCGCGCGGTCCTTCGGGGTGGGGTGGGTGGGCAGGCAGGCATTCAAGGGGGAGGGGGGGTGACAGGCAGGCAGGCCTTCAAGGGGGGGGGGACAGGCCTTCGGGGGGGGTGTGTGCAGGCCTTCAAGGGGGGGGCGGGCAGGCCTTCAAGGGGGGGCAGGTCTACAAGGGGGGACAGGCCTACAAGGGGGGGGGCAGACCTACAAGGGGGTGGGACAGGCCTTCAGGGGGGGGTGCAGGCCTTCAGGGGGGTGCAGGACTTCGGGGGGGGGTGCAGGCCTTCAAGGGGGGGACAGGCAGGCAGGCCTTCAAGGGGGGGACAGGCCTATAAGGGGGGGGGACAGGCCTACAAGGGGGTGGGACAGGCCTTCAAGGGGAGGACAGGCCTTCAGGGGGGTGCAGGCCTTCGGGGGGTGCAGACCTTCAAGGGGGGGGACAGGCAGGCAGGTCTTCAAGGTGGGGGGACAGGCCTACAAGGGGGAGGGACAGGCCTTCAAGGGGGGGACAGGCCTACAAGGGGGTGGGACAGGCCTTCAAGGGGGGACAGGCAGACCTTTAAGGGGGGACAGGCCTTTGGGGGGACCCTGGTTTAGAAGTACACGGAGGGAAGGGGGTGTTCAAAGAGACGTGCATATGCCAAACTTTGGGGGGGGGATGAAGAAATAATGGGTCTGAAAATAGAGGAGAGGGAGAGAAATGATGGACCATGGGATTTAGGGAGGGAAGGAACTGAAAGGGAGAGAAATTGGACACAAGGGATGGTGTGGAGGAGGGATAGAGATACTGGATAGGAGGGTAATTGGGAAAAGAAAGGGAGAGATGGTGGACTCTGGGGTGGTGGGGAAGGAAGGAGAGATGCCGGATGAAAGGGTAGTTAAGAAAAGGTGGATCTGTGGAGGGAGATGAAAAAAAGGAAAGATACCAGACATCCTGGGGAGGGAAGGGAAATGGAAAGGGAGGACAGAGTTGGCAGATGGATGGTTAGCACGCAGAAAGAAGAAAGAAGGAGACCCTGGCAAGCAAGTTATCAGAAGAAAACCAGAGCCTTGGACCAACAAGATTTGAAATATAACCAGACAACAAAAGGTAGAAAAATTAATTTTATTTTCTGTTTTGTGATTATAATATGTCAGATTTGAAATGTGTATCCTGACAGAGCTGGTGTTGGACTGCAAACGTGAGCTAGGATTTAACATAGAGAGGAAAAGTCCTTTTTGTTTCTTTATTTTATTTACACCACAGCGCCAGTGTGGTTAGGAGAAGCCAAAGGGGGTGAAAAAGCTATAAAACCCACCAGGAGTTTTGAAAAAAATCACCCAACTGGGCAGGAAAATCAAATTGAAAAACCAATTCAATAGGCTGAATCGAATCGAAATATTTTTTTCCTGAATCTGGCAGCATTAGTTTGCGCTACTGTCTTAGACTTTAGGACCTGGGATTAGGGAGAGATGGCATCCTCAGTACTTTATAATGCAAGTGAAACGAGGATTTGGTCAGACTTTTGAAGGGTCTGCAGAAAAAAAATATTGTATAGGCCGGGGACATGAAACAGCAGGAAATGGGAACTTTTCTTCCTTCTATTTTTGTGAATGGAAAGGCTGAGGATGTCAGAGAGTTCAGTTAAAATATGTGCTTTATAAGAAAATATAATAATGTGTTTTATAAAGTTTATAGCATAGCTGGCCTACCCAGTGAGGTGTTTCTAGTGGTGGTGGTGGCAGCGTGTCAATGTGTTGAGAGGAAGAGGTGGTCTGGGAAATTCTGCTGAGCAAACTCCGGGCCCATTTCCACCCCCCAGTTAGTCCACTCCACTCAACTGGTTCACACACTGAGTGGGTCTTTGGGTGTTGTGTTGGGATCTCTTCCAGTGGTTTATCAGTATCTCCTTCTGGTCCAAGGAAGGAAACTTTGTTATCCTTAGCATTGACCTACAGAATATGTTTGTAACAGCGCTGCTTGTGTGGCATTAGGCTATGTAGTGATCGAAAGAAAAAAACAGACCTTTGCACATTTTTGCACTATATGGTGGGTGTATGAGGAGATTCACATTTCCTGCACAGCTAAGTCCATGTGAAGTTACCTTGTGCTGTATTTGACATCTAGCAAGGTCTCTGTTTGAAAGGAAAGATCTAAACTTAAAAATGAAGTGGCCAGAAGTTATGGTAAAAGCAGATAGTGTAGCTGGTTTTAAGAAAGATTTGGACAAATTCCTGGAGGAAAAGTCCATAATCTGTTATTAAGACATGGGGGAAGTGTCTGCTTGCCCTGGATCGGTAGCATGGAATGTTGCTACTCTTTGGGTTTTGACCAGGTATTAGTATCCTGGATTGGCTACCATGAGAATGGGCTACTGGGCATGATGGACCATTGGTCTGACCCAGTTAGGCTATTCTTATGTTATGTTCTCATCTGTAGGGGCCTTTGTTTTCACTTCTTATTTTAATGTATTTTTTTTCTGGGAACTTATCAGTGTTTTTTATAATGGGAACAAAAATGGAAGAGAATTAATGTGTGTGGGATGAGGGGGTAACTAATTTCTTCAGCTAAATAATTCAATCCACCTCAAACAGACATAGGAGAACTCACGCACCATTCACACACCCTCCAACCAAAAACGTCGAAAGAAAAAAACTGTTCGACAACCTCCTAGCCATTCGAGCTGCAACACTCGACCCCCAACCCTACAACCAATTGACATCGACCACAGACTGCAAAACCTTCAAAAAGAAATAAAAACCCTTCTATTCAAAAAACACATAAAACCGAACTAACACAATCAGAACTGTCCCAAGCATCACCTGCAACTACTCCATATGTACTTCTGATGTCATGACAATTCAGACATAATTTATGTTATGTTATGTTTGGAATATAAGAAAATTTTCACTGCCTGTTTCTATTCTGACCATTTATTCCATTTCATGGTCATTACAAAAAATATTTTTTTACATGGGGGGGGGGGTGTCAAAAAATGATGGGCCCCGGGTGCCATATACTCTAGGTACGCCATCGGGCGGTAATTGATAAATTTATGCAGAATCCTGGCCCGGATACTAGATCGTCGCCTCCCCAGCCAGTCTCTAAGTCTACTGGAGATACTCTTGCTGGCATCCTACCTTAGAGTTGGCAGCGACACTTTGGAGCAAGGGCGGATGGAACAACATCCTGTAGGTGAAGAGCTTTGTGGAGATATGGTTCACTCTTTAGATGTGGTACAGCATTCAGGGAGCGATTGGTGAGCATTGGAGCGGCTGGGGCACGGGCAGTGTGTCTGGGAGGGAATGCATGGATGGGAGAACATCGCAGGGGAGGAGACATAGGCATCCTGGGACTGTCTGCCAAGTCTCTTCCCTGAAGAAGCCCTTTCTGGAAACGCCAATCGCTCCTCCTAAACTTACTTGCTCCACTTCATCACTGACGCTGAAACCGTGGATTGAAGACAAAGTTTTATTTTATTTTTCTTTCCAGCTTATGATTTATCTTTAATCTTATCTATTGTTTTGCCTTTTGTCTTTGTTTTGTTCTATTTCTATCATTTAAATTTCTCCAGAATTCTACTGTTCAACGGCTCCCCCTTCTGCTTCTATTCCTTTCTCTCCTCTCTTCTACCTTCCAAAGTATTTAGATCAATGCTGTCTTGTTAAAATGTTTATTTTATTTTTATTTTTCCTCTAACTCTACTTTTCACTTCTCTATTACCCTCCAGGTACTTTAGTTAGATTGTGAGCCTTCGGGACAGTAAGGGAATTTTTCAAGTACCTTTCTTATTTCTAATCTTAATGTATATTTTCTGTAAACCGCTTAGAACCTAACGGATGTAGCGGTATATAAGAAATAAATTACATTACATTACATTACATTCTTTTGAATTTGATTCCGACTAACTGAAATCTGGCTTACCAACTTTCCTAACAGTTGCCCCACTGGAGATTACTCTAGAAGTGATTAAGAAAACTTTGGTAGATTTGGGGAAATTTATGGCTCTTCATAACAATTCTCTCCATCAAAGAGTGATAAAATTAGGGCT
This sequence comes from Geotrypetes seraphini, assembly GCF_902459505.1. Classification (NCBI taxonomy): domain Eukaryota; kingdom Metazoa; phylum Chordata; class Amphibia; order Gymnophiona; family Dermophiidae; genus Geotrypetes; species Geotrypetes seraphini. Next base: position 58,288,229 of record NC_047097.1, on the reverse strand, counting down.
CCTTTTACGAAGCCGGGTTAGCGGTTTAACGCGCATAATAGCGTGCGCTAATTTGCCGGCCGCGCTAGCCGCTCCCGCCTCCTCTTGAGCAGGCGGTAGTTTTCCGGCTAGCGCGGGGGTTAGCGCGCGCTAAAAAGGTGCGTGCGATAAAGCCCTTAGAGTATCAAATCGACAAAGGTAATTTAAGAAGATGGCAGAGACAGAAGGAGAAATTAAAGACCTAAAAGCAGCTCAGGCTGCTTTTATTAAGGATATTAGTTATCTTTGAAGTCGAAATGAAGCTCTGGAAAATTTTGTCAGATCCAATCATTTGTGTTTTAAAAATTTTCCACGATTGAAGCTTGCTTCTCCTAAAGATATGTTAAAAAAAAAAGTATATAACAGAAGTTCTGAATATTCCACCAGAGAAGATTCCGCCTTTAACTCGGGCTTATTATTCACCCTTACCTAAGAGTTCTGAAACTAATCAAGAAAATATACAGGAATTGGCAGGACCTTTGGACGTCTCAGCTATTTCAGAGTCATCTGAAATTGAAACAGTGATCAAGTTCCACTCTTGTGGTAACATTTGCATTGGCACCAGATAAACAATAGTTATTAAATTTGGTTTTCAGACATACCCCCCTTCTTTTACTAGCGTGTAGTGCGGGTTTTAGCGCCGGCCGCGGCGGGAACTGCTATGAGTGGTAATTCCTATGAGCGTCGGAGCAGTTATCGCCGCGGCCGGCGCTAAAACCCGCGCTACGGGTTAGTAAAGCAGGGGGATAGAGAGGAACTTTTTCAGGGTTTAAAACTTACCCCAAAACGCAGAAGACAATTTCTCTTGATGAGACCTGGGGTATTCAGTTAGGGGCTACTTTCCTTTTGAGATATCCTTGCACGTGTGTATTTCAATCATATAAACTAAACTAAACTAAACCTTAAGTTTGTATACCGCATCATCTCCACAATCGTAGAGCTCGGCACGGTTTACAGGAACTGGTATAAAGAAGGAACTCCATAGTAAGGGCTACAGGAACTTAGTATAAAGAAGGTTTAGGGGAACTTAGTCTAAAGATGAAATACCATAGAGGGAGGGAAGTATTACATTTTTGAAATTAGCCAAGTTTTCAGATGTTTTTGGAATAATTGGAAGGAGCCCAGATTCCGCAGCTGGGCAGGAAGGTTATTCCAAAGCTCAGTGATTTTGAAGAAAAGAGATTTCCCTAATTTTCCCAGCATAGGTAACGCCTTTTAACGAGGGGAAAGATAGTTTAAGTTTTTGGATGGATCTGGTACGTCTTTTCTGAACCTACTTATATGTCTATATTATTTCATGTGATTTTGTTCCTCGCTTAGATCTGTGGATAAGCGGGTTATAAATAATTTAAAATAAATAAATAACTGCTTTTCGGGCAACTATTCATCCAATCATATAACCATCAGTCCCACAGTTTCTGCGTGAGAGCAATTCATCAAAAAAGTTTTAGAATGTCTCTAGGGATCTTCAGACCTCCATGCAAGTCAATAAATCACAACGGTCTCAATCCTCATTAGTCCCAACATTAATATTTAGTATTTAATTAATTTCATATTAAAGATATGCTACTAAGTTTTTTCTTAGTTGTCTCAATTTTCTTAGTTTGATAACTCCCCTTGATTGAGACATTTAAGTACATCACAAGACGGGTTGAGGTGGAAGATGATATCTTTCTTCTCAAGGGACCCTCGACCACAAGAGGACATCCACTCAAACTCAGGGAAGTTTCGTGGAGACGCCAGGAAGTACTTCTTCACGGAGAGAGTGATTGAGCATTGGAACAAGCTTCCAGTGCAGGTGATCGAGGCACGCAGCATCACAGACTTCAAGAACAAATGGGATACCTATGTGGGATCCCTACGAGGGTCATGCCAAGGGAAAGGGTCACTAGGGTATAGACTTGAAAGAGCGGGTCAGTAGAGTGGCAGTATAATTACAATTATACTTAAGGGGGTCAGTAGATTTAAAAGGGTGGGTCAATAGTGTGGGCAGACTTGATGGGCTGTAGCCCTTATCTGCCGTCATCTTTCTATGTTTCTATGACGCATTTCGAAATTCTTTATCAAGGACTACGCAGATTGCATTTTTGCCATTGTTACAGGAAGGCTGCTGGGATTTTTTGTTTCTAATCATTAGATAAATCTGTGTTTAGCTCAGGCTTTGTTCTTTATTTTCCTTTATCCTTCTTTATAGATCTTGGATCCACATATTTATGGTGAACTTGAGTAAACGATATAGAATATATTTTCCTTTTCTTATTTGAATAATGCGCATTTTTGTTTTCTTTATTATTCTTATACTAGTTTTTTAGCCTTTTACATTATCGGGTGCTAGAATAGATGTGTAGACTTAGGCATTTCTTTCTTTCTTTTTCTTTCTGTCTCTCTCCCTGCCTCCTTTCTTTCTTTCTTTCTGTCTGTCTTTCTTTCTGTCTCTTTCCCTGGCTCCCTGTCTGTCTTTCTTTCTGTCGCTCTCCCTTCCCCCTGTCTGTCTTTCTTTAAGAAGTGCTGTGTTGGCGGGAACTTGCTGTTAGGAACAGGACGTCACTCTTACCTCACGCGCCACGCTCATCCGCGTCCTTGCCTTCCCGGCCATGGCTCGAGCAGCCCCTTTGCATGCGCACAACTGCCGCAGCATGCTTTCCTGCCGTCACCCCTGCCACGCCCCCCAGTCTGTCCTTTGGAGCCACGCTCTGGGGCGGATGCCAGGGGTTGCTGGTGCGGGCGGCAGTTTTGACGTGTTTCCCGCCCGATTTTGGGCACGCTAACAGGGCTGTGGCCAGAGGGGAGGGAGGTCCTGAGCGCGCATGTTAAAGAATGCCCGTTAAAGCGCGTTTCAGAAGCCAGGCGGGGCCATTAAGGTCCGACTCCGGCGGTAACTAATGGCCGCACTCGCCTTCCCGGCGGCCTCTTTCCACACCAGAGGCACTTCCCCCCATCTCCAGGCTTCACAGTCCTCGGCCCAGAAGCGCCAACAGTCAAAGAACAGCCTGACTGGGTCAGACCATCCAGCCTAGTAGCCCGATCTAACGGTGGCCAAGCCAGGTCGCCTCTACCCCCTCCCACCCCATGGGGCCAGCATTTTCTCTCTTTTTTTCCTCACCTTCCCCCCTCAGTTCCAGCATTTCTCCTTCTCTCCCCTCCCTTCCCCCCTGCATTGTCGTTGTTGCTGCTGCTCCTGGAGTTCTCCTCTGTTTCTCCTCTTTCCTTCTGGAGGTCCAATGTTTCTCCCTTCTGTGTCTCTTCACCTCCTCCCCCCTCTAAGTCCAGCTTTTTCCCTTCTGCATCACTTCCTCTTCCCTCTTGCAGGTCCAGCATGTCTCTCTCTTTCTCCCTTCAGTGTCTCTTCCCCCCTCCTCCCTTGCCCTCCCCCGACAGCCACCACGTCCTGCAGGTGCCTCAAGCCGCCGCATCCTTCAGACACCTCAAGCCGCCGCAGCCTGCATGCGCCAACAGCCGCGGTGGCGCCTCAAGCCGCCTTAGTGCTGTCATGCCAACCCGCTGTCGAGCTGTCTTTCCTTCTCTGCCGGCGGGGACCGCCGGGGCCTGGGTGCGGCGAGGAAGTGGGGTCTTGCCTGGCCGGGGCCGGCTGAATCCCATGCCTGCTCTCCTTTGCAGGCCCCTCACTCCGCGCCATCCAGTGCATGCGCATTCGTGCCACCACATCCCAACAGATCAGGACTCAGTGAACATGCGGCGCGAGTGCGCATGCGCGCTTAGCGTTTTATTATTATAGATACCGCCAAAGCCATAGTAGTTCGAGGTGGTTCACAATAAGAGGAGCTGGACAATCAGCGAAGATAGGTATAAAGAAGGTATTAAAGTACATGAAGCGGATACAGGAATAAGACAGCAGGAGCCTGCTGCAAACAATCAGCGAGAGTGGGGCACTGGACAGACATCAATTCCAGTAGGCCGAGAGCAGAGCGGAAATGAGAGATCGTGGTAAAAATCAGATGGAGTAAAGCGATAGGGCAAAGGGAGCAATTATAATAATAATTATAAAAAGCTTAATGGATACACATTCAGGCAGTCTTCTAAATTAGTCATATTTCAAAATGATAGGGTCGATCAGATTGGTAGCAAGGTAGAACTATGTAGAGGGTAATTTTATAAAGGGGTTCCAAGAATGTGCCTTTTTGCAGGGCCAGTCTTAAGCAGGGGCGGCTGCACAGGGCCCTGCGCTTAAAGAGGCTCTGCATGTCAGCAGCGGAAGTGATCCTGCACCCATAACCTGGCACTTGGTGGCGCCTTCAATGTGCCACTGCCATGCCCCCGCCCCATGCGTGTGCAAAAACCAAGCATGTGCAGGAGGGCAGGTTTCCCCTGCTTAGGGTTGCCAGACTTTCCAATCAGAAAATCCGGACCCCTTAGACGCGCCCCCCAGGCCCGCCAGTTCCACCCATCCTATATTTTCCCCCGTCCCAGCGGGAACTCAATTTCCCGTCCTGTCGAGTTCATTTCCTGTCCCTGTCCCTTCCCTGCAAGCTCCGTCCTCATCTGCACCAGCCTCGAACACTTTAAAATCATAAGTGTTCGAGGCATGTGCGGTTAAGGCAGAGCTTGCAGGAATGGGACAGGGACAGCAACAAAACTCAAGGGGATGGGGGAATTGAGTTCCTTCAGGGCTGGGGCCAAATTTGTCTCTGTGTCATTCTTTAGGAACCAACGCTTCTATCTGGTCCCTGCCAGAATTAGAGAATGACACAGAGACAAAATGTTCCCCTTCCCCGCAGGAACTCATTTTCCTATCCCGTCCCGGCGAGTTCTTTTCCTGTCCCTGCCCCATTCCTGCAAGCTCCGTCCTCATTTGTACAAGCCTCAAACACTTGAAAATCATAAGTAGCAACATTCTAGAGCTCAGATTGTGATGTCATAATGCCTCATTCCACCAATGCCTAAGCTCCGTCCTCATCTGCACAAGCCTCAAACACTTGAAAATCATAAATAGCAACATTCTAGAGCTCAGATTGTGATGTCATAATGTCTCATTCCACCAATGCCTAAGCTCCGTCCTCATCTGCACAAGCCTCAAACACTTGAAAATCATAAATAGCAACATTCTAGAGCTCAGATTGTGATGTCATAATGCCTCATTCCACCAATGCCTAAGCTCCGTCCTCATCTGCACAAGCCTCAAACACTTGAAAATCATTTCGAGGCTTGTGTGGTTAAGGCAGAGTTTACAGGAATGGGAAAGGACAGATTCAGTGACAAAACTCATGGGAACGAGACGGGGAATTTGAGTTCCTGTGGGAACGGGGAAAAATTTGACCCCATGTCATTCTCTAAGCACATGCATCAGCATAATAGCTGTATACATATGGCTATATACACAATACAGCCTTGAGTTTAAACAACCATATATTCCACAAAAGCTAGAGTGCATGAAAAATTCAAGAGAACACAACCATGCAGAGCAGACGCCACCTCACAAGCGAAATACTCTGTATACTATATATAGGGTCACCGTATGGCTCCAGAAAAAAGGAGGACGGATTGAGACATCCGGGTTTTACTTCCATTGCTTACAATGGAAGTAAAACCCGGATATATCGATCCGTCCTCTTTTTTTCTGGAGCCATATGGTAACCCTAACTATATAGTAAACACCCTACATTCTACAAAACACATACAACGAACAATCGTGACACAAACACACACATATATACAATAGGATGCTCGGCAAGACGCCCTCTCTCCCTCCCTCCCTCCCACATAACACCAACTCAAAACCTGAGTAAGCTGTGCGCACGCAACACAACCACAAACAGGAACGCATACGCCCACCCGTAGATACAGAAGTATTCTTGCCATTTACTGCTTTCTTTGTCTTACACAGTTTCTCTAGTCCTCTCTCTCGTCCCCTATCCCTCTTTCTTTTGAGGGTAGACATGTTCCTCATATCCACCTACTTCCCTGCAGCGTGTCTTAGGATGGGAATGGCCCGGATGGGCCGTATATTTGAGGCTTTGCTCTTCAGTTGACGTCATCATCGCTGGTAGAGCAAGCTGTTGAGAGTATGGCGCTGCTGCCCACGTGGATGCTGTGGAAATAGATGATGAAAATACCACCAGCTGGTGATGAGGCAGAGGCTGGAAGCAGGGTGGGCGGCAGTGTTGAGAGCTAGAGGGAGAAAGAGACACACTTGGAAACCGAGTGAGACTGAAAGGCACATGTATGCAAAGAATTAGGGAGCGGCAAAGACCACGGATAAGAGCAGAGATAGATGGAGAAAGGCACACACAGAGAGAAACGGGGTGGAGACAGATAACGAGAACGAGGAAACACAAGTTCACTTATACAAATACACATGCACATACGCACTGAAAGAGCGAAAGAAAAACACACACAAGTAAAGACACAGAGAGAAACATGCAGAAGGGAACAGTGACAGAAAGGGAAACACAAAGTGAGAGAAAGAATAAGCAACCTTGAACTAGGGACAGAAAGACACATATGCATAGGCAGTTCTGCGGCGGCGGGGCTCCAGAAAAAGGAGGACGGATTCAGACATCCGGGTTTTATTTCTACTGAAAGCAATGGAAGTAAGGAGGACAGATAGACACATCTGGGCTTTACTTCTGTTGAAAGCAATGGAAGCAAAACCCGGATGTCACAATCCGTCCTCCTTTTTCTGGATCCATATGGTAAGCCTAGACCAGGGGTCTCAAAGTCCCTCCTTGAGGGCTGCAATCCAGTCGGGTTTTCAGGATTTCCCCAATGAATATGCCTGAGATCTATGTGCATGCACTGCTTTCAATGCATATTCATTGGGGAAATCCTGAAAACTCGACTGGATTGCGGTCCTCAAGGAGGGACTTTGAGATCCCTGCCCTAGACCAGGGCTGCCCAATTCCGGTCCTCGAGATCTACTAGCAGGCCAGGGTTTCAGGATATCCACAATGAACATGCATGAGAGAGATTTGCCTGCATTGCCTTCTTGGTATGCAAATCTCTCTCATGCATGTTCATTGTGGATATTCTGAAAACCAGGCCTGCCAGTAGATCTCGAGGACTGGAATTGGGCAGCCCTGCCCTAGACTCTTCCCTATATACACACAAGGAAACGAAGAGGGAAAGAGAGACACATGCAAAGAAAATAAAAAGAGCTAACAGGCAAGAGCAAAGAAAATAAAAAGAGCTAACAGGCAAGAACAAAAAAAAGATGGAGAATGTGTGATATAATGACAGGGAGAGAAAGCATGATCTGAATGGCGAGGGAGAGAACAAGTCAGTCCAGCAGAGACAATAAGTAAATCTGAGCGTTTGAAACAAGCTATGGAGATGTTACAGGAAAAACCTCTGTGGGCCCCATAAGCAACAAAGAAACTTCTAGCCTGTTACAGCCCTTTGTAAGAAACATTTATTTGACAGCATTGTTCACCCGATCCACTTGGGCAGTGTTTCTCAACTCGGTGCTGGAGTACAAGGTTTTCAGGATATCCACAATGAATATGCAGAAGCTTGTTTTGCACAACCTGCTTCCATTATATGCAAATTTCTTTCATGCATATTCACTATGGATATCCTGAAAACCTTGTACTCCAGCACCGAGTTGAGAAACTGATATTTTTCTTTTCTACCTTTGATGCCTGAGCATTTTCCCCTCCTTTCACTAGAGGTTTCTACCAAGGTCCGGAGCGCTAATTGCTCCAATGCTCATAGAATTCATATAAGCGTCGAACCGTTTAGCTCTCCGGGCTTCGGTAGAAACCTCTACTGCGGCTTAGCAAAAAAAGGGGGGGGGGGGGTTATTTTTCTAATTGGGCTGATCCCTGTCTCTCTTATATTTTCTTTAGTCTTCTAGATTATTTTCCAGATTTGCCTTTCCATTTCTTCTGTCTCCCCTTGTCTTCTTTCTTTCCTTCTCGACATGTCTGGCACTCAGCTTTCTTTTTTTCTTCTCTGTTTAAATATGTCCATTTGTTTTCACCCTTTCTCTCACCCTCTAGGCCTTACGTCTCCTTCTTTTCATATTTCATCTATCTACCAGTTTTTTCCTATTTCCCTCTCATCCTCTCTCCAGCATTCCCATTGCCTCACCTGTCCTCTTCTCCCTGTCTCCTATCCTCCCGCCCAACCTTTCACCCCTGCTTAATCCCCCATTTCCATCCTTTGAAGTCACCCTCTCATCTACACCCCATTGCCTCTGTCTCTTTCCTTCCCTTGTTTCCAGGCATTATTTTATCTTTTACCCTTTACCCTATCTCCTATTGCCTCTTTTCATCCTCATTTAACTCTATTTCTACCCTCATTCAACTCCTTTAGACCTCTCTTTTGCATCCCTCCCCAGTATCCCTTTTCTTTTCAATGCCTCTCATCCTCTCTGTTCTTCCATGTCATTCAGACACTGTCTAAAACAGGGATCTCAAAGTCCCTCCTTGAGGGCCGCAATCCAGTCGGGTTTTCAGAATTTCCCCAATGAATAGGCATTGAAAGCAGTGCTTGCACATAGTTCTCATGCATATTCATTGGAGAAATCATGAAAACCCGACTGGATTGCGGCCCTCAAGGAGGGACTTTGAGACCCCTGGAAACTATCTCCACACTACATCCTCACTCATTTTTTTGAAAGCATCAACACACACCTACCAATTTGCCAAGTACAGACAGTCACTGGGTTAAGAACAGGTTATGTTTTTAAAGCTGTTCTTAAGTCAGATTTATACGTAACTCAGAACTTGTAGATTTTAAGATTCTTGCTGCTTATCTCTGCTCCCAGGTGACAAAAGGGCCAACTGACCCTACCAGTGTTCCCTAAGGCACAGCATTCACAACCACACAGTGTTCTTAATGAGGCCTTGTGTCAGGAACTGAATGGACTGTGTTGCATTTGATGCATGGGAATTGCTACTGCAGCTTTATCTCTTGCATAAAAAGGGGACCCATGTCAAAATATCACAAGCAGCGGCGTCATAAAGCATCTTAATTGTAGCCCACGTTGATTACTATGTCCTGAAAACTGGCAGCCACATGTGTTGGGAGAACTGATAAAACAAAGTGGAGTAAACTTCACAAGGAATAAGAATGTTGACTGACTACTTAGGTAGCTGATTTGCACAATCTTATTCCACAATAACTGATCTCTAGAGCTGTTAGTCACTAGCTTTTAACTTTGTTAGTTCTACCCAATTTGTAGCATTTTTAATCATTGTAAACCGCATAGAACTTCACGGTCCTGCGGAATATAAACTGTTATTATTATTCCTGAATCTACTACAGGAGAAGTATAGGAGTCTATGCCACTGGAAATACCGTTCAGTGAAATCAAATGAAGCGTTCTTAAGTACGAGCCATACTTAAGTCAGGTGTCTGTAACTCGGGGACTGCCTGTACTTACTATCCTCTTTCCATCTCTCCCTTCCTTAATTCCCTGCTCCGCTTCCCTACGCTCTCCCATTCAATCACCAAGACCTGGGCATCCACTGTTCCTCTTCCCCAGAGCCTCATCTTCTACTCTGTTCCCTTTATGCCCCCCCTAGTTCCATTTATCTTCTGCTCTGTTCCCCCTCCATCCTCTCTAACTCCATTTAACACCTGCTCTTTGCAGGATCTGCAATAAGTTCAACTGGGTGGGGGGAGAGAGAAGAGGACATGGGAGCCAACTTTCCAAAATGATTAGGGGTGCTAATTACCCTTCCCCTAGCCTAGACACAAGTCAAAGAGTTTGCTCAATATTGGGGGTGCTGAAGCACCCACAGAGCTGGCTCATAAGGAAGAGGATACCAAAGCCCTAGGGGCCATAAGTACTCTTGCATATGTCCTACTTCCCCCCCCCCCCCCACTTCTCTCTCCAACCTGCTGATCCTTCCATTTGCATCACCTCCTCCTCAAGTTTGCCCTAAAATCAGACCATAGCAATAGTAAGATCGCAAGAGTCCCAGGAAGTTGATGTGTATCAGCAACACAAACTTCTTGCTAAATGTTTCGTACTCATCATCAGCATCCGTCCTGGGCCTCTTGCAATGTTATTTTTAAGTCAACCATAACGTGACATTTACAACATTAAGGGGGGGGGGGAAGGAACGAACCCGCTGCACGTTTGAGGAACTTTTAAGGACACAGCGTCCCCTGGCGGCCGGAGCCCTGCAGCTGCACGGCAGGCCCCCCGCGGCGGCGGCGGCGTCGACTCCTCGGAGCGCTCGGGCTGCTACGTCCAGCAGATGCGAGGTGAGGGGG